>NC_140072.1:46238885-47438885 GCF_964194135.1 Talpa europaea
GGACAAGGGGGGGTGTATGGTTGTGTGTGTGTGTAGTTTGTGTGTGGATGTGCACGCGCGTGCACGCGCTCTCTGTAGCAATCCTGCTATCAGGAGACACCCCATCCCTGTGCATTGCCCTTGTCTCCTGCCTTTGCTCCACCACATCCCTCCTCACCCCTCCCCACTTCCGCCCGTTTACTCTGCTGGGGAGGCTGAGCCCTTGCGTGTTCTCTCACTTAGAAAACTCTCAGCCGTCGGGCCTAGAGATGAAGAGACAGGGTGGGGCGTGGGGCACAGTTAGGTTTCCCTTGCTCTTTGCTCAGATGTGCAGCTGGTTGTCTTTCCTGATCTGGGCAGCTCCTGCAGGACCTGTGGCGGGAGTTCCTTAAATGCTTGTTGCAAGCATTGTCTGAAGGGCGGTGGTGGGAGCAGCGGCCCCAGGAGGGTTCTCGGTGTTCCTTCTTTACTGGGCTCGGAGGAACGCGGTGTCGGGGGGGGGGGGGGGGGGGGCGGTTTTCCTCCTTGCTGTTAACCTTGATGGTGTCCCTGCAAACTGTTGTTGCTTTCTTATTAATTCATTTTTGGAACGGCGTATTTCCCAAATTTTTGTTAGAGAAGTTGCATTTTTAGTCTGTGCAACATTTTTAGATAAGTTCCGTAAATTAACAACCCGGGGGTGAAGCTGGTCATTGTTTTATTTGTCCTGAACTTTCCCTTTTCAAGAGTCAAGGACTTCTGTGCAAGCTCTGTTAAAGTGAGATTTGGTGGAAACATCCTAAATTCTGTCCTGTTCTTTCTTGATTTGATCCGATTTTCTCATCTTCCCTCATTGGGTTTTGAATAAGTTTAGGCTAATGGATTTGATATACAAACTCTTTGTGTGTCCTTGGGCGAGTGTTCCTACACCTCTGCTTCTTCATCTGTAAAACCACTTTGGGGTAATACTTACATAGGGTAAAGAAAAGGTGTCCAATGCAAGGCTTTGTATAGCAGCCCCACCAGCATGCCACATTTCTCTTTTATTAGTGTATCAGTCAACTATTGTCATAATATATTGTGTAACAAGCTACCCCCAAGCAATGTGACTTAAAATAATATTCATTAACTCTTGCTTATTCATCTACAGTTTAGCTAGTCTGGGCTAGGCAGGGCTGGAATACAAGCTGCCAGTGGGATCCAGGTTTGCTCCCTGCCTGGGTGTCACATCCCCTGAATTAGGATCTAGCTGGAGTTTGTTCTATTCAAGGTGATAGCACAACAGCAAGAGGGCTGCAGCACAAGACATAGTATGGAGATACACCTTTCAAATATATTGAGCATGCAAGATTCCCAAAGATACTTTAAGCCAACTTGCAAACATTTTTATTTTCATTCCGTGCAACTCTGTGACTTATCTTGAAGAAAGTAGCCTCTTTGTCATTTGTTGCTTAACAGCAATGATTGGGTCTATTGGTGTCATCCAGTTGCGTGGGCAGTGGCCTTAAAACTTCTGTATATTCTTTAACTTCTCTCACCCTTTCTTGAATATAGACAGTCCTTCATGACTTTCATCTAGTGAGTAAAATATTATAGAAGTAGTGTTAACTTTTGAGGCCAGGACATAGAAAACCACAAGCTTGACTGTCTTAGGGTGCTTCTATATGCTGAGAAAACCAAGTGCTGAAAAAAAAAAGGCCACCAGTATGAGTTACAGCCATAGCCTCAGCTGAAGCCTGAGCCCACAACCAGCATCAGCAAGCAAATGAGTCTTTGAAGCTTCTGACTGCCCCAGCTAATGCTTAGAGTGGAGCTGAGACTGGTTAAATTGCAGACTCATGAACAAAATAAAGGTTACAGTTGTTCTAAGTCACTCTGTTTTGGGATATTTTGATTAGCAACACATAACTAGAACACTATGAGATGGAAAAGTCAAGACTTGTGTCATGATCTCAGGTCTCATGGGAATTTTTACCAAATATCTTCCATGAAACTTACACATATGCTTGTTCAATAAACATTGATCCAATGCCTATCAAGTATCTGGCAGTCTCCCGGATGTGGAAGATCAAAAGATGATGAGACTTAAGTTGCAAGTCCAGAGCAGTACATGAATGACTAAGTCAATCCACAATGCTCACACTCATGCCTTGCATTTACTTATGACTTGGGGTGTCATTTATGTCACACAATGTTTCAGCCTGCTGCTGGGAACAGATTGTATACTGTTCCCAGATGGTATGGAGAAAACCAAACCACTCAACTCCAATTACATTGCCATTTTCTTTGTCGAGAAGGATGCTCTGAAAAATGTAGAGCTAATAAGAGGGACCTAAGGGAGTTTTGATGACTGTCAATGGGGTGGGGTGGGGGAGGGGGCTGTCTTCAGAGGTTTGCCTTGGAGCTCTATTTCTCAGACCTGTCCAATTTGACAGTTATTTTATTTTATTTTTTTAAAGATTTATTCACTTAAGCATACAAGAGCTGGGGCACAGGCCAGAGATGTGGGGAGTGAGAGGATCCACCAGAGACAGAGCAGGGAACAGAACAGGCAGACTGACTGAAATACACTGCTGAGGGGAGCAGTGGGTGAGACAGAAGAGGTCTGCGGCACCATGTGGGTTTCTCCCTGGTTGGCCGGGGATTGAACTCTGCTGCAGAGGCTGCGGTGCTTAACTCCTTGCACCACCAGGGAGGCCCTTGATATTTATTTTTAATCTGGGTCTTTTATTTTTTTTTAAGATTTATTTATTTATTTATTTATACAAGATTGATTGATTGATTTATGCATGCACTGGGTACAGTCAGAAGCGCGGGAGGGTGAGAGAATTCACCAGAGCCAGAGCGGGGAGCAGAGCAGGCAGAAGGACCGAAGTACACTGCTGAGGGGAGCAGCGGGCGGCAGGAGAGGTCTGCGCGCCATGTGGGACCCTCCTCCAGTGGCCGGGGAGCAGCCAGGAATCGAACTGGTGCTGCAGAGGCTGCGGGCAGCTTCGCCACCCAGCGCTCAACCGCTGCACCACCGGGGAGGCCCTTTAATCAGGGTCTTGAATGAAGGTGTAACTAGAGTGCTGATTATAATATGTCGGATGCAACTCTGTGAACTCCAAAACAAGCTGCATCCAGTGGAGAAATGGACAAAATCTGAGACCAACCTGACAGGACAGATGTGGGAACTTCCTGGCCTGACCGTAAGCCCTAGAAACACAGGGAGACTTGATTAACATGATTAATTCTAAGTCGCAGCGAGATTTGTAGCTGTATGGATAGGAAGAGAGAGTTTAGTTCAGATTTCCTTTGAATATAAGGAAACATTCACTTCCGTCTGAGGACCTTTGGCCTTGCTGAGATGCTCATGTGATATTCTCTCCTTAGTCTAGATATTTCACATTGTGCATATGTTTCATTTTGAAACCTACTTAAATGCCTCCCCTTAGAGAACTTTCCTTGACCACTCTGCATTTCTCAAAACCTTTACCTTGTTTCATTTTCTTCTTAGAACCCATCTTTACCAAACATGTATTTGCCTTGCTTTGTTTCCTGTCTATCTCTTGCATGAGGAAGTGGAAGACTATCTGCTTTTACTGCTGCATCCCCAGCACCAAAGGCAATGCCTGACATACAGTAAGTATTCAGTCAATATTCTCTGAACAAATGCATGAAATTCCTGATCAGAATGAATGAGTTCCCTGGGGGAGGCGATGAATTCCTTGTCATTGAAGGCTTTGGTGAGGTTGGTAGGCATGTTTGTGGCCTGTTAGAGAGATGATCATACCTTGGGGCAAATAGACTCCCAAGTCAGCCGGACTGCTTCTGCCTAGGTAACCTCCCTGGCCCTTTCCTTGTTGCCCTTCCAGTTGTGAAACAGCCTCCTTTAGGGTACCAGTTTTGCCAGCTTTAAATAACTGTATGACTGTCACACAAAGAAATCAGAGTCATCTCTGTTTTTTTAGTACCATTGAAATGTTGTTTCTTATTGTAGGGCATGGAATTTAAGGACTGGCCCACAGCTTCATAAAGTTGTGAAGACCGCAAAGCAAGCCTCTGAAGTTTAGCTTTTAGAGTGATTGTCCTGCTCTGTAGATGTGTGGCTGAACCCCTAAATAAGCCACAGCATTTGTTTAGGTCACTCAGGTGGCTGACAGCCACAGTGTGAGTGAGAATATTGTTTCAGTTTTTATCTTTGCTGCTAGAACAGCTATAAAGACAGCAACAAATATTATCGAGCAGTTACTGTGTTCCAGCCCCATTTCGGAGGACATTACATCTCCTGTATCACTTAATTCTCACTGAAATCATGTGAAACGGCACTATTTTAATCATCTCTACATTACAGGATGGGATCTAAGGCTTGGTCAAGATCACACAACTGCCAATTGACATTGCTGGAACTTGGCTGATTCCAACCCTTTAGCTCTTATGCACTGCTTTACCCTCACCTAGTGCCTGCAACAGGCTTTGCAAACTGGCAGTCTGGATCTAGCAACAACTTGCATATATTTTGTTTGACCACTGTTACATTTGACAAAAAAACTTCAACCAATACTCAAATATTTGGAAGATTTCCGGATAGAAGGTCTAGCAACACTGGGTTTATATTTTCTCATGGCGATACCATGATTAGCTGCTGTCTCTTGAAATAGGGCCTATCCTCTTCACTTTGCTAGACTCTCTACCATTCCCTAATGTCTTCTAGCATGGACACCAGTGTCAGTTGCTATTTATCATTCTTGTACTGGTGTTTTACTTACAGCAGAAAGTATTTCTTGTCTCCAGGCTTCACTGTCTGAAGGTCAAGTGTCAAGATGGCCCCCAGGGATTCTTGTCTCTTGGCCCCATCTTGGCAAAGTGCCCTCCTCTGTTGTACTAGGGTTGGTCTGTGGCACCAATAGCATATGGAAGAAGAGATAGTATACCTTTCGTTTCTTTTTTTTAAAAAAAGATTTATTTTTATTTATTTATACATAGAAGAACTGTGGTGTAGGCCAGAGGTGCAGGGGGTGGGGGGCGATGAGAGGACTCACCAGAGACAGAGTGGGGAGCAGAACAGGCAGATCCACTGAAATATACTGCTGAGGGGAGCAGTGGGTGAGACAGGAGAGGTCTGCTGCATCATGTGGGTTAGCTCCCTGGCCAGGGATCAAACTCATGCCACATTAGCAGGAGAGTGCTTGATAGTGCTGAGACTTTAACCTCTGAGCTACCAGGGAGGCCCACTTTTCTGAGATTAAGTTATAAAAGTGTGTAACTTCCGTTTTAGTATCTAGCTTTTCTCTTTCTCTTGTATTTCCATTTCTAGGGGAAAGATGAGTGATGATAATCTGCATGAACCAGCTCTGTTTTATTTCTTCCTGTCTAGCTAACTCCTTCTAGAGCTTTGAATATTAGAAGCTTGCAGGAAAAGCAGTGGTTTTCTGACCTTAATGACTGCCCCTCCTCCCCAAGAAGTACATTTTGTCCATTTTACATCCTGACCCAGTGCTCATGTGAGATAACAAGAATGAAACAAAAGTTTCACCAGAACAATACTCACTCTTACTGTGAGTCATGCACTCTAACCTTGTCTGTTGTATTTTATTCCTTTTCACTTTGAAACTTTTTTATTTTGAAATAATTATAAACTCCCAGAAAGTACACGGAGAGTACACTGAGGTCTCCTGTATGTTCGGTGGTAACGTTTTTTGCAACTATAGTGCAGTATCAAAACCAAAAAACTGATAGTGCTGCAATTTGTACACCTTTCTCAGATTTTCCCAATTATTATATGCACATGCATGTGGTTCTATGCAGCTCTATCACATGTATAAGATGTGCAGCCACCAGCCAATCTAAATACAGACCTATTCTATCACTGCAGAGTGGATCCTCTTTTTATTTTGTTCTTGCTAGGATTCTTTTATTTTTTTTTTTAATTTATTTACTTACACATACAAGAACTGGGGGTATAGGCCAGAGGGGTGTGTGTGTGGGGGGTGAGAGGACCCATCAGAGACAGAGTGGGGAACAGAACAGGCAGATTGACCAAAATACACTGCTGAGGGGAGCAGTGGGTGAGTCAGGCGAGGTCTGCTGGGCCATGTGGGTAGCTCCCTGGCCGGGGATCGAACTCGTGCTGCAGTGGCTGTGGACAGCTTCATAGGTTGTGTCTTAACCCCTTGTGCCACCAGGGAGGCCCCTTGCTAGAATTCTTAAGTGATATTTTGAAAAATCAAACCTTCAGGGTCTCCCCGGTGGTGCAGCGGTTGAGCACTGGGTTGCGACGCTGCTGGCAGCCTCTGCAGAGCTGGTTTAATCCCCGGCCGCCAGGTGTGCAGACCTCTCCTGCCGCCCGCTGCTCCCCTCAGCAGTGTATTTCATCATTCTGCCTGCTCTGTTCTCCCCTCTGGCTCTTGTGAATTCTCTCACCCTCCCGTGCTTCTGACTGTACCCAGTGCTTGTATAAATAAATAAATAAATCTTAAAAAAAAAAAGAAGAAAAAAATCAAACCTTCACCTGTAAACTCACATTTTGTGTTTTCTACATACCTACCAACATCTGCCTATCCATCCTTTTATCCATCGTCCTTTCCTCCACCTATCTACCTAAAAATTTCCCCCTCCACCAAACCACCAGGGCCCATCCCTATCTGCCTGCCTCTCCCACTTCCTGCATTCTTCCCCTAATTCCCTCTGGTAAGCATTATCTTCTGTTTGCTGAGTTCACGTTGTATTCCTTCTATTGTTTGCATATAATTGTTTTTTTTTTTTTTTGGAGGGGGTATTTATAGTCCTCAGATCAGAGAAACCATCCAAAATCTTCTTTTCACTTTTTAACTGACTTCACTGAGCATAACCACCTCGAGGTCCATCCATTTTGTACCAAATGCCACCATTTTATCTTTCCTTCTATTGCTGCATAGTTTTTCTATCAATTCATGTTGAAGTTGGTTCCATAACTTGGCAATTGTAAACAGCACTGCTATGTGCACAGGTGTAGATAAATATGGGTCTTGATTTAGCTTTCCCAGCACCATTTATTGAAAATGCTATCTTTTCTCCAATGTATGACCATAACTACTTTGTCAAAGATTAGCTGTCATATTTATATGGATTTATCTGTGGGCTTTCGATTCTGTTCCAATGGTCTGAGTTTCTATTTTTGTTCCAGTACCATACTGTTTGATTACTGTTGCGTAATATTGTTTGAAGTCAGAAAGTGTAGTACCTCCATATTTCTTCTTTTCTCTCAAAATTGTTTTAGTTATTTGGTTATTTTTGTGTGCCATACAAATTTGATTTGTTAAAACAAAATCATTTGTTCTATTTTCTTCATTTGATAGGATAGTCTGTTTTCTGTGTTTTCCTTTATTTAAAGTATTAAAAAAGTAATTTTTTCCCAAATGAATGTCATCTCCCTCTCTGCTTGAACAGCTCTCAATGCAAAGCCCCAAGATCTTGGATATTTACCTACTTCTGATCTGTATATGAAGTCTGGTCTCTTCACCAACTCTTTTCAATCCGCTTTATTTCCCATGCAGGCTGTTTTTGTCTGTTTGGGCTGCTATGACAGAATACTGAGTGCCTTATAAAGAACAGAAATTCTTCTCCAGCGGTTCTGGAGGCTGGGAAATCCAAGATCAAGGTGCCAACAGATTCAGGGTCTGGTCAGGAACTGCCTCCTGTTCCTGGTCATCTTCTCACTGTGTCCTTACATGGTGGATGGGATAGGGAAGCTCTCTGGGGCCAGTTTTATAAGGACATTCATCTCATTCATGCGGGTTTCACCCTCATCACTTAATCACTCCCCAGGATCCCTATCTCCTAATACAATCACCCTGGGGCATAGAATTGCAACATATGGATTTTATAGAACATAAACATTCAGTCAGTCTCACCAGTCCTCTCAGTTGACAGAATGCTTTGAAAAGTTACTCTGATGCCAGATTCTTGACAAGTGAGATTAGAAAATGAAGAATAAAAAGACAAAAATGAAAACGTGTATTCTTACTTCTTTTTTCTTCATTCTCTCCACATTTTTCTGAGTACTAATGCTGCAACCTGTGATGTAGAGATGAATAAGCTGTGTTCCTGTTCTGAAGGATCATACAATCTAGAGAAGGACAAATCAACCTAAAGTATTGGCCAAATGCAATGAGAGTAAAGGGCAGACATGAGGCAGCTGGGATAAGCCAGCCCTCACTGGTTCTGTGCGAGTCCCTAGTCCATGAATCTTGTACATGATTGTTGTTTTAAGTCAGAGCGAAACATCTCTCTCCTACCACCAATCCCCAATCCTCCCATTTCCCTTCCTGAAGCTATCGCTACTGCCAGTTTCTTGTGCATTGTTTCAGAGATTCTGCCATCTGTGTACACACATATATATCGTTTTATTACTTTCACTGTCGATAATGTATTATATTACACTCTGCACTTTTCCCTCTTACTGTATCTTGGAGTTGTATTGTATCAGTGTGAATCTGAACATAATATAGACAACTAAATTTATGGATAATTACATCACTGTTCTAAGCACTTTACAGTATTGATCCTTCAATTGCACAACAATCCTATGAGCAAAGTACTAGTATTTCCCCTATTTACCGATGAAGAAATTGAGGCACAGAGAGGTTAAATAATTTAGATCACACATCAGTAGGTGGTGGGGTAAGATTAGAATCCTAGCCATTTTGCTCCAAGTCCTTTTTTTTTTGGTTTTCTTTTTAAAGGCTGCATAAGCTTCTACTACATGGATGTATTATATGGTGTTTAATCAATTTCATATTGATCTACATTTACATTTTTTTCATGTCATTTTTTAGCAGTTTGCTGCTACGAACTGTTAGCTTTAATGTTTGTGGTGCTCAGAGCAAGAGTGCAAAGGACACTCCCATACTATGTCTATATATTTCATTTATAAAGCAAGTTAGCCTACTGGTAAATAAAATATATTCAGTTTTCCTGCATAACAGACACAATTTTAGAACACAATTCAAACAATATGAACAGTATGAACAATTTTTGCATGAGTGAAAGTGGGGAAAACATCATATATGATTGAACTTGATAAGTATTATGCAAGTTTGGGTATTCTGTTGATGGATTTGGGGTGTTTGAAAGAACAATGAAGCAAAGACAAACATTTTTCATAAACTATTAGAAGTTCAGCCCACATTAGTATTTAAGCATAAATACTAATTGTATTATGGAGATTTTCACACTACTTGTATTCTGTAAATAACAATGACCGAAAGGATTAAAAAATAAAATGTATTGGTAGTCAACGTGTACAAAATTAGAGTACACAGTATTTCATTACTATTAGCAGTTATATTCTGTAAGGGCCAGGAATGCTGAATTAGCAAGTATGAAGCCATACCTCCTAGGGGTAAATACAGTTGGTGCCTGAACCTCTGGTCACAACTTATGTGTTTTTCTGTTGAAAGACACCTTATTTAGTATCTACTGGTGATTCATTGGCTCTAACCTCACACAGTCACTACTATTATAAAATGCCTGAACCAAGCTTATCTAACAAATACGTTTTCTCTGAAAGACACATCGCAGCCCTCTTGTGCTTAGGAATGCTAGACAGCACTTCAGTGCTATGCGCGGCGTCATTTTATTTTATTTTAATTTATTTATTAAAAAGATTTATTTATTTATTTATACAAGCACTGGGTACAGTCAGAAGCGCGGGAGGGTGAGAGAATTCACCAGAGCCAGAGCAGGGAGCAGAGCAGGCAGAAGGACTGAAGTACACACTGCTGAGGGGAGCAGCGGGCGGCAGGAGAGGTCTGCGAGCCATGTGGGACCCTCCTCCGGTGGCCGGGGAGCAGCCGGGGATTGAACCGGCGCTGCAGAGGCTGCGAGCAGCTTTGCAACCCAGTGCTCAACCTCTGAGCCACCTGGGAGGCCCAAAGCGGCGTCATTTTAAACAGTGAAATTGCCACCAAATATGAGACGGCCAGGATACTAAATAGACTGCAAAAAGAACACTAGTTCATGGTCTGAGAGCAGAAATGAGGCTTTGTTTGGCCTCAGCTGGGATTATGTACATTGGGAGACTCAGATTTTTTTGTCACTGTGCATGTCCTCAAATGACTGCGAAGGCACTGAGTACTGATTTGGGGGTTACAAATAAATTTTGGCAAGGAGGAGAATTCTCAAATATGGAATCCTTGGCTAATGAGACTACCATATTTTCATTAAAAATGTGACTTTAGTTATATAAAAACCAAAAAGGTAAACTTTAATGTTTTAACATTACCTAGAATTCTAAAGCAAAATACAAATCACTATTAATGAATTAAAAAACTGGAAACCAACACTTTTTAAAAAAATTTTTTTTATTTTAACATTTACCAATTTTTTTTTTTACATTTTTTAGACAATATTTGCTTCCCACCCCCTCAGATTGAGTGGAAACCAACACTTTTTAAAAATAAAACTTCTATTTAAAATTTTAATTAAATTCAGTAAACAATTTTATAAAAATCAAACTACTTGCATTTCTAGCATTCAATGAATGTCTCATGGCCAATATAATTAATCTGTGTTTTGTTTCCTCTCTATTATGTCCAGACCAACATGTGCACAAATTGAAGAATAACATGAGCTATTTACTATTGCAAATGTTCCTCAGCTGTCACTATGGGGATTACTGTGCTAATTTGAATTGAATAATTCCCACTGATATAGGAATTCTTGTGGTAATATTTGAAGGCACAGACTACAGCAGGAAAAAGAGTAAGAAAATGGGCACCTGGTACTACTGGGAATCATTGTTAGGCAAGAATTTATGAGAGAAAATGTCTGAGTGACTGAGGCCCTTAGGGTGGCTTTGTCAGTCACTCCAATCTCCTGAGACAGAGAAGCTTATCATTTTAGGAGCTCATAGCAGCACAGCCCACAACCCTGAGGTATTGAGGGATAGTCACCCTTTGCTTCCAGGATCAGAACAGAGGAAGCCCGTGCCCAGGGCTTGCATGGTGCTGGTGTGTGCAGGGAGGTCCTCTAAAGTGCTGGATCCTGGTCTGGGTCTGCAGAAGAGATTCTTACAAACAACGCTGCCATGAATCACAGCAAAGTGTCTATGTAGGATAAATTCTTACTGTTTCTTTATTCATTTTGTAATTTTCATTCATTTGACTTATATTTAATTTGCATAAAATTAAACAGCCACTTCTGCATACTACATATATATTTTTTTATCTTTCTCCTTAGAGAATTTGCAAAATCGTCATTTGGTTTTTCATTATTTGCTCACTTTAGAATTCAGCCTTTTTCTCTTTCATGAAGTGTGTTGCTCTTTGGCTAAAAACCAGATTTCTAAGCTTCCCCCGAATCAAACTCTATAAAAAGACAAATTACCAGCTCACCAGGGAGGGAGTGATAATTTATATGCGACAAGTAGAATAAAGGTCTTATGATATCCTTGCACCTTCAAAAAGAAATGTGATAAATGTGTGCTCTCAGGCCCTCCCCCCTTTTCTAATGAAAATGGAGACATATTTATGAAGCATTTTGGAGAGGAGACCTGGCTCCAACTGCTAGCACCATTACCGACCCGCCCTGTGCCCTTGGCAGTCATTTTGCTTCTCTGAACGTCAATGTCTTCATCTAAGAAATGGGGGTAATAATTGAGCTGTCATGAGGATCTGTGAGATGAAGTACCTTAAAACATGGTACGTAAGATGCAGTCGAGGAACTAGAGGAGCAGTTCAAATACTTTGATGTATTTTTGTAATTTCCCTGCACAACACGAATTTCTTCTCTGTAGTATTTTCTGAGCTAGCCTCAATATTATTCTATTTTTATCATTCCACACTACCAGAAAATACTCCTGAGCTTAGCATTAATGTTCCAAAAGAGGTTTTTGGAAATGTTAAAGGACAGGGTTGTTTTGAAGGGCATAGTGATCACAGGGTGGAAGAAAATGTCAGAGTTCTGAAATTAAGATCAGACAATATCTGGAATAAATTGGGAAATATTTGTCAGGAAACTGGGAAGCCTTCCAGATTTGGATTTGGGAGGGGACACAGGGACTGGACTTACCTACGACATTTGTTTGCTTTTGTTGCCATAACAGAGTACCCCAGACTGGTGGCTTAAGCAACAAAACTTTATAGTTTCTCACAGTTCCTGGAGTCTAGAAGTCCAAAATCAAGATGCTACAGGTTTGGTTTCTTCTGAGGCTTCTTGTCTTGGTTTAGAGAGGACTGCTTTCTTTTTTTCCCCCTTTTATTACCAAATCAAAAGTTTATTTTATTTTATTTTTAAGATTTATTTATTTATGCATACAAGAGCTGGGGAATAGGCCAGAGGTATGTGGGGTGAGAGGATTCATCAGACACAGAGTGGGGAACAGAATGGATGGAGTGACTGAAATACACTGCTGAGGGGAGCAGTGGGCGAGACAGGAGGGGTCTGCTGTGCCATGTGGGCAGCTCCCTGGCCAGGAATCGAACTTGTGCTGCAGTGGCTAAGGATAGTTTCATAGGTTGCATCTTAACCCCTTGTGCCATCAGGGAGCCCCGAGAGTTTATTTTTTAAATTAAATTTATTTATTTATTTTCTTACATCATCATTGTCTTAACAAAAAACATTTTTTGAAAATGTCATTTTTGGACAGTGTTTGATTTCTTCCCTCAGGTGTAGTCCCCTTAGTTCTTCCACCACCGTATCACCTGTGATCCATCACCATAGTGCCTTGTGCTCTTCCCTCCACTGTTTTGACCTGTCTCGTCTCCCCTCCCCAGCTATATGCTTCAGATCTATGGTCAGCTTGCAAGTTTTGGATGACTGCCTTCTTGCTGTGTCCTCACCTGGTCATGCCTCTGTGCTTGAATGCTCCTGGTGTCTCTTGCGTACGCAAATTTCCATGAGGGCAGTAGTCAGATTGGGCTAGGGCCTCATTTTTTAATTACCTCATTACAGATCCTATCTCCAAATACAGTTACTTTCTGAGGTACTGAGGGTGGGGTACTTCAACATAAGAATTCTGGGGGGATACAATTCAGTCCATACCACCCACCCACATGTAAAGGACATGACAGTGCAGGTGTTGGTCCAGAAAATGAACTGACTCCTAGCCCTCTGAGCAGACGCCAACATGAATTCTTGTCCCCAAAGCACATATCAATACATATTGTAACCTGGTGAGTCAACCAGGGAACTCTCCCCAGGAGTCTAGCCTCACCTGACGTGCTTCATTCTTACCTTTGCTCACATATTTATTCAAGAAGCATTTCCTGGGTGCCTGTCAAGTACTGGGCACTAGACTAAGTGCAGGGGGTTGCAAGGCATTGTGACCTCTGACCCTGAGATATTCATGGTTTACAGTGAGAAACAGACCCACAGATAAATAGATGTGATGATATGTGATATAACAGGACAAGTCCACACCCGATGCAGTGGTGTTGAGGTCTGAGCACACGGCTGTGGACATTTGAGCCGAGTCTTTAGGAATGTGTAATGCTCTTACTACTAATAGTTGACATTTATGGAATCTTTACTATGTGGCAGGCTTGGTGTTGTATGTTTGTGTTTTTTTTTTTTTAAACAAATAATTACACCTTCAACAACTACTACCAGGTTGTTGGGCCTTATGACAGTTCCAGGAGCGGGTGTTACTACCTTCCTATTACTGATAAAAATAAAGGCCCAGGGAGCTAGTAATGGACTAAATGTTTGTGTCCCTGAAATTTCATGCCTCCCAAGCTCTAAGTCCCAATGTGATGGTAATAGGAGGTAGGGCCTTTGGGAGGTAGTTAGGTTTAGATGAGGCCATGAAGGAGGAACTGTGTGATGGGTTTAGTTCATTTGAAGAAGAGGAAGAGACACAAGAGCTCCCTTTCCACGTTCATACCAAGGACCGGCCTTACATGCACAGTGAGGAGGCGCTGTCTATAGCACAAGAACTGCAACTGCTGGCCCCTTGATCTTGGATTACCAAAATTGTGAGAATTATGCTATTTTGCTATGACAGCTCTAGCTGACTAGTGACTGCAGGAATTTGCCTAAGGTCCTGTGGTGTTCGGTGGCAGAGCTAGGATTTAAAACTCTGCTGGTGTGAATCTCAGCAGAAACCAGCCTGGAGGAACAAGGAAGGATGGTAGGAGGATGGGAGAGGCTGACCCAAGTTTAGCCTTTCTGTGCCTCAGTGTCCTAGTCTGTAAAAGGATAACAGTAACAGGCATCTCCTAGGGTTGCATTGTGCTTAGACCAGCAGCCCCTGGCATGTAGCAGAAGCTATATTTGTGTGTGGATCCAC
This sequence comes from Talpa europaea, assembly GCF_964194135.1. Taxonomy (NCBI): domain Eukaryota; kingdom Metazoa; phylum Chordata; class Mammalia; order Eulipotyphla; family Talpidae; genus Talpa; species Talpa europaea. The sequence goes on from NC_140072.1 coordinate 46,253,095, forward strand.
ATGGTGATTTGAGGGATGGTGGGTGGTTAGTTAGGAGATTGTTGCTATGATCCAGGTAAGAGACAGTGAGCATGAGACTCAGAATAACAGTGAGGATAAAAAAAAAATTTGAGAGGGAGAAATAATTTATATTATACTTTGTGATTAATTTTTATAGTATTATTATAATTTTAAAATTTGTAATTATATATTTATAATTATATTTTATAAATTTATAGCTTTTTAAAAATATTTTTATTATTTATGCATACAAGAGCTGGGGTACAGGCCAGAGATGCCAGGGTGGGGGGAGTGAGGGGATTCACCAGAGACAGAGTGGGGAACAGAACAGACAGACTGAGTGAAATACACTGCTGAGGGGAGCAGTGGGCGAGGCAGGAGAGGTCTGCTTCGCCATATGGGCTGCTCCCTGACTGGCTGGGGATCGAATTCGTGTCGCAGAGGCTGCGGATTGCTTCATAGCGCGGTGCTAAACCCCTTGCTCCACCAGGGAGACCCTATAGCTTATATTTTATACTGTTATTGTAATTTATAAATTATGTAATTTATTATATATAATACTTATTAATACTATAAACATATATTCTAAATCACATAATTTATAATTGCATTATAATTTATAATTATATTAATCGCCATAGAAAATGAGCAGTGGTGGATGTGATATAACAAGTGTCAGAGAGAGGTCTCCAGCTGGCTTGGGTGACACAGTGACATTAACAAAAATGGCCAGCGCTGTGTGCCAGGCTCTGTGCTAAGTGCTCCTCCTTTGTATCCAGAGTCTGACCCAGCTTGATTATTTTTTGGTAACATTTATCATACCACCTGACATGTAAACATATTATACAGGGTCAGCAATAAACCTTAGATCTCCCGCAAGGGAGGAGGAAAAAGGTAGGAACCCCCAATGGCTGAGTACTGTCTCTAGGAGACTGAATGAAGAAAAAACTGTAGATTACTTTAAGCAGGAAGTAATTGGTTCACCTACTCTCTATCTACTGGAGTGAGCTCCCAAGCACCCCCCAAAAAATAAAGCAAGCGATGATTCTCCCTCTGAAAGCACGGATCACATATTCCCTGGATACACGCAATGCATCACTTTGCTTTGTCGTCCTCCTATTCTGATGTCTGCATGTTTTCTGTGAAGTGGGCACAGCAGTCATTGCAGCAGCCATACCATGGCTCTCTGGTCAGCTATGTAACGAATTTTCTTAAGATTGCAGGGAAGAGGGAGACTGACTTCAACCTCCTTAAGGGAAAGGGGATGTAGCAGCAGGTTGGGTTTCCAGGGAAGCAGATGGTTTAATGTGCAGGATTTTTTTTTTTTTTAAGATTTATTTCTTTATTCATACAAGAAGTGGGGTACAGGCCAGAGGTGTGGGGATGAGAGGATTCACTAGAGACAGAGCAGGGAATAGAACAGGTAGACTGACTGAAATACACTTCTGAGGGGAGCAGCTGGTGAGACAGGAGAGGTCTGTCTCGCCACGTGGGTTTCTCTCTGGCTGGCAGGGAATTGAAACCACGCTGCAGAGGCTGCTGACAGCTTCACAGCTTGGCTGTGCTCAATTTGCTGCACCACCCATCACCACCACTGGGGAGGCCCTGTACTCTTCTCTCTTGTTTGTGTTTTCTTCTGTAGGAAAACAATATATCTCCTACTTAGAGAAAACATTAGCTGGTAGTGAGAAGAGGTGCTATAGGGGAGCAAGCAAAAGTTGGGATTCTGAAGTTGATGTGTCAATTTGAATCAACACCTGCCAGATATTGGGCTTTGGGCTTTCACCTCCCTGTGCTGAGCTGCTTCCCTGAGCAAGGACTGTGAGAGCTGGGGACACTGAGTGGTTGGCATGGCCATGGCAGTTCTCTTATGGAAAATTTGAAAATTTGAAGGATGAAGCCCAAAGTGTATTTTAAAAAAACATTCATGTATTTCTACGAGGACCATCTGGAAAAAATAAATGTATTGATGCTTTATTTCTGGAAGATGACAAAAACGTGTGTGTGTGTGTGTGTGTGTGTGTGTGTGTGTATCTGTAAACTGGCCTGGAGTGAGTGTACCCATGAACAGTTGTAGAGAAGCTGCCTTTTGGGCTGGAATCCTGAAAGAAGTTTCCAGAGCGTTCTTTTTTTAATTTTAAATTAAATTAAATTTTTTGATTATGCTCAGTGAAGTAAGTCCACAGCATTCTTAAGAAGGAAAGCAGGTCTCTTATCATCATGGTCAGGGTGACTATGGCCTACTGGTAGCAAGGGTTATCTGGGCAGTGAGTCTCTCCCCCTAAGGCTACTGACATTGGTCTGTGAGGCCTAGTCCCCCTTCCTTACAAAAGGATCAGTTGCCAGATACCAGGGCTGCATTCCTAGGGCTGGTGTGGTATCAGGGGCCAGGTGGGGGTCAGGCAGACAGGCTGTCTGCTGTGGCTGGCAGCATATAGCATCTCTTGGAAAGGTCGGGCCAGGCCAGCAGCTGCAGCCCTCAGGCCACTGTTGCTGACAAACAAGTTGGAATAACAAGAGTGATCACCCTGCCAGTTCTTCAACACTGACTTCTCTGCACTAGTCCCTGCGGCATTATTTATAATCATGAGACAAGGCAGATAGGCCATGTTGTAGAGAGCTCCGTAGCTGGTAGGAAGAATGAGTAGATCAATGGATTTTGAAGTGTAAGACATACTCCCAATTGCAATAGCCACAGAATACCTGCTCAAGAAATATTCAGTTAAAAAAAATCATTAGATTGAAAGAAATTATAAAAATGAGACTTGTTATTAGAAAAAGCAATCAGCAATACAGAAGCAGAGAGAGGAAATACTAAAATACCCTCTTTCTTTCCCTCCCTCAGAGGAGAGGCCATCATTTTGGCATGTGTCCTTCCATTCCAGAACAGAAAGATGCACCTCATTCATTCAGACAGCCACATAACTTTCACCGTAAGACCTGTTTGAGATTTTTCACTGTTGTAATGCTCCAGTGGACTCAGAGAGAGATTCCTAATCTCTCTCTCTGTCTCTCCCTGTGTGGTGTGTTTGCACACAAATGTCAATATTTCCTTAGGACAGAGTTCTACAGTGGAATTTCTAGGTCAAAGGGCATGCACATTTAAAATGGTGCCAAATTTCCTTACAAAAAGTCTTTACATTCCTGTCGATTGTCATGCTCTGATTTCTTGCCAATTTGAGAGGTGAAAACTACACATAAGTTGTTTTATTTAACTTTACTAAGAGGATATTTTATTTTAAAAATTGTGGTCAATTACACATAACAAAATATGTCATTTAAATCATTTTACAGCAAACAGTCCTGTGGCATGAAGCACTTTCATTTGATTAGCTAGTGAACATGTTTTCATTTTTCTATTAATGACTGTATTTTTCCTTCTCTTCCGGTCCCGCCCTTCTCCCTCACACTTCCCTTCCCTCCCTCCCTCCCTCACTTGCTTTCTTTTGCCTCTTTATTATCTTTACAGAATTTCTATTTTTTTTTTTAGAGGCATGTTTTTTATTTATTTATTTGTTTGTTTGTTTGTTTTGTTTATACATGCACTGGGTACAGTCAGAAGCACGGGAGGGTGAGAGAATTCACCAGAGCCAGAGTGGGGAGCAGAGCAGGCAGAAGGACTGAAGTACACTGCTGAGGGGAGCAGCGGGCAGCAGGAGAAGTCTGCGCACCATGTGGGACCCTCCTCCAGTGGCCGGGGATCAGCCGGGGATCGAACCGGCGCCGCAGAGGTCGCGGGCAGCTTCGCAACCCAGCGCTCAACCGCTGCGCCACCGGAGAGGCCCTCTTTACAGAATTTCTAACTAGGTTCTGATGTCCTTTTTCTTCCTCTCCTTTTTATAAAAGTAGGAGATTTTCTGTATTATGATACTATCTAGATTCAGTTTTATGTATTTTTCTTGGTTTTTTACATATTACATCACTTCTAATCTTTATAATATCTTACAAGACAAGTATTATTTCTGTTTTTCAGATGAAGCAATAGTTTAGAGAGGTTACATGTCTTGTCTGAGGTGGCAGCTCTGTCTGGCTCTTCCACAGTGCTCTGGCTAAGGGGGCAGTAGGGACTCTGCAGTAGGCCTGAAGACTCTGGTGGGCATGAGCAAGAGTAGCAGGGTCTCTGGGAAGGCTGGGGTGGGGGGAGTTGAAGAGACTTTAGGGAGAAGCTGGCCTAAGGTTTGGAAAATGAGTTTTGGAAAATCTAGAACCTGGTTTCCTAAGCCTCAAGAAAATAAGAGACAGGGCCTCTCTGGTGGCTCAGCAGTTAAAGACTCATCATTATCAAGCTATCACCAGCCACTGAGGCTTGAGTTCTATCCCCAGCCAGGGAGCTACCCACATGGCACAGCAGACCTCTCCTGTCTCACCTGCTGCTCCCCTCAGCAGTGTATTTCAGTAGATCCACCTGTTCTGCTCCTCACTTTGTCTCTGGTGAATCCTCTCATACCCCTGCACCTTTGGCCTACAGCCCAGTTCTTGTATGCATACATAAATAAAAATAAATCTTATATATTTATATATATATGATGCTTCCAATTAATTAAAAAATAAAGAAAATAAGAGACAGGGTTTCCCCACCCCCCCTACTGCTACATGAAGGACCATGGAAACACTTAGAAAATTGTGGGTGTTCACTGTGACTGCAAATAGAGGCCAGAGATTGTGGTCTGGAGGTCCTTTGTGGTGTTAATTATGGAAGTTTCTTGTTTTTCTCTCTCAACACCCAATCAACCACCCAGTCCTGTGGTTTTTTCCCTGTACTGTCATTTCTTGGTATCCCCTGCCAGAGTCTGGCCCATCGTCTCTCCTAGACTTCTCCTCTCGCTCCCTCCAGTGTCCTCCCTGTACTGTAGCCCCTGTCATCTAAAACTCACATTTGATTGTGCAATGCTTCTGCTTAAAATACTTGGATAGCTCTGTAGTACCTTTCAGATAGGGGCCCAGCACCTTAGTTCAGCTCACAAGCCCTTCACCTTCTGGCCCCAGCTCTCCCTTCCATACCCTTACCTGCCTTGGTCTATGTACCAACTAGACTGAATTCCACAAACATAGTTAACTTTCTTTCGTGCCTCAGTGTTTTTGCTTATACTCTTCCCTTTCCCTGGAATGCTATTCCAGGCTAACACTTACTTAAATTTTAGGTCTTGGTTTAGAAAACATTCCACTAGGAAACCTCCCTGTAACGATGGGGCTTGGTTATGGGTTGTTATGAACCCTTATTGCTCACATCCTACCATTTTTTAACTTTCTTTTTGTCTGTCTCTCTCTTGATCCTGGCTGTACGTTGGAATTACCAGGACAGTTTTAAAAATACTGATGTTGGGGCTCTACTCTCCAGAGATTTCAAGTTAACTAATAGAATTGGGTGCTGGTCTTCAGTAGTTTGTAAGTTCTCTAGGTGACCCTAATGGGCAACCAGGTATGAGAACAGGGTTCCATCAGAAGCTTCTTGGGGCAGGGGTCCTCTCTGTTATTCAAAATGTATCACTTCACACTGAAAGGCTCAAATGTTTAAGTGCACTGAATAAATCAATGCTGCAGTTTCTATAAGGGAGGCAGGAGCCATGGAAGACAAAAAATGACGCATACCAAGTATACATTGGGGAGCAAGTTAGAAACAACCTGCGGATTTTGAGGGATGCAATTCAGCTCATACAGGCATCTTAATACGTCTAGTCTATAAGGTGACAAGGAATGAATCAAAGTTAAAGCTGGGCCTCCCTGATGGCCCAAGGGGTTAAGTCTCAGCATTGTGAAGCTATTGCAGCCACTGCAGTACGAGTTCGATCCCCAGCGAGGGAGCTGATACACATGGCTCAGCAGACCTCCTCTGTCTCGCCTGCTGCTCCCCTCAGCAGTGTATTTCAGTAGATCTGCCTGTTCTTCTCCCTGCTCTGTCACCCTCACCCCACACCTCTGGCCTACACCCCAGCTCTTGTATGCATAAATAGATAAATCTAAAAAAAAATTAGAAAATAAAGTTAGAGCTGGGATTGGTAAAGGAGCAACTGTCACTCATTAACAAAGTAGGAAGAAATCTACCCCTTCCTGTGGTTTGGACAAGGTCCATGTTTTGTCTGTATTAAGATGTGATTATGGAGTGATACTGTTTTTGCCTTCATCCATCACAGTCACAGGGTGATCTAGTGAGATGCTGATAATCTGTGAAATTGCTTATGTTCAGCAGAACACCAAGGCCTGGCTGTGGCTGTTGCCAGCTTGTAGCAACACCAAGACCTTACTGATGGAACCAGGCCAGCTCCTGGCTCTCAGAGGATGTTTTCTTTTTCTCAGGATCTAGGTATGAACAGTGAGCCTGTTATACAAACACATAATACTTAGGCTTTTGGTGTCAACACTGGGTGACCAAGGGAATGTGGCAAAACTCCATTTCCCTTCCTGGGATGAATGGAGCCTGAAGACCTAGAAGTGCAGGAAGTTGGTGTTTCCACCACTAAATTAGTTCAGGTCTCCTGCTGCTCACCTGGAGCACATGCCCTGATGGAGGAGTGCCATGCCAGGATACCTGGGAATTGCTGGGCACCCCAGTTTACCATAGGTTACCTACTGCTGTGGGACAAATGGCCACAAACTCCTTGGTTTAAAATAACGCACATTAATTATTTCACAGTTTCTCTGGGCAAGGAGTTGAGGCATGAAGTCTTCAGGGGGTCATGTGCTCAGGGTAGGGAGCAGAGTTACGGTCAAGGTGTTGCTCAGAAACAGGTTCTCATCAGAGGTTCAACTGGGGAAGGTTCTCCTTCTGAGCTTGCTCAGGTTGTTGGCAGAATTCATTTTCTTGTGGGAGTAGGATTCATGGAAACTTGTTTCTTCAAAGACAGTAATGGAGAGAGACACTCTAGCAAGAGCAGCACTACAGCCTTACAGAATCACCTGCAAGTAATCCCAGACTTTCTACCACTTTTGCCCTATTCCTTTGTTTAGAAACAAGTTGCAGATCTTGCACACACCCAAGGAAAGGAAATTAAACAAAATTGTAAATACCAGGAGGCTGTATCATGGGGCCTGCCCGCCACTCATAAGCTTTCCATAGCAGCTTGGGAAATCTGAAGAGTGTGAAGTGATTAAGGTCTTAGATAGCCGCAGCAGGGCAAGGCAGGGTGAGAACACAGTGTGGCTGAAGTCACGGCAAATCCTCTGTGTACCCTAAAAGCTTTGTTTTTGAGGGAAGATCTGATTTTTAGGAAAGAGCAGAAAGGCATCCAGGGTATAAAAACTTCAGGTGATTGCTATGAAGGGGACAAGCCACAAGGTTTGTGTAAATTAGGAAGCCAGGACTAGGGGTACAAAAGAACTGAGGATTAAGTGGACCCAAAGAGGGTTGCCAGGGATATCAACCATTTATGAAAGAGAGACAGAAAGAAGCAGAAATATCCAACACTCTGGCAGTGGGATGCAAAAGGTGTGGACCAAGAACGATACCTAAGTGAGGGAGCTCAACTAGACACAAGTGATGCTGAGAGGAAGAGAGGAGGGTACATGGATATTTAGCATTTTTTTCTTGACCAAGAAGGGGAAGCCAGGAAAGACTTCAGCCTAGATGTTTTTAGAAGGCCACCAAGGATCAAACCACCTCAGCAAGACTGCCACCTGGTCTGAGGCAGTACCATGGAGTGAGGGGAACTCAGGAATGCGTGTGCAGATGCTTACCTCCACCCTTCCTTGGGTGGGACAGAGACAGTAGAATCTCTCATTTCCCTGGGGACCACCCTCTTACAGAGACAGTGCATGTAGACTAGATGTGATTCTATTGAATGTTTGGACACTGTGTGCTTTTCAGAATAACTTCTCCTTACCGATGGGGCTGGCTAAGACAGGGAATCCCACCTTAAAAAAAAAATGTTAGAATCGAACAAAGTTATTCATACACTAGATATTTCAAACTCTGTGCCTGACCATATCTTGGGTCATAAAACAAGTCTCAATAAACTGAAAATGACTGCAGTTACACAGAATATGTTCTCTGACTACAATGCAATAGATTAGAAATGAATAACAGCAAGTAATCAAGGAAAACTTTGTAATTTGGAAATTAAGCAACATACTTTGAAACAAGCCACGGTCAGAGAAAAATATCACTAGGAAAATATAAAGTATCTCCGACTGAATGATAAAGACAATACAACTTTCAAACTTTGTGCAATGCATCTAAAGCAGTGTAGAGAGGGAATTTATAGCTTTCAAAGTTTTTATTAGACAAGAAGAAAGGTTTAAAGTCATTGATCTAAGGTTCTACCTTAAAAATCTAGAAGAAGAGGGCCTCCCCGGTGGCGCAGCGGTTGAGCGCTGGGTTGCCAAGCTGCCCGCAGCCTCTGCAGCGCCGGTTCGATCCCCGGCTGCTCCCCATTCACCGGAGGAGGGTCCCACATGGGGAGGAGGGTCCCACATGGCGCGCAGACCTCTCCTGCCGCCCGCTGCTCCCCTCAGCAGTGTACTTCGGTCCTTCTGCCTGCTCTGCTCCCCGCTCTGGCTCTGGTGAATTCTCTCACCCTCCCGCGCTTCTGACTGTATCCAGTGCTTGTATCAAATAATAAATAAATAAATAAATTCTTAAAAAAATCTAGAAAAAGAAGTCAGTAGAAGGAATGAAATAAAGAGCAGGAGTCAGCAAAATAGAAAAGAGACAAGCAATAAGAGAAAATTAACAAACTCAGTTACGTTTTGTGACATTAATTCCTCCTCCATTTCTCTCTAGTCAAAGCTCATTGGTTGAGAATTCATTTGGAATGGAGAAAGAGTATGAAATAATAGTTAACTTCTTTTTTTGAGTTCCTCATGCTTGATGTTTGGGAAAGAGTGTCATTTCTTCAGGCGACTGCTATGAAGGACAAGTCACACAGGTCTGTGTGACTAGAGAAGAATGTCTTTTTGTCAGTAGGTGGCGCTGCGGGCACCTTGGAAAGGACAGGCTGCGTTCTGGGGCGCTGGGGGGACCCATTGAAACGAGGGAGTCACCGAAGACAAGAGAGAGAACCCCAGAAAGCAAATCCTCAAAGTGGTAGAAGTGGAGAAGTTACCGATTTCACAAAAACATCTGAAGCCTAGACGTCTGTGGTATCAAAGCTAGAAAAACTTGAGTTTTCAAAGCTGGGGATTCCTAAAGCTAGGGGTTCTTTACTGCAGTACCCAGTTGGGCTTCTCAGTCTCAGAGAAATTTCTCCCATTGTATGGAAATGAACCCCCTCCATCAGTTCAGAGTTTCCTTCAGAGTCTAAAAATAGACTGGGACTTAAAACAATTATGACTCCGGGCTACAAATGCCCCATTACAACACCACTCAGAAGTTAATCACGTGTAAGTTCAGATTATAAAGGTAGGTGATAAAATGCACTCACGACTGGGAGAGAGATGGGAGAGGCCTGCTATAGCTAGTAACATTTGCAATATTTTCTTCCTGAAGGATCAAGACTCAGAAAAGCCCCTTGGGATGGAAAGGACGCAAACACGTTTCGCAGGCCTCCAATGTGCGCCATTTAGAAAACAAATGTCCACATTTTAAATCTTTGCAGCAATCCTTCAAGTGTGGAGATAACATCCTTTCTATTATTCCCCTGAATCCCTTACGAGGGCAATTAATGGAGTGCGGTTTTTGTGGTTCCGGACTCCAAGTGGATACCCACACGTCTGTTCCTCTCTTTTATAGACAGATCTTCCATACGACTTCCTTTGTTAAAAATGAACTTTCCTTTAAACATAGCGTTTCGCTTGTTTCTTTGATCCACCTCTTCCCATTCAGAATTGACAGCGTGAGCACAGAAGTAAGGGCAGCAGCCAGCACAATTTTAGGCTGAATGGAGATGGCAGCGCTGGACTCCACTCTCCCCTTCTCTGCGGCCCACGAGGTGGCCGGCGGCCGGGGCAGGGTTTGCGCGGGGGGAGCGGGGCGCCTGGGCTCCCGCGGCCGCCTCGGTGCAGGGCTGACCTGCCGCTGCGGGGCAGCGAGGCGGGGCTTTGGGGGGGGTCCGGGCCAGGTCCCACGTGGCCACTGCCGCCGGGATCCCCGGGCCCCGCCCGGAGGCGGCCGCGCGAACTGCAGAGGGAGCAGGCTAGAGGCGCGGGGCAGCGGGCGAGCGCCCCCCGGACCCCCTCATCCTCAGCCCCCCAGCCCGTCTGCCATGGCCGACTCGCGGGGAGTCCGCTGCCCGGCCGCCACGGGCTAGCGGGGCCGGGCGGCCACCGCTCCCTCCCGCTCTCGCTCCGCGTCCCGGGCCTCGGAGCCGCTGGAAGGAGGATGAGTCCCTGGAGCTGGTTCCTGCTGCCGACCCTGTGTCTCCTGCGCTCGGGCGCAGCCCCCCGGCGCGGCGCCCTCGCCTCTGCCAACTGCGACCTCAAGCCCCAAGTAAGGCACGCGTCGGGCGCGGGCGAGGTGCTCCCGGAACCCCCCGGGGTGGCTGCTCCCCGACTCCGGGAGCAGCGCGCTCGGACCCCGAGCCGACTCTGGGCGCCGACTCCCACCTCCCTCGGCCGCGCCTTCCAGCTCGCGCGTCCCGGCTTGGCCCTGGAACCCCCTTCTGGGAGCGCAGCTCTCCAGCCGCTGGAGACCCGGTTCCCCAGTCCTCGCTCTTAGTTGATCCAAGGGGTTCTGGGCAAGGACCCCTGGTCTCGCCAGTCTGCTTCGCGGGCATTCGCTGGACGAATCAGTGAAGACCCAGGGGGGCCGGGACTTGGGCGCATTTACTTTGGACGTTTGTTCTGCCGTCTCTTCCCTAGAATTTAATTTCTCTTGCTCTTGTGGAAATACCAAAAGCATCTTGCAGATGATGCATGGTTTAACCTCTGTTTACTCAACGCCTGAGTTAGATGGACTTGGGGGAACCACTACCCTGTTTTACCGATCTGGGAAACTGAGGCACAGAGACCTTCGTGCTACAGGTCAGGGAGCTGGTTCTCCGAGTGACTACCTTTGACAGCCTCGCGTTTAAGCTAAGGGAGCATCCTCAGACTTTTGCGAGAGAGTTTTGAAGGGTGAGAGGATCCTAAGTGAGGGAGGCCGGTGACCTGCCTGTATCCAGCCAGCCCTGTTGGAGAAGAAACCTAGCGGAGATCGTCTCCCAGACTGTACTGCTTTCGAGATGAATGTTTCCTTCTGATCAGTTTTCTTTATCTCAGAATTTTCCGTGGTTTTCAAATCCCTCACTTTTGAACGTAGTGGAGGTTTTGTGCCTTTCTACCACTGGGTCACATCTCTGTGGATCCGTGGTGCTGGGGAGGGTCACCGAAGTTTGTACTCTGGGTGGCCTGTGAGCTCTTGGACACAGGATGGTATTTAGGGGTTGACCCACCATTGGTGACACCTGCTCAGCATGCGGACCCGACCCATTTCTGAATTTTGGTAATTTTTTTTTATCCTCCAACCTACAGCAAAGGAGAGGGTAACCTAACAACCTTTCCTGGCTCCTGGGTTGCACACTGTGCCCCAAGGCACCCTGGGCTGTGGACACACGGAGGTTCTCCCTCTAGAATGACAGGAGTCTGGTTGTGGGGACAGGAAGGGGTGAGGGAGGGCAGTCATCACCTGGGTAATTTAAAGCCTGCTGTGCGGAGGCTTTATGCTCTGTATGACAAGTAGCAGCTGTCAACTCATGTGAGAGCAGAATGTCTTTCGCTATAGCAAAATCTATTACCAACTTGTAATTATATTGTGATGGGACAGTCTTGGTAGTTTTCTCTCCTTTCTTCAATTTGTCCTCAACAGCACTCAAACTTTTGGGTCTCTGAGCACCTTGGCATTCTAAAACAGTATTGAGGACTCTGGAGAACTTTTATTTAGGTGCATTAGGGCAAATACGAGTGAAACACAAAAATACACACGTATACAGGCCTTTAATTGTCAGAGTGCTGTTATTACATGTCTGTAGCCTCTAGAAAGTTCTGTTTGTACACTTGTGAGAGAATAAGCATGAAAGAGAAAAATATCTTAGTAGTATTATGAAAATAGCTTTGGCTTTCCAGACTCCTTGACAGGGTCTTGGGGACATGCACATGTCTCTGGATCACACTTTGAGTCACTGTTCTGTCCGTGGGACTGTCTCCTCCCCTGCAAGGTGGGTCAGAAGGCCCATCAGTGGCAGGGCTGTGTGCTTGAACTGTGTGCCCTGACGGCACTGTCCTGGGCCTCTCCAGGGCTGCAGTGCTGAGACCATACAGCGAAGCTCTGAATCCAGCCTCCGCCCGCTGCAGCGGCTTCTACAGCATCCTGGAGGCACTGTGGCTGAGAGTTGGCTTGGTTTTCAACTTTTGTTAATCATTAGAGGTCTTCTCAGCGGAAGTCTGTCTTTAGACACTGCAAGCTTTACCCCGGCACCACACAGATGGAATCTCTTCCTTATCAATACTCAAACAGAACTCTTGCGTGCTCTTTACTATTCCTGCCTGAGCTCTTTTACACTTGCTATTTCTTCCCCCAGACACCCATATGCTCGCTCCTTTACTTCCATCTGGTTTTTGCTCAAGTGTCTCTCAATGAGACCCTTTCTGATTATCCTGTTAAACATTATGTCAAGCCCCTCCATCTGCCTTCCCTGCTTTATTTTTCTCTGTAGCACTTAACTACTGTCTGATAAAAAGTTTTATTTCTTGCTCTCCCCATCCCCGCGTGCTCTTCTGTTTATTTTGTTTGCTGCTCTCTCCCCAGGGTCCAGAAGAGTACCACAGGAGATGTGCAATGAAAGGCTGACTCAAGTCAGTTTACTTTAGTATCCTTCTGGCTGACCTGCTGAAATGTACAACTGCACAAGTGCAGTGGTCCGGGGCCCTGGGATGCCAGGGAACTGAGTGCTCCCTTGTTTCATTGCAAGGGACATACACACACACACACACACACACACACGTTAAAATCTCTGGTGATCTAGGTGACAGAACTTGTCCTGTCTTTCTCAGAATGATTGCAGTGAGGTTTTGAGGGACATACCAATCATGTTGTTTTATCTTTTAAATCATCATAATGTTAAAATAAATGGCTTCCTCTAGTAGCATGTGGTGACTACGGTTATAGTGAACTGGGGTAATAGAGCAGTTGGTGGGATTTTTTGGTGTATATGTGGACAAACAGCCCTAGCCCTGAGGGTGTCAATATGAGGGAGGCAGGGATGGTTGCATCTGTGTGATTGGTGATTAGTGGGGGCATTCCTGGGGGTAAAGGCCAGGAAATCCTTAATCAGAAGCCCTGACAACTCCTCTTGCAGCTTGTGCCTTCCCCAAGGCATGGCCCGTGGGGGTGTCAGTGTTCTGCACGAGTGGTTGCTGGTGCAGTGTGAGGCAGGGTGCAGACCGCACTCCATTTATTGAAGGAGCTTGATGATATCAGGCTTATTTCTTTAAAAACACTTAACACTCATGGCTTAAAGCAAGTGGACAACCCCCTACCCTCATTGTGTTCTCTTGAAAAGAGGGAGTGGGGAAAAGGTGGCAGTTTGAGGATGTAAAGATGTCAATGTGGATTTATCTGGGCAGGTCATCAGGGCTTGGGCAGGGGAGATGGACAGAGTCTCACCTGGGAGTCAGGTCTTGCACCTGAGCAACAGTGAATGTAACAGAGTATTCATTGAAAGAGATGTGGCTCTGAGCCACAGATAAAATCTGTTGCATGTTAAGGCCAAAGAATGTGGTGCTTGAAGCTGGGATCTCAGGAGCCAGCGTGCCTGATTTCAAATCCTGGATCTACCACTTAATAGTTATGAGACCTTGTGCAACATAATTAGCATCTCAAGGCTTCCGTTTCTTCATCTGGAAAAGGCCATTATCTTATTTATTTGTTTGTCCTCCAAATTCTTCTCATTCTCTCCTGCATGGGCCCTGGGCATGCTTTCACCCTTGCCATGCCACAAAATTGTTCTTGTCCAGGGTCCCAGTAACTGAAGTGCTGTTGCCTCTAAAGGGCTGTTGTCAGCGCCTCAGCCCCTTTGGCTCATTGAGCCTACTTGCTTCCTTCTCTTAAAATGCTCTTGTTGGGCCTCCCTGGTGGCGTAAGGGGATAAGTCTCAGATTACGAAGCTATCCGTAGCCACTGCAGCACAACTTTGATCCTTGGCCAGGGAGCTACCCACGTGGTGCAGCAGACCTCTCCCGCTCCCCTCAGCAGTGTTTTTCAGTCAGTCTGCCTGTTCTGCTCCCCATTCTGTCTCTGGTGAATCCTCTTACTCCCCATACCTCTGGCCTGTACCCCAGTTCTTGTATTCATAAATAAATAAATCTTTAAAAACAAAACAAAACAAAACAAAAACCAAACCACTCTTGTTGATTGCCGTCCTCTTCTGATTTTCCTAATAATCTCACTGGTCACTTTCTATTCTCTTTTGCTGACTGCTCTTCTTTCCTTTGACTTGGCAAAGTAGTACCTTTGCTAGACCTTTCTGTCCTGTTTACCCTTAGTCCCTTGGAAATCTCATCTAGTCCCATGGTTTTAAATAACATTTAAATGGTGATCATGCCTTCCTTTTTATTTCTGCAAACTCTAGACTCACACATTTACTCATCAACTCAACTTCCTCACTTGGTTGTCTGCTTGACATGTCAACTCAACAGTTGACCTAACCCAAAACTTCTAACCTACTTCTTGAATCCTGTTCGACCCCGTCCTCTCTATCTCAGTCAATGGCAACTTCTTCCGTTTAATTAACTGATTCATCAGCAAATTCTGTTAGCTCTGACTTTCAGAGGCAATCCAGAATCTGATCACGTCTCTTCAATTCTGTCACTGCCACTCTGTTCTCTCACTTGAATCATATCTGTAACTTCCTAACTGGCCTTCTTGTATCTGCCCTCATCCTTTAATCATCTGTTCATCACAGGGCCTCCTGTGGTGGCGCAGTGGTTGAGCGCTGGGCTGCGAGGCTGCCCGCAGCGCCTGTTCATTCCCCGGCCACCGGCGAGGGTCCCACCAAAAAAAAAAAAAAAAAATCATCTGTTCATCACAGCAGCCAGAGTGATCTGGTAACACATCATGTCACTCTTCTCATAAAAGCCTGCAACAGCTCTCATCCTACTCAACACAAAAGCCTGAGCTCTTCCAATAACCAGCAGGCACAGTGTGGTCTGGTCTCTCTCACCTCTCTGAACTCTGTCTCCTGTGTTCCTCTTCAGTCATCCCATTGCAGCCCTGCAGACCTCCTTTAAAATTTTTTCTTTTGTATTTTACCTTATAGGCAGGCCTCCTTGAGGCCCCTCCAACACATCAGAGGGCCTCTTGCCTCAGGGCCTTTGCACTGCTGTTCCCTCTTACTCGAGGGGATATTCTCTCAGATAGGCCCATGGTTTGCCCTCTCACCTTCTTCTCAGCGAGGCTTAAATATACTACCTCCAAGGATATCCAAGGACTTTCCTGCACACCCAATGTGAGAGCACCTCTGTAACTACTCTCTTTCCTGTTTCACATTCTCCACAGCAATTCTCATTAATGTACCTGAGGCAGGTATTGTGCTTCATTCACTTCTGTATTCCCGCATCCTAGAACACACTGGCGCCTGGCACCTAGAACAGTGCCTAACACCAGGTAGGCGCAACTTAAGTAATTGTGAAACAAGTGAGTGCGAGACGCAGATGCGGTGGGACCACCCTCATGCAGTGACAGGATGAGGCCTGGCTCCAAAGACCATTACTATCAGCTGGTTACGCTTGTGTCATTATTATTATTGCAAGGCTGTTTTTTAAAGTCTAAGCAGTTTCCAATGAAAAGATCATACCATGACCCCATTTCTAGATATCAAATGATATCAAATGAAAAAGCAACAATTAAATAATAAGATGAAAATGGATGTGTATGTTTGAACAGACTGTTTCTAAAGAAGGTAGAGGAATTTTGAGGCAGGATGGGTGGATTTAAGGTAGATTCAGTGTACCGGATAAAAACAAACCAAGACCAAAACCAAACAAGCAATGTCTCCCCTCTCCCTCCCAACCCCATAACTCTGCATAAAGGGTTTTGTTTTCCTGGGAGTATATTGGTTTAATATCATGGTCTTCTGATAGATGACTATGAACTAGGTGCCCAGAGGTTTAACAGGAACTTTTCAGCTCTTTGCCACATCACCTAGTTGGAAACAGTCCTCAAGTAGACTGCACGAAACTTATGCCACCAAATGGCTTGGCTAGGTCAATGGGACCCAGTAATATCACCACCCAGGGCTCCTTTGATCATCAACTCTTCCCCATAAGAAAAACAAAAGAGGGCCTCCTTGGTGGCACAGGCCGTTGAGCACCACACTGTGAAGCTGTCCGCAG
The DNA here is from genome assembly GCF_964194135.1 of Talpa europaea. Lineage (NCBI taxonomy): Eukaryota > Metazoa > Chordata > Mammalia > Eulipotyphla > Talpidae > Talpa > Talpa europaea. The sequence continues at coordinate 46,269,334 of NC_140072.1, forward strand.
CCTCTGCGGCGCAGGTTTGATCCCCGCTGGCCGGCGAGATACCCACATGGTGCAGCAGACCTCTCCTGTCTTGCCCTCTACTCCCCTCAGCAGCGTATTTCATCAGTCGGCCTGTTCTGCTCCCCACTCTGGCTCTGGTGAATCCTCTCACCCTCCCGCGCATCCATTTATAAATGGATAAATCTTAAAAAAAAAAAAAAAGACAAAAGAACCAAACTATACCTATGGTTGAAAGGTCACCTTTAGCCAACCAGTTGCATTTACGGGTAATTATTTTGTTATCTTTTTAAATTAACTGAAGTCATAGCTATCAATCTCAGCTTTTGATTAGCATCTAACCAGGGTTTATCTACCAGCTTGATCTAACCCACAGCAAAACATTTGATTGCTTAGACTTGGCAGCCATTTTTGGGTAGACAGTTTTACAGTTTTAATTTGACTTTTAAAACTATTTAAATAACTCTCATCACTACATAAATGATGCCTGAGGACTGGCTGAATACCCTGTACATGATTCATCTGTTAATATGAATAGGTATTTAAATTTATCTTTTAAATGCCTCCTTTCATTCATTCAGTCACTTAACAATTACCTATCTAATTTGTCTCTCCCATATTCTGTAACAGAGGTTGTGATCTAACTTTTATAGATGAAGAAACTGTCTGACATATAGAGAAGTGAAGTGGCTTTTAAAAATTTTGGTGGGCTACCGGAGACAGAAGCAGAATTTAAGCTACTTTTGCCCAATTAGTGTATTCTTGAAAAGGTGGGTATATGAGCAGAACTGCAATTTAAATATCTAAAAAACAAGGTCTCAGGCTGGAGGCCTGGTGTTTAAGAAAACCGAGGCAACATTTTCCATTTGGAAGATTCTCATTTCTTTTGAAAAAGATTTCTCATTTCATTTGAAAACCCCATTCTGGAATACCAGGCCTGCTCCCATGTGGCCGGCACTGGCTTGGGCTGCTTACTCAATCTCCATTATTGAGAGTTAGGGGCTCCTTTGCTGCTCGAGAACCCTAGCAGAGTAAACACCTCCAGTCCATGTGTTTACCTGCCTGCTCTGCCCTCACCTGAGTGGTTTTGTGGTCAGGTGGCAAAGGGGGTAGTTATAGAAGAGAAGGTTGAAGGGTAGGAGTGGGTCCCTATTCCCACCAGATCCATTTTCATGGGTCCTATATTTTGATTTCTTTGTCATATTTCATTTGAAATCAGGTTGCTGCCACCAAATAATAATGCACAAATGCAAATACAATAGATTCTCATTACTTGTGGATTCCACATTTGTGAATTTATCTGCTTTCTAAAATTGATTTGTAACCCCAAAATAAATATTTGCGGTGCTTTCATGGTTATTTGCAGACACGTTTAGAATTTCAAAAAATTTGAGTCACCCCGTGTGCATATCCTCAGCTGAGGCTGAGCAAGTCCACGACACCCTGACTTCTTGGTTCAGCTCTCAGATCTTAAGTGTCCTTTTGGTAGTCTACTTACTGCCATGTTTTTGGCACTTTGTGTTTCTGTAGGAGAGTTCACTGTTTAAAATGGCCTCAAGTGTAGCACTGAAGTGTTATCTAGGGTCCCTAAACACAGAAGGCTGATCTGAGCCTTTGGAAAAGGTACTTGTGTTAGACGAACTTTATTCAGGCATGAGTTATAGTGACTTGTGAGTTCAATGTTAGTGAATCAACAAAATCTATTAAAAAAGTTGCTTGTCAGCACAAGTACACATCTATATCGATGTGCACTGTTGTTGGTGAAACTGTTGTGACCAGAGTCTTGAAGGAAACTATGTCTCCCCTGGGAACAATAATAGTTCAGTATTCAATAATACAGTGCTCATGGTGACTTTATAGCACATAACTATGACAAATAATGAGAATTGCTTGTCAACTGAAACCACACAACAAAGTGTGTTATATAAAAAGTGGATGAAATGAAAGACTTTTGCAAGGGGTACACACTCCAAATCTTTCTTGTCTATAAACCAGTTTTTGCTTGCATGATGCATGACTCAACCATGTGTGTATCTGACTTTTATACTTGCACTGGCTTTTGAACTTGAGGGCTGTCTTGTACTCTTCTCTGGACAGGGCCTCTTAATACCTGGACCCTTCATAGATGCCTCTGCCGAGACTAAGAGACACTTAGGATTAAGGGGCAAAATGCTGTGACCTCAGGTAGACGCATACCACTGCTCAGCCTGTAAAACCACAAGGAAGAGAATCTCTGTCATTGAACCAGGAGGCTTTTGTGAGAAAGAAATTCAATAGGATCATTCACATCTGATAGGGCCAAGAGTGAACTGTGAGATCAGGGTCTCATTAAGTTTGTGGTGTCCAGCTTGACTCCAAATTTGAATAACTAGAGGAGCTTTAAAAATAGCACCTCTGAAGCCACCTCAACAGAGCCTGGTGTGATTGGTCTGGGGTGGAACCCATATGCTATCGAACTTTTAGAAGCTTTGCAGGTGATTGCCATGTGCAGCCAGAGTTGAGAACTTCTGCCTTTGGGAAGGTTGGATTTGAGATCTGAAGAAGCTGAGACCATCAGGTCTGCCTGGGAGGTAACAGTGGGCTCTTCAGCTGTTCCTTACCTGTACCAGGTGTGTCCTGGGAGTCCCATGGGAATCTCCTCTTTAACTTTTGCCCAGTTTATTTGTAGGGCAGGCTGGGTCAAGCTCACAGCCGGTGATTCTCTTGCTTTCTCATTTTAATTAACATTTTGATGGAAATGGGTTGGGGGGCGTGGGAAAGGATGCTGAAATGCAGCCTGCATGAAAGACTCCCCCTCCTGGCAGGTGACCCTCTAGACTCAAAAGTCTAAGTCCTAATATGATAATTTTTCTCCCCTAGTGTGACTTGTCATTTTAATTCACTTTCTCCTCTCAGGTTTCTTTCTTTCTTTTTTTAAAAAAAGATTTATTCATTTATGCATACAAGAACTGGGGTACAGGCCAGAGGTATGTGTGTGGGGGTGAAAGGATTCACCAGAGACAAAGTGGGGAGCAGAGCAGGTGAGACAGGAGAGGTGTCCTGCGCCATGTGGTTAGCTCCCTGGCTGGGGATTGAACTTGTGCAGCAGAGGATGTGGACAGCTTCATAGGCTGTGTCTAAGCCCTTGCACCACCAGGAAGACCCCCCTCTCAGGTTTTTGACCCTCCATATCATGCCTTGATATTGTCTGCTTTCCTTTCAGCAAAGTGAGTTGAATTCCTTCTTGTGGACCATAAAGAGAGACCCACCCTCTTACTTCTTTGGTACGATCCACGTTCCCTACACGCGGGTTTGGGACTTCATCCCGGACAATTCCAAGGAGGCTTTTCAGCAGAGCAGCATTGTGTATTTTGAGCTGGACCTCACCGACCCCTACACTATCTCGGCCCTCACCAGCTGTCAGATGCTGCCGCAGGGGGAGAACCTGCAGGACGTGCTTCCCAGGGACATCTACTGCCGCCTCAAGCGCCACCTGGAGTACGTGAAGCTCATGATGCCCTCGTGGATGACCCCGGACCAGCGCGGTAAGGGCCTCTATGCCGACTACCTCTTCAATGCCATCGCGGGGAACTGGGAGCGGAAGAGGCCCATCTGGGTGATGCTCATGGTCAACTCCCTGACCGAGGTGGACATTAAGTCCCGTGGGGTGCCCGTCTTAGACCTGTACCTCGCCCAGGAGGCCGAGAGGTTGAGGAAACAGACAGGGGCGGTGGAAAAGGTGGAAGAGCAGTGCCATCCGCTCAACGGGCTCAATTTTTCACAGGTAAGACCCTCCTTGCTTGACTTGGTGGCATTTGACTGCGTGGGTGAATCTACTGGAGGACATGTAGGAGGTGGACGAGCAGCACAGTTTATCTAAAAATTGTCTTTGTTCAAGAATGTTATTCTGGGAATTAAAAAAATCAGTCCATGAATTGCCAAGTCCCATCATGATTTTACTTTAAGTAATATCTCACAAACAGAATCAATGCTATTTTGAAAACTATATGAATTTATTAGAAAAACTATCTGAATGTACTAGGTCACAGACAATATACATGTACAAATATGTACACACACAACTGCTTAAAAACCCACTTATCTAAAGTAGATATAACTACTTATTGGTCAGGTTTTATGGACCTAATATATTGCCAAATATCAACAATAGAAGGGGTGAAACAACAAATCTGAGAATGATTTAATTTTTACCTGTAGGTAATTCTACAGAAGTTTGGTTATTTTTTAAAAAGATTTATTTATTTATGCATACAATAATTGGGGTACAGGCCAGAGGTGCGAGGGGTGAGAGGATTCACCAGAGACAGAGTGGGGAACAAAACAGGTAGATTGCCTGAAATACACTGTGGAGGGGAGCAGTGGGCTAGTCAGGAGAGTTCTGCTGCGCCATGTGGATTGTTCCCTGGTGGGGATTGAACTCGTACTGCAGTGGCTGCGGTAATCTTAATAGGTTATCTCTTAACCCCTTGCGCCACCAGGGAGACCTGAAGTTTGTTTGTTTTTGTTTAAACTACATGCCTAATAAGCTATGAAACCAAAGCATATGTGGTCTGTAAGGTGGCATAGGATGAAAATACAAAACGTTTCAATAAGAAAGAAAGTGAATTTAATGTTCAGTAATTGAGAGTTCATGGTGATTTCATAGAATTTAACAATAACAAATAATGGTTGTTGACTGTAAATTGAAACCCCATAGTCCATGGCCTGTCTGGCTTTCACATTGTCCACATCCTCTCAAAGCAGCCTCTTAAAGAATGACCTGATTAAACTGAGTAACAAAAGCATGTAATACATGTTGGGATGATAAGAAAAACAAGTTTTCTTTATTTCATCACATACTTTTAGGGTTCCTGTAGGTATTTAATATCTACAAACTAACTTTCTTATAAGGCCTTGAAGTTAAGCTAATAAAGTTGAAATTGTTTATATTTAAAATAAAACATTATATGATTTATTCCTGAGCCTCTTTTTTTTTTTTTTAAAGATTTATTTATTTATTTATACAAGCACTGGGTACAGTCAGAAGCGCGGGAGGGTGAGAGAATTCACCAGAGCCAGAGCAGGGAGCAGAGCAGGCAGAAGGACCGAAGTACACTGCTGAGGGGAGCAGTGGGTGGCAGGAGAGGTCTGTGCGCCATGTGGGACCCTCCTCCGGTGGCCAGGGAGCAGCTGGGGATCGAACTGGCGCTGCAGAGGCTGCGGGCAGCTTCCTAACCCAGCGCTCAACCGCTGTGCCACCGGGGAGGCCCCTGAGCCTCTTGTTTAAGTGTAACTTAAACAAGATTTATTTATAGAGATAAATAGTAAAATGCTCATAACCTTTGTGTACAGCTCAGTGATGTTTACCATATGCATATGTATGTATGCATGCATATCCATATAACCACCACCCAGGCTAAGATGTTGCACTTTTCATTTCCATCACCCCAAAAGTTAGTATAAAGTTTTCATACATACACACACACACACACACACACAGCACCTGTGAATTTTCACAAACACAGCCATGTGCCCAGCACCGAGAGCAGGAAACAGAATAGCACTGGCCCCTCCAGAAGCTTCCTGGCTCCCCAGCCCTGGGGATAACCATTGTCCTGAAAATCTTTGAGCATAAATTAGTTTGTGTTCTAGGACTTCAAATAAGTGCAGTTACCCAGTATGCCCCTTTAGTGCTTGTCTTTTTACGTTAACGTTATGTTTGTGATTCACCCAGCCTGCTATGTGAATTGCAGAATTTCATCTGAGTTAGTGGGGTGGTGGTGGGTGGAATGTCCCTTTTCAGTGGGGTGAGTTTAACAAGATCATTTGTGCTTGTTTTGATAGAAGTTGAGCCCTGGGACCCTTTCTATTCTTGCCCATTTGAGAAGCAGCTGGTTCCTGCCTCCTTGTTCTGTGGAGCTCTTGCAGAAGGATGCCAGTGGTGTCTGACTAGTGAGATGGAGGAAAGGCCAGGCCCCACGGGCTCTGGAACCCGCCTTCCTTGCTAGTTGCAGGGAAGAGGCAGAGGGCAGAGGCATGGGCAGCTCACCTGGGAGGAGCCCTGCCGCCTGCAATCTGGAGCACCCCACCCACCTCTTAGGCAGCTGGAGACTGAGGCTCAGCTGAGGCTGGATTGCTGTGCTAGTAGTAGAAACCAGTGGCAGATGACCTGGGCATAGAATCCTTGTGCTGCCATTTCCCAGTGTGTGACTTTGAGACATTCACTGAATGTCTCTGAACTTGTCTTCTCATCTTTCAGATGAATTGTCAGGGCAAAAAAAAACCCAGTAAATTGGAAACCATTTCATAAACACTATACAGGTGGAAGGGATAGAGAAATAACGTACAGTGTCTTCTATGAGCTAAGCCTCATTGGTAATTTACATTTAATTCTAGAATTTTACAAAGTGGGCAGTATCATTTATGTTTTAGAGATGAGGAACTGTGGCTCAGTGAGCTTAAGAACCTTGCCCATGACCACTAGCTAACACATGGAGGGATCTGGATTTGATCCCACATATGATGAATTAGGTCGTGGTGATTTTGAGTCTGAAAGATGTTGTGATCGTCAGTGTGTGACCCTGGAATTTTGCAGCCAATGGTTCTGGACTTCTGTTGTCCATTTCATTAGCTATTGGCCACATGAGGCTGGGTGTAAAGCTCTTGAATTTTTAATTCAATTTAATTATAATTGAAGTTTAAAAACAAACTTGATTCATTTATTGGTAAACTTTCTTTTTTGCATTTGCTTCAAATATGTTTTATTCTTTTTTTTTATTGGAAAATTTTTAAGGTTATTTGGAACAACTCAGGCCTGTGAATCTCTTTTTTGAATTACGAATTTTATGAAACTGAATTACAGATCAAGTATTTCTAGTGGAATTTTAGTTTCCAAACTGAGATGTGATGCGAGTTAGAAATGCATGACACATTTAAAAAATTTTATGAAAAAAGAACTTACAATAAATCATGAATAATTTTTTATATTGACTACATGTTGACATGATAATATTTTGCATGTTTGGGGTTATGTAAAAAAATACATATATATATATAAAAGTTCAATTGTATATCTTTCTTTTCTTCTTTTAAAAGATTTATTTATTTATACGTATAAGAGCTGGGGTGTGGGCCAGAGGTGTGGGGGTGTGGTGAGAAGATTCACTAGAGACAGAGTGGGGAGCACAACAGGCAGATCTACTGAAATGCGCTGCTGAAGGGAACAGAAGGGAGACAAGAGAGGTCTGCTGCATCATGTGGATTACCTCCCTGGCCAGGGATCAAACTCGTGCTGCGGAGGCTGCCTCCAGCTTCACAGGTTGCGTCTTAACCCCTTGTACCACCAGGCAGGCCCTGGCTCCCTTTTTGGTGTAAGAGGTCTGCGTCTGCTTTTCTCCATTGACTGTCCATGTCTCTTTATTTTCAGCATGTCAACAGTGTGCGCGCGCACGCGCACACACACACACACACATTCTGTTTCTGGATTTTCCATTTTGTTTCATTGATCTGCTTATCTACTTATGTATCAATACCACATCCTTCATGACTGTCACTTTATGCTACATTTTAAATATTTGCCTATATTGTCACTTTCCTTAATGAGTCTTAAAATCATTGTGATAATGATTAATTTTTAGATCAACTTGGGAAGAACTGATGTTTTTCCTCAATCCAGGAATGTCACCCTTTTGATTTATTTTTATCTGAATCTTTTTTACTTTGTAGAATTTTTGATCTAGATTTTGCTCAATTCATAAATGTGTTCATAATTTTTAACATACATTTTGCTGTGTAAAGACCCTTTTGTCATTATTTTCTATCTGGTTACTAATTTTTATATATTAGTTTAACCATTTAGTGGAAAGATGTTAACTGAATATATATTCTAACAATGTTGGTTGATTCTCTTGCTTTCTTAGTGACTAAACATATCATCGATAAATATTTTGTTTTCACTTTCCTTCATCGTCTCATTTGTTTTTCTTGTTCTAATGTGTTGGTTGGTTAGAATAGCACTAAATAGTAGTGGTAATAAAAGGCGTCCTTCCTTTCCCTAACTTGAATGAGAATACCTGTGATATTTCATTAAGTATGATGCTGGTAATTGGTTTGTCTTTATAATAGGAATAGAATTTTTTTGAATTTCTGTTTTACTAGCAGTTATAACAGAAGCAGTTTTTGCTATTAGTGGAAATAGTTGTTGAGTTTTAATCAGATCTTTTTTTCCCTCTTTTTCTCTTGGGTTTTGATGTCTTGAACTTATGGCTTTCTTCATTTGCCCTCCATCCATAGAGTTCTCAGTATTAAAACACCCCTGCCTGGCTGACCTTTGACTTCTAACTAGGATTAGGGTGTGAGCTCACCAAGAGCGGGCCTCTGGAGTCATTCATTCCCATGTTCATTTAATGAACACACCCATTGAAAAGGTGTCATGTGGTTGTTGCCCTCAGAACCTGAAGTCTTTATAATCCTGGCGATCAGCTTCTCCAGTGCAGGACCATTTTATTCCCCATTGTTTCCGCAGGACTTGATGCCCTCTCAGGAGACAGTACTCAGTAAGCCTCTGTGGGGTAAGTGATGGTGTCTGTAACTGCCTGCTGAGGGAGCAGAGGGTATGATCTTAGAGAAGCTTTCTCTCTGTTCTAGATTTCTCATAATTCCATGATTTTGCCCCACTTCTCTCCCTCTCCTTCCTTCTCCCCTTCATTACCTGGTTACTAATTCTTCCCTTCAGCTATCTTGATTTGATTTAAGGGAAATAGATTTGATCCTCTCTGTGGATTTGATCTTCTCATGTCAGGGCTGACACCATTCTTAATCCTCCAGGCTGGAGTCAGGTTACGACTCCTGTTCTGTGTCATCCAAGGTTTGTGCCTGCATACTCCTGCCGCTGCCTTGATGTTCCCTACGTGAGGAAAGCAGTCGCTTGGAGCTAGAGGCTCAGTGATGCAGGGCTTCCCTGCTATTTTCTTTACTTCCTTCCCATCTATACATGTGGGTTCCCATTAATGATCTGGGGTTCCTGTAGAAATGATCTTCCTAAACCCCATTTCCATGTCATACAACACCAGGCTCCAGGCATGGAGCATGGTCAACTTCCCCTCAAGGGCTGAATGGAATGCTTCTGTTTAACCACAGGGTTCTCGGTCTGGATAGGATGTCAGGGTGGTGTGGAGCGGGAATTGGAGACATCCTGGTGTCCCCAGCATTGGAGTCTGTCCTTTGGGACGGGGGGATGTCTAGGTTTGGGGTCTGATCCACAGGATCTGAAAGCTAATATGAATGTAGCCAGCAGGTATGGGATTGTTCTCTAACTTCTATATGCAAAGCCTGCAGCTTTGGGCTTTCATGATCCCTCGAGGCGTTTAGTAGGATGTACAACTCCTTTGCTAACCCAGAAGTGTTCTTTAGATGATACTTAAGTGATCCTGTGATCTGGATTGCTGTTGTGCAAAGAATGATTTCTTTGTTATTGTTTACTCTTGCCAATAGGTGGCACTCACATGTTTCATGTTTGCCTGCCGGGCTGTCACTCGTACACTGCTTTCCAGCACAGATGTCACAACCGGTGCTTGCCCTCTTTCCTCCTAGGACTCAACAACTCACTCTCTCAGCTGAAGCCCCTCCCTTCCTTTTTGTTTTTATCACAAAGTGAAATTTCCAACAATGGTTTGGTGGATACACTTCCTGGTCTTATGCAAAAAATGCATTTTTTGAGTTATGGTTTTGAGGTGTTAGAGGAAGACAGAATCTTTTTATTTTGGAGCAACTTCTCTTTAGTTGGGTCAGTCACCTGCTAGAATTAATGCCTCGTGCTAGGAGGGGACACTAGGAAGGCCCAGGCAAGGCAGTGTAAAGGCCCAGGCAGGGCTGGGTACTGTAGGCAGCCCAGGCCCCCAGGAACATGTGGTTGGACTGGGGAGGCAGGGCAAATTCCTTGGATGATGCCACATGTCTCTGCCCTGGCTGCTGGGAAGTGGTGGAAGAGTGGTGGAAGGAGATGCTGGGTGACCTGAGAAAGCCTCTTGAAGAGGGAGGGTCATATCCTCCAGGAGGGCTAGACCTGCCAGGCCCAGAAGAAGGAGACCAGTGCCTTCTTCCGTACTTTGTAGGTACCTCCATATATTCTCACTTGGTTTGTAGGTCTGTGTTTCCACAGCCCATGGCAGGAGTGTGGGTGGGGCGGGGGAGTGGAGCAAGCAGAGGCCACGGGGGATGGTTTCATGTTGGCATAATCTTGGTAGACAGCCTGGGGTGACAGTGAGAACGTGCAGGGCTGGCCTGGGTGTTTTTCTAGCTTAGCTCTGCTTCTGAGCATTGCCATCTCCCAGGTTTACCAACCTGATTTGCTGAGGGAGTTCTCACTCTCTCATCATAAAGTCATGAAGAGCAAGAGATCTCCACGCTGCTGATGGGTGACTTTTCTGTATTTTCCATAATTGAAGTGGGATGCATCCGAAGACGGAGATCTTGGTAGTTTTGTTTTTTCTTGATAGTTTTGGTATAGAATAAAGACCTAGGGGGAAAAGTATGAACTCTGTGAAATGGTGGACCGATTTGTGGATGTGTGGGGCAGTATCTGCAACTGCCTGTGACTTCTTCCAGGCAGGTGGGCTGTGACTGGGCACATGCTGTCCCTTCTGCTGGGAGCTCTTCCCCATGCGGTGCCTTTTGCTCAGGCTCTGGAATGTGGGAGAGGTTCACCCCTGGTAGTTGGGTAATGGCTGGGCTACTGCAGAATGCGTCAGATGGTCAGGACTCATGCAAGTCAGATTTCCATGGGGAGAGCTTGGAAAGACCAATGGGAGATCCTTGAACTTGTAGGTGCCTTGGCTAAAATGGGGACTGCACATGGAAGTGTGCTGATTATTTTAAAAGTTGAATACAGCTTTTCTAAACTGGCATCTTACAATTCACAAAAGTTCAGTCTTTTTTGCTCTTACCATTCTTTTGTTTTTTTTTTCACATTCTTTCCCAACAATGTTATCTAATATTTTTATGTTCTTGGCACAGCAGGGTCAAGTGCTGCAGAAACTTGCAAAAGCCCTAGGGACCTGTGACATATATTCCTTGAATTAATGTTGCCCCTGTTTTCTCACGGAATGGCAGCAGAGACTTGATGCATGGCACTATCTGCATAGATAGGGAGACAAAACACAATCTTTAGCATTCCCAGGGGCCTTCCACAGCCTTTCTTCCCCTTGGCCATCCTTTAATTTCTTACATTTGACCAGAAATGGAAAGTTGAATTGACTGTGGACCTAGGGCTGGCTGTGATGTTCAGGTGCTGCAGATGTTACCCTGTGCTTCCCCAAGGGAATTAGGCCTGCTCCGGACTTGAGTTGTCTGTCCTTTGTTGTGAGTGTTTATCTGGGGCACATTTCTTAAGCACTCAGCATGCGCCAGGCACTCTGTTTCTTATTTTAGGGATTCAAAGAAAAAACAAGTGTTGATCCTGTCTTCCCTGGGTCTGGGCTGCCCTTGTAAAGTCCAAATTGAATTTATTTTTTTAAAGGTAGCTTTTAACCTTTTTTTAAAAAGTTAATCCACGTATGTGGATACCATCCATGCTGCTGGTGTTCTGACCTCAGCTGGATCTGACCCTGCTCGGGCACTTTTGGGGTCATAAAGGAAACATCTGCTGCTCATTTCTGCCCTATGGCCCTGCTTCTTATCTGGTGAACAAGGCTGGGAACAGCCAGCTCTTCCTGGTTGGGTCTGCCCATTATGCCCCTGGCACTGTGAGTAACCCCCCAGGTGTCCCTTTAGGAGGGCAGGTGGGATATGAGCTCTTCTCCCAAGTGTCCACTTCCACAGCAGCAGAGGAGGAAGCCAAGACTACCTACCTAGCTTGGAGGAGAAGAGGGGAGGGGAAGGGGCAGGAGATGGTGAGGCTCGGCCAGCTATCTCCCTCCAAGGACCCAGTTAAGGTCTGAACTGGTGAGGTGCCCCATGGCCCAGGGCTGGAGCAGGGCGCTGCACTGGGTTCTGGAGGAGGATGTCGGTGGCATTCTTCATGTTGTTATTCTGTCATTTTTTCCTTTGCTCCTCCTGATACATTTTGTGTCACCCGCCCATCCCATGTTCTTCCACAAGGCCCTTCCCTTTCTGTTCAGTCATTCAGGTCTTCAGACGGAGTGAAGAGACTCAGATGCCAGCTTCAGCAAGGGCTGTGAAGCCATGAAAGGTGGGTCCCAGCCCCGTCTCCCAGAACGCCAGCCCGGGTGAGGACCTGGGCTCCTGCTGAGCCTGTGTTCAAGGCGGGACAGTGGTGTGCGAGGTCTCACATGAGTGGGATTGTAGCAGGCGCTGTGCTGTGGCTGGCTTCTCAGGGAGAAGAGAAACAATGAGAGAGAGAAGAAAATCAGCATAAGTGAGGCTCAGTAAAGCGAGTCTGAGTCTGCTGGCATAAAACTGGAGTTTTCCTCTGAGTTTTCTAGTCTATTCTCTAGGGGATGAAGTGGAAACTACTGTAAAGTGCCTTCAGTGGACATAAGGGGCTGCATTTGTTTGCTAGGGCTGCCATTACACCACCACTGACTGGGTGACTTCAACAACTGAAATGAATTTTCTCACAATTCTAGGGTCTGGAAGTGCAAAGTCAAGGTGTTGGCAGGTGTTTGTTGAGGCTGGTCTGACTTCTCTCTGTGTCTTCGTATGGTCTTTCCTTGGTGCCTGCTTGTGTCCAAATCTCATCTTCTCTTATTGACATCAGTCATATTGGACTAGGGGCCATTCTAATGACTTCATTTTAACTTAATTGTCCCTTTAAAGATCCTGCTCTAACTATAGTCACATTCAGAGATACTGGGGTTTAGGACTTTAACAAGTTCATTTTTTTTTTTTGTGGAGGGAGGGACCACAGATCAACTCATAATAGGGACCTAGGATAAAGTCACAAAGAGTTAGGGGGCAGGGAGATTTTGGCATCATTTCAAAGATGTCTCATTGGCACTTACATGTGGCTAATTCTCTCATAACAAAGTGGTTTTTAAAGAATGTGGCCACAAGTTAGGTGTCAGAAGTTATAGAATAAAATGGGAAGTTTAGCCGGATGCTTATTTAAATAAGAGGACATTAGAGTATTGGAAGTGACATTAGAGGATTTAAGGTGGAGCCAAAATGGAGAGAGATAGGAGAAGTGCCACTGGTTAAACATGTCCAAATAGAAAACTGTGTCATCTCGTTGGCTGATTTTCCCCCAGTTTGGTTATTATTCATTTAAAATCATATCTACAGTCTTTTTGCAGGGTGTACATACTACATATCAAATGGATCCAAAGTTCCAACTTCTATGACTTTATCTCACAAAACGATTGAGCAAGTGACAAAGGTGTATGTGGGTTGTTATTAATTAGTGTGACTGATGCTATAAAGCAAGTGGAAACAAGCCATGTCCAGCCACTGGGGTCTGGTTGGCCTGTCCAGGCCGTTGGGTCCCAGAGTGCATGTGCTGGACAAGCCATCTGGAATTAGGGCAGGATGCTGATGGGTAGGAAGGAGAGAGGGTAACTGGGAGACCTAACCAAGGACAGAAGAAGGGCTGGAGGAGGCTTGGAGGGTTTTAGTAGGGTTCAGGTAGAGAAGAGAAAAGAGGGAAGAGGAGATATTCCAGAAGCTTTCCCGGTTCTCCAGAACCATCATTTACAAAATGACATTGGAATGTCACTGCAAATCATTTCTGTGGTCGTCCTACTTGAGTCCTTTTGCTGAGAAGAGCTAACATCTAAGTTTTGAGAAGTAGTTTTTCCCCTGAAAAGCAGACCTCAAACAGAGTCCAAAGAAGTGTGGGAGCTTCAGTTCCTCAATCTGGTAGCTTCTGTTAACATGACAAAAACAGGACAAAAACAGGAATAGGACTTTCATCACTATCTTACTTTTCCAAGAGAATAGCCTCTTTTCAGGTAAAGAGGGAGGGAGGGAGGAAATACAGGAGCTTGAGGAGGACTTCCCACTGTTTAGATAGTAGGTGAGGCGGGAGAGGCAAGGGCTAGAAATCATCAAGGTGTCTCAAAAAATTATCTGGGAGAATGGTCTGAAGACAAGAGAGACTGTCCTCTACTGCTCCCCAGCTACACTTTAAGGAACTGAAAGGCTCTCAAAAGTGAACTAAGAAAAAAGAAGACGCAACAGCCCAATGCTCCAGAAGGTGAGGGCTGCGCCTTAACAGATGCGAGGCCCTTTGTTCCGGGAGCTGGGAGGCTGGTGGGGTGGTGCGGGGCTAATGTGAGCCGAATAATGGGCGGAGCCTTTCATATGCAGAGCAGCCCTTTGATCTGAGGGGGATGAAAGTGCTGGAAAGTGGAGAGGCTCGATGGGGGGCCTTTGTCTTTGACAAAAAAGGCATCTGCTGGACTCGAACCCTGTCGCCTGCCCCTTCAGCCCATGGGCTCCCGCGACAATGCCCCCACAGGGACCTGGGTCTCCCCGCAGCTGAAGAAGTCCCAGGAAAGAGAAAGAGGCCTGCTGCAAATGCTGGACAGGGAGCTTAATCGATTCTTTCCACAGCCCAGAAAGAAAGGGAGAGAGAAGAGGGGTTGTGGGGAGACAAGAAGAGAGGGGAACAGGAGACATGGGGAGGAGCCTGGAGTAGGGGTGCAGGAAGGGTGAAATTTGAACACTGAAGTAAACTTTTTGGTAATAAGCTTGTCACTTTTTCCAGTGAACACCACTTTTCAGAAGACAGTGCAGATGGGGTGAGTATGTGTCATTGGGAGGACAGAGTGTCCCTATTTAGCTAACAAGACATGGCTTTGGGTGGACTGATAATTACATTAATACTTTTAAAAAATACAATAAATAATACCTAAGGCGAGCGCTAATATGAAGCAGAAATCTGCTTCTCCTACTGTTTTCGATTGGGATAAGGAGTCCCTGTAAGTTATCACACTGCCAGAAACTCCATGCTATTTGGAATTTCATCACAATTGTAATAATTTCTAGTGCTTCTTCCTTCCTTGCTGTCTCTTATCCCTCTTGAAATCTCAACCAATGCAAATTTAAGAGGCTTGAAACAATGCAATTTGTTTTGGTTGAGAGATGAGTATTTTCTGCTTGTGGATGATTTGGGGTTTATTCTGTGGGGTCGATAAAGTCTTTTTTTTTTTTTTTTAAGATTTGTTTATTTATACAAGAACTGGGTTTAGTCAGAGGCGCGGGAGGGTGAGAGGATTCACCAGAGCCAGAGCAGGGAGCAGAACAGTCAGACAGACCGAAGACACTGCTGAGGGGAGCAGCGAGCGAGGCAGGAGAGGTCTGCCACGCCATGTGGGAATCCTCCTGGCTGGCCAGGAATCGAACCCGTGCCACAGAGGCTGCGGACAGCTTCATTGTGCGGCACTCAACCTGCTGCACCACCGGGGAGGCCCTCGATAAAGTCTTTTAATGGAACCCTGATGGTTCAGTCAGTCAACACTGGACTGAATCATCGAATCCAGTGTTTTCTCAGATGTAGTTGGCCTGGCTGAGGGAAGGAGAGGCAGGCAGGATCTTATCCTGTGTCCCCTCAAGGACTGTGGTTTGGATAGGGGATTGAGAGAGGGAAACACAATGATTTGGCGCCTCTGGTACACCTAGCAGAAGCAAAAGGTCTGAAATAAGATGATGGTTTTGTGGATTCCTGTCCCCCAGACCCCCATCCTCAACCAGGTGAAGTTGACCCAATGCAGTGATCTCTGGCTTAGGGTTAGGGGAATTTGTTAACAGACATGGAGGGTGAATTTGAAACTGTCTTTGAATTTCCTACCTGAGTGGCACGTTATAACCCACCGAGAACATTCAGGAGAAGTAGGTGTACTCCTCTCGTTGTCTGAAAGGTGCACAGGCTCTGAGCAGTCAGGCCTTGCCTTATGAGGAAGACATTACACACCTCGGGGAGGTTAAGGCCAGCCTTGTGCCTAGTCCACTGTTCTATTCATCCTCCCAGTGGAAAGAGCATTAACTTGGAGACTTGGGATCTGGGTTTGAATCCTGGGGTTCCCCTATTTCCTAGCACTGTGACCTTGGGGAGGACTGAACCTTTCTGAGTCTGTTTTCTTATGTGTAAAATGGGTCTGATGAAACAAACATGGGATTACAGTGAGAAATGAATAACAGAACCTTTGTAAAACGGCCAGCACATAGTACATATTTGCCAAACTTAGGCAGCTCTTTGCTCCTGCCGCCTGGAGGGCTGGGCTAACTTGTACCTGGCCAGCAGTGTCCTGTGTGCTGATTATGGGGACACTGTGGAAGGGCAGCCGCAAGGTGCTATATCCACCTCCATACCCAGGCCAGATGAGTGAAAGAAAATGGCTCAGGAGTCCAAGCGCTGTGAGGTTAGCTGGGTGTGGCTACCAGAACCTTTCCCTCCCCCATCTGTCCAGTGCCAGAGGGTTTTTATAAAATTCCTTGAGTCTGGATTTTTCCAAAAGATGGTCCAGTGAACCCTTCCTTGTGTTCTTACAAGGCAACCTCGATATAAAACGGGTTGCCTGGCTGTGGGTCCTCACCCGCGTGCTTTAAAGGGACTTATTAATACTCCACTGCAGGCACACACAAAAGGTTAATAAGAGGTTTATTTACAAGGAAAGGGGAATGTGGAAATGTACATCTCAGGGACAAAAGAGGGAGATAAAGTCTTAAATGCGTCCTACACGTTCCGCTGACCTGGAATCCCAATGTCACGCTGAGAGCCAGGGAACAGCCAAGAGCTGTGAGGACAAGAGAGACACCCAAGGCCCACATGTCTGGTTTTACACCAAACCTGGCTGCTTAACTCCACCCCCAGGTCCCAGCAACCCTCCCTTTGGTGATGATGGGATTTGTCATTTCCAGTGTCCTGATGGCTTTGGTCTGGAGTCGGGGTGGAGTCCACAGCACCTGTATGGAACTAGCTCAGGACATCCTTTCCCCCTAGCAATGTGTGCACCTTAAACCAGTTTGGGAAACTTGGTAACCATCTTCCCAGTTGGGAAGAACCACAGCACACATCAGTGTATCAATACCCTGGGATTTCCGTCATGATAAGAGCTGTTTGATTTTGTTCAGCTCTCTGTCCCCCCACTTTCCACAGTCACCTCCAGTAACATCCCGTGGACCCCATGAGTCCATGCCATGGATGGTTAGAGAAGACTCGTGCCTGTGGAGGCTCCTGTCCAGCCCCTCAGGGAACTGGAGCCTGTGGTGTGCGTCTGTGCCCTCCTGACCTCCCCACCCTTCCTCGCAGCTTCGGCTGATCCTCGCAAGCCAGGGCTTTTGGTCTCCTCACCCCTTGGTCTTCTGGTGGAAGACTTCCAGGTTGTTGGTTTCCCCCTTAAGACTTTCCCCCTGGTGTGATCCATTGGGGCCTGATTTGGGCAGTACTGTCCCCCATTTCTTTGGGCACTGTCTAGAAATTTGTGTTCCCTGTGCTAGCAGCAGTGTCCGTGTCCTTCCATAAAGGTCACAGAGATGAAGCTATCACCAAACAGGGACAATAGAAAGCAGCTGATGACAGCTGTGGCAGTGAACTTGAAAGGGACCAATGTTTTCTTCCCTCTCTTTCAGGTTATCTTTGCTTTGAATCAGACCCTCCTGCAGCAGGAGAGCCTGCGAGCAGGCAGTCTTCAGATCCCCTACACGACAGAGGATCTCATCAAGCACTACAACTGTGGGGACCTCAGCTCCGTCATCTTCAGCCATGACAGCTCCCAGGTAAGCGCCCTTGTCCTCTGCCTGGCACACCCTGCATTTAAATACGAGAATAAAGACATTACCTGCTGACACCTGGACCTCCTGTGTACCAAAGAACAAAGTCAGGAAGCCTCTAAAAATAAAATCGGACAGATTTAGATGTTGAGTGAGATGTTACAGTTAACAAAGTCTTTATGAAATTTAAGAGCGGAGCAGGGCATTGATAAGAGTCAATTCCAAGATGGCAAAAAGGTGAAGCTTCAAGGGGCTCAGCAGATCCTCCCCATGTAGGCAGCACGAGTCTGCCTTCAGGGGGACAAGGAATTCAAGTCTGCAAGTGTCCCGGCTGACTTAGGTAACACTTTTGAGAAGTGATGGAGCAAAACTTTGACTGCAGCTTTCAGTGGCTTCTAGGAACGTGTGAGCCTGGTGCAACTGGAAGTGCTCGTGGTTCTTCTGCTGGGGTGGTGCACAGGGAACTGGGAAGGCTGCCAGCACTTGTAGACATGGGTTCCATCCTGAGCATTGCAAGTGTGGCCTCACTGGTGGGGTGAGTGTACACATGGGACAGGTGTGACCTGTGGGCCATCATGGGGAGGGTGTGGCTGGTCTGGGGTCAGAGACCCAGGAGGCTGCCTACAGGAGGGCAGTGGGAGGGATAATTGTTATGCTTTTATCGATAAGCTTCCCATGGGGCATCCAACTTCCTTCCCTTACCCACTAAGATCACATGGAAGTGGCAAGTGGCAGCTCAGCTTCTGAGTGAGGGAGTGTGTTGTCTGCACCCACCAGAACCAGGGCCCTCATGCAGGAAGGCCCTGGGGAGAATGTAGCTGGGAGGTGTGAGTGATGCCATCCAGGTATGTTATACCCTGGGATCATTGCCAAAAGAAAATGTGAGTGAATGGAAGAGGTGAAAAAGGAGGGGCCACAATGGGGAGAGAAATTCAGCATTGCCCCACCAGTGTGCAAAGAGAGAATGAGTTGTAGAGAGTCTAGAATGGGAGGAAGCAAAGCCAAGGTAAAGCAAGCAGGAGGAAAGGGAAAGCAAGAAATACATCAAAGAAGAACAGTAGAGCTGGTGGCGCTGACGTTTCTATGTGTGCTCTGGATGGGAGAGGGCAAAGTGGGGAGAAAGATCAAGATTGATTGGGAAATTAACTTTTGAAGCAGTGGGTGGAGGACTTGAGGTGATATTTGTAAGTGGAAAGGCTGATGGAGCAGTTCAGGGGCAGGTATTTGGTGCATTTCTTTCCTGTGACTCCTCCAGGCCTCTTGCTCACAGTGCCCCTGTAGGTGAAGTGGGGCATCAGAGAATGTGCCCGCCATTGTGGGTTGGGCTAGGCTGGCCAGGACCCATGGTGCAGGTCTAGGTCATGTTTGGTGTTAGAAGGTGGAGCAGGCAGCAGTGGGAGGCTGCCCACGTGGAGGGCAGGCTCGAAGGGAGTGCTCTGCTAGAGAAGAGATTTCAGTAATGAACAGGAGGAGCTTACATAGCCATGATTTATTTTTTTTTTAAAGATTTATTTATTTATACAAGAACCAGGGTACAGACCAGATGTGTGGGAGGGTGAGAGAGAGTGGGGAACAGAACAGGCAGACTGACTGAAATCCACTGCTAAGGGGAGCAGCGGGCGAGTCAGGAGAGGTCTGCTGCGCCATGTGGGTTGCTCCCTGGCCGGCCAGGGATCGAACTGGTGCTGCAGAGGCTGCGGATTGCTTCATAGTGCAGTGCTTTAACCCCTTGCGCCACCAGGGAGGCCCTTCAGTGCACTTTTCTATTTTTTTTTTTTAACTTGGGTTACAGAGAATGACAAAGTTGAAAAGCGGTGCAGGAGTCCCCAGGAAGGGCATTTCATGCCTCCTCTTGACCACATCTCCGCCCTTTCAGCCGGGTGATTTGCCGCTTACATTAAGCAACTTCGTTAATGACTCTGTTGCTCTTAATTTTTTCCTTCTTTATTCTGGCGGAGGTTCCCAATTTTATTAACGCCACGCTACCACCCCAGGAGCGCATCACTGCGCAGGAAATCGACAGCTACTTCAGGCAGGAGCTCATCTACAAGCGCAACGAGCGGATGGGGAAGCGGGTGAAGGCGCTTCTGGAGGAGTTCCCTGACAAAGGCTTTTTCTTTGCCTTTGGAGCTGGTGAGCTTTGGGTTACCTGTCATTAGGCCCTGGGCTTAGACCCTAATCAGCTAAGGGCATGCTCAGGTGGGCCCCTGGGAGGAGATGCAATGAGTTCAACTTAATTCAGTTGCAAAGTGACTCCAGCTGGTGCCCAGTGTCCATCGTGGTTGAAACTGTTGGACAGGCCGGCGAGGGTGGCATCAGCACAGCTCTCTCTCCACCAGGGGCTCAGGATGGACTCCATGCTGGGAAGACATTTCTCTCTACTTTCAACACAGCCCTTCATCCTGACTTCTTTCTGGCAACTTTCAATTTATTTTATTTTATATATTTTTTACATCATTTTTCATTTTTGTACAATGTATACATTTTCATCTTGGTTATATTCCCCATACAATTCCCACCCCCCTTGTTTTGACCCTACTCCCTCCTCTCCCCCCCTCCCCCAGTGTGTCTCTGGGTTATAGTTGCCTGTTGATTTTTGATTTTTACTTTATTATAATTAGTCTTTTTCCTGGCCCCTTATTAGGTTTTCTAAATTCCTGCTATGAGTGAGACCATCCGGTATTTTTCTTTTTCTTTCTGGCTTATTTCGCTGAGCATGATCCCTTCCAGCTCCATCCATGGTATTTACCCAAAGGACACAGAATCCTTAATTCAAAAGTGCATCTCATCCCTATGTTTATAGCAGCACTGTTTACAATAGTTAAGCTATGAAAACAACCCAAATGCCCAAAAATAGATGACTGGATCAAGAAGATGTGGTACATATACACCATGGAATATTACTCAGCAATCAAAAAGATAAACTTTCAATTTTTCATTTCCACTAAAATTTGTCTGTCTGACTATGAGCCTCAGAGGTGTAAGTTCTGAAGCTGATACATCAGCTATTGGTAGCTTTTAACAGTAAACACTGGGGAAATTATTTCCATGTGTAACTTTTTTTTTCTCTAAAGATTTATTTATTTATTTATACAAGCACTGGGTACAGTCAGAAGCCCAGGAGGGTGAGAGAATTCACCAGAGCCAGAGGGGAAGGCAGAGCAGGCAGACTGACGAAGTACACTGCTGAGGGGAGCAGCGGGTGGCAGGCGAGGTCTGCATGCCACGTGGGACCCTCGCCCCTCAGCTGGGGATCGAATCGGCACTGCAGAGGTTGCGGGCAGCTTCGCAGCCCAGCGCTCAACTGCTGCACCACCGGGGAGGCGCTCCATGTGTAACTTGTACACCAGTTTGCTGCCCTTCTGCACCGGGACTGAGCTGGCCCTCACAGAGTCCCTTTCAGCTGAGTTAGTTGCCCCTCAATAGTTTTGGGGTCACAAAACAGTGGGACCCAAGAATATAGTAGAGTTTAGTATTGTTGTCTGCCACAAACACCACCTTTGTCTGCTCAGACGCCCAAAGCTGCTTCCCGCTGACCCCTTAAAGCTGAGGTGTCAGGGAAAGGAATGATCCTGACTGGGGGTCCACCTTGGCTGCAATTTGGATGACCCTCAGGTTGCTTCCCCACTCTCTGGCTGGTGAGTGTTCAGTTGTCAAAAGTGTGTAGACTCGAACCAGAGTGCCTTGGTTAAGATTCTGCTCTGCCGTTTCTTGGTGTTTGAGGTCCTGAATCTATTTTACTTCTATTTTAAAGCAGAGATGAGAAAGAAACCTCTAACATGCTGCTGCACCAGAGGCTGGAATTATTCCACTTGATCAGCCAGCTGGGGCATTAAAGTGGCATAACCAGTCACAGAAAGGACATTGTGGCCCCAGAGACGCATGGGTGGGCTGTTGGGTGAAGCTGATAAACTAGAATGCCCAGGATATGGGGGTGGGAAAACTTTCATAAGTGAATTTTTTTGGTGACTCTTTTGCTTAATGCTTTTGTCTCAAATCTTAGCCTCATGCCTTGTTTGCTTCCTATTTTGCCAACTAAAGTGTCTGGGCACAATCCCTACTTCCTTCTTTAGAGATCTAGAGAACAGCTGTCAATTTTGAACATCAAAACCTGACATTGAGAGATGTAGTAGGGGCTGGACTGAATCCCAGGATCTGCCCTTGACCTTTAAAATATTTATTTTAAGATACCGGTGTAAGAGTATCTGGTTGATCCTTGCTGCTTTTCATTAGAAAGAAAAAAAGTGAAAGAAGTTCAGATTGAGGTTTACTGCTAAATTGAGGTTTTTATTATGCATTTATAATTCCACGTAGGGTCTCAGAAGTGGTAGTTTATATAGATGAGAATTTCTAGGGGTGTTGGCTCTGTTTTCAGAGGCAAGAGGCTGGAGTTTGCTCTCCTCTTACCTGTGTGACTCCAGGGGGCTCCTGGGCTGTTCTGATCCTGCCTCCTTATCTCTGAAATGCTGGGTATCCTGCCCCACCCATCTGGCAGGGCTGCTGGGAGGCCTAACTGCTGACTGTGGCTGGACAAAGGGTTGGCGGAGTTATTTCCTTGTGCCATGTGTATTTGGGAATGTGGGGTCATGAGAATGGTCACATTTCTGGCCTTTTAAACAAATGATTTTATTAAAGTAATATTGTTTTACACAGTGTGATTTAAAAAAAAATTGTTTGGGGGCATAGGTTCATTCACATCTCCTCAAATCTGATCCCTTTTGGTCCCACAGGTCATTTCATGGGCAACAATACGGTGCTTGATGTTTTACGGCGCGAAGGCTATGAGGTAGAACACGCCCCTGCTGGACGACCTATCAACAAGTAACCTTCCTGTGCTTCTATCCTGGTTGGGGAGCGGCCAGGGAAGCCAAAACCCTCCCGGGCTGCCTGAGATCCAGGGTGGGCTGTATCCTGAGAGGCTCCAGAGGACTTCACATGGCCATGCCCCCCGGGCTGGGAAACATGCCACTAATGGCTGCTTGGTCCCGGGCTCACAGACAACCGGCTGTGACTGAGCTGTGTCTGGCAGGCCTGGCTGGCTGGGCACTTTGGGCATAGAGGGCATTGTCCTCAGCAGTTGCTTGGGGCAGAAAAGAAGGTGAAGGGAACGCTGATCCATGGCCCTGGGGGCTCCAGGAGGAGTGTGTAGGCTTCATGTTTGGTACCTTTCGTCACAGGCATTTTGGAAATTTTAGGGCGGCAGATGGTAGAATCGGGCACCACATAAGGTCAGAGAGGCTGGAGGTACAGGGACAGCCTGTTAGATCCATCTTGGATCTTGGGTCTCTGTTTCCTCTGTCTCTAGGTATGGTGTTTTGTTTTTTTTTTTTAATCCAAGGACATTAATAAGCATACAGGTTTCAGGTATATAAACGTCTATATAATATTTGTACATGCTGCATTATACTCATCACCAAAAGTCTAGCTTCCATCCTGCTTTGTGTTTTTATATGGGCCCCCTCTGGCCCTGTGGGCCATCTGTGAAGCAGGAGGCCGAGCCCCCTCTCCTCAGCTATGAACCTCACCCTGGCCTCCCTACTAGGTTTCCACCTCCTTCAGTCCTAGCCGGAACAAACTGTCCCTTGCTCCCCTCTGTACCAGTTTGCTCAGGCTGCCATAACAAAATACCCACTCACACAGCGGAAATGTGCAAATTTGCTCTCCCAGTGTAGTAAGTGAGTCCCTCCTGAGGCGTCTCCCTGGCTTGCTGCCTTTACTCTGTCCCCACGTGAGCTTTCCTTGTTGTGTGCAAATCCCTGGGCTGTTTCCAGCTTTACTCTCCTTCCAGGGACACCAGTCACATTGGATTTGGGCCCACGCTGACAGCCTTGCTTTAACTTAATCACTTCTTTAGATGCCTGTCTGTAAATACAGTCACATGGTGAGAAGCTGAGGGTTAGTGTTTCAGCATATGAATTTTGGGGGACACATTTTAGCCCATAATGCACCCTCCATTCTCCTCTTGCCCATTTCCTCCAGACTGTGGTCATCTGCGCCCCCTCCTGGCAGAGCTTAACTTGGTGAGAATATTCCAGGATGATGCTATCTCCCTGCTGAGGGGATAGAGTGGGGCTCCAACTGTCCTGTCTGCCTTTGCCCAGCTGCCCTTTCTCCTCAAAAACCCATCTTCGCCTTATGTTGTCTCAAGCCAAGTCCTTTCCTGGTCCCCTTACTCCAGAAGTTCCTCCCTGGCAGTCCAGTTTCCATCCCAGACTCCCTCTCAGTGGCATATCTTGGAGAGTCCCTGGGCTTGTCCTTAACTCACCCCCCCCCTCTTCATACCCTACATTTCAGTGTATCACGATGTGTGTGAATTGACCACCTTCTGTGCGTTCAGCCTTCTGTGAAGCATGGTGCATGGGGTTCTAATTCTACAGCAACCACATGAGCTTGGCCAACTTTACAGAAGCAACAGAGGCTCAGAGGGGCTAATTATTCTATTCAAGCCTCGGAGCCTGGCCTCTTTCTGGGATATGACATGTCCTCTTGTGGGCGTATGCCCAGGAGTGAGGCCATGTCAACCAGGTGTTTCTTTCTTGCACACTTCCATGGAGTAGACTGTGAAATGCAGGCAAGGGACAATCAGACTCTCAGTACAAAGAGAGAATCCTTTATTGTGGCCAAATGACCGTGAACTTAGCCTTTATGAATAACTAGAGGTTTAGCTAAAGGTTGGGAATTCTAGTGGAGCTAAATGTGGTAATGTGGACTCTGAATCGGAGAGGGGGTATGCACGGTGATGGGTGGCTAGTCCAGCAGCTGTGGGTGTGTTCAGCAGCTGGAATTCTCTGTTCCTGACAGAGAAGCAGCCACTCCTGCCATGTTACAACCATTCAGCCTCTGTCTGATCTCATGTGGACAACTGCTCCTGAGAGGTCTCCCTGGAGTCACTGTGGTGACTCTTATCTGTACACTCTATATTTTCTGTGGTGAGAATGGCTTAACTTTAAAACAGAAAAAAAACTCACCAATAAATATTATTTAAAAATAGCATTGGGGCCTCCCTGGTGGCGCAAGTGTTAAGCACCACACTATGAAACAATCTGCAACCTTTGCAGCATGAGTTTGATCCCCTGCCAGGGAGCAACCACATGGTGCAGCAGACCTCTCCTGTCTTGCCCGCTGCTCAGCAGTGTGTTTCAGTCAGTCTGCCTGTTCTGTTTCCCACTCTGTCTCTGGGGAATCCTCTCAACCCCCTGCATCTCTGGCCTGTACCCCAGCTCTTGTATGCATAAATAAATAAATCTTTAAAAAAAAAAGAAAATAGCATTGAATCCTTGTTGGGAAATCAGATTGTTTTCTTGGTCTCAGTTACCTCAACTGTACAGTGGGTTTTTTGACTCCTCAGGGCATCTTTCTGCTGTGAAATAGGAGAAAGATTAAAACTAATTTTAAAACTAAGATTAAAGCTAATTTCTTTTGGATGATCCTCTTTTCTGCAAGGGCTATTAACTTGGTCCTCAAGCTCTGGCCTTGGATAACTGGAGTAAGTTGACTGAATTCTTCTTATGTCTTTGTTAGTCAAACAAAACCAAAGGTGTGATTTACCCTACTGGGAGGTTTTACTGCTTGAAGCTATATATAGTTCAGCCATACTGAATTTGAGTTCATGTTCCTTGTTAAGTGAAAGCAATGGACTTTTTGATGTGCCTACTGAATGCCAGGACCTACTTGGGTTATATGAAGGTCAGAGGTGACACAGATGTTCCTGCTATTGCAGAGGGCCTGGGCAGGGGTCTGCCCCTCTGGGGGGTCACCAGACTCTTGGAGAGCCTTAGGTGGTGTACTTTCCCTCTCTGGGAATGAGCTTCTTTGTGCATGGAATGAATGATGCCACACATGCCAGGAACTGTGCGGGGCGCTGGAGACAGTGATGAATCTGGCGGATCCTGTCCTTCAGAGGCCTTCTTACTATGTCTGCTTTAGGCGTTATCAGCCTCAGGTTCAGAGTAGAGGCTCTTTTTCTTTCTTTGTCATTTGACGTATTCCCTTCTTTTAGCTTTTTAAAACCCAACCTGGGTCTTTCCCTTTTTCATTTTCTCTTTCCCCTCCTCCCTTCTTCACACTGGGTCATAAATATGAACTGACCGCCTAGGTTCTGCCAGGTTGTGGGTCAGGCCTGAGGCCTGCCTCTGGCAGGTGGAAAATTCATCAAGGCTGAGTCAGAGCAGAGTTACTGAGATCTAAACATGCTGATCTGTTGCAGCCACATTGTTGGAGGAAGGAAGCCAGGCACGTGGCACATCCTCAGCATCCCTTCCTTAGATAGATGGGAGCTCCAGGCCTCTCACTATGACAGAAGACAGTGGAATTGACCTCTACTGCCTAGAATTCTCTTCCTCTCTCCTACACCCTGCAGTTAAACCCTTAACAATAAGTCTTTTTGTAGGAGGAAATGTGGTTCTTCTAATGGTTTATTTCTTGTCTGAAAGAGACTTTTTTAAATTTTATTTTTTCAGGGGTGGAGGGGAACCTATAATTCTACTTATGGGACAACTAGAAGGAAGTTTGAGCTTCTCATCAGATAAAAAAGAACATGTTGGGCCTCCCCCGTGGCGCATCGGTTGAGCGCTGGGTTGCGAAGCTGCCCGCAGCCTCTGCAGCGCCGGTTCGATCCCCGGCTGCTCCCCGGCCACCGGAGGAGGGTCCCACATGGCGCGCAGACCTCTCCTGCCGCCCGCTGCTCCCCTCAGCAGTGTACTTCGGTCCTTCTGCCTGCTCTGCTCCCCGCTCTGACTCTGGTGAATTCTCTCACCCTCCCGCGCTTCTGACTGTACCCAGTGCATGTATAAACAAAACAAACAAACAAACAAATAAATAAAAAAAAAAAATCATAAATAAATAAAAATACATGCCTCTTTAAAAAAAAAAAAAA
The DNA here is from genome assembly GCF_964194135.1 of Talpa europaea. NCBI lineage: Eukaryota > Metazoa > Chordata > Mammalia > Eulipotyphla > Talpidae > Talpa > Talpa europaea. Next base: position 46,295,852 of record NC_140072.1, read on the forward strand.
AAAAAAAAAAAAAAAGAACATGTTTCCTTTTGGGAAAGATGGTTTATGGTCACACCTAGGGTCAGGTGGTTAGAAGTGGGCCCTGTGACAGTGCTTACTGCAGCACCATTTACAATAGCCAGGATACTAGAGCAGCTTCAGTGTTCATCAATAAGTGACTGGCTCAACAAGATGTGGTGGTGTATGCACACAATGTAACACTGTTTATCCACAAAGGAAGGTGAAATGCAGCCAAGCAAAATGGAAGGAGTTCCAGGGGATTATGTGTAGTAAGGCAAGTCAGAATGACAAAGACAAATACTGAATGCTTAGGCGGACACATAGTAAAATACTTAACAAAAAATAGCTGATATTAATAAACATACCAGGGCTCTGAAGTCAAGAGGGAGGGGAAGGAGAAAGAAACAAGGGGATATGATGGTGGGGGTAAAAACCCAAAAACAACAAAAAGAGACAACCTTGTGAACACTTCTGTTTCTTCACTGGAGGATGAGGTGGCTTCCAACAGCCAAAAAGTCTAGGTTTGAGTAGAGCCCTTCTAAGGGTATATGAGGTATTAATAGGGTCCAGGACTACTCCACTTGTTCAAAGAAAATGGCACTTAAACATTTTTAACTCCCTTTCACATGCCGTAATCTTCGGTGACTTTCTAGACAGGGGTGACCTGCTGTTAGGGAGGGGTAATTAAATGCAGTTAAAAACAAACCTTGTATTTCCTCCCCAGAGTTAGGGGGTATGGACAATGTAGGTGAGGGTATATGAGTGATTCTTGAAATGGCTTTGTGACCCCTGCCCTCTCTAGCAAGCTTGAATTTTCACATTATCGGCTGTTGTGAGGTCCTGGACCTTAGGGTCAGGAAAGGTGCCATGTAACCCTTCTCCAAATACCTTCTTCCACCCCTCTGACAGAGAGAAGACTAAAACTCCGCCCTCTCAGCCTACTTCCTCCTCCGCCATCTTTGTCCCGGAAGTGGCCTCCCGGGTGGGGCTGGGACCTGAAGCTGAGTCTGCGGTGCTCTCACTATTGCCCCCACATGTGTCCCCTCTGGGAAGTGACGACCTGCCGGAGGCAGAACGAAAGTTCCGGAAGAAACGGAGGCGACCACACAGGAGGCAGCGGCTCAGGCAGTTCAGCGACCTGTGGGTCCGATTGGAGGAAAGGTCAGGAGGGCTGGGCCCCTCAGCTCCTACCGTCTTGACCAGGGTTGCCTGCATGGTGTTCACACCAGACCTGAGCCGGGATAGGGGAGAGATCAGAGGCTCAGGTAGTAATCTGCATGGTCAGCGAGGATGTACCTGGCATGATATTGCCCAGAGGCTAGTGGGCAAATTAACAAATCGGAGTTGGGCCTTCCCTCACCTAAAATTTGTAATCCCTGAACCAAGAACCAAACAGCCAGGGGAGGGAGAGTTGCCTAGTATTCTAACATTGGTGCCTGTATCATTTGTTTTGTTTTTGTTTTTTTGGGATAGCAGGAGTAACGAGGGCTAGATACACAGGAAACATGTTAACACACTAAGGTTCGTGTCTGCCTATAAAGAAGGGAGATGAAAAGAAGTTGTGCAGGCATTGGGGTCCTTAGAGTATCCAGTGGCTCCTGCTGTGCCCTGAGCCTGTCTTTTCCTTTGCCTCCTAGTGCGGTGGTCCCTCAATTCCAGGTCCCCATTCTGGAGAGGCACATCCCCGCCGAGCTGCGGCTCCCTCGCCATGGCCATTCCCACCACAGCCAGATGGTGGCCAGCAGTGCCTGTTTGTCTCTCTGGACTCCTGTGTTCTGGGCTCTGGTGCTGGCTTTCCAGACAGAAACACCCCTGCTGTGACAACCAGAAGAGCCATGCAAAGCCCCTGACCCCTTGGACGTGAAGGATGACCATCCTGAGCTCTCTTCTCTGGTCTGGGCTTGACAGAAGAGATTCAGGATAAAAGCCACTGTTTCTTCTCTTTCCAAGGAGTGACTTTGGTTACGTAGCAATGCTTAGGGGAAGTGTACAGTTTTGTAATATAATGAGTCGCATGAAAATAAGTAATTGTAAATGAATTGTATGAAAATAATTAAATCTCTCTTTTGGTGTACTTTTCCCTACAACGTGATGTTTAGGTCAAGTAAACAACTCCTTTGTTCACACCCTCTGCTCTCTACCATTGCTTCACTCCTGGCCCTTACCCCTAGGCCTTGCTGCCACTGTGAATCCGGACCCTTTCTCCTTCCTGCTGCCCTTCTCCCTGCTCTCTCTTGCTTCTGGATGCAGGCGAGTCACTAGGCCATGGGATGTTTTTTTCTGTTCTCTTTGTTCCAGGTTTGGAGAGTAGTGTGCCCCCTGTGCCCTGAGAAGTGCTTTTATTATGTATAATATGCATCTCAGCAATGTGCTCAAGGCCAGGTGGATGGGTAGACTTTGTCAGAGGTGCTGTGCAAGAAAGTGGTTTTCAAACGCCTTCCCTTTCCTATGTTATTTATTATTTATATGTCTTTTTCAAATAAAATCTTAATGTGGAATCTCTATACAGTGAGTAAGAGCTCAGCTGCCCCAGTTGAGTCTGAAATGGGAACTTCTAGCCCTGCCCAGCGGATCTCCACCTGCTACCCCCTCATCCTGCTCCCACCATCATTGCTGACCAGGACCTGATATTGCCCAGAGGCTAGTGGGCAAATTAACAAATCGGAGTTGGATTTGGGTTTCCTTCTTGTGCTCTTGGGCCTTTGGGAAGCTTCCAAGCCAGGGTGCCTACCAGAATACTTGGAAGGGGCCCATAAAAGTAGATGTGTTTGCTCTTACTCTGGTTTAGGGTGAGCTTGACAGACGGGGCTTGCAGCTCTGTTCTCTCTTGTGGGTTCATTCTCAGTCATTGCCAGGGCCCGGAAGATCTTTGGGACCTCACTGAAAGTGGTGTGGTGGCACTCAGGATCTAGGAACCTTTGCTGTATTCTGCCTCCCCTGTGTTGCAAGGGTAGGAGGACTGAAACTTTCCCAGTGTGTTTTGCAATGCTTGAGATTCTCCTAACGAGATCTGCTTATGTGAGATCTGGAAGGTGGAAGGGTGCATTCATATTTTTTACTCATGTGAGGCAGGTCCTCGGTGGTGGCAGTTACGTGCAGGTTCTGGCAGACACAAGTTGCACAATGGCCAGGCTCTGCACCCTACTGCGAGTCATCTGCTTCATGAGGGTGTGTTAGTAGTGAGGTTGGCACAGTTTCTGGCAGCTTACGGCTGACCAACTGCTGTGGTCCCTAATGTCAACCCCCTCTGACTTCTGCAGCTGCAGCCACTCCCTTGGCTTAGCAAGCACCCATTCTTGTTTGAAAAACCCAGAGTTTCAAGAACTCCGACTAAGAAATGGTTTTCCCTATTTCTCTGCAACTTGAGTCTACTCTTAACTTTCATAGGTATGGGGGTGAGATGGGACATGGAGGTGAAATGGGATGGTAGGATTACTGTGAATGAACCTGTTCTTCCAACTTTCTGAAAGGGAATGATGGTGTGATCTTTCCAGGGGCCCACAGCCTAGCTGGATTTCTTGGCTCATGTTCTGGCTGAGGAAGCAAACAGACTTTCCTTGGCAGAGCTGACACAAAATGGTTTGCCACAGTGGCCACTGCATCTCAGCACTGGCCTGATAGCCTCTGCTTTTGTGAGAGCACTTGGGAGGGATTTAACCTGTTTTTACACAGGTTCATCCTAAATTGAAAAGGAAAAATTTCCCTGCACTGGAGCAGAACCAGCTCACTCTGTGGTGAAAGCACAGGCTCTTTTAAGGATTGGAATAGGGGAAGTGGCACCGTGGGCCAAGATCTTATCCTGCTCTACCATTTGTTGAGGTCACTCTGTCAGCCGGCCAGCCTTGACCTCTGAGCCTTAACCTGGTCTTTTAAACGGAAGCACCTGAAGTGCTCTAGGCCTTTCATATTAGTTCGAAGAGGGAGGAAGTATGTGCGGGCAAGGAAGTGCTGGATTCTGCCTCCTGCAGGGAGCTGCCTGGCTGTGAAGTGGGGCGAAGGGATCAGGTTTCAGAGATGGGGCAGAACCCACTGCTTTCACATCAGAGCTTGAATTACCAATAGAAAGAAAAACATTTTTATTTTAGGTTATAAGAGAAATAAAAGCTAAACTTACTACTCTTAAGTCAGTGCAAAGGTAACATTGTTTTGCTCACATATAAGTTTTGCAGGTTTTCCTCATCAGGAAAACTGTCTGGTCTGCTGCTTTTTCATCATTGAGGTGGCGCCTTTTCACTCATTCAGCTGGCAGAGCAAAGCTGATCCCTTGGAAATCCAGTAATCCTTGGAGTGTTTGGAGGGTAAGAGGATGGTCACCACAAAGTTGGTTGAGTGGCCTAGTTAAGTACATGGGGGAAAGAAAGGATACAGGTTACTTAAAGAAAAACCCCTTGATACAAAGAGCACTGTACTAGAAGTCAAGACACTTGGCTGTCAGACCTGACTCTACCCCTAAAAGTGAGGGACAAATAGTCTATGGAGTTTAGTTTTATCCCTCTAAAGATGTTAGAACAAATGGTCTTTTAGAATCTGTCCAACGTAGACTTTATACAACTATGACTATGTTTCAAGTTCTCTGCAGTCTGATTCTGGGTGTAGGATTAGGCATGAGCCTTAATTGGGACTCAGGGGCTGCATTTGGTATATTGAGCATCCATTCAGATCCATTCATCTGTCAGCTATTATTTCTGCAAATGTTATCACCCTTCCCTTCTCTCTATTTCCTCCTTCCAAATCATCTACTAGATAAATGTTGGAAATCTTGGTGTTTTCCGCAATGTCACTTTAATTTTTAAAAATTGCACTGGGCAGGGTGTGAAAGTATACATCTGTAGAGGTTTGAACCGACAGCCCCAGAGCAGACACAAAGATGTAAACCTACTTTACCTCAATAAACATAATTTGGAAAAAAATTGCACTATGCTGTATTTTGAGAGATTTCCTCAGCTCACTTGATTTGCTTACTCTTTAGCTGTCTATGTTCAATACTTAGCTTATCTGTTGCGATGGCTTTCTTTTTTTGGTTCTTTTTCTTTCAGGACTGTATCTCAATTTCATAACTCAAATGTCCCTTTTTGCAGTATGAATTTCCATTTATTATGGAATATATTTTCTTTGAGTCTCAATGTATTTGGTGAGAGACAGAGATTTTAGTGTTTGCAGAGCACATGGCTTTGAAATTAGAAGTCATTACTCACTAAACAATATTCTAGACATTAGACTAGTAAAAGCAAGCATTCGTTTCATGACATTAATCCACACGCAGCTTTCAAGTATATAGAATTTCTAACATTTATAAATTTGACCTCATTTTAAGCCTAATTGGCCCAAGAGCTCCCTCTGCACATTCGAGCTTAGCATTTGCACTTTGATTGTATCTTGCATTTGGTCTTTATTGGTACCAATTTCAGAATCTCCTTACCTGTGGTTGACAGAGTGCCTGCCCTGGCGCCGGTTTTATAAAGTGGGGAGTGGTAAAGTGTTGGGTGTGGCTCATAGTTTTGTTGAGGTTCAAAATGCACCACAGGCAGCATTGGATTCATCTGTCCAGGCAGTGCATCTTTTATCACCATCTCCTTATCATCCCATCGAGAAGCATCCATGAATATCCCATGAACGAGAACGCCATCCTCAGGAGAGGGCAACTGAAAGATATCCCGGGTGAAAAGGTCAGAAGAGGAAAAGAGGATCAAAAGTGGCAGGCTGTCTCCTATTTCCCATTACTTAATTTTCAGAAGCACTAGAGACTGGTGCTGTTACCTATATTTTAGGGTGAATACTGATGTTCTGAAAGGTAAGATAACTTGCTTTTTCTTTAATCTCTGACTTTTCAAACTCCACCAGGATGTCTAACAGGGAATACCTGTGTCCCTCCCCCCCATCACTCCCAGAAGCCTAGTTAGGGCCTTAAGACTCTCTGGTATCACGATATTATGTTTTTCCTCTTTTCATGAGAAGCAGATGGGATAAGAAGGCTGTGATCATCACCTATTTATTTTTAGTGAGGTCTTTCAAGGATTTGGGTGCCTTCCTAGAAGACAGATTATATATTTGCAATATTTGCAGAGTGCCTATGGAAAGTCCCACCCCCCCATTTTTTTTTTTAAAGAAATCATGCTTGATTTCTTAAATCCTTCTGAATTAGTGTGATTCCCTCAGTGTGATTGACTGTTGCCACTGGTAAACAATTTCTGCCAATTATGGACTTCTATGTCACCATTTCTCAAACATTAAGTGAATTTGGCCAGTTCTGGTGTCCTAGACCTTTGGGTAATTAGAGCTTTAGACCTTCAGGCAGAGGACCAAGCAGTGTGGGCACAAGTAGTGCATTTTATAGTGACTAAGAGGATGGTAAGCTCTCTTTGGCTGGACTTTACTTTCCAGTGTCCTGAACTTTGTCTCTAGGGGGTGGCAGGGTAGAGTGGGTTTTCCTGGCTTGGGGGATGCTATATGAACCTGTGCAGGTTTGCCTTGTAGAGGCTGGAAACCATCCTGCTCTCCACGTGCCAAGTCCTGTGTAGGTGCCACCTGGCATGTTCCAAAGGGGGCTCATTCCCCTAAATTGCACAAAGGAGGCAAGTGAGCTAACACAAAGGTTCTGCTTGTTTGTAATAGAACTAAAGCTCTTCTAAATACAGGATCTTGCAAATATTTGCAGGAGAACCTGGAGATGGGCTAGCTATGCAATTTGAGGTGTTAGGGAAGTCGTGCAGGACCTTACATCATATGAAATATTGAATGACAGCAGGACAGAGCTTTGCCACCACAACAGCCACGGGGACACTACCTCCATGTCCATAGGTAGTTCTTGTCCAAACTGTATTGTCTTGGCAGCTTCTGTGACTGCAGCTTGATCCCGGTAGGTAGCAATAATGTTGTACTTGAAACTCAGCTCATCAATAGGCAAATTGTATTTCCGAGCATGATTTTGAAGAGTTCCTGTAAACATGAAAACCAGAAAGACTAGTCTTCCAAGAACACCGCTACTGCCCAAATATGGTCCCAACTTGCCCCAACCAAGCTGCTCTAGCACTAGAGGGCTTCCTCTCCTTGAGAAGATCTAACCACCATCTCTTTATTCTGAGTTAGGCCTAGAGAGAGGAAGTGTGTGGTGATGCTGGGAGAGTGGAGCCAAGGCTTGTACAAGTTTTGCTCATGGTTGGGAAGACAGAAGGGGAAAAGGCCACACCTGAAGTGTACTTTCCTGCCAGTGAAGGGGTTTCAGAGTTCTAAATCCCCACCCCCACTTTAGCATCTTGCTCAATGTGTCTTATATGGGCTGTTATTAGGGATTCAGAATGAGATAGAATAAGGGCTGCGCTAATGAGCATCTTGTAGCTCAGAAGCCCTGGCCCCTCTGGGAGAACGTAGCCAGAATCTCCATGGGCTGCTGGAGGGACATGAGGAGGATTTTTAGAGGGAAATAAGCTGCTAGGAGTTGGGCTAGAGCAGGTGGGGAGCAGGGGACCTTGAGCCTGGGGTCACATGGGAAACTGGGGCACTTTCTGTGTTCACAGGGCCAGCACACTTGCACCTGTGTAACCTGAGAGGGGCAGGGATTAGTTGTTGGGCAATACCTGCTATTTCTGCTCTCCTTTCCCCTGGCAAGCGAGGAAGAGCAGACGGAGACTTGTTGGACAGCCCTATAATCACCAGCCACAGGCAGGCCATCCGTAGCCATGACATTTTCCCAGTTTCTACAACCCAGTATGTAGCAAATTATGGTATTTGTAGGGAAAGCAATCATACCTGTTAGAAATCCTTGAGGAAAGAAGAAACCAGAGATCCAGAAGGACTTAGGCTGTCCTCTTTTGAGCCACAACTAAAGGAGAAATGCATACCATGTTGTAATTTTTTATCCCACCGAGATGAAGTTTATCATTTAAGTCAAAGTTATATTTTGGAGAACCTCTTAGAAGTCAGAATCTAAATCAGTCCTAAGTGAGTCACCAGCCCCATTGTCATTGCCTGCCCTGTCCCAGCTCCTCACCCACCAGCCTGTCCCTAAACCCAGAACCTGGTTATAACAGGGGGCATAGAAGAGGGAGATGCTGGTTGGCAAGGGCACATTGGCAATTTGGACCCACGTCAGACTGGTTCTGTATCTCACAGTGGGGTCCCATGAACTAGACCTGAAACTCCAAGGATGGCCTGGAATTAAAATGGAATGTGGGTAGAGGAAGTTGGGGATAAGGGCCTGTGGTAAGCTACATTATAATCAGCATAAAGCTTTCAAAGTGATGCTACGCTGGAAGCTTCTGGTTTTTGGGCTCAGACAACCTCTCAACAGCTGTGAATTTTGCAGCTAACTAGAGCTTCCTAAGGACCTTAGGAGCAATCATGTTGCCAGATTCATCAAATCCCACATGAATGACTTTTCTTACATCCACAAATGCAGTCCTCAGAATAAGGTCTTTGACCCATGATGCCAGTGGCTTCAGGGATGGATAGGCTGTGTTGGACCAGAGAGAGGGAACCTGGTTGTTTAGGAAACTGTTATACACCTTTTCCATTTCTTCAGACATCACTACAAGTCCAGCAATAGCTTTGTTGAGCATTTCTAGAGAAGTCTGAAAGAACAGATATCATTATCAGGTGGGAATGACATTCATGGCTGCTGCCAGGTACCTCCATTATTGGTGGATATTATTGTTTGACCAAAAGTGGCCATGGGGCAACTTGAGAGCTACATTTCTTCACTTACATGTTCAAATATTCAAGGAAGATTTAATATATGTGAGGCACAAGGGAAACAAAGATACTACCTGCTTTTCAGGAAGTTCACTGCTTATTGGGGAGCTATACTCATAGAGGGAAAATTATAGAACAAGATGGTGCACTGTACACAAAAGGACAGTGGCAGACCCAGATGCTGAAAATGATGGAGCCCCGAGGAGGGGTTCCTAATCATCCAGTGGTGGAGGCAAGAGCTGGTGTTCCAGGAAGGCTTTATGCGGGAAGTGATATTTGGACTTGTCTATCTTGAGGAGGTGAAACAACATAATGTGAAGAGGGAGGAGAGGACCAACACTATTATTTTTGACTAATAGTATTAGCTGGGCCCAGAACAAACCACCTGGTCTATGTTTCCCAGTCACCCCTGCAGCTGAGGTTTGGCCCTGTGGGATACAAGATGAAATGATGTATGCAATTTCTAGAATACATTTTTTTTTTTAAAGATTTATTTATTTATTTATACAAGCACTGGGTACAGTCAGAAGCGCAGGAGGGTGAGAGAATTCACCAGAGCCAGAGCAGGGAGCAGAGCAGGCAGAAGGACCGAAGTACACTGCTGAGGGGAGCAGCGGGCGGCAGGAGAGGTCTGCGCGCCATGTGGGACCCTCCTCTGGTGGCCGCTCCGCGGCCGGGGAGCAGCCGGGGATAGAACTGGCGCAGCAGAGGCTGCGGGCAGCTTCGCAACCCAGCGCTCAACCGCTGCGCCACCGGGGAGGCCCTCTAGAATACATTTTTATGAGGAAGCTGTTTGCCTTTAGCTTCTCCCCCGCTGCACCCCCCTCCCCACATCTAGCAAAAGGGGTCAGCTGCAGCAGCCACCTTAGACCAAGAGATGGTAGCTACCTGTTGAATCTGGAAGAGAAAATTCCTGAGCTGGAATCCTCTGATTAGCTCACAAAACAAGATTAACTTCCTGCCCTACCTCTGGGCTGTTAGTGAGAGAAAAGTGAATTTCTACTTTGTTTTAGACACAGTGTTTGGGCCTCTTTATCACAGTAGCTTAATCTGTACTCCGATTCATTCAGTATAAATGATGAGCCTTTACCTGGCTCCCTGGACTGCTGACATTGTATTTACTGTGACTAGGTGCTGGAGTCCAGGGTGAAGGCTTGAAGTGTTCAGCTAACCTTCTTCCCCCTAACCCACAAGTCAATGCATTGCCAGCAATGCCAGTAACATTGGAGGTTGCTTTTCTAGCATGGACAGATAGTCTTTGGCTTTAGAAGACTGATCCCAGATGTCCTCCCCCATCTTATCACTGAAACTTGACTCTGTGCAAAGTATTTAGTTCCCTGCTCGGCAGTAAAACTTTTCCTGTTAGTAGTGCACAATATTCTCTTTAATAGTTTTTGTGTTTCTCTTATCAAAGTTCTGCACAGAGAAATCAGGAAGACCTTTAGCCTTCATTATAAATTCAAGGGCATCTGAAGAGAAAGTACTCTTGAGCATAAGGCAAAGGACCAAACAATTATTCTCAGATTTTAGTTGCAGTGAAATCATCTGGGGGATTTATTTAAAATTCATATTTCCAGGAATTCCTCAAGGAATTCTAACTTGGCGGATCTGGAGAGGGATCAGAGATTCTACATTTAGAACATGCCAGGTAGCAGATACTACAGTAGATTTTGTGGCCACATTGTTTTCACAGTCTTTATAAAGACTATGCTATGAAATGCAAACCAGACACAGGAACAGTACTCAGGCATCCCTGGTGGTGCAGGCGGTTGAGCACCACACTGTGGAGCTGCCTGCAGCCTTTGCAGTGCTGATTCCATCCCGGCCAGCCAGCGAGATACCCACATGGCGCGGCAGACCTCTCCTGTCTCACCTACTGCTCCCCTCAGCAGTGTATTTCAATCAGTCTGCCTGTTCTGTTCCCCACTCTGTCTCTGGTGAATCCTCTCACTCTCCCAAGCCTCTGGCCTGTACCCCGGTTCTTGTATAAAAATAAATAAATCTTTTTTTAAAAAAAAAAAGAACAGTACTCAATCTCTCCCACTGAGTGCTTAGTCCCTGGTCAAATTTTTAGTGAGTCAATGGTAATTTTAAGTTAGGGTCATGAGGAGATGGAGGATTTGTTATATACTCACTAAACCATTAGTAGAAAAAGGGAAGACAGACTTGTTAGAGGAGGTACATTCAATTTTAGACCAGTGGGTCTTGAAGAGTTGTGAGTATATCCAAATGGAACTGTTGAAGTGATGGGAAGGGAAAAGTCTAAGCCCACTCATATTATCATACAATTTTCTACAAAGCTTTGAAACCCAACGGCAGTGATGGCCGTGAGTGCCCATACATGGATTAACTTCAGCAGACTGTTAAACCGGTCCACTTCTTGTCCCAGAACGGTGGTCAAGGAGTTAAGCCGTCCTTGAGGATCCTTGACGAAAAGGCTCTCAAAAGCAGTCTCCATTTCTAGTTTTTCTGAAACACACACAGAGGATTCCTCAGGTGAATTACCATTGATTTCCTTCTTCATAATAATACATCATAATAATAATTCAGTTACCTAAACCTTTTGTGAAGGTTGTGCCTGGGCCTATTCTAATGGGAGTCAGGTTGTGCAGACTTCAGTGGTAAACACTAGCATCCTTTATCCATCTAGTCCTCTATTGTATGTTTATTAAAAATTAATTCAATATTAACAGAACTTACTACTCAAGTAGACATTCTTTTGAAGGCCTGTTTTAAGCAGTAGCTTAGCAGCTTTTGGGGTGTCATAGGTCCCTTTCCGCTAGTGGCTTTTAGAGAAGTGGTAGTTTTTTAAAAAAAGTATTTAATGAAGCACCATTGTTTTATATCCTTAGTCATATTTTGACAGTATAGGATTTCTCCCCTCAGGTGGGGTCACTGTTAAACTCTCCCACCACCAAAGCTCTCAAAGACTCTTTTTTGATACCATGGTATAAGAAATATTAGTCTTCATCCCTGTCTCCTGGGATCCTCTGTCTCTAAGGATTCCTAAAACCCTTGTCATTTCTCAAGAGATAAAGAGTGAGAGCATCATTTTAAAAATCTTTTAAATTTGGTTTTTGACCCTGGCTCCTGAGTGATAAAGGAGAGAGGAGTGTTTTGTTATTTACAAGAAGCCCCTTTCACCACTCTAAAGTTTATGTTAGGTGACTTTGGGAAAGCACCCTAAGGATGGGAAGGGGGACTGGTTGTCAGGGGACCCACCCAGTGACTAGAGAATTGAAACTTTCAACTCCACCCTCTGATTTCTCTTGAGGGGAGAGGGCCGAGCTTGAGTTAATCACTAATGGCCAGTGATTTTAGTCAATCATGACTAGGAATGAAGCTTCTCCGAAACCTTTTACTAAAGGGATCTGGAGAGCTTCTGTGCTGGCAGGATGGTTTCCTGACCCCAAGAGGACAGAAAATCTTGCACTTGGGTCTCTTCTGGATCTTCCCCTAGGTACCTCTTCATTTGGCAGTTGATCTGTAGCTTTTCTTATACCCTATAAATTTACCTGTAAATAAGTGTTTCACTGAGTTCTATGAGTTTTCTAGCAAATTATAGAACTCGAGAAAGGGGTTGTGGGGACTCTTGACTTTGAATTAGCTGATCAGAAGTACAGGTCACAATCTAGGATTTGTGACAGGCATCTGCAGTGGGGAAAAGTTCTGTATCCTGTGGGGTCTGAGGACTGAGTCCTTATCCTGTGGGGTCTGTAATAACTCTGGGTAATTAGTGTTGTATCTGAATTGCAGAATCCCCGGTTGGGATCTAGAGAGTTGGAGATTGCTTATTATGAGTGAAAACCCCCACATTTGTGTCAGAAATGTAGTAGAGAAACACAGTTGACTTTTACAATAGATCAAGAAATCTATGGTCACTTTAGAGTGAAAATAAATCTCTGTGATCATTCAGGAAGATTCCTGAACTCACTAGAAAAGGTGAAATTAATTTGGCCATTTTTCTTGGAAAAAAAATGAAATGGAGTCTAAGGCAGGGCTGTCTAATGGGACATCTCAGTTGATGGAAATGTTCTCTTATCTGTGTTGCCCAACAAACATTTGAAATGTGGCTACTGTTAAGTGAGGAAATGAATTTTAAATTTCATTTAAATTTAAGTAGCCATATTGGGGCTAGTGGACAGGTCTAGAGATATTAGGAAGCTCGAGAAAAAGTCTGATTCAAGTTACCTTGGGCTAGAAACCAACAACTTGTTGCTAATGCTCTCGCAGTTGAGATGTCAGGATGTTGCAGGCTTTTAGTTTATAAATGAGAGCATCACATCAGAAGAGCATTCCATGTCAAGAATAATAACTAGTATGTTTATGTAATAAACAGATTTAGACACCTGTGTATCACTCAGCTCTCTGAGTTTATTCCTAAAAAGTCCCATTATATACAAATGCCAGGAATTATTTATTACCTGGAACTCTGGTCTGAATAGAAGCAACAAGTTCTTGGACAATTTCATCATTGCTTTTCCCCTCTCCACCAGATGATGACCTTGGCTGAACCTCAAGTATGACATTGATTAAAGTGTTGGTCTCTTTGTGCTGTAATGATGGGAGGAGATAGAACAGTGAAGACACAAATTCTCAAAAAAAAAAAAAAACAAAACCCACAAGGAATAAAAAAAAAAAACAAGTTATAGCACATATAGTTTACTTACAGAAATAAAGGCAGTTATCAAAAACAAGAGAATTTTATTTTTTATATTGCAGACAGCGTGGGTAAAATGTGCCCATTGGAAATGCACAATGTATAGTTGTCAGTATTAAATTTTCCTGGTTGAACAATAATATGGATGTACTGAATGCCAATGAATTGAATACTTAATGATGTTAAAATGATAAATTCATGTTTTATATATTTTACCACAATGAGAAATGGTTAAAAAAATTAGCTTATAATTTCAAAGGCAGTCATAAAAGGAAGAAATAATGAGAATGCAGTTTTAGAACATACTTTTATTTAAAATATTTTCCTTAACTAGTAGAATATTATGGCTTATTTATTATGTAAAATTTAGAAAACACAGAGAAGTATAAAAGAAGAAATATTCATAATCCTGCTTTGCGGGGATATTTATACCTTTAGTTTACCCTCCCCCCCCGCCCATCCCTTGACATTTTCTTTATATATGTACATATAGTTTAAAGCACTGAATCCATACAACTTATGTAGTACTCATTCTCAGTTTAATAAACATTTTCTTACATCGCTGAAAAACATGACTCACACTTTAAGTGACTATGTGACATTCATAGTTGTATGACTGCACCGTAATTAATACAATTGTTTACTATTTTGGACATTTCTAGTTTTTAGATTTTATAGAACTCTGTGACTAGAGTAACTGTATATGAATTTCATCCACTAGTTTTGAAATTCTTCAAATGACATTACTAAAGGAATATTTTAAAAACTGGGTATTACTACATAGGTTTATAAAAACATACCATTTACATTCTCAACAATATTGCTCAAAATCTCTTTTCAAATTTAATAGGTAAAGAAATAGTTCTGTTTTGCTTTTCTTTGAGGATTAGCAGTTAAACAGTTAAAAATATGTTCACTGGCCATCTCTATTATATCTTTATACAATTTTCAAGTATTTTGTATTTTTGATTTTAAGTGTTTCTTATTATTGATTTATAGAAGTAAATCTATAGTGAGAATAATTTATTTTTCTCCAATTTTTTTATGGTAAAATACCCACAAAAATTGCCATCTATTTTATTATTTTTTTAAAGATTTATTTATTTAAGATTACAAGAACTGGGGTACAGGCCAGAGGCACAGGAGGAGAGAGGATCCACCAGAGACAGCGGGGAACAGAACAGGTAGATAGACCAAAGCACACTGCTGAGAGGAGAAGCAGGCGAGCCAGGAGAGGTCTGCTGCACCATGTGGGTAGCTCCCCAGCCAGGGATTGAACTTGAGCTGCAGAGGCTGTGGGCAGCTTCACAGTGTTGTGCTCATTCTCTTGTGCCACCAGGGAGGCCCCATCTTAATTATTTTTAAGCATGCAGTTTAGCTATATTAAATACAATAATGATGCGAGGCAACCATCGCCATTATCAATCTCCATAACTCTTTTCATCTTGTAAAACTGAAACTCTGTATCCATTAGATAAATAACTCTTCATTCTTCTCTCTCCCTAACCCCTGGCAGCCATCATCCATGTCTGGCTCTATGATTTTGATCTAAATACCCACGTGGCATTACACAGTATTGTCTTTATGTGACTGATATTTCAATTAGCTTCATGTTTTGAAGCTTCATCTATGTTGTAGGATACTGCAGAATTTCCTCCCCCTTTAAGGTAGAATAATATTGCACTGTGTGTATAGACCATTTTTTGCTTATCCATTTATCCATTGATGGAAATTTGGGTCGGTTCCATAGTTTAGCTATTGTGAATAGTGCTGCTATGAATATGGGTGTACAAATATCTGTTCTTGTCCCTATTATCAATTATTTTGGGTGGAATTGGAATTGCGAGGTTACATGGTATTTCTAATTTTAAGTTTTTGAAGAATTGCCATACTGTTTTCCAAAGTGACTATATCATTTCATACTCTCACCAGCAGTGTACAAGTGTTCCAATTTCTCCATATCCTTGCCGACATTTGCTTTTTCATTCTTCTTTTTTTTTTTTGTTTTTGGATAGTAGCCATCCTAACAGATGTGCCATGGTTGTTTTGATTTGCATTTCCCTAATGATTAGTGATGTTAAGCATCTTTCATGTGATTATTGACTATTAGTTTATAAATGACAGCACCACATCAGAAGAGCATGTCATGTCGAGAACAATAACTAGTATGTTTATGTAATAAATAGATTTGGACACCTATTTATCTTTGGAGAAATATCTCTTCTTTAACCATCTTTGAATTGAGTTGCTTGTTTTTTTGTTGTTGAGTTTTAGGAATTCTCTATATAGTAATTATTAGGTATATAATTTACAAATATTTTCTCCCATTTGGTGGGAGAAAATTCTGTTGATAGTGTTATTTGATGCACAAAATTAAAAAAAATTATGAAATCCAAATTTTTTATCTTTTTTTCATTTCCTGTGTCTTTAGTATCATATCCAAAAATAATTGCCAAATCCAACATTGCCTTATGTTTTCTTCTAAGAGTTTTATTATTTTAGGTATTACATTCAGGTCTTTGATCCATTTTGAATTAATTTTTTTATGAATTCATATGGTTTCACCTAAAGGTTCAACTTAGTTCTTTTGCATGTGAATCTACAGTTTTCTCTGCATCATGTTAAACCATTGTGCTTTCCCTGTTGAATCGTCTTGATGTCCTTGTCGAAAATCATTTGCTTATGAGAGTTTATTCTCTATTCTATTCCATAGGTGTGCCTATATGTCTATCTTTATGCCAGTACCGTACTGTTTTATAATTACAATAGTTTTATTGATTTCTAACTTTATCCTAACACTGTGGTTGGAGAAAATGCTTTGAATGATACCTTTTAAAAACTGTTGATAATTTATGGTCTACCCTGGAAAATGTCCTATGCATAGGTAGTTAGCTTTTTTTTTTTTAAACTACAAGATTTTTTTTTTTAAAGATGTATTTATTTATTTATTTATTTATTTTGGTACTTACAAAAAAAAGGCTTTATTAACATTTTCAATCAGTAAAGTGACTCTAAAATTAACTATGAAAATTACTAATCTCTAAATAAAATTTAGTTCTCCTATTAAAACACATATAAGTAACAAAATAACATTAAAGTATAATAAAATTCAGTATATCACCAATTGTAAGACTTTGAAAATCAAATTTTCAGCATTTTTATTCCCTTCTAAATAGCTAATTAGAATTGATGCAAATGCTACTTGCCACCAGAAAAGTTAGGTTTTCTAAAACATTTGGGAATAATCAAGAAAAATTATGCCTATATAATGGAATACAATGGGACAATTAAAAGGAATGAGGTATGTCCATACATTTACACATGAAAAGAAGCCCTCAATATATTTTTGGCTAATACAAATATTGCAAGAACATATGGAGTTGATCCTTGAACTATGGGGGTCCACTTATATGTGAATTTCCTTGTAAACAAATGATGTAAACTTGAATTGTACATAGAGTACTCTCAATGTGCTTTCTCTTCTTGTAATTTTCTTAATAACATTTTGTTTTCTCTAACTTCCTGTACTGTAATACTGTATATTATACATGTAACATACAAAAATGAGAGTAAATCAATCATCTGTTATTGGCAAGGGTTCCAGTCAATAATAGGCTATTAGTAGTAATTTTTTTTTTATATAAGAAGACTATTTCATGGCAGGGTTACATTTGCTATGCTTCTCAACTTCCTGTATATTTTCTTGATACTGTTTGCAGTTTGAGACACCTGGCCCCTTCTTCTCAGCTAAAAATGGTATGTAAGTTTAATTGCCAGACTATTTTTGAATCATATTTTTAATGTGGGTCCTGCACACACATAATTAAATTTGATTTTTTCCTACTAATCTGTCTTACACCAATTTAATACTAGACATACCAAATAACCCAAAACATTCTTTGAGAAGGAAAATTTTTCTGTCCCAATAGTATTTTGACTTTAAGGCCCATAGATTTAATGTTTGTACACAAATTTTAGAGCTCAGTAGGCCATCCTTGAATATTGGTATTATACTGGTATTATATATACAAAATATTGGTTATATATATACAAAATGTTATCCTTGAATAATACCTACTCAGGAAATCAGCTCCTACGTTAAGATTGTTATAATATAAAAAACTTTACCAAAACATTTAACAAAAATTACCTCAGACTCCAGGTGTCAGATAAGAAAGTTTCTACATCAGAAGACTATGGGTATTTTGGTGGTAGGTGTGGTACAGTAACATACATCTGAAGAGGTATGAACCTTTAACTCCAAATCACATACAGTGATGTAAACTAAAATTACCTCAATTAAAAAATACTACATTAAAAATAAAAAAATTAAAAAATAATATTGTTATCTGATTTAGTGATTTCTTTTTTTTAAAAATAAATTTTATTTTTATATTCCCCATACAATTGCAATCCCCTTATTTTGACCCCAATCCCTTCCCTCCCCGCCTCCCACCCCTCATAGAGTGTCTCTGGTTCATAGTTTTTTGTTGATTTTGATTTTCACTTTCTTATAGTTATTCATTTTCCTGGTCCCTTATTTAAATTTTCTAGATTCCTGCTATGAGTGAGATCATCCGGTATTTTCCTTTTTCTTTCTGGCTTATTTTGCTGAGCATGATCCCTTCCAGCTCCATCCATGTTGCTGCAAACTGCATGTGTTTATCTTTTTTGAATGCTGAGTAATATTCCATGGTGTATATGTACCACATCTTCTTGATCCAGTCATCTATTTTTGGGCATTTGGGCTGTTTCCAAAGCTTAGCTATTGTAAATAGTGCTGCTATAAACATAGGGGTGCAGGTGCTCTTTGGAATTGATGTTTCTGTGTCCTTTGGGTAAATACCTAGGAGTGGAATTGCTGGATCATACGGAAGCTCTAGGTTTAGTAGGTCCAGAAATCTCCACACAGCTCTCCATAGTGGTTGGACCAGTTTGCACTCCCACCAACAGTGCAGAAGAGTTCCTTTTTCTCCACATCCTCGCCAACATTTGTTGTTGCTAGTTTTTTTAATATGTGCCATTCTCACTGGTGTAAGATGGTATCTCATGGTAGTTTTGATTTGCATTTCCCTGATTACAAATGATGTTGAACATTTTTTCATATGCCTGTTGACCATTTGCATTTCCTCTTCAGAGAAGTTTCTTTTTAGCTCTTCTGCCCATTTTTTGACAGGATTATTTTATTTATACAAGCACTGGGTACAGTCAGAAGCGTGGGAGGGTAAGAGAATTCACCAGAGCCAGTGTGGAGAGCAGAACAGACAGAGTGACGAAATACACTGCTGAGGGGAGCAGCGGGCGGCAGGAGAGGTCTGCACGCCATGTGGGACCCTCACCAGCAGCTGGGTATCGAACTGGCGCTGCAGAGGCTCCGGGCAGCTTCCCAACCCAGCGCTCAATCGCTGTGCCACCGGGGAGGCCCAGTAGTTAGCTTTTTATGTCTTTTTCTTTTGTTGGTTTCAAAAATGTCTTGCTTTGTAAGTCGGTCTTTTAATTTATTATCAACTTTTTTTGATAAAGTCACATCTTTTGGCTCTTTCTAATGTGTTTTCTTTTTCAATTGCTTTTCATGCTTAGAAATTTCTAAGCTTAATATTCTCAATTGTTCTTCTATTCTGAAACACGATCTCTCTCTCACGTATATTTATTGGAACCTCTTACAAACCTTCTTTATGTAGCTCTCATGCAGGTCTTGTGGTGAAGGTTATTCTTTTTGTCTTTCATGTTTAGATGCCCCTGTGCAGTAAGGTCTCCAGATGGGTGGTGGGATGTGTATAGCATTGTCTAAGGCCTTTTAGATGTATCCCGTTTCAGTTGGGAGAGTCTGTGGCTTTGAAACCCCTATCACCACACTCTTCAATCACTGACCTGACAGAGGAGCTGTGAACCTGGGATTTTTAGATCTTTATTGTTAAAATTATATTTCATATGCTAGATATCCTTACAAATATTACTTTGACATACTGATTAGGTCTTAAACACATATAAGAAGTGGGATTTTTTAAAAAACTTAATACCATAGCTAAATTTTTTTTTAATATTAAATTTTATTTTATATTCCCCCATACAATTGCAAACGCCCCATTCTGACCCCAATCCTTCCCCTCCCGCCCCCCACCCCCCAAAAAGTGTCTCTGGTTCATAGTTTTTTGTTGATTTTGATTTTCACTTTCTTATATTCATTTTCCTGGTCCCTTATTTAAGTTTTCTAGATTCCTGCTATGAGTGAGACCATCCGGTATTTTTCTTTTTCTTTTTGGCTTATTTCGCTGAGCATGATCCCTTCCAGCGCCATCCATGTTGCTGCAAACTGCATGTGTTTATCTTTTTTGAATGCTGAGTAATATTCCATGGTATATATGTACCACATCTTCTTGATCCAGTCATCTATTTTTGGGCATTTGGGCTGTTTCCAAAGCTTAGCTATTGTAAACAGTGCTGCTATAAACATAGGGGTGCAGGTGCTCTTTGGAATTGATGTTTCTGTGTCCTTTGGGTAAATACCTAGGAGTGGAATTGCTGGATCATATGGAAGCTCTAGGTTTAGTAGGTCCAGAAATCTCCACACAGCTCTCCATAGTGGTTGGACCAGTTTGCACTCCCACCAACAGTGCAGAAGAGTTCCTTTTTCTCCACACCCTCGCCAACATTTGTTGTTGCTAGTTTTTTTAATATGTGCCATTCTCACTGGTGTAAGATGGTATCTCATGGTAGTTTTGATTTGCATTTCCCTGATGACAAGTGATGTTGAACATTTTTTCATATGTCTGTTGGCCATTTGCATTTCCTCTTCAGAGAAGTTTCTTTTTAGCTCTTCTGCCCATTTTTTGACTGGTTTATTTTCTTTGTTGTTGCTGAGTCTCATCAGCTCTTTGCAGATTTTTGTGATCAGTCCTTTATCATTAGTGTTGGGTGCAAAAATGTTCTCCCAGTTGGTGGGGTTTCTCTTTGTTTTTGTTATTGTCTCTTTTGCTGTGCAGAAGCTCTTTAATTTGATGTAGTCCCAGCTGTTTATCTTTGTCTTCACTATCACTGCTTTGGGTGATGTGTCTGTAAAGATGTCTTTGCTGTGCAAATCCCGTAGTGTTTCGCCTATATTTCCTTCTATGTATTTTATGGTTTCAGGTCTCATGTCTAGTTCTTTAATCCATTTTGAGTTGATTTTTGTGTATGGTGTGAGGTAGTGGTCAAGCTTCATTCTTTTGCATGTAGCGACCCAGTTTTCCCAGCACCATTTATTGAACAAACTTTCTTTGCTCCAATCATAGCTAAATATTTTGGTTTCCTTACTCAGTGCCAGTCATTTATAGCTCTCAGTACCATTATAGCTTTGACTTCTTGTTTGTATGGAAGAGTCTTGAAGCATTTAGTACAAGCAGCTTGCTGTTAGTTTCTGTGATAGTAACTGAGTTAGAGACTTCTAGACAGCATCCATTCCCAGTTCTCCTTTAGAGCATACCAAAAGTCTCATTTTTTGGCACCATCCACCTCCATGGGTCACGTGACTATTCTGGTCAATGAAATGCGAGCTGAACTGATGATGTTCTGTGTATATAGGCTCAGCAGTGAAAAGTCTATGCATAATTGTCTAGTCTTTCTCTCTCTATGCTGCAGTGAATGAAGCAGTTATTTGTTCTAGTTAATGCAGCTCAATATAATAGTGCCTATCAAGATTGGCTCCCTGAATGATTGTGTTGAGCAGAGTCCTTCTGTTGACCTGCCAGCATAGTCACTGGGTTAAGTCATCAGGATTTGAGTAATTTTTTTGCTGCTAAGTTCATCTTAAATAATACAGTACTCCATTGTACTTTTTCGGGGAGAGAGTAAGGATGGGGTGGGCTTGACGCTACCATTACCTTTTTCTATGTAACTCCAAACTTTTGCCAGATTATGTGCAGGCATAGCTGCATTTTATTTTTTTTTCTTTTCAACACAGCCCTCCCTACCCCAAAATTAATTGCTTCTGTTTCCTACTGTTTTGTTGAATCTCCTTTCACTGTCTTCCGATTGATTATCCTCTCTCATCATTTCTAGACATTTTATTTTTCTTCAAACTGTATCCAGCTTTATTAAAGATTGTTTCATAATCATGATATTTCAGGCAGGATATGAGCAGGCAATCAGTAACAATATACAGCAACTTTAAAACTCCCCTATTCCATGGGCAATCAAAATCAGAAAGCCACACCAAAATCCACTGAAGTCTTCATTTGAAGCTCTGAACAGGGGAGGTTTAGAGTGAGAGTTGACATTTAGCATGTTGTTTTAACAACTTTTCACAAGCTGACCCTGACTTTCAGGAGATGAAATGGAAATGGCAGGTTTATCCATCTTAAGATCTACAATCTAAAAAAGGAACCACTGCTCTTTTGACGGCTGCCATCTCAATGGTGACACTGAAAAGCCCAGATTGCCTGACATATTGATAAAAACTTTTTTGGAGACAGGTCTCATCAGATCTCTCTGAGTTGAAGGGAGTCAAGTCTATCCTGGGGGCGTAGAGGGAACAGAGGACATAATAATGAATTTTCATTTCCCCACACAGGTATCATTGCCAAGGTGGCCAATGTGTGTCAACATCAAGGAATCCCTCCTCATGGGAACCAAGAGGAGGTCTCTCAAAACTAGGAAGGCAAAAGTTTTCTCCTCCACATCAATCCAGCTTCAGAGATACTCTATTAGTGACATATGCCCTTCCCCAAAAACAACAATGACGTTTTCTGTGTGCTAATAATACAGATTAAAAAAGTAAAACAAAATTCTGCATTTTTATAAAAGTTTATAAAAATTGTATTTCAGATTGTACAGTCACCAGAAATGCACAGTTATCAAAAGGCACACACTTCACTTGGCATCTCTAGCACCTTCAGCTTTCTGGGCCTGGCCTGTTTTGGCCTCTGTTTTCTGTAGGGTAGGATCTGTCTATCCAGCAGCAGCTTTATCCTTTTTCCCTTTGGGTAGCTTCTCTCCCTACTTTGCAGGGACCTTTTTGGCTTGGGCTCTGACTTTGGAAGGTTTAGAAGATGACCTGTGGTCCTTCACCTTGTTTTAGCTCCTTTAGCATCCCCTTTAGCCTTTCCCTTGTATATGCTGCAAGGAAGGAAGCAGGTGCCTCTTCTTTAAGACATTTGAATCCCCATTCTGAAAAGCATATTCAGTTTGTTCCCTACATCACATATGAGATAATTTATGTATCAGTTTTTAAGCCTCCAATGTAGCTTTTAATTCTGCTATGGTATTTTTGGTTTCCTTGACTTATTTTCATCCTTACACATTTTATCTCACATGTCTTATTTGAGCCTATTCTCAATTTCTTACTTTCTCTTTCATTTAGGATAGGTCTTACACCCTCCCCTACATCCTGAAACATTCTTTACTTCCTGGTTTCTGCAGTGGATCACTTACAGAGGGTGAGTCTGCATCTTCTGGATGGTTTCCTATCCTGTATCCCCTATTTTCTCATACCATCCCCAGTATGGTTTTCCCCACTATTTACTCAGCCTCTGTTGGTCTTTTTCTTTCCTTCTACTCAGTCTTTAATGAGAAAAGATACAATAGCTCTGTTTGCCCATGTACAGTCTAGGCAGATGGTCCTTGACTTATGCTCATTTTTCTGTTGGGAGGCAAATTTCTTCCTGTATCTCCAGAGAGATGCCTAGGTCAAGCTATGATTTTCTTTACTATTGATAGTTTCTAGTAAGCATCTATGAATGTATAGCTTGCTAGGTTTAGGAAGGAATCAATTATATCTTTTGTTAAGACTCTATTGACAGCAAGAGACAGAAATATCTAACCCAAACCAGCTAAAGCAAAGCAAAGCAAAGCAAAGCAAAGCAAAGCAAAGCAAAGCAAAGCAAAGCAAAGCAAAGCAACAAACCAAAACAAACAAACAAAAAAACCAAAACAAAAAACAAACCAGAAACAACTTGCTGGCTCACATGACTGGGAAGAAGAGAAAATGAGTCACTTGGGTCTCAGGTATGAATGGATTTAACAAACTTTTCCTGGTACACCCTTAATTGTTTCTCTCATTATTTCATGTGGCAGATGCGCTTTCTCCACGTGGTGGAATGAAGGGGTGGGAGTGTCTGGGGTTAGGCCTCAGATAGCTGCATGTATCCTGTAGCCTAGTCAGTGATTTCTGAGGAAAGAGGGAGCCCTCCCCACCCAGCATCTATATATATTATCTCAGGAAAGTGCTGTCATTCACCTAGTGTGGGCCTTGTCCCACTGCTTTTTCCTCCTGAAAGTAGAATAAGAAAAATCAAGATCAATTATTCTTCTGTTTTTTTTAAAGATTTATTATACAAGAACTGGGGTATAGGCCAGATGTGCGGGAGGGTGAAAGGATTCACCGGAGACAGAGCAGGGAACAGGCAGACTGAATGAAATACACTTCTGAGGGGAGCAGCGGGCAAGACAGGAGAGGTCTGCTCGCCATATGGCCATATACGGATCTCACTGGTTGGTCAGGATCGAACCTGTACTGCAGAGGCTGCGGACAGCTTAAAAGCGCTGCGCTCAACCTCCTGTGCCACCAGGGGAGGCCCAAGATCAATTATTCTAACTCCTCACTGAATAGCAAGGCAATTTTTAATGGCAGAGAACATGACATTAGGTGTCAGAGCACTGACCTCCACTAGGCACTTGTTCTGGAAGTTCCACTGCTGTTGCAGGCCTCACTCTCTAATACTTACAGGGACAAAATTTAAGTTGAAAAGAAAGGTGATTTCCTTCAAGTCTTATGAGCCAAACCTGGTCTCTGACCTTTAGAGTATTCCAGGATCCCCAGGAACACACCTCATTTTGTGCCTTTGGTTCAACCATAGGTGTCTGACTGTGGCGGGTGGATGAAACTGGGATGTAGTGTCCATGACATGGGGGAGCTTCAAGAGCTCTGCGGAGGAATGTGGCCTACCCTTGTAAGTAATGGTGTGGCCTCAGAAGGTCTTAGGGAAGTAAACTTATGTTTACTTATGTTCCCAGTTTACCCTTTGGCCTGACTGCTGTGTTCCGGTACTGTGTCCTCAATAAACTGCTTTTAAAGAACAGTGTTTTTATTTATCTATCTGCCTTGGATATTTGTTACTGTATTGTTATAACCTAATCGTCCGTAGATCCATAACCTTACTGTAATATAATACAAATATGCTCAGTTTGGAGGGAAAAGGAAAAAGAGAAGGATGGTCTCGATTGTCATTCAAACCCACAAGTTGAGGTGCAAAGGGAAAATGCATGATGATCCTAGGATTCTGTGAAGGCTCCAGAGGGAGCAGGCTAAATTGGAAACAAATGCTGAAGCTGAATTGAAACTTATATTTGTTTGTTTAAGAATGTATATTTCATAGAACTTGTCAGGTGATTATTAATATTTCAAATTTATATACACAATATGAAAATGTATTTTAAGTTGACGGGTCACATACCTGGAAAACTATATTGGCATTTTCATGCATTCCAAATATTTCTGGGTCATCTATCAAAGGTAGATTTTCAATGTAGTCCTTAAACTCTTGCAGGCTGTCAGCCAACGGTGCAAAATAGATGCCTGTTATTGAAAACACAGAAGGCAAATATGTCTCAAATAGACCAGTTTTGTATCCCCAACTTCAGTACTTCTCCACTTGGTTCAGATGGGAGCTATAACCAGCTACCTCACATAGAAAGGGGATTGTTTTTCCCAAGCTTCCTTGCTTCCATTGCTCTGTCTAGTTTCTTTACTTTTTCTTGGGGGCTTGAATATCTGATCATTGACTAACCTTTCAGGGGTCACCAGAACAGTTCAAGATTCTGAAAATCCAGGGGTGTACTGCTGCAAAGTGTGCCTTGTTAGGGGCACACATTTAGACAGAATACCACCAATGTTAGAACAGAAATAATTCAAAGTGGTTTCTGCACAATATAGCTCTTTGTGATCTCACTACTAAGCCAGTTTTGAAGGTGGTCAAGCATGAGGAGTTAGGTATGGGGGTTGGGTTGTAGAGACTGGACAGTCTCCTGGATGGCAAACTGACATACACTTTCAATGACTCCTTAGAAAAGGTCTTTTTCATAATATTAAAAAGTCATTCACCTGATTCAGAATATTTGTAATTGTTTTCTAATGTTTCAGGAGAAAAAAATCTTTTCAAGATAGTACGAAGGCATCTTTGATCCCAGGTGTCTGTAACTCTACCACCATATGTAATTTCACCTGGAAAGAAGTTTGCATTAAAAAATTGTTTTTTGAAATTGATATGCATATCCAAATTCTAACAGATTTATTCACACACACATTTATTTGGCATTGAAAATGGAACTAGTTCCTGAGAGTTTCCTTTTATCAACCTGAATAGAGAGAATGAAAGTCAATTAAAAAAAAAAAAGAAAAAATTTAGTGGATGAACCCTACTCTAATTATTTGCTTTTTCCAAATAGTAAAAACTAAAGCCACTGAGTTTTATTTACATATTTCTTCCTGCTTTATGTTTCTTTTTGATTTAAAAATAATGATTTTTGGGTTTTATTTCATCATTGACTATAATATTCTAAAACATACACCCTTTCCTTGAAGCACTGCTTCTTTTTGGGGCCAATGAGTAAAATGGAATCCAAATGTTTGCAATAAAGCTCTATACACAGCTTATAAATTATTGATATTAAGTTAGGGAGAAAAGATAGGCCCAAGGAGAAAGAGGCAACTCCCTTACAGAAATTACATGTTGGAATTAAAATATACTGATATCCTCTCTTTGCAGACAGAAACTACTTTCAGCATGCCCTGTTGTCAACATCAAATTACAAGTAGGGGGCCTCTCTGGTAGCGCAGTGGTTGAGCGCTGAGTTGCGAAGCTGCCTGCAGCCTTTGCAGCGCCAGTTCGATCCCCAGCTGCTCCCCGGCCACTGGATGAGGGTCCCACGTGGCGCACAGACCTCTCCTGCCGCCCGCTGCTCCCCTCAGCAGTGTACTTCGGTTCTTCTGCCTGCTCTGCTCCCTGCTCTGGCTCTGGTGAATTCTCTCACCCTCCTGCGCTTCTGACTGTACCCAGTGCTTGTATAAATAAATAAATAAATCTTTTTTTTTTTTTTTTAAAAAAAGTTATTTCACTTGTCTCTATAAACATTAAAAAAAAATTACAAGTAGGAATGATAGCTACTCTGCATTAGAATGATATCTTTTGCTGATTCAGTTCCCTGGAAAAATTCAAGATCTAGTGCTATAACATATTATTCAGTGTTGTAGCTTTCCTGAAGAATTTTATCTATGATACTGACAAAATCAACTTCTGAATCCTCTAATTTTTCATCTATTCTCATCTCCATCTCTTTTATTATGTCAGCAAGAAAAAAACTTCATTTTTTTTTTTTTTAAAGCTGAGGCTGTTGATTGAGAGATAGTTATTTCAATCTTTGGAATCTCAATAGTTTATTTCTTCCAAAAGTATAATGTCCTTTCCTGTACCTCCCGTAGGGACACTTATCTTTCCTCTCTCCTATTGAAGCAAATATCTTCATTACTTGGACCTACATGGTCCAAATTAGATCTAATTTTGCAGTAAGATCCCATGTGGCTACAATAGCTCCTAGAAATGATAATCTCGGAAATACTTTTTCTTTTTCACAAGTACATGTGACACAACATATCTCTACTAGTCAGTCAATGTTAGGATTCTTTTGAACTTAAGAGGACAAACTTGGGAGGCTAAACAGCCTGCATTTAATTCAAGGCTCCACCATTTGTAAACTGCCCTTCAGTTTCCTAATGAGTAAAACAGGGATATAATAGTCCTCACTTTACAGGATTGTGAGGATCAAATTTACTAATTCATAGGAAGCGCTTAAAAACAATGTTGGCATGTTGCAAGAGCTAGATAAGCTTTTGCTATTATAGTTTGGGGAAATATCTGCCCCATTTTCTTCGTTTTAATATTGTCATGATATGCTTGTCCCATCCTCATCTATACAAAGGGAGTATTTGAAGTTTTTACTGCTATCATCAAACAGAGGTGGAAGACTCCATCTTGTTATGGGCCAGGTGGGTATAAACCAACTATGTGGGCATAGTTGGATGCCTTGACCATGTGAATATACTGACCAGTAATGTAAACCAACGCATCCCAGGGAATTCTTCCTTCCTGACAGTAGAGGTTGAGGTTCAACAAAGCACATTCCCGGTCACTGTCATTGAATTCATAGCAGATATTCCAACCAAGCGGACCAAACTTTTTTCTTTCCTACAATAGAAAGTGAAAATGGTCTTAAATAAAATTGGATAAAATTAATCTTATGTAAATAATGAAAACTAAAGGATTTCCATTGAAGTTAGGATTCTGCAAAATCAGTTAAAATCATGCAGTTCAGCTTCAGCTAGGCTTTCATTTTGGCTCTCACCAAATAGGGAGGCATCTTTTCCTTCAGTACTGGCCCTTTCCCATATTTCCAAAAGACTGGAGATGACTGGATATGATAGACTTGTCAAAAGAGCATTCGTTCTTCATGGCAAAATATTTCCCCACCAAATAGGAAAATATCCCACCTACAGTCTCTAGGCATAAAAGGACTGATATTCATCCATCAGAGTGAGAGATAGTTCCTACTGTCCTAAGGCTCTGCCCCTCACCCAGGCTTTTAATGCCATGCCGATTACATACTCAGTACCCTACAGTGACATCTTTTAAAAAAAAAAAAAACAGCATCAGGAGGCCTCACTGGTGGTGCAAGGGATTAAGATGCAGCACTATGAGGCTATCCACAGCCACTGCAGCACGAGTTCGATCCCTGATCAGGGAGGTGACCCACATGGCACAGCAGACCTCTCCTGACTCACCCGCTGCTCCCCTCAGCAGTGTATTTCAGTCAACCCATCTGTTCCCCACTCTGACTCTGGTGAATCCTCTCACCCACCCCACCCCCGTGCCCCCCCACCCCCAACACCTTTTGCCAGTTCTTCTATGCATAAATAAATCTTTAAAAAAATACCCAGCAAGTAGAATCATAATCCTTGTTTCATGACTTCCCACAGTGAAATCCTTCCCTCTCTTTGATATCTTCCTGGTCCACCTTAATTTCTTAATTTTAAAGTGCTGATTATACCAGAGGATTGGTTCCATGTTTTGACCTCAAAGTTTCCCTAAATCTCAAGCTACCTCCTCAATCTCAGTTACTTTTGTTAGTAGAACAAGGGCCTCACATCAGACCCCCAAGTCCCTGCCTCCCTGTTCTCCTCTAGAACCTGGTTTACTTATTATTTTCATATCTGGCAGTTTTAATTTGTGCTTTTCCTTTACTGATTCTTCCTCTGTAGATAACACACACTGGAAAACCAGGCAGGCAGCCCAATCAATACACCATTTAGAGGTGTACAGTTGAAGAGTCAGAATGCAAATAAGAGGCCACAGGATGGACACCAGACCACAGCAATGCGGTCTGGACAGAGAAAAGAAGAAATAGTGCCTAGTTGAAGGTCATCTTTGGGGGGGTTTAGGGCTCCAATGACAGGGAGGAAGTTGTTTAGGGTGGTAAGCCCTTTCAAACAGAAACAGGTGAGAATGAAATTACTGAAAGAAAAATCAGTATTTGATGACTGACATGATATGTGTAAAGACGGAGCAATAAAAATAATCCTGAGATTTTGATTGGGAGAATGAGACCACTGATTTGAGAAGCAGAATCTGGAGGGGAAGCAGCATTCATGAGTGAGGCACAGGTTGGAAAATCAGTTTTATGCTTTTGAACTTGCTCCATTGACCTCATCTAAGTGAATGTGTTTTGCAGACAGATCAGAATAGAGATGGGAGGCAAAGTGGCAAGAAATGGAGGTAAGAACGACACTGAGATCAGTGATTAAGGTAAAACAATTTGGATTCAAGTACAACTTGGACCCCTCAGCATTCACCATGCTATCGGTAAACCTTCATTTAATTCTTTTTTTTTTAAAGACTTATTTATGCATACAAGAGCTGGGGTTCAGGCCAGAGGTGCGGGGGGTGCGAGGATTCACCAGAGACATAATGGGGAACAGAACAGGCAGACTGACCGAAGTACACTGCTGAGGGGAGCAGCTGGTGAGCCAGGAGTGGTCTGCTGCACCATGTGGGTTGCTCCCTGGCCAGCTGGGGATTGCGGACAGCTTCATAGGTTGTGTCTTAACCCCTTGAGCCACCAGGGAGACCCCCTTCATTTAATCCTTACTATTTATTTTAAATATAATACATTTATTTCTGGCCTCCCCGGTGGCGCAGCGTTGAGCGCTGGGTTGCGAAGCTGCCTGCAGCCTCTGCAGTGCTGGTTCGATCCCCGGCTGTTCCCCGGCCACCAGAGGAGGGTCCCACATGGCGCGCAGACCTCTCCTGCCGCCCGCTGCTCCCTTCAGCTGTGTATTTCAGTCCTTCTGCCTGCTCTGCTCCCTGCTCTGGCTCTGGTGAATTCTCTCACCCTCCTGTGCTTCTGACTATACCCAGTGCTTGTATAAAAATAAATAAATCTTTAAAAAAATAAATACAATACACTTATTTCTATTAAAAATCAGAATTGTGTATACCTGAATAATTGCATGGAAGAAACAAATGCCAAATATTACTCGTCTCCACTTTTTTCCAAGTATATTTTCTTCAAAAAATGAAGGTGTCATTTCAGTAAATGCTCGTCTGATATTTGCACGTAAGCCTTTTGGAGGCTCATTGGTTACCTGGATATAGACGGAACACACATGGCAGAATGGATGATTTTATAGATTTGCATTATGTTGAATTACACAGGTAGGTATAATTCTCGCTGAGAGCACGCAGATAACTGATGCCCACAGGGCATTCCTGGCTTGTTTGAAACTCCCAGGAGAACAGGGCCTGTCGGGCCTTCTAAGAATCTGAGACACTTCCATTTGGGGGTCCATATCTCTTAACATGGGTCAGACAGTATGCTCAGGACTTCTTCAGTGGATTTTCTGATTATTCACCTAAGATATCACCCCATACTTTGTTTTGATAACATGGGGCAGAGAAGGATAAGACATTCCTATTTTGGGGTGATCATTCATATAGGCTTCCCATATATTGGAAACTTCCAGCACTGAAATCCAGCATCCCTGCTTTCTGAGTCTCCAGTGCTGAACACATTTCTCTTAACCCGGAGAGAGGTTCCATTCTCATCATTCTGCATCCATGGCATTTTCTTGTACAGGGTAAGACAGGGGAAACATTGAACCAACAGGTCAAAGAGTTTGGGGTATGCAGGGATGTGCAGTGATTGGGGAAATTGTTTCTCTGCTTGGTGTCACGTGAAGGGAAAGTGACTTCTATCATACTTCCCCATCTTGCGTGCAGATTTGGCAAGGTCTGGAGCACTGGCCTGAGCTCTGGGACCCATCTGCTAAGTGACTGAGGCTAATCATTGCACATGGGTCCAACCATGAACACACATTACCTTGACAGAATTTTGAAGAACTGTAACAGGAAAGGCATTACTAGGCATGGAACTTAAAAAAAGTCGAAAAGTGTCCTTGATAATAATATCTGTTTAAAGCAAAGACAAAACAACAAAAAAGAAAAATGTTTAACTCTTAGTTACAATTTTATATAAGATATAATTGCTATAGGAAAGCAGGAAAAAATGCTGGAAACTATGTTTAAAGATTAGCTTTTATATTTTATGTATATTATCAAGGGAGGTGGGAAAGTCTATATAGAAACTTCATACAAGAGAGTTTGGCAGTCTATATGCTGGCACATTTGAGGAAAGAGATTAGGAACATATTAATTTTCTTATTTTTTGGTTGATGGAGATGTTAAGGGCCTTCCCTCTGGAATAGGGAAAATTTTCAATTGATAAAAAAAATGGCTACCATCAGTCCATTTATGTTGTTTTTAAATTTTAATCATTTAATTTAAGACAAATTTCATGAAAGTGGTCAGAAAGCCCTATGAAGAGGAAAGAGATTTCTCCTCTTTGTAGAGAAGTTGTAAAGGAAAAGAGGAAGCAGGGCTATGGAAAGATCTCACAAATAGCACAAAGCAGTTAAGTCAAGATGCTTAATTTTGAGTTTGTGGACAGAGAACCTACTAAATAAAGAATGAGTTTTGTTCTAGATGCAAAAAGCCAAAGCAAAGTTGGGAAAATCACTGGTCTCAGCCAAGGATGACTAGTTGGTAATGGTTTTAAAGTACATATTGTGATATTCCTCCAACACGCCAGCTTCCTCCCTCTGGAGGGCATGTATTCTAGTTTATCCCTCTGCCTGAATACTATTCCTTTAGAATCCCTCACTTCAAATCTTTGTTAAATTATCCCTTTCTCAAAGAGGTCTACCCAGACCATACTATTTAAAATTGCTCTCCACCTTTCCTCCCCAACCCCATTCCATTCTGACCTCCTTATCTTATCTCTCCTTTTTATTTTTTCAAAGCACATTCTATCAAACTACCTAAGTTACTTATTATATGATTTATTTATTGTCTCTCTCCCCTCACTGGAAAATAAGTTCTATGAGGCAGAATATCTATGGTCGTTTCATTCACGGTTATACCCCAAGCATCTACAACAATGCATGGCAGACAGTAGATTCTCAAATAGTTATTGAGTTCATGACAGCAGATTAAAGCTGAACTTAAGCTTCTTGGTTTGGTAATCTAAATTTACAAGCTACAATAAAGAGCCAAAATTAAAGGTTAGTTCTATTATAATTTTAAAGCACTACTAAAGTTGCTTGCATGATAACCACTATTATGCATAGAAGTTAATCAGATAGCAACTGAAATTTTAGGGCTAATGATTTCATTAACCAATAATTCAGAGAATGAAAAAGACCAGGTTTTAGAAAAGCATTTTCCCCCATACTTTTTTTCTTGCAATGCAAAAGCATCAAGAATCTTAATTTTCATAGACATCATGGGACTTTAGAACTAGAATGGAATCTTAGAACTCATTTTACCATGAGACTTTTAGTAATGAGGCCATGCGGCTGTTTTATAGCTGGGGAAACTGAGGCCCAGAGAGGTGTGGTATTCAGGAAGTGGTAGGGGCAGAACTCTACTCAGGTGTTAGAATTTCATGTCCAGAGTTTTTTTTTCTTCCCCATCCCCATTCTCTTGTTCACTTTTACTTTTCAGTTTATTACCTGAATATATTTTACTTTATGCTAGTTCAAGTTAAATATGAGAACACAGATGGTTAAGTTATTAATGACTGTAACAAGGACCAGAAGAGAATTCTGCCAACTGAAACTTCAGTGAGCCTCAAACTGATGAAATCCACTAGCAACTCTGACTGATTTCCATAGCCTTTCCATGTGAAGATTTGGCACATGCTCAATAACATCTCCATATTTTGAGAGCTCATGCTGAATCACTGCAGTAAATTTCCTTTTAGATGCTTTCCTTATCATTAAAAAAAAAAAAAGTTGTAATCCTAAACACCAGGGACATCTGAATAGTAGTGAGGATCTTTTTGTCATTTTTCTTTAGATTACCAATAAGTCACAGATCCCACAGGAAGCAGCAGGCCATCTTTTATTTGCACAGCAAAAGAGTAGAATCTGGAAGGGAGATGTGAATGACTTTTTATCCTTATTGGAAGCAGTCTGCAGAAGGCAAGGGAAGGCAAACTTTAGGGGAAGGTTGCTAAGTCCTGGCTGTGGCTTGATAACCAGTGCAGGCTGACGACTCTGTACAGGAGCAACTCTTTAACACGCAGCAGTATGTATACGTACTTGCAAGATCAGGTATATTTAGCTCTCACCTTTCTAGAAAACCTTCTGTGACCAGTGCACAAAGGAAGACCCCAGGAAAAGGGTTCTGGATGACTTAGATTGGTGGTTTTCCCCCACAGCCTCCTGGCAGAGTGGTGAAGTGGGGCCTACACAGCTTATTATCAACAATACAGTCTACAATGTCAATCATTTTATTGTATACTAACATTTAGAAGGGAATAGAGGGCCTCCCTGGTGGCGCAGCGGTTGAGCGTTGGGTTGCGAAGCTGCCCGCGGCCTCTGCGGCGCCGGTTCGATCCCCGGCTGCTCCCCGGCCACCGGAGGAGGGTCCCGCATGGCGCGCAGACCTCTCCTGCCGCCCGCTGCTCCCCTCAGCAGTGTACTTCGGTCCTTCTGCCTGCTCTGCTCCCCGCTCTGGCTCTGGTGAATTCTCTCACCCTCCCGCGCTCCTGACTGTGCCCAGTGCATGTGTAAACAAAATAAATAAATAAATAAAACATGCCTCTATTTAAAAAAAAAAAAACAATAGAAGGGAATAGATTCTAACTCCACTTCTCTCTTTGTGGCCCATTATGCTTTCTTCAGTGGGAAAGAAAGTGGTGCTACTGTATTAATAGTTGTAGTAGCCCCATAGCTTGGGGGCTATGAGGCACTTATGAAAGTTAGTTGTCATGCTGGTTCCAGAGTATTAAAAAGTGGTCAAATAGTAAGGGAACTGGTGGTAATTTGAATTATTTCCCCCTTGCTTCTATCATTCTATAGTGAAAGATTTAATTTCCTTTCTTTGTCCTAAGTTAATTTTTCTGTTTCTTTTTAAAAAGTTTGAATTCAAATGGCCTCCACAGAAGGCAATATGAAACAGAAATCATCTAGTGGACCATACCCTGAATTTGGAGTTTGAAGACCTTTTTCTGAATCTGGGTCATGTAACTTAACTAAACCTCTCCAGGTCTCATATTTTCCCTTATTATAAAGAAACAGTGTCTATAATAAGGAACTATTATAAGATTGGATTCAACAGAAAAGGTTATACAAAAATGACATTATGCAAGTGCTATTACTTCAACATACTTGGATCTGTGAAGGTTTTAATGAGCTCTTCCATTGCTATCATCCAAGAAACAGCAAGATGGCAGTTTTGCAAAAATACCCAGTTTCCTGATTTCATTGCCTCTTTGATCATTCTTTCAGCAATGGGTCCTTGTCCTTGCCCCAGTGAAATTGATTGCACCCTGAATTGAGCAAAAACAAGAAATACTGTTTTATGTTCTTTTAAAGCAATACAAATATTAAGAAATAGAAACATAGGAGACTCTTATGTAGGTTATGCACATATTTCTAAGCCTTAGTCTGGTAGATGTTAAATATATTTTTCTTACTTTCTGGTTTTTAAAAAACATTTTATTGTAACATATAGAAAAGTGCAAAAGACAATTACACAGTTCTATGAATTATCACAAATGAACGTCTATTGTTGAGAAGAGATCTTTGTTAACAGCCAGAGACATCTCTCCTATACCCCTTCCTACCTCAATTATTTTTTCTTCCTTCTCTCCACAAGTACTCATTATTGTGACTTCCAAAACTATAGATCAATTCTTAAAAACATAAAAAAAATTGAAGGCTAACATATATACAGAAAAAGTACACAAATCATTAGTGTATGGCTTAATGAGTTCTCCCAAAATGAACATACATATCATGTACAACCACCTAAGTAAAAAATAAAATAAATAAAAAAGAACATAACTAGCACTCTCCCAATCAATATTCTTACTCATTCTGGAAGGCAACTATTTTGATTTCTACTACACCATAAATTCATTTTGCTTGTTTTTAAAATATATATTCAGAGACGCGCGCGTCATCTTTAAAACAGGGAATTTCGTGTCCGGAACTCACCAAAAACTGTGTGGAATTGAGAAAAGGCTGGCCCCAAGGTCAGAGGTGAGCTGAAACCCCTCACAAGCCAGGCCCCGCGATCGCTGGGATTTGGGGCCCAGAGGGGGATCCCGCCACCGCTGGGGCAGACGAGGGCGCTGGGGAGCGCGGTCCCCGACGCGCCATCTTTGAGACGGGGAGCTTTGCGCCGGCCCTCACCAAAACTGTGGAGCCGAGAAGGGACTGTCCCCACAGTCACAGCTTCCTACATCCCAGAAGGAGCTCACCAAAGAGATGTCGGCCAGTACCGGTGACACAGTGTCCCAACGCATAGGACAAATCAGAACACAAGCAGCAAGGAGAAGAAAAACTACAAGCAAGCAAGCCAGTCCTCAGGGAAAAGACACCCCACCAAAAGAAAATCACCCATCAGATTGCAACAATAGTAACTTGGAAGAACTTCTGAGCCTTCCAGATAGAGAATTTAAAATTGCCATAATTAAAAAACTGAAAGAAGTCATGAAGGAAAACAATGATCAGAAGAATGAAATTGAGTCCCTAAAGAGGAAAATGAAAGAAATGCTGATCAAAGGACTAATGGAGGAGCTGAAGAACTCTGGGTAAAATATATATTCAAGGAATCATAGTATATATTCTTTTAAGTTGGTCTATAGTTGGTCTATTTCAATTAACATGTTTTTAGATTAACTCATGTTAATGGGTGCTACTGTAGTTCATTCATTTTCATTGCTGTATAATGTTCTACTACGTGATTGTATCACAATGTTTTTATCCCTCCTGCCCTTTATGAACATTTGAGTTATTTCTGGTTCTTGGCTGTTAGATACAATGCTGCAATAAACATTCTTGTACATGTCTCTTGGCATACAAGTGCACTCCACTTTGTTGTGCATATTCCTTGGAGTGGAACTGTTATCTGGTAGAGCATATGTATAATTAACTTTTTGGTAATATCAAACTCTTTCCCAAAGTGACGCCACCAGTTCATACTTCCACCAGCAGTTCGTGAGGGTTCTTGTTTCCCCACATCTTTGCTAATACCTGGTGGGCATACAGTGGCATCTCATTGAGATTTAAAATAGTTTCCCTTTTCACAGATTTATTTATTGACCATTTTGATACTACCTTTTGTATCTTCCACTGCCCCCCACCTGCCCTGCCTTTTTTTTTGTTGGGTTACCTGTCTTTTTTTTTTTTTTTTTTTCAGTTGATACCCAGGTGTTCCTTAAACTGGATATAAACCCTTTGTTATTTCTTTACTGTCTCCACAGATTTGCCTTTTCCAGAATATCATGTAGCTGGAGTCACAGTAATAAGCTTTCAGATTGACTTCTCTCACTTAGAAATATGCATGTAAGGTTCTTCTGTATTTTTTCATGACTTGATAGTACATTTCTTTTTAGCACTAAATAATATTCCATTGTATGGATGTACCACACTTCTCCAAGTTCACTTTTTCTTATCTTTCCTCTAAACTGTTGTATTACTGAAATGATACTCAGTTATTCTAACTTTAATTGCTTTTTACTTTTTATAAATCCTTTTTATAAATCCTCTCTCTACTGATATTCTCTATTTGTTGAGACATCATTCCCAGGTTTTCCTTTTGCTTTTTCAGCATATTTAAGATAGTTTAAAGTTTAGTAAGTCTGGGCCTCCCTGGTGGTGCAAGGGGTTAAGCACTGCACTGTAAAGCTGTCCACAGCCTTTGCAGCACAAGTTCGATCCCCGGCCAGCCAGGGAGCTACCCACATGGCACAGCAGACCTCTCCTGACTGGCCCGCTGCTCCCCTCAGCAGTGTACTTCGTTGAAACTGCTTGTTTTGTTCCCCATTCTGTCTCTAGTGAATCCTCTCACCCCCGCATCTCTGGCCTATACCCCAGCTCTTGTATGCATAAATAAATGAATCTTAAAAAAAAAATAAAGTTTAGTAAGTCCAACATCTTCTCTCCATCAGGATAAGTTCCTATTTCTTAATTTATGAATGCATCATTCTTTGCTTCTTTGGATTACTTGTAGGGTTTTTTTTTTGTTGTTGCTGAAACCAAGACATTTTTAATATTATAATGTGATAACTCTGGAAATCAGATTCACCCCTCTTCCCATTGTTTGATGTTGTGAAATGTTGTGGTTTAATTCTGGTTTGTTTAGTGATTTTTCTGAACTGATTTTGTAAGGATACAGTTATTGAAGTCTGTATGGTTGGCTTAGTGGGGGAACTGGTAATGTGACAGAGATTGCATTAAAAGCCTGGAACAGAAACATCAAAATCTACCAAATTTTACAGATGGGCTCGTGTGTGTGTTGGGGCATGCCTTCAATACTTAACTAGGAAGGCTACGGCTAGAGGAAGTTAGACGTTAGGGCTTTTTCAGGTCTTTCTGAGCATGTTCTCAGCCTTGGGCGTGAGCAATGTTTTAGATTTCCAAGAATACTTAGAAATTTTCAAAGCCCTTATTCCCACAAATTTCTCACTCCTACTTTTTCTCCCAGGCATATTATTTGCTCCAACTGTTATCTCTTGTCCCAGATGACAGTGGTTAAAATATTTACCTTTAAATCTTTTGACAAATTTGTTCCCCCTCTCCCCAGGGAATCGCCTTTCTAACCTGGGAGAGTTCCTAGTTAGCTCAAATAAAAGCGAATCCTTTGAGCCATCCTTCAGTGAGCCAAGAGACAGGACAAAAACAAACACTCAATTCCCCCAAAGCAAGGACTGTTCTCCTTCCGTACCAGAACCCACAAGAGGAATTCAGGCTGCTCAACTTAATAATTAAGGCTACTGCCAAGCTGGGCCTTGGGGGTTATGTTAAGTTAAAGTGATGAGAAGCTCTGCTGCCTAGATTCAGTTGCCTTTTTCTTGATTAAGCATTCACCTGGGTGTTATAAGCCTTTGACTGTTTTTCAGAGTTCTCTGATAAAGGTGATTCTCAGAGTTTTTGACAGTTTGTTAATTTTGAGCGGGACAGACTTTTGAAGTATCCAAATGCTGCCATTTTTTGCTGATGTTACCTCTATCTTGGTTACTCTTGGGTATTACATGTCTCTGTGTCTTAGAAGTATTTTGTCAATTTCCACAAAAACCACAGTGGGATTTTGATTGAATCGTATTGAATATATAGATCAGTTTGGGGGAGTTCTGATAACTATAATATTGAGTCTTCCACTTGATGAATAATGGCATATCCATTTGTTTATTTAAGTCTTATTGATTACTTTCAATGATACATTCTTTTCTGTGAAGAAATCTTATATATCTTTCATCAGATTTGCCTCTGGATTTTTGATTTTTTTTTTAAACCTTTTTTATTTTTATTTTTTAAAAAATTTTTATTTATTTATACAAGCACTGGGTACAGTCAGAAGCGCGGAAGGGTGAGAGGATTCACCAGAGCCAGAGTGGGGAACAGAACAGGCAGAATGACGAAATACACTGCTGAGGGGAGCAGCGGGCAGCAGGAGAGGTCTGCCGCGCCCTATGGGACCCTCGCTCAGTGGCCTGGGGACTGAACCGGCGCTGCAGAGGCTGCGGGCAGCTTCACAACCCAGCTCTCCACCACTGCGCCACCGGGGAGACCCTGATTTTTTTTTTTTTTGAATGCTATAATGAATGATATCTTTTAAAGAAGTTCAACTCTTTATTGCTAGCATGCATTAATGCAACACACATTTTGTCCAGTAACCTTAATAAATTCATTTAAAAAATAAAGATAATCTTTATCAGAATACAAGAATGTCCTAATTTTGCTTTTCTCTAAGTAATTATTTCTAGATTTTTAGTTTAGTTTTCTTCCTTTTTCCTCTGGAATACACCAAGAACTTAGCACTCATTAATCTTTTAACACCCTCATTTCCTGATTGAATTATTTTACTTTATTATTATGGAATATTTAAGATATAAAAGGTGTCAACTTGACTGGACCACAGGATGCCATTTGGTCAAACATTATTCTGGGTGTATCTGTGAAGGTGTTTCTGGATGAGATTAACACTTGAATTTGCAGCTGAGTTAAGCAGACTACCGTTCTTAATGTGGATTGGCCCCATATAATTAACTAAAGAACTGAAT
This sequence comes from Talpa europaea, assembly GCF_964194135.1. Lineage (NCBI taxonomy): Eukaryota > Metazoa > Chordata > Mammalia > Eulipotyphla > Talpidae > Talpa > Talpa europaea. The sequence continues at coordinate 46,334,856 of NC_140072.1, forward strand.
AGAATAAAACATCTGAATAAGAGGCCATGTGGTCCTGCTGACCACTGAAATGAGACATTGGTCTTTTCTGGCTAATTGTATTCACACTAAAAATTTGGCCTGTTTATTTTAAGACTGGAACCTAAACCATTAGCCCTCCTGATTTTCAGGGCTGTGAACTTGGAATAGAACTAAGTACATACACATCAGCTCTCCTAGGTCTCCAGCATGCTGACTGCAGATCTTGTGATTTCTCATCCTCCACAATCATGTAACTCCTTATAATAAGATTACAATATTATTTATCTGTATGGAGTAGATATATACATATAATAGTATATAAATCACTCTATAATGTTATACATATGTGTATATATAATGTATCTTATAACTATGCATTTCATATATATACACGTACACACATATTATATATAATATATATAAAATCTCCTATTGGTTCTGTTTCCATGAAGAAACCTGATTAATAAGACTATGTACTCTGATTGAACATTCTAGATCTGTCATCCTCCTTAATCCTAGGCCAGACCGGCCACTCCACAAGGGTCTGTCAGAGCTAGAGAATGTCCTGTTAGATATGACACCCCTACTTTCCCCTGTCACCCTAAGATTTTGTGCACTTTTGTACCCATCCAGACAATCTTGGTGGGGGACTACAGGAATAAGCACTTTCACGAGAAAAAACCCACAAATCAGCTTAAATAGAAGTGTACATTTAAATCAGAAGAAAATGTAATAATGTAAATAGGCAGGTTACAGTTTTTCCCTTGTCCCTACTGTCCAGCATAATAGAGGCTCATGAGAAAGATTAGTAATACAACATAAATTTTTTGCATATTTGAATGTAGAGAGTAGTTTTTTTTTACCATTACATTAAGACAATGTCTTAAATAACAACAATTTAATCAGTAGTTCACGACGTTATTACACTTTAACATTTTAAACAATCTCCACTTTGTTCAAAACAAGTTTATATCTGCTTTTATGATTTTTGACCCAACTTTAACAACATACATAGTTAAATATGAGTTTATCTTTTTTTATTTAGTAAAGGATACTTGGATGTAAGAATCTTGCTCCACAAAGAAAAAAGGCAAGTTATAATAAAGAGTTGTTCACATGAATTATTAAAACTATGCAGAATAGGACCTTACCGTTCTGAATACCCACTCTCCCGGGCAAATCTCTGAAAGGCACCCATGGGATCTGAGCCTGTGCTTAGGATGAATATCAGGGGAGTGGCGTATGACATATCTTGATACAGAGTAGCCAGGTCCACAGGTGGTGTCTCTACAAAGCTTTTTCCAAGATTTTCAATGACAAAGTCTGTAAGAACAAAAACCACCTGAAAGTTGAAAAAAAAACATTAAAAAAATTTTTGTTGGATGAGGATCCTTCATAATTTACTTCTATTTCTCTCCTTCAGCTCCTCAAAGGTTGGCCCTGTCATGCATGCATTCTCTCTTCATTGGATAGCTTTCTATAGACACAATTTAGAGGATTTGTAGACCAGAAACTGCTGATAGCCAAGGTGCTTAACTACTCCATGAAAGGACTTCCCTTGAATGCACCTCCCCCTCAGTTATTGTTTCATCTCCATCGTCCCCTTCACAAGCCAGATTCTCAGAATTGATTCCATATATTGTCTCCCCATCCTTACCTCTCATTTATTCATAAGCTGCTTCTGATACTTTTTGGGAATCAGTCTCATCCTTTCTCTCTGCCCTTTAAAAGTTGGTGCTCCTCAGGTTTCACTGTCTACCTACCTGTCCTCTTATACTACTACATGTTATTCCTCTAAGATTTCAACAAATTCCATTGTTTTACTTTTGAACTCTATGCTGATGATTCCCTAATCTTATTTTTAACAGATGTTTCTGTCTAGTGTTTTCTACCCATATGTTAATTGGTATCCAAGCCGATATTCATTTTGATAGCTGGCAAGCACTGCAGAGTCAGTAACATCTTTCTCTGACACATTTCTCCTTCCACATTAGCTTAGTTGTTGATATGCCTTTCAGCACCCAGGTAGGAACTGGTAGCCAACCAGTTGCCTTATCTCCACACCCCTGATATCTCTTCAATCTACTACCTTTCTCCTAATTTAGGTTGCCATAATCTCTTATATGGACTATTTCAATAGTTTTCAAACTGGTCTTAGTAACTATAATTTTGTTCTCTTAAATTCTACTGTTGCTAAGATCTGAATGGCCCATTAATTCCCTGCAAATGTCCTCCAGCAGACTGTTTTCTCTGGCAGAGAGCACAGTTCCCTAACTGGGGAAGAACAACCAGGTTCCTGGCTGGTGTTTCAGCCCTTTATTTCATTATTTTCTACAATAAAGAGTCTCTATTTCTTAGAACTACTTGTCAAACTTGGACATTGTTATTCTCTAAGTACATTAATCAGTTCATTCATCATTACTGGTTGATGGGCTTTAGTAGAAATAATTATAAAATAGTCCTTTAGGAACACCTTACCTTTTCTTCTTTACAGCATTTAATAAGGATTAGCTTTTGGAAAGAACTTAATTCTGGTTGCCAAAAATTATGCTTTGTGATCTCTTTTTCCTGTGTTTTGAGTTCTTTTTCCTCTATTTTAGGATAGTCTTCCCACTTAGATGGGTTAATATAAGTCTCAAAAGATCCTGTAAACACAATTTAAAAAGATGCTTTAATTAGAATTGTTTTAACTTTGAAGTTATATAAATAAATTTGGTAATTAAAATTTTTCTATATTATTCAATGCAATCTCCATCAAGATTCCAATGGTATTCTTCAAAGAACAAGAACAAACAATACTGAAATGCACATGGAAACAATAAACCAAAAAAACCAAAAAAATCATGACAAGGTAAGAGGAAGAGTGATGCTATAACACTCCTAGACTTCAAATCACACTACAAAGTATAATAATCAAAACAGTATGGTACTGGAACAAGAACCAGACACACAGAACAATGGAATAGAATCAAGATTCTAGAAATAAACTTTCACCTCTATGTACAGCTAATTTATGAGAAAGGAGTCAAGAGTATATACTGGAGAAAGCAAAGTCTCTTCAACAAATGGTGCTAGGAAAACTGGACTGCCACATGCAAAAGAATGACACTAGATCACTATCTCACACTTTACATAAAAATTAACTCAAAAAGGATATAAGATATAAAACCTGAAACTATAAAATGCATTGAAGTAAAAATAGATCAAACACTCCCTGACATTGACTTCAGAGATGTCTTTGGGGGGATTTATACCCAAGGGCAAGAAAAGCAAATATGAACAAATGGGATTACATCAAACCAAAAAACTTTTGCACAGCAAAAGCTATTTTGTTTAAAAATACACCCTACCAAATGGGGGAAAATATTTTCATATCAAATATCTGACAATATATAAAGAACTCAGACAACTCAACAAAAAGAAAACAATTAACCCAATCAAAAAGTGGGCAGAAGAGCTAAATAGACACTTCTCCAAAGAAGACAGATGGCAAATGGGCACATTAAAAAAATGCGCATTATTACTTATCATCAGGGAAATGCAAATCAAAACTACAGTGAGATAGCATCTCATGCCTGTGAGAATAGCCCAATCAAAATATCCAGCAATAACTAGTGTTGATGAGAATATGGAGTACAAAGAACACTTGTACACTGTTGGTGGGAATGTAGACTGGTTTAACTTCTATGGGAAACAGTATGGAGGTATCTCAAATGTTAAAAATAGAGCTATCTTATGATCAGAAATTCCACAAGTAGAATTTATCTGAAGAACATAAAAACACTAATTCCAAGGGATATTTGCATACCTATGTTCATTGCAGCCCTATTTACTATAGCCAAGTTACAAAAACAACTTATATGTCCAAAGACAGGAATGGATCAGAAAAATGTGGTACATATGCACAATAGAATACTACTTGGCTATAAAAACGATGAACTCTTGGGCCTCCCAGGTGGCCCAGAGGATTGAGCACCGTGCTGTGAAGCTGCCCACAGCCTCTGTGGCGCCGGTTTGATTCCCTGCCAGCCAGGGAGATTCCCACATGGCAAGGCAGACCCCTCCTGTCTCTCCCGCTGCTCCCCTCAGCAGTGTTTTCGGTCTTTCTGCCTGTTCTGCTCCTGGTGGATTCTCTCACCTTCCCGTGCCTCTGGCCTGTACCCCAGTTCTTTTTTTTTTTTTTATTTTTTTTTAAATTTTTTTTTTTTTTTAAGATTTATTTATACAAGCACTGGGTACAGTCAGAAGCGCGGGAGGGTAAGAGAATTCACCAGAGCCAGAGCAGGGAACAGAGCAGGCAGAAGGACCGAAGTACACTGCTGAGGGGAGCAACAGGCGCGGCAAGAGAGGTCTGCGCGCCATGTGGGACCCTCCGCCAGTGGCCGGGGAGCAGCTGGGGATCGAACCGGCGCTGCAGAGGCTGCGGGCAGCTTCACAACCCAGCGCTCAACCGCTGCGCCACCGGGGAGGCCCCTGTACCCCAGTTCTTATAAAAATAAAAATAAAATCTTTAAAAACAAACAAACAAAAAAACCAATGAACTCTTTCTATTTGTGACCACATGGGTGGAACTGGAGAGGATAAAACAAAGCAAAATAAGTCAGAAGGAAAAAACCAAATACTGGATGGTTTCATTTATATTTGGAATATAAAGAAACAAAGGAACAGATAAAACCAATAACAAACACTTGACATCTGACTGTAAAACTGAGGCAGCAGGGAAGGATGGCAGGAAATGGGGAAGGGAGGGAGCCCAATGAAGCATGATGGAGTATTATTGGGGCTTTGGTGGGAACTGTGTGAAAACACACATTTTTTTTTTTAAATAGTAAATTTTATTTTTATATTCCCCCATACAATTGCAAATGCCCCATTCTGACCCCAATCCCTCCCCTCCCGGCCTCCATCCCCCAAAAAGTGTCTCTGGTTCATAGTTTTTTGTTGATTTTGATTTTCACTTTCTTATAGTTATTCATTTTCCTGGTCCCTCATTTAAGTTTTCTAGATTCCTGCTATGAGTGAGACCATCCAGTATTTTTCTTTTTTTTTTTTGGCTTATTTCGCTGAGCATGATCCCTTCCAGCGCCATCCATGTTGCTGCAAATTGCATGTGTGTGAAAACACATTTATATAGGTTTGAAACTAAAAGCCCAAATAGGATGCTATAAGTCAACTTTACCTCCATAAAAATTCCCTAAATTTATTACAGATGTAAATATATTAACCTACCCATATTGAAACTATCTAAAAAGTAAAGATTTAAAATTGGATTGCAAAACAAATTCAACAGAAACCACTTACAAAAATCAAGATAAAACCAAAATAATGGAGAGGTTAAAAATAAACAGAATCATTCAGGTGTATTATCAAATGTGGATAAAAAAGAAAATTGAAGTGGTAGGAGTAACATTAGTAAGACAAACATAAGTACATGGTAAAATGTATTCAAGCCCCATAGTGTAAATAATAAAATGAACTTAGATGTGCCAGGGAAGGCATAAAAATGCATCAATCATTCATTGATAGAAGTAGAAGAAAAAGCAAGAAAACACAATGCTTGTATGAAATATACAATTATTAGTCTGTGATAGTTGATGCAAGTAGAAAATTCTAGCATATATAATTTGAACAAAATAAATAATATATGAATAAATTGACATACATACAACTTTGTGTCCTAATAATCTGCCCTCATGGAATATACTGCCCTCATGGAATATCTATGAAAAATGGGCTTGTATCTCACATGAGGATTAGATTCTAGCTACTCCTTACAATGGAAATAACATATAGTAAGAATTAGCACTGAAATTCCTGTAAGTATGGGAGCAGTGTACTATAAGCCTCTCAGTAAGCTAGCACAGCCAGTGTGTCCTCCAGCAACAATATAGTTTCCTGGAGTCAGACATTCGGCAAAGGAGTTGACTTGTGTTTCAGACTAGAAAGCTCCGTTGTCCAACAGGAATCTCCTCTGAGAGCATAATAAAAGCAGTCAAAATGCTGGTGACAGAAATTTAGTGAAACTTATGAAGTGTACACTTCTGCAGGATTTCTAATTCCTACATGCAATACAGACAATTACCTGTTGTGAGACCACAGTGCTGTTTAGTTGATGGTGATTTCATCATTAGCACTAGATAGTAGAATTATTTATGCTAAAAGGATGTCTTCTCTTGGGTGCTTATTATTGATGGTATAATCATATTTATGATATAATCTAAGCATTAGACAGTATGTCACAGTTAAGTGATAACTTCCAACTAATAGGACATGAATCACTTAGAAATCATCAAAGACAAAAGATTAAGGCAATTAGATTTTCTAAGCTAAGAATGATATTGTAATTAATTATTAAACTTCACCTTCAAAAGCTCACTTTTAGAACACAAGCCATCCTATCATACATGTTTAGACCTTCACAATTCTGTAGCTAGAGTTGACATTTAACATATGGAATAGGGAATATTGTTTTAAGTTGCTGAAAATTGAGTTCCAATTGACAGGAATAACACATGCATCTTTCGTCCAAACAAGATGAGTTGTTTCCAGAATTTGCCTTTCACTTCCACCCCTTTTTCCTTTGGGTCTGTCCCTAACTGTCCATCTCTAGGTTTCTTCTGTGAGTACTTTTTCCTCTTGTGTTCAACCCTCTATCACTAGCTGTCTTGTTTAACTGGTCCACAGAATAGAAACAATCTATATTTGATGCATTTATTGAAGAAAAGTGATTTAAGTTTTTTGAGGCTTTATTTAGTAATCAAACAATTTATTTAGTAATCAAACAATTCCAGAAATTCTGGTCCATGTAGTGTCCTCCATGGGATAAACTATGCCCCAGTTGATGGTCACTGATACAGATCAATAATCATAATAGATATAAGTGGATTAAACTTGCATGTTAAAGAGACTCACACTGCTAGAAAAGCAACAAATATCCAACTAGGGATACACCGAAAACATGATGATAACACAAAACAATTGAAACTGAAGAGTGCAGGATATATGGATGGTGGGGATACTAACCAGGAGCAAATTGTGGTAATAATATTAATATTAGAAAATATATTTTAAGGTGAAAAAGTACTATCTAGAGGAAAGAAGAATATTACTATTAATAAAAAAGAATAATTTACTAGGAGGAAAATAATCTTATGTGTATTGCACCTGACAGCATTGCTTAATGGACTATAGTAGAAAATTTCAGACTTACAAAGAGAAATTGCTAATCATAGTGGTATACATTTATATCTCTCTCTTAGAAATGGACAGATCAACTATGAAACTATTAGAAAAATAAATGCCACAATTAGTAAGTGTGAATTAAATGTTAGAATCTTCTAAGAAATGACACGAGCCTTTCATATAAACTGAAGTCTAAATAAATTACAAAATACTGATTTTATACAAACCATGAGTATAATTTCCATAGTTCGATTAAATGATAAATAATAGAAGATAGACTCTCCAAAATCCTAAATGCTTTCAAACTAAAAAGTGTACTTTTGCACTGAAAGGGCTACATATTAAAACTTGTGGAAGAAAGTCATTACCTCTGACAAAGAGGAAATAAGTATGAGGGTATCTCGGGGTGCTGCATTGTTCTAGTTCTTGATTTGTGTGGTGGCTCGTAGGGATAGTCAGTGTTCAGTAATTGATTAAGTTGTACAATTATTGCATGTGTGTATATATTTTTGTATGTATATTGTCCTTCAATAATGGATAGCTCTCAATAAATGCTTCATGGGCCAAGCATTCAACTTAAGAATTGAGAAAACAAGTAATTCACTATTTCTTAATAATGAAAAAATTCCTAAGTGAAAAATATTGCTATTGTAGAAGAGGTTCAAGGGAAATTAAAGTTAGGCTTTATGAACTATTTACTACCCCCTATACTAGATCCTTATTGTCACCTTACCTAATTGTACAGAAATAGGATGTAACAACATATAATGTGTAAGTCCTGCAAAAACTGGAAATGATTCTTCTAAGTCACAGCATGTGAACCATGTGGCAGGAAGCAACCAGGGAGCGTCAGGCTTAGGTGGGCGTTCCTATCAGAAGACAGAAAGAAAAGAAATAATTCACAAAACAAGCACAAAATGCACTTTCCCTTTGTCCGAGTGAAAGATCAAATCACCATGTACCCAGGACAAGTAATAAGATATGGTGAAAAAGAAATGGTGTTGAATCTATTCTACCTATAAACCTTTGTTCATCAGTACAGCTGATGGGAGCTCTTCGGGTTGGCATTTACATAAAAACAATTGATCTAGTGAAGGGCAAAAATTCAATCTGTTAAGAATATTTCCAGCTTATTTTTCTTTTTTCTTTATTAATTAATTAATTAATTAATTAATTAATTAGTTTGTTTGTTTTTTTTTTTTGTTTATACATGCACTAGGTACAGTCAGAAGCGCAGGAGGGTGAGAGAATTCACCAGAGCCAGAGCAGGGAGTAGAGCAGGCAGAAGGACCGAAGTACACTGCTGAGGGGAGCAGCGGGCGGCAGGAGAGGTCTGCGCGCCATATGGGACCCTCCTCCGGTGGCCGGGGAGCAGCCGGGGATCGAACCAGCGCCGCAGAGGCCGCGGTCCAGCTTATTTTTCAACATGCCACACCACGCTATCGTGACTCCCTGATGTTCTTAGGGTCAATGATTTTTTTTTCTAGAAAACTTATCAGGTTATCAGGCGTGGTCACCTCTAGGTGATGGGGAAAGCTGACCAGAAGAAAAATACCAGTAGCATGACAAGCAGCAGTCTCCTCTCTGCTAGGCTGAGTGTATGTCTAATCATTTCCTATATTCCTAGAAATTTCTGGGAAAAGTGTTGTGCCATCTGGCAATAGTCTATGAAGCATTTAAATGTGGGTGAGCAGTTTAAAAGAGACAGAAAACAACTGTGACTGTGGACTGAAACGAGCTCTTTGAAAATTTCATGAGTATTTGCCTAATGTTCTATACTGCATTTTAAAACAGCTTTATTGAGATACAATGTGCTTGCCATACCCACTTAAAGTATACAGTCTGATGTAAATTTAGTAGCATTTTAGAATTCTCAAAAATACATGCAACCATCCCCACAGTCACTTTTAGAGTATCTCTTTACCTCAGAAACTGCCCATTTTTCCTACACTACCCTCCTATCTGCCCATATCCCCCAACCTTAAATAACCATGAAACTACTTTCTGTCTCTATAGATTTGCCTATTCTTAACACTTCACAGCAGTCCAATTTTATGTTATGTGGTCTTTTGTGGCTGACTTTCCCCATGTAGATTATTATTTTTTTAATATTTTATTTTATAGAATTCTTACTTCATTATTCATTTTTGCACAATGTATGCATTTTCATTTTGGTTATATTCCCCATACAATTGCACCCCCCTTATTTTGACCCTAATCCTTCCTCTCCCGCCTCCTCCCCCCCATAGTGTGTCTCTGGTTTATAGTTGCTTGTTGATTTTGATTTTTACTTTGTATCAATTAGTCTTTTTCCTGGTCCCTTATTTAGGTTTTCTAGATTCCTGCTATGAGTGAGACCATCCGGTATTTTTCTTTTTCTTTCTGCCTTATTTAGCTGAGCATGATCCCTTCCAGCGCCATCCATGTTGCTGCAAACTGCATGTGTTTATCTTTTCTGATTGCTGAGTAATATTCCATTGTATGTATGTACCACATCTTCTTGATCCAGTCATCTATTTTTGGGCATTTGGGTTGTTTCCATAGGTTGGCTATTGTAAATAGTGCTGCTATAAACATAGGGGTGCAGATGCCCTTTGGAATTGATGTTTCTGTGTCATTTGGTAAATACCTAGGAGTGGAATTGTGGATCATATGGAAGCTCTATGTTTAGTAGGTCAAGAAATCTCCACACAGCTCTCCACAGTGGTTGAACCAGTTTGCCCTCCCACCAGCAATGTAGGAGAGTTCTTTTTTCTCCACAACCTCACCAACATTTGTTGTTGCTAGTTTTTTTTTAATATGTGCCATTCTCACTGGTGTAAGATGGCATCTCATTGTAGTTTTGATTTGCATTTCCCTGATTACACCACTTATATTATTAATATTTATTTATGTTGTGGTTTTTCTCAGTACTTCATTCCTCTTTATGATTGAATACTATTCCATTATAAAGATATACTTAAAACACAGAGCTACTCCTCTGCAAGTATTAAATGTGATTATGAGTTAAGATAACATTAAACAAAGATTAATAGAACACATGTGCATGTAAGATGGGTGGGGGTCAGAGAGGGCTAGAGAGGTCTTGTCTGGACTTGTGCTGGGAGAACAGGGCACTGAGAATAAAAAAAAGTGTGAAGTCCAAACTCCTAGTGATACCCTGAGGTACTGGGTACTGGCAAATGGGTGCAGGTTTCAGGTCTGCAGGGGCAAAGGGTGGGTTTGAGATTGACAGGACGTAGAAGAGAATTAAGAGTGGGGTTGAGATGCAATTGCAACAAGAATTGGAGGGGGGCCTCCCGGGTGACACAGTGGTTGAGCGCTGGGTTGTGAAGCTGCCCGCAGCCTCTGCAGCGCCTGTTCGATCCCCGGCTGCTCCCCGGCCACCAGAGGAGGGTCCCACATGGCGCGCAGACCTCTCCTGCCGCCCGCTGCTCCCCTCGGCAGTGTACTTCGGTCCTTCTGCCTGCTCTGCTCCCCGCTCTGGCTCTGGTGAATTCTCTCACCCTTCCGCACTTCTGACTGTACCCAGTGCATGTATAAATAAATAAATCTTTAAAAAAAAAAAAAAGAATTGGAGGAACTGTGGTTCACTCCTATGGACCCTGGGGTTTGTTGAATGGGATGAGTTAGGCCGCTTTAACACACTAAAACAAAGTTAGACAGGAGGATGAACTGAAGAAGGAAACTATAGCAAAATTCCTATTACAGTATTACAGAGTCCAGGCAAGAGAGGGTCATGATTTCACAAACAGTATTGTTAAATCCATAAATTATAGCTTTAATTGGACTTCAACTCTTCATATTTGGGTGATGACAAACTTTTTAATGTGTCCAAAACATATTCACATCTACTAGCCCTTTAGTTACTCCCAACATCTCTTCTGTATAGGTGAGGACACCATTACATAAAGGGGTTCAATGTTACCAAGAATACACAGCTATGGAGGCAGAGCTAAGCTATAGCCCGGACCTCCTCACCCCCAGTGCCCTCCCCACAGTCCACAAATCGAATGTGTACCTTGATGCCACTGGGAGCTTTGGTAGGTGCTTGTGGGCCCTATTCAGAAAAACATTTATCATTCAAACTTGAAACAAGTACCTTTTCTAATCCTGCTGAACCACGAAGAAAGAAATTCCATTCAGCATCTGTTAGACTTCCTTGCTGACGCATGATCTCCACACACAGCATAAAGCTGTAGATGAGTTTATGTTGCTCAAAAAGTCCTCTTGAAACATTAACATAAGCAGTAAGGAGGGTTTGTTCCAGCAGTATTTCCATGCGCTCCTGTAGATTCTCTGTCTTTTCGGAAGTTTCAATTGTTGTATTGAACAACTGTGTGAATGAGAGTGCTATCAATATCTCTTATTTAATTCAATTTTGGGGATAAAACGAAATCCCTGCCCTTCACCCTGCTCCCCACATTTAGTGAGTAGATAGCAGCGCAAGTGACACATGTTGTACTATGAAAATGTCCAGAATTCATCCTAACTTGATAAGTGACATTTATTTTCTGCACTTCCCTCTCTCCTCATTTTTCAGAAATGGACCAGTGCCAACCCTGACAATATTTAAAAGGCATCATCACAAAGACAAACTGTAAGACTAACCCTTGAAAGCTGACCATAGATCTGAGACATTCTGGAGGGAGAGAGGGTGAGGGATAGCAGGAAACATGGTGGGGAGGGGCACACCATGGAATATGGTGGAGAACTGTGGGTGCTTTGTTGGTGGGAACTATGGTGACCACGTGTGAGGGGAGAAATCCTATACTGTGAAAAAATAAACAAGGATGTTTTAAAAAAATTCATCATCATGATGTGAGACAGAAAATGTTGGAAAATGGATGTTTATATCCTCAACTCAGATTTGATAATCACTTTGGGTTGAGAGATCTAAGGGCAAGGTAAGGCACTAGGCTCTTCTCAGCACTTCCCTTAGTTAATTCTTAGGGTATGGGAAGAATATGCTAGAATTATCTTTAAAATTTAAGAGGAATCATTTTAAAGGGCACTTCTACTTTGCTTCCTACCTGGACATTTTGAGAGCAGGGCTCTTCCCCAAAGATACTCCCACAAAGACACTGGGAAAAAGCAGCAGTTGATGGCACCAAGGGCTTAAAGGTAGCCCTGGTGTGAGAGGGCCAGGGGGAGCCCTCCCTATATCCTGCAACTTTCACATAGCATTGGAAGAAAATGCAAAAATTCCCCAGGCTCTAAGCAATGCGAGGAAGCTGAGCAGAGCATGGAAGTCTTGGGGCCCAAAGGGATCTTGCAGCAGAGACCAAGGGAGTCTCAAGGGGCATTAGAGGTGCATGTGACTGCAGGCTTAGGGGATCTGCAGCATAAAGGGCAAAGGTACAGGTGAACCCAACCTCCTGGACAGAATCACAACTTGTCTGAGGCAAGATGAAAGAGAAATTTCACTACCAACAACACACTTACCTGTGTAAAATATTTTAATGAATACTGATACATAGGATCTATTTCCGAGAGGCCTGCAATGACAAAGTACATAACCGAGCCTTGAGTGGCTACTGGGCGATATTTCTCACGAGCGGCGTTTATCATCATTTCAGTGGACTCTGCTTCCTTCAGCCTGGTTTTAATGGCACCAGAAGTGATCTGAATAAATATATGAGGACAAGTTCTTAGGGATATGTTTCAAAAAATGATTGGAGTTTTGGTATATGTTCAATTAGGTCTAAGAAAGAAATAAGAATATGATGAATTAGTGATGGTAATAAGGGACAGAATTCAGTCCTTCAACAGAATTCAGTCCTGACTGAACCTCAGGACTTCCTGACCTTCTGATTGAGCTGAACCTCCTCTTCTTCCAGAGTTAGGAATGGGTAAATGTAAATAGGCAACACAAGAAGTACATTCATTCATTCATTTAATTAATTAATTAATTTGCTGGGTACAGTATATTTTATTGATGGTACAAGACAAGGTAGGGGCTCCTAAGCCCCTCCCCTTCTCCAGAGGGTCTGGAACAGAATTGTGATGAGGTTAGGAGATCCTTGGGATGTTGAATCAGTGGGGGAAAGACTTCTAAGGGCATCTTTCTTCCTCTTGTGCTCTTGCTGGGGCTAGTGGTTCAGGGGGGCTATTATTACTCCTAGGAGGCCATGCGGACCACAAGGTCAGCACCCTGTTGCTATAGCCAAACTCATTGTCATACCAGGAAACAAACTTGCCAAATTGATTGTTGAAGGCACTACCAGCCCCAGCCTCTATGGTGGGGGAGTGGGTGACACTGTAAAATTGCAGGACATAACCTTTTCCTCAGCATAGCCCAGGCTGCTCTTGAGGGCGTCCTGTGACACCCACTTCACCAGTTCTTGATGTCATTGTATTTGGCAGCTTTCTCCAGGTGCTAGGTGGCATGGCCAACATATAGGGGTGGGGACTTGGAAGGCCACACCAGTGAGCTTCCTGTTCAGCTCAGGATGACCTTGCTCACAACCTTGGTGGGGCCAGTAGAATTGGGGATGATGATCTGAGCAGCACTTTGGCCATCATGTCACAGATTTCTAAGAAGGGCCATCCACAGTCTTCTGGGTATCAGTGATAGCATGTACTATGGGCATCAGTCCCTCCATGATGCTAAAGTTGTCCTGGATGATGTTGGCTAGGGGCGCCAAGCAGTTCGTGGTGCAGGAGGCGTTGCTGACAATCTTGAGGGAGCTGGTGTACTTCTCATGGTTCACGACCATCACAAACATGGGGGCATCAGCAGAAGGGGCAGAGATGATGACACTATTGGCTCTATCCTTCAAGTGACCCCCAGCCTTCTCTACAGTAAGTGAAGACACTAGTCCACAACATATTCAGCACCAGCATCACCTCATTTGATGTTGAGGGCATCTCACTCCTGAAAGATGCCTATGAATTTTCCATTGATGACAAGAGTCTGTTCTCAGTCTTAACTATGCCATTGAACTTGCCTTAGGTGGAATCATACTGGAACATGTAGACTATGTAGTTGAGGTCAATGAAGACGTCATGGTTGGCAATAATATCCAATTTTCCAGAATCATAGGCAGCACTGGTGAACAGCCACTCAATTCGACTAAATCTTTTCACTCCTAGCCTTCACCATGGTGTCTCAGGGATATGGCTGGCACTGCACAAGAAGAGGTGGCTGTCTGTCGAACTGGAGGGGGAAGAAGCCCCTAGGACGCTTTTAAAATTATCATTGTAGTCTGAGAAATAATTCATCTTACTAACAGCAAATTTTTTTTAAGATTTATTTTTATTTATTTATGCATATAACAACTGGGGTGTAGGCCACAGGTGAGGAGTGTGAGAAGATTCACCAGAAAGAGTGGGGAGCAGAACAGGTGGATCTACTGAAATGCATTGCTGAGGGGAGCAGCGGGTGAGGCAGGAAATGTCTGCTGTACCATGTGGTTCAGCTCCCTGGCCAGGGATGGAACTTGTGCTGCAGTGGCTGGTGATAGCTTGATAGCACTGAGACTTTAACTCCTGTGCCACCAGGGAAAAAACCCCTAACAGCAAATTCTTACTGTGCACTCATTATATGCAAGGCACATGTTTAATTCTTGGAGAATGAATTTTGAGACGAACTATTTATACATTTTTGCTGCACAGAAAATAACATAAAAGAAGAACTAGACATGCACTTGGATAACCAGGACCTAGGCAACAGTGGCAGGTGTTTATTTCCATAGAGATGGAAATAAAGTGCTACAGGGCCTCCCTGGTGGCACAAGTGATTAAGACATAGACTATGAAGCTATCCACAGCCACTGCAGCACGAGTTCGATCCCTAGCCAGGGAGCTGACCCACATGGCACAGCAGACCTCTTCTGACTCGCCTGCTGCTCTCTTCAGCAGTGTATTTCAGTCAATCTGTCTGTTTTGTTCCCTACTCTGTCTCTGGTGAATCCTCTCACCGCCCCCCCCAACCCCAGAACTCTGGCCTGTACCATAGTTCTTGTATGTATAAATAAATAAATCTTAAAAAAAAAATAAAGTGCTACAGGTGTTCCAAGGAAGAAGAGGTTAATTTCAGATGAGAATACTAGGGAGGGTTCTTGGAGGAAGTGACATTGATATGAATATATAATTGTGTCGTTCCCTTCAATTTACATTTTGTGTCAGTTCTTTACTTTAATGCTTTATTTTAAAAATATGGACAAGATTAGCAGTTTTCTCTAGCTTTTCTACTCTTCTTTTGGTTGGTGAGGGTCCTGCCACAGGCACACTCTTGTGTGGCTGCCATTCGTGCTTTAAAAAACTTTGCAGGACCCTCAAATACTGTAGTTTTAACTTTAGATGCAACATATTTTCTATTAATATTAAAAAATATTTTCACTTGCCTTTGACTCTTGCAGTGTATCAATAAGTTCTTCATTGTCCAGAATATTTCCTTCAGATGTAAAGAGCAATTTCAGGATTTTCTCTTCTATGGTTTTCAGCTGGTTTTTATCAGTGTTGATTTTCACAATGAGCTTGATTCTTTGGTTTTCCAGCTCGGGTTTTTCAAGTCGTACCACATCACTGGAACCAAGATTTGAATAAATAAATTAAGTCTCTTTAGTGCCCTAAAATTGCTTTTATTTTTCTTTTCTTGTTCCTACTTCTTATTCTGCATTTTAAGTATCTGGGCACTAATGCTACTAGTCAAATGCTAATGCATAAAGTTCCTCTTTTGCTGGGTTTACACAGTGGCCCCATTCACTGAACATACTAGTTATGATTCTTTATCTTGTATTTCAAAGATCTGTTCCAAACCACAGTTCCTGTAACTTCTGCTCATTTGCTCTTAGGGAAACCTGCTCAATGCTTCATCTCTCTAGCATTCAATTTCTGTCTCTAATGGCTGCTTGGACCAAGAGAAACTGGTGCTTGCAACATTCTTTATATAATGACGTGGGGGATTCTGAAATTCTATCACTTCCATGAAACACTTATTGATTGTATCTAAAAAAAGGGCATTAGCTCCAATTCTACCTCTATCTAAACTTGTGAACTCATGTCCCATCACCTACGTTTGCATAAATTGCTACCAACCATCTGTTTACAGGAACCAGTCTTTATAAAACATCACTCTGAGCCGGGCACTCTGCTATGAGTTTTGTATGGATTCATTCTTTCAATCCTTTGACTGTTCCTTTGAGGTGGGTACTGGAACAGAGGAATAGACAGACCCTAGTGGATCACTTGCTGAGGTAACCTGGCTGTGAGAGGTAGAGCTGGGTTTTCGCGTGGGTCGGCACAGGCTCTGTATATGCTGTGGTGAAGTACCTCATATAAGAATCCATTGTTTGTTAAATACATGTTCAATCTAGATTATTAACATTAAGGCTATAAGAAATCACCTAAATTCATTTGTTTAACGTGGTTTTTCGAAAGAGAAGAGTTTGAGAGATTCAGTCCCCCATGACCAAGGCTCAGCATTTCCCTTGTTCTCTGCTGGCTCTTTCTCCCCCCTGTCCCAGTAGTCAAACACAACAACAGCTTAGTGTGCAGCTAAGTTTAACTCCTCATGGGAATAAGTTGGTATGCACAACATTCAGTCATGTCTTCAGAACATATCCTAAAAGTGTGGTGAAATACCCTTTGGCTGGAAAGAAGTTAACCTAGCAAAAGTTAAGCAAATCAGCCGCTGGCAGAATTGAGTCTTTTTTTTTTTAAATAGAGGCATGTTTTATTTATTTATTTATTTTGTTTGTTTGTTTTGTTCATACATGCACTGGGTATAGCAGAAGCGCGGGAGGGTGAGAGAATTCACCAGAGCCAGAGCGGGGAGCAGAGCAGGCAGAAGGACCGAAGTACACTGCTGAGGGGAGCAGCGGGCGGCAGGAGAGAACTGTGCGCCATGTGGGACCCTCCTCTAGTGGCCGGGGAGCAGCCAGGGATCGAACCGGTGCCGCAGAGGCCGCGGGCAGCTTCGCAACCCAGCGCTCAACCGCTGCGCCACCGGGGAGGCCCCAGAATTGAGTCTTAAACAAGGGAAATGAGACAAACTTATTTGTGATAATAGGGGTAAGTCAGAATGATCTTGACTTGAACATAAGGGATTGAATTTATTTCAAACATGTGTCTAAATTATATACTCTTTTAGGTGATGAATAGACTCATATATATATATATGTATATACATACAATTAATTTTTAACCAACACCAATGGTATTATTTTAATAAATGTTTAAAAATTGTTGCTTCCTAAGTCACTTGAGTCATTTTAATAATTAATACCAACAATTCATAAGGCCACTTTTGGGACATAGGGATAAAATCACATCCAGAGTATAATGAGGAAGGGTATTTATTAATTTTTCTTAAGTGGGCAAATGTAGATAAAATAAAGTATATTAATAAATCATGTAGAGACAAGTGAAACAGGGAAAAATATATTTGGGCTAACAGTCTTCTTCACAGGTATGGAGCAGAGAGTCTTTAGGAACCACAGAATTGACTTCATTCACTTGCCCCATGTGGGGACCCCAGAGAAGGAAAGACAGGGATGGCGGTAGGATTGGCCCAAATCATGGTTGAGAATCAAAGGTACGTGCCTAATCCCTGGAGAAGACTGTGGGCAGATCAGCGGCTGCCAAAGTGATGAAAGAACCTGCCATTTACTATTGTCTTCCTCCCCATTTATGAACATTGCATTATAACACTGTTTAAGTTTCCAGTGTGCATCATTTTAAAATGACATCTGTATGTACCATAGTATATTCAACACGAAACATTCTGGGTCCATGAGTAGTGCTTTCATGTACTAAAATTTCTTCTTCATCAAAATTTCTTAAAAAAATATTTGGAAACTTCTGCTCCTCCCCCCTTTTTACCTTAACAACTGATCCTCCAGACCTGATTTGGTTACAGTGAAATTGATTATGGTAACTTTAATGCACACCTAGAAGAGAAGCAGAGAGAACATAAAAATGCTGAAGTTCAGAATAATATGTGCTTGCTTTACTAGAACAGGACTCGTTATCACCCAGCTGGCTCTAATCTCGGCTTTAATTGTGAATGCCTTCTCCTGCCCATGCTGCACCCTCAACCCCCAAGTATACTGACTCTTACAAATCCTAATATCAGTATGAGTGACAATCTTGTTCCTCACATGCCATCATGTAGTGTGTTACATGATGTTTAAAAAATAGGTGAGCCTGCAAAGGGTTGGAATCAACAGCCTGGGTTCAAATCCCAGTTGCACCTTTAGTGCATGTAGGATGTTGGAGCCTTGGTTCCTGGTATTTAAAAATTGGGACAATAATGGTAACAACTTATAGGGTATTTGTGAGGTAATCAAAGAAAATCACTTAGTCTTAGTGACTTTGTGTTTAAAAAAGGACATCTTGTTTCATCATAACATTTTTTTTAAAGATTTATTTTATTTATACAAGAGCTGGGGTGCAGGCTAGAGTCGTGGGAGGGTGAGAGGATTCACCAGAGACAGAACAGGGAACAGAACAGGCAGATGGACTGAAAGCACTGCTGAGGGGAGCAGTGGGTGAGACAGGAGAGGTCTGCCTCACCATGTGGGATTCTCCCTGGCTGGCCAGAAATCAAACTGGCACTGAAGAGGCTGTGGACAGCTTCACAGCGCTGTGCGCAACCCCTGCGCCATCAGGAAGGCCCCATCATAACATTTCAATGAAAAATCGTTGTAATATTCTAACATTGGTTGAAAAAGCCAACAGACAAACCAATAAATAGAGTAGGTTTCTGAACTCCATATATTTTATATGTTATTATTTAATTTTTACAACAAATTTTCAAAGTAGGCTTTATCTCTATTTTATTGCTGATAAACTTGAGAATCCAGGAGATGTAATAATTTCATTACAGCCACAAAGCTAGGATTGGGTAAGGTGTGCTATGTTCTGTCCCAGAAGTTAAATACATGAGAAATCAAGGTTGTAAGTTGGCATATTGGTTACTTTTCTAAACTCTGAAAGAGACCTTGGGACATGAGCTTTGTCAGTGGCCATGTAATGAAATCCCTTGAGGTTGACACAGAAAACCATGACCTAGGATTTTAATGGCAATTCCTCATCTTATTCAAAAGTGTGGCAATTTCATATAACCTGAACACATCTAGTAAAGACAGACAACTATGATAAATTCAGTAAATAAAACAAAAACAAAACTCTTTGAAATGGTTTACTGAATGATTTTTTTTGGGGGGTGGGGAGAATATATCCTTTCCTATGAGAAAAGGGGGAGGCCTTTGAGGCCTGGAAAATTCAGCAGAGAGGCTATGCCTGAGAGTTGTGGTGGCAGCAAAGGGTTGCAGGGGTGAAGGGGTCCCTTAAAGCTCTGTGCAGTTGGGAGGAAGAAGTCTTAGGTGTCCTCATTTCTGTTGTGGCTGCCTTGAGTCCTGTTGCTAAAGAGTAAGGGTTCTTCTGGATCCTACCCTAACTCAGGGGCACGTGTATGGAAATGGAGTTCACATGGATAGAATGTTCTATTTCCCAGAACTCCAAGTACAGACATGGGACATTTGACTATTAGACTCATGGTTCTCTAATGTTGCCAGTCACCAGAGTTTCAATCCAGGCAACCTCCTTGGGGCTGTATGCTGTGAGCACTCACTCTCTTAAACATCAGGCTCCCCACCCCATGTACGCTCAAGCTTTTATTCATTTCTCTTGGAGACAGTAAGAAAGACAAGGATGGTTTTGTGTTGAAGGAGGGAGAATGACGGGGAAGGAATTGTGCCTGCTGTTAATGAGGAATGGCTGTGGACCAAGAGGGACATGGTGAGAATGCTGACAAAGTGCCTGGGGTGAGACAGGGCAGCTCCTGGGAGCCAGGGGAGGGACTGGAGTCCCAACTAGGGGGCAAGCAGGAGGGTGAGTGGAACAGAAGACTCAGAAAAGAAGCAAGAGTGGAGGATGGTGGAAGGAAGTGCTGTGGCGAGGGAAGAGGGTCGGAGAGTTAATCCCTTAGTGTGGGAAGCCCCCAAACTTCAGAGGCACATCACTTAGGCTGGGAATTCCAGACCAGCAGCTCATACCTCAGGCAGGTAGTGGGGATTTGGCAATTTGGTTGTCATGTAGAACCTGAAGTTTTTATCATAATCAATGTCTGAGTCTCCAAGGTGAATGAGCATCCGTCCACCACTAAGGAAAATCTGTTTTAAAAGAATGGGCTCTAGGACTGGATCCAAGCTTTCTTTAAGCTTAAAAACAGAAGCAAAACAATATAAAAAACAAGCAATTAGAATGGATGGCATCAACTTCCTCGGATTCCTTAGGCTTCAAAATTTTCTTTGAACAAGGAATTTTTTCAGTGATGCTACAGATATTTATTAATGTCTCCACAATACCACTTAATACTGTAGTGTATATTTTTCAGTGACTGTCTTATCAATACTCTAAGGAAATAGCTAGGGAAGGCAATGTACCGATTTAGGCTAATCTTGCACACCTCACCGCCATGAGAAAGAAGCTAAACAAGGAGACTCACGGCAGGGTGATTCCTTGACAGAGATCTATTTACTGTCATGGTTGTGATCTGTTAGGAGTTGGCAACCTACCGCCTGTAGGCCAAATCTGGACATCTGCAGCCTTTTGGAAAAAAGAAATCTTCCGGGCTTCCCCGGTGGCGCAGCGGTTGAGCACCGGGTTGCGAAGCTGCCCGCAGCCTCTGCGGCGCCGGTTTGATTCCCGGCTGCTCCCCGGCCACTGGAGGAGGGTCCCACATGGCGCGCAGACCTCTCCTGCCGCCCGCTGCTCCCCTCAGCAGTGTACCTCGGTCCATCTGCCTGCTCTGCTCCCCGCTCTGGCTCTGGTGAATTCTCTCACCCTCCTGCGCTTCTGACTGTACCCAGTGCTTGTGTAATAAATAAATAAAAATAAATCTTAAAAAAAAAAAAAAAAAAAGAAATCTTCCGCTAAGAATGTTTTTACCTTTTTAAAGGGTTACAGGAACAAACAAAACTCACAAAGCAAAACAAAGATTTGTTCAAAGAAAATTTGCATAGAACCTATATGTGGCTTGCCAAAATGAAAGTATTTACTATCTAGTTCTTTACAGAAAACTTTTGTGGACTTCTACTCTATATGGCAGTTATTTTTTCCCCCTTCATATCAAATCTGATTGTTAACAACTTGGACATGCACACATTGTCAACAGACCCCGTGACTGGGGTTCCTTGGGCCCAGTAGGTCCCCAAATTTGATTGTAATTCATATCAGCAAATATATTCCACAATGTGACAAGATACCTAATTCTTTTTTTTTTTTTTTTTTTGAGATTTACTTATTTATACAAACACTGGGTACAGTCAGAAGCGCAGGAGGGTGAGAGAATTCACCAGAGCCAGAGCAGGGAGCAGAGCAGGCAGAAGGACCGAAGTACACTGCTGAGGGGAGCAGCGGGCGGCAGGAGAGGTCTGCGCGCCATGTGGGACCCTCCTCTCGTGGCCGGGGAGCAGCTGGGGATCGAACTGGGGCTGCAGAGGCTGTGGGCAGCTTCACAATCCAGCGCTCAACCGCTGCGTCACCGGGGAGGCCCAAGATACCTAATTCTTAGGACAAAGGTTCATGAGATAAAATTTCCCTTACCACCCATGATACAATTTTGTTTTAAAAATTGTATTGTTATATTAAAAAATGCTGATTGAGATAGACTAACTTGATTTCAAATCCACGAATGGGAGGAAACAACATCTGAAAATAATACTCCACAAATATATAAAACAGGTGTAAAATGCTAATAATTTCAAGTCACAGAAATCAGGAAAAGCCAGTCAGGGTGTCCCGCACTCCCAATGCCACTCTGCTATAGTTAAAAGGCTCTGCTGTTCAGAGGCAGAACATCACAGAAGAGTCTTAGTCCTCATTACTCTTGTGTCCTGAAATAAATAGGGTTTAAGAATCGTTTGGTTTAATATAACTAAGCCAAAGATTTTGGGAGACCTCACCTCACCCGTAACTTCAGGGTTTGAAAGAAGGACTGAGGCCCATTACAGAACTTAACCTATGTTGGTTGAGGCCGGAAGTCACAGATAGAGGCTTCTAATGCTCTTTGTGGCTCAAATTGGGAATTTGGCAACTCGATGTGAATTTTTCCAAATATTCAAGGCTGTTCAATTTATTTAACCTTTGTGTTCTTCAGTTTTCACATTGGTAAAATGGGATAATTCCTTGATAAAGTAGTCTTGAGGATTAGTTAGTACATGTTGAATATCATGGGTTTGTTATCAAGTTAGTCAAATCAGGTTAGTGTGTGGTGTGTGGTGAGCACTCAAAATGCCATTTTCTGTTGATACCATGTCACGGGGCAGCTAATGCTGGCGTCAATCATTACTCCAGGCACCTTGCTAGTGCTTCAGCTCAGTTCAATGGTGATTTTTGAATTTCTCTCCCTACTGATGAAGCCATAACACTTCTGGCTAATGTGAGACTCAGTTCATAACCCATGCTTTTGTGCACTCATTCTCTTATACAAATAGAATGATATATTAGGAAGAATACCACAGTCATTGCCAGTCTCTTTTGTGCCCAAGGCCTTGCACAAGCAGTTCCCTGTGCTTGGGACACCCTTCTCTCCTAGTGCTTTACTTGAGTGAGCTCATTATGGAGCTCATAATTCAAATACCACCTCCAGTCAAGCATCTAGATTAGTGTCTTACCTCTCCTCTCCCCTTATTGGTGATCTCAGCTCTGAGCTTGTTCCTTCAAAGACCTTATCACAAGTTCTCTTTCTCCCCCTTCTCCCGTATCTTCTCTCTTTTCTCATTTTACTATTTCTGTCTCCAATGAGATTGCAAATTATTGAGATCAAGAACAGTTCCGTAGGGCCTCCCTAGTGGCGCAGTGGTTGACCGCTGGGTTGCGAAGCTGCCTGCGGCTTCTGCAGTGTAGGTTTGATCCCCGGCTGCTCCCCGGCCACCAGAGGAGAGTCCCACATGGCAAGCAGACCTCTCCTGCCACCCGCTGCTCCCCTCAGCAGTGTACTTCAGTCCTGCTGCCTGCTCTGCTCCCCGCTCTGGCTCTGGTGAATTCTCTCACCCTCCCGTGCTTCTGATTTTACCCAGTGCTTGTATAAATAAATAAATAAATCTTAAAAAAAACAACAACACAGATATAAAATTAAAAACAACAACAACAACAACAACAACACATCTGTATTCTAGCCTTTGGTTTTCAAATAATATGTGTTGAATGAATGACCAATTAAAAAATAACATTCTTGGAGTGATTCTGAAGAAATGGAGCACTTAAGACTCAAACATTACAAAACAAACACCAAAACAGAAATTCATTCTTATCACTTAATCTAGTTCTGGCCTTAGAGCTGATTAGAAAATAATATTTATGACCATTGAAGTGTTTTACTGGCTTCACATCATTAGTGTACACGGCATGACTGATTTGAATTTTCAGGGCAGCTATCCATCAGGAACCACAAAGAGGCCTGTGAATCAGCAGTGTAAGAAAGCAGAGCCCATCCCACTTAACACCAAGATAAAGTCTAAAAAGAGGAAAATTCATTTAATCAACAGATTCCTTTCCTTATAAGAGCATATTGTCGATGGAACAAAATTGGTTTGACCAATTTGAAAATGAAGCTGACTGGTGTCTTTAGCAGGATGCAGTTATTCTTTCTAGGCCTGTAGAGGATTCTAGATAAGACATGAAAGTCGAGAACTAACAGTAGAAAAGGAAGCAAAAAGCAAACCTCTTCCAGTAAGACAGGTAAACCAAGACGGATAGAATTTTCAAGTGTGCGTAAGAAATGATGATCTGTAAGTTTAATGATCTTTAAACCACTTTTGCTTTCTTTGTTCCTTATCCAACGGTTTGCCTGTGAGAGAAAGATCGTAGTAGGACATTTCCTTTAGAGTTTTATACATAGCTAGAAAGTAAAAGTTTTTATTTATTTTTATTTTTTTACATCATTGTTCATTTTTAAAACAATATTTGCTTCCCCCCACTCCCTCAGGTGTAGTCCCTATAGAATTTCCTTCACCAATGTACCTGTGCACCATCATCTCAGTCCCCTGTGCTCCTCCCTCCCTCCTTACTTCTGATCCCTCTCCCTCCTCCTCCCCTGCAGGATGTCTCTGATTTATAATTGTCTGTTTTTGCTTTGTTGTGTTTTGTATTGTTATTATTTTGTTACACTGATGTTAGAAAGTAAAAGTTTTTAGAGTGAGGTTTTGAAATTTTTTTCTAAACCTAAATGGAAATTTGGTTCAATCTAGAAACAGGTTTAAAGAATAATTAAAAAAAAAAAAAGATAAAAGTACCACTCACCCTGCAAATAAAAACACCCAATGTTTGTTTTTTTTCTTTTATTTAAATTTGGATCAAATGAAGAAAAGACCCATTTAGGGAAAAGCCCATACTAATAGTATTCAAATTTGTCTCTCTTGCTTTCACCCTTTTCCCGAATCCCAATTAGTACATCTGATCTATGGATTTAGGAATTAGAAAATGGGATTCTGTAAATTCCTGACAGGAGAGCTTTAAAATTATTTTGACTTCTCAGATCTTTTAGGCACAAGGACTATCTAGGAATGAATTGCTGCTTTCATAGAAAACAGAAAACTAATGGTCAATATCCCTGAACAAAAACAATCAAAATTAAGTATGCTGAGCACTTGAACTCTTCCTATTTTACTTTCTACATCCACAGAATAAGAGACTTGGATATACTTCCCACTAAGTCTAAATCCCCAAGAGCTCACAAGTTAAAGTTCAACTGTAGCATTTGTGATGGACCACACAATACTGAGCAGAATTGATAGGACACACTTTATCTGAAGTGTCTGTTACACACCTGATCTTGTGGATCAATCATCAAAGGCCACCGACTTCCTTGAGTAACCAAAATGCCATTTTCTGTTGATACCACATCTCGGGGCAGTCCATCAGTGTTCCATTGCCGAATTTCATAGGGGTCACCAAGAATGTTAATGAGACTGAAATGAGGATTGATTGGGATTTCCAGCTGCTGACAGTTCTCGATCCAACACTCTATAAGCTGCAGGAGGAGGAAAGTTTTCTTGTATGGGTTCAGGAGCACTCAGTAAACAAGATAACACACAAACTGTCATGGTAGGAGGAAATCCTACCAGTCTCCATGAGGACAGGGCACAGTAGTGGACTAAAAGTGAAGACGATCTGGGTGCTAGAACTATACTATTAACTAGCTGTGGCTTTGGGGATGTCACTCCCTTCTCGAGTAGGAATGACAAAGAAGTCACATGTTACCTCCTTCAGTGAGGGGAACAGTGCTGCACAACAGAGTGCTGTCTGTCCCCCCAAAGCACCATTTGCACTAATTGCCCACATGGTACTGGATGTCCTCTGAGCTCCTATAATCCATATGAGTTCTATAAATAAATCTTATAATTCTAGGACAAAGGCACATTTTTGTTTGTTTGTTTGTTTGTTTTATTTATTTATTTGTTTGTTTGTTTTGTTTATACAAGCACTGGGCACAGTCAGAAGCGCGGGAGGGTGAGAGAATTCACCAGAGCCAGAGCGGGGAGCAGAGCAGGCAGAAGGACCGAAGTACACTGCTGAGGGGAGCAGCGGGCGGCAGGAGAGAACTGTGCGCCATGTGGGACCCTCCTCTAGTGGCCGGGGAGCAGCCAGGGATCGAACCGGTGCCGCAGAGGCCGCGGGCAGCTTCGCAACCCAGCGCTCAACCGCTGCGCCACCGGGGAGGCCCCAAAGGCACATTTTTAAGGAAGGTATTTCATAAAAATGGCTTGAAAAATGTGTCCAGATAATTTAATTTCCTGATCCTTCCAATTGCCTAGCCCTTACTAGCAGTTTCACCAATTCAGAACATTTTATGCTGCTGACTTTAGATGCCACTTCTGATTGAAAGGGTAGGGGACTCCTTGTCCCCTTTTCTTCCTCATTTTCTTGTGCTGTGTAAGTGATGAATAACTATCCAGGCAGGGAAGGAAAGGGAGGAATGTGTTAAGGAAAGCCTAGGGGTAAACATCACTGACTGATGGGGAGGTGGGTGGCTGTGGAATGTATAAATAAATTTCCATTATGAATAATCTTCACAGTCAAGAGCCTCCATCTAAACTCAGAAAAATGATGATCACCTCCTTCCCTAGCTGGCCAACCCAGTTTCATTTGCTTTGCTCCCTCCTATATAGGAAGCAGATTTACTCACTATTTGCCTGTATTGGGCTGTGAAGGCCCCGTAATAGGCTACACAAGCTGCTGCTATGAACGCATTCCCGATGATATTCGATATCTCCTCCTGGGATTTCTCAATACTTTCTTCCCACAAAACTTGCTCATCTCCTAATGCAGCTGTCAGCTTTGCAGCACGAACCAGACGTGCTTTCGTCAAGGCCATTGTCTTTGCTAGAAAATGTTAAGAAAAGCATGTTATGTTTTTCATTATTTTCCTAAAAAATATATAAAAAGAGTATTCACCTGCTTCTGTTTATGGCAGAATTTGCATTATTTAGCTAATGATGTCAATACACCCCTATGAAACCTCACACCAATTTGTGCCCCTCTGGTATTTATTTTCTGGATCAAATTCATATGTTGCTTTGTGTTATGATGTAACATGCCCCCATAAGCTTTTTCAGATATAGAAAGTTGAATGCAGACAATACATGTAATTCTTCTATATTTACTAGAAGGCTAATGTAATATGTCTAGTGGAAATATGTCCTACATGTTGGATGAAAACTGAGATAACTATCTGGAAACCTTCTACCTTGGAAGATCAAGCTTTTCCTGACCAACATAAATTCCATAACTTACCCAGACTTTCTTTCTCATTCACACTTCTGTCATATTCATCTTGTAAGGCCTGTATCTGAGCTTCCACTTTTTTTAATAATGTTTGCTTTTCTCTCAGAGTAGTCAGAGTAATATCAAGTTCAGCCTAATAAAATTAAGTAAATATTTAAGAATGGGCCCAAGAAAGAAGGTCACATTTGCTCATTTATAATAGACTTTTTAAAAGAAGGATTTATGTTCCCTTTTCCATGTCCATGTAGAAGATTTTGATATGCTACACAAAGTTAAAACAAATTTAATAGAATAAAATATGAGAGAGGTAGCAAATAGAACAAAACAAATTGAAAGCCCAACAAAATAAAGTACATATAGGAGGACAGATGTAACAAGCCTTTGGGATGAATTAGTTAACTATAATGGATTATTAACTTTATTTTAAAAAAAATTTTAAATTTTATTTTATACATTTTTTACATCATTTTTCATTTTTGCACAATGTATGCATTTTCATCTTGGTTATAGTCCCCATACAATTCCCACCCACCTTGTTTTGATCCTACTCCTTCCTCCCCCTACTGTAGTGTTTCTCTGGAATATTACTCAGCAATCAAAAAAGATAAACTCAAGCAATTTGCAGCAACATGGATGGAGCTGGAAGGGATCATGCTCAGCGAAATAAGCCAGAAAGAAAAAGAAAAATACCAGATGGTCTCACTCATAGTAGGAACCAGGAAAAAACCTAATTATAATAAAGTAAAAATCAAAATCAACAAGCAACTATAAACCAGGGATTATTAACTTTAAATGATAAGACAAATGAAATATTCATGCCTTATAGAAAGCTAACCATTCCTAGCTTGTTCTCTAGAGTGGGAGCCTATAAACTTAGGCCTGCAGGTGAAATCCAGCCAGCTGCTTGGTTTTGCATGGCTTGCAAGCTAAGAATGGTTTTACATTTTAAATTGGAAGTATAATACTACTTCATGACACGTGATTATTTTATAAAATTTGAACTTGTGTCCATTAATAAAGTTAAATTGTAGTACAGACATGCTTCTTCCTGTTTGAATTGTTGGTAGCTGAAATTGTGCTATAGCAGAAGGGCTGAGTAATGACAACAAATACCATGGGGCCAGCAAAGCTTAAAAGAGTTATTATTTGGATCATTATAGAAGAATTTTGCTAACCCCTGCTAAATAGCCACGGTTCTTTCAGAAAGTTGCTCCACTAAAAGTTCATCCTTTGCTCTGCTTAAGACCTCACATCTGATTGTGGGTTAAACTGATTTTTAGAACCTAAGTGACACCATAAATGGAAACAGAGCATCAGCAAATGGAAACAGAGCATCAGATGCTAGAGCTAAAAGTCACTTTAAAAATATCATAGGTCTGATGAGATGAATATGCTGAGAATTCATTTTTCCCTTTATGCTAGAAAAGGCCTTATTTTAGAGATCATTTCTGAAAAAACTTTGCCAGATATTTTGAAAAACAAACATTTCCCCAAAAACATTGTTGCTATTGATATTATGCAGCATCATAGTGCCATTATAAAGGGAACTTGATGATTAACGATTGTGGCCTTTAAATCTATATACACAAGAACTGTGTCACAATACAGATAAAGTACCTGTGCAGCGCGGAGCTTCTGTCTCTTTGGTTCAACTTCTTTGACTACTCGCGAGTACAGATCCATAGCCCTTACCCACATGCACATGGATTTACAAGCTTTGGATACTTTCTCCACTTTTTCAGGGACAAAATCAGGATTATTAATATACTTTTGAAGCTTTGCCAATATTTGAGGCTTTATGTTTTCCTTATCATATTCTAAAAGTCTTCTTAGAAAGTTAGAGTCTCCAAGGAGTTGCTTTGCTGTTGGCCAATCAGGTCTGTAAGACAGACATGAAAAGTAAATAATATTGTAGTAAAGTAATATGAGAACAAAAGACATGTATTCCTTTGAAAACAATAGATAAATGGGTAGTTTTAATCTTGACATCATAATTCCAGTGACTGATAGTTACATGTACTACAATTCATGGGGAGACAGGCAGATGAGTGACTAATGTGCCAAACAATCTTGTATTGGCAGCGAAAGAATTATAAAATCAGAGTTTTCAAAATGGGAAGCATTATAGAAATAATGTTATATTTAAAAATGCCCCTAGCACTTATGTTCTTTCAAATTCTTAAAATCTCTTATCAAGACACCAAAATCATCTCCTAACTGGTTTTATTTCTCTCAAACTTGTTCTTTGTGAACTTTCACCAGGTTGGTCTTTCTCATGTGAAAATCTGATTATGTTGAAATGTTCCATGGTTCTCAATCCCTCTGGCTAGGTTCTTCCTCTGTGTTTTGTAAAAGTCCTCATGCCCCACTGAGGTGCTGAACAGTAGGGAAGCCCAGTAGGGTGTGCTCTGGGGCCTTTACCCTCTTCAGTTTTACGTAGGAAGTTTTCTTATAATTTTTACTGAAAAAAAAAATGGTATTACTAAAAGAGTTTGAAAACTGATGAAATCAGAACTGCTTAGCCCAACATACAAGACTGATCATGATGTAGTCATGGCCTACCTGCCCAGTTCCATCCTATTCCATGAGCACCAAAGGCACCTGAGCTCTCCCTAGGGTCCCACTTTCCACCTGAGCATCACCTCTTGAAAACCTGCTAATACCTCTCCAGGAAGACAGTGGCACTTTTCTTGATATTCCTACTATTATACAACTCTTGCATGTCTTGAAATTATTTTCCATGTCAGTCTCACTGTATGAGCCTTGTAAGGAACAACTTCCACCATCTAGCACAAAATAGATATTAAAAAAAATGCTTGTTCTGAAAATTCAGATTTTAGAACCCACTTATGTGCATTGTGCATTGACATATTTATACCATTTGCCGAGGCGAAGAGAGTCAATTTATCTTATGAACATTTATTCTTTTCACTAATTTGGTATTCCTCTTATATCTTCTACCTTATGTCATTCCTAGAGTAAAATGGTATAAATCCTGAAGAAAAACTTAATTGAACCAATTTGTTGAATGAATGACTGAATCAATGAGAGGGTGGAGAAGAGAATGAAAACAAATAAATGAAAATGGAGAAAGGAAAGGAACTCCAAGTTGTTTAGTTAATACATGATCATTAATGACTCACTTGGCATTCAAGAGAATGGAAATTGCTTCCATAACAGTCATCACCATATCTGGTGGCTTTGTGAAAACTCTGATTTCAGATATATCTGCTTTATCTAAGGAATCCAATGCTTTATTGGCAGCTTCAAGTGCAGGGAGGGCTTCATCAAGATCTCTTTGAGCATCATCAGCTATTGCTTGGGTTTCTTCAGCTTTCACTTTTGCTGTCGCTTCATCTTCTTGCACAATACTACGGACCTAACCATTGAAACATGACTGCTTAAGTGTTCTCAATATTTGAAATTCAATGTTTAAAAGCAAAGCCAAAAGTAATGAGCTCAAATTTTTTCCCTGGGATTAGACTAATGATGAAAGATTTCTAGTTATATTACACAGTATGCTCTCTTTTGTCTATCTGATGCCTTTCTCATAGAATAATGGAGAAAAGTTATTAGAACAAACAGTTCCTTATTAGAATAGTTATGTATTTGTGTGTGATACTCCCCCCCCTCCAATTCTTAGTCCCATTCATTGGGTTCAATTATTCTCAAGGAGAGAATGATATTTATTGAAGGGTATTTGTTTACAATGTGAATGCATTGCTAAGTTTACCTATTAATTAATGATACATAAAATAAGACATATATTATTGTATATAAATGATCAGATGGTGATCAAAGCCATCTCACCCACACTGTCAGGTAATGCAGCATACCTGATCAGCATTTTCTTGATCCACTGCCAATTTGTCCATCAGGGCTTCAACATCTTGTGATTTTGCTAAAAGCACAGGTTCTAAAGCAGAAAGATCTAATTTCATTTTATCTACTAGTTCATTTGTTTCTAATAGCTTGGTGAGACCATGTTTCACCCGGTCACGTGCCTAGATGACAATAAAAATATCTATTATGATGAGTATTATAAACCATAAGTTTACTGCTATCTCTTACTCATGTACTTGAATTTTACAACTACAGAATTAAGCAAATCAGTTGGTAATACTTAAAATTGTGAATTACAGTAATCTTCAGATAACAGACCTCCAGAAAATGGCCATGGGATTGACCATGGTGGGTTATGATTCATGCCCCCTGGTCACAGCAGTGGGATGTCACTGGATTGTGGGCTTACTAAGACTTATGTTGTATTATATTTATTCCCAAGGGTAACTTGGTTCAACATCATTCATGTTGAGTGAATGAGGGACAGATTCATATGGGAATTCCTGGGACAACAGCTATGGGAGCTTGTTTCTTCAAGATGGATCAAAGCAGGACTGAGACAGTGCCCTGGATACTTAGCTCTGGTTGTTAGGTCTAACCCTACTTCTCAGTGGTAGGAAACTCTTGCTTAGAATCAAAAGGGCAGATCTGGCAGAGGATATACCTCATTTTAAAGGTGAATCAGAAAACTTGGTTCAAATGGACAAGTTTCAAAAATATCTGTTCAAGTGATTTTACGGTGCATGCATTTACCAGGCAAAAGTCTTCTGAAAAATATTTAAAATATCTAAATAGAAAATACTTCCATTTTTATTGTTTTTAAATGTTGAAAATTTTAGGTCACATTTTTAGTATCCTGATAATGATAATAATTATGATCATGATGTTGGTGGTGGTGACTGCATCCTTATTACCGCGTGTGAGTCAGATCATATTTCAAGCACTTCTCAAATAGTACCTTACTTAAATCCCACAAAAATCCAAGCTGTAGATATTGAATAGATATTTTTAAGATTTATTTTCTACTAAGGCTTGAAAATGTTACAAAATGCACTCAAGGTGGTGCTGGAAAGAGAGACTGTACATAATGTGCCTGACATGGAAGTCCTTGTTCTTAATGGGAACAAAGGACACTTGTTAGACTATGAAAACCCTTTTTTTCTTTTTTTTAAAAAGATTTATTTATTTATTTATACAAGCACTGGGTACAGTCAGAAGCGCAGGAGGGTGAGAGAATTCACCAGAGCCAGAGCGGGGAGCAGAGCAGGCAGACTGACGAAGTACACTGCTGAGGGGAGCAGCAGGCAGCAGGAGAGGTCTGCGCACCATGTGGGACCCTCGCCAGTGGCCGGGGATTGAACCTGCGCTACAGGGGCTTCAGACAACTTCGCAACCCTGTGCTCAACCACTGCGCCACTGGGGAGGCCCTGAAAACCCTATCTTGATTGTATAATGAAAGGTTTTCCTTCTGCAGGAATGACTCCATTAGCTTTTTTTTTTTTTAAAAAGATTTATTTATTTGTTAATTTATTTATTTATTTATTTATTTATTTATTTATTTATTTATTTATTTATTTATTTATACAAGCACTGAGTACAGTTAGAAGTGCGGGAGGGTTAGAGGATTCACCAGAGCCAGAGCGGGGAACAGAACAGGCAGACAGATGAAATACACTGCTGAGGGGAGCAGTGGGCATGGCAGGAGAGGTCTGCGTACCATGTGGGACCATTGCCAGTGGTCGGGGATCAAACCGGTGCTACAGAGGCTGCGGACAGCTTCGCAGCCCAGCGCTCAACTGCTGAGCCACCGGGGAGGCCCGACTCCATTAGCTTTGATACCATTGGTATGTCTACACCATTCTACTGAGTCGAGGACAATTATGTAAATGACAGAAGATAATATGAAGGAAGGGGAGCCAACAGCATGTGACAATCTGTATTTTTCCCTGTTGTAGGCTGTCAAGGGCACATATCAGGATGGAGAGTGCTCCCTGTACTACGTAAGATGACACATAGATCTGACACCCATTCTGAAAAAAGTTTTGAGTTCAAGCAAAAAAAATTTAAAATTGATAATATTACACTTACTGAAACCAACTGCTTCCTTTTTTCACTCAGCATATACAGGTAGAGATTGATGAGTTCTAAGTAGGAGGTGGGTGTTGTGTAGTACCGTCTCCGGAGTTCTGTATAATAGCGTTCTGCCATAGTGGAGACACTCAAATGCACATTCACACACATCAGGGAAAGCTTTTCTTTCAGTTCTTCACTTTCAATGTCAACGTTTGAGAAAAATGTTTTTGATACAGAAAGAAGTGCTTCTTTGGGCCACTGTAAGTAAAGATATAATTTGAAAAATCTGTTATCATTTCCATATTATACAATTGAACAATTAAGAAAGAATGTGCTTCTTTGAAACTTCCTTGCTTTGACTCCCGAATAAAATAACTATTTGATTGAATGAATAAATGTTATGGTGTCTCTAAAATAATTCTATGAATAAAATCACATATGTTAAGAGAAACTCATGTCCTCACTTTGTTTATTATGCAGTTTGGACTTCAGGTTCATTATTGTAATCACTGTGCTATTCACCTCACCTCCTTTGCTCTTACGTCTTATTTCTCTTATTTCTGAGCTCACCTGAACTTTAGTCAAATGCAACTCTGTTACACCCGCTACTGTGCAGTTGACCATGGCTGGAGAAAAACATACAATCCTGCTGACTGGTCTCACTCTAAATTCATGACCAGCAGGTCCAGTAGGTTCTTAGTATAGTCCAGAAATGCTTCAAAATTTTCTAATACATCCGTTTTGCTCTCTCCTAATGAGCATTTCAAACTCTATACTAGTTCCTAAAACTTCCCCTGGTCTCTTCATTCTCAGCTGATGACCCTGCTTCCTACATCCCTAAAAAAATAAAAGCAAGGACAAAAGAACTTCAATAAACTTTCACCCCCACATCTACTCATATCTGCATCTGTGTTCATATACTTTGCTTTCCTTGCTGTTACTCTAGGGTAAGTTGGGCATGCTCTCTGCCCAGGTCAACCCCGTCACTGATAACTTGATCACATCCTTTCCTGCTTACTCAATGATATTGGTCCAATAACGCCTACAACTCTCTGTTGCACCATTAAAATATTTCTTTTCTAGATCATTTCAGCACACACATATTATTTGTTTCCCACTTAAAAATACTGCTCTCTTGATCTCATGTAACCCGCTAGCCCAGTGTTCTTTTAGGGCAAAGCTCTGAAGGGGTTGTTTATATTTATTCTTTTTGATTTCTCTTCCTGCTTCTTCTTGAACTTTCCTCACCATCATTCCACTGAAACAGTTCTTGTCACGATCTGCAATAATGTTGACATTGCTAAATTTAATACTTTTATTAGTTCTGTTTTGATTTTGTTCAATGAATATCATTGTAATACCTTCTATATGAGTAAATTTCTAAAGGGCTTTAAAGTTAATGCAGGTATGCTTGAGTTATCTTGGACAATGTGTTAAACCTTTAAAATCAAGCAAGTCGGGCCTCCCCGGTGGCGCAGCGGTTGAGTGCTGGGTTGCGAAGCTGCCCGCAGCCTCTGCAGCGCCAGTTCAATCCCGGCCGCTGGGTGAGGGTCCCACATGGCGCGCAGACCTCTCCTGCCGCCCGCTGCTCCCTTCAGCAGTGTACTTCGTCAGTCTGCCTGTCTGTTCCCCGCTCTGGTTCTGGTGAATTCTCTCACCCTCCCGCGCTTCTGACTGTACCCAGTGCTTGTTTAAATAAATAAATAAATAAATCTTTAAAAAAAATAAAATAAAATCAAGCAAGTCAACTTCTCAGAGAGACAGCCGAGGATGCCACCAACCTGAACAAACCAATCAATGGTACAGCAGTTCACAAGGGATGGAAACATCCGGCATCGGGATCGAAAAGTCTCCCCAACGGGGCTCATGCAGAGAACAATGTGCAGCTTTTGACGAACTCTACTGATAAAGCATTGAAACACCTGATAAAAAGATATTTTTCAATTTAAAATGAAATTGAAATAATGCTTGAAATAGGCTTGGCTAATGTATATGAGTCTATCAATATCTACAAATGAATAATACCAAATAAAAAATGTTAGTATAGTAAATGTGTGAATTGTTTTGTTCAACATCCATCCCAACCCTTTTCTTTCATTCAGTCTGGAAAGATTAAAAACAGCATTTTGCAGACTCCACTGTAGTTAGGGTTCTGGATGTGATGTAGGTTCTCCTCATCAGTGTATTTAAGAGAACCCCTTGAACAAAGCAGAGAGACTATTCATATAAGGTTTGCTTCAGAGTAGAACACTGGGAGACAGGATGCAGGGAAACCATTTTTTGAGGTGCAGAGCCTAGCAGAAGTGGCATGGATCTGGAACTACAATCTTTAGATATGGTTTCTTATTCAGTTACTTCCTGACATGGTGAGGGTGGGGGGGAATTTGTGATTTTGGAGCTGGTACTAAAGCAATAGCATGCTGATTGGTTTAATGGCTTCCTGGCTCAGCAGGATGAAACTTCCTTGACCATTGACTTCTACAGTGTGCATTTTACATTGTTGAAGGAGTACATCCTGGAATTCCTTTCTTTGGATCTTCTAGTGGCCCTCCAATAAATACATTTTTGCTTATATTAGCTAAAGCAGACCCTGCTGTCCATACCTATAAATCCTGAAGTAAGAAGGAGAGGAAATTTTCATAAAAGACATGAGAAAGAATGGCCAAAAAAGTTAAAGAAGGTGCAAGAAGAAGGGAAAGGATTGAGTAGAAAAATAACTTATACGTAATCTAGCACAGTGCTGGAGAAATAGAAGTGGACAGAAGCAACGTTGTGTGTGTACATGTGTCTGTCCGTGTGTGTAGGTTGTGTTTCTATTTTAGTTGTGCCACAGGTACTGGAGTCCTTAGGTAGGGCTCTGAAGGAATATGAAGTAAATTTGTTTTTAAAGAAGGATAAGAGAAGCTGTCCACTTTAGGCAAATCTATGACCTCCGTACCAGCAGGGTACTGTTTTCTGCTTTCCAGGTATTTATTTTGAAGTTAAACCAATACTTTAAGTGCAGGAAATAAAACACATAGAATTATAAAGGAAACCAACTATATTTTTAAAAAGTTCTATCTATGGACCCTTTAAGTGGATTTTAGGACCATTAGAAAAAAGGGATAAGACAACTTTTTGTTTAACAAAGTCACATTACCATCCGGACATGTCCTACCTCATCTCTATTCCCTTCAGAAATTCCTGCTTCTTTTGCTCTTGGTCTGGTTGCTGCTAAGACCTGCTCCAGTTCATCCTTTTCAAATAAATTAGGAACTTCACCTGAGTTCAGGATGTTATTTATATCTTCTAGGAATTCCTCCACTACAATCTGTAGAAGAAGGCAAAATGGTCCCCATAACTCAATCCTTTTTACATTTATGACATATAAATTATAAATATTTAAAATTCACATTGAACTAATTTTATTTTTGAGAAGATAATCTTAAAAATTAAATTGAATCTTAGAATTCTAATCCATATTTAGTAGATTTGCTGTGACCACGGGAGGAGTTGAGCACAAGTTCTCCCTATTTTGCCACCTTGGACCCGTCCCTCTTTCTTCTTACTGTATGCATTCATCGCTGTGAATTCTATCTTACAACTGTTCTCCCATAAGTTCTCTTATATTTGTTTCCATTTTCATTAGTCTCAAAATACTTTTTTATTTACGCTTTAATTTCTTTGATTCATTGGTTGTGCAGGAGAGTGTTGTTCAATTTTCCACATATTGATCAATTTTCCAGTTTTCTTCCTGTTATTGATTTCTAGTTCCATACTATTGTGGTCAGAGAAAATAGTTGGTATGACTTTAATCTTCTTGAATTTGTTGATTTGTTTTGTGGCCTAACGTGATCTTAGAAAATGTTCCATCTACATTTGAGAAGAATGTGTATTCTGTAGTTGTTGGATAGAGTGTTCCATAATGACTGTTATGTTCATTTGGTCTGTAGCGGTTTTTGATCTAAATCTGTTGTTTCCTTGTTGATTCTCTGTCTGAATGATATATCCACTGTTCAGAGTGCAATACTAAAATCCCTTTTATTGTGCTGTTATTTATTTCTCCTTTTAGCTGTTAGCATTTGCTTTATGTGTTTGGATGTTCCAATGTTGATTGCATAAATATTTACAATTATTAAATCTTGATGAATTGACCCCTTTATAATTATATCATGATTTTGTTTCTCTTTACCATGTAGTTTAAAGTCTTTTTGTCTGATATAAATATAGTTACTCCTATATGATTTTTTTTTGTATACCACTTCCTTGAAATATCTTTGTGTATCTTTAAGGCTAAAATTAAGTCTCTTATAGGCAGTACATCATTCATTTAAAAATGTCTTTTTAAAAATCTACTTAGCCATTCTACGTGTGTTTATTGGAGAATTTAATCCATTTGTGTCTAAAATAATTATTGGTAGTGAGGACTTACAATTAACATTTTATTCATTGTTTTATGGTTCTTTTGCCCTGTTTCATGATGACCTTGAATCAGGCAGACCCATACCCCACTGAATTTCTTCGATAGACAGTGCTACCACTTTGGGTCTGGGGTTATTATTTGGGCGCTACAGGTAGGAACCTGCAGTGCCAAGATATAAGTGTGGCTCATTCCACCCCCTTCTACCTTCTCCATCACAATCAGATTTCTAGTGGGTCAAGCTCAGCAGATCCCCCCCATGATCCTTGTGACATTAGACCAGAGTGGGATTCCCAGGAAGTGACACATAATGTGGAAGAAGGGCGATGTTCACCCTTCCAGCTGTAGGGGTATAATGGAGGAAATGTACTGGAGGAAATGTAAGCTCAGAGAACTCTCAGCATGGTACTGCTTCTGCCTGGGATGGGGGGTGGGTCAATGTGGTCAGCATGCAGCTGCTCCTTTTACCCTTCTGATATGGTCTGTTTTGGTCTCTGTGGTATAGGGGGGAGATTCAGCCTGTGTTCTAGAATTTTTTCAGTGGTGTCTTGTCCATGAGCAGTTATTAGTTTTTTTGTGAGGGCAACCAAGTATTTCTTGGTAATTCTCCTTCATTATTTTTTATCTTTTATTATTTTCCTGATATCATCAAATTGTTCATATGTGGTTTTTTTGTAGTTCTCTGAGCATCTTTACTAGACCAGTGTTTTAAACAGCTTAGCTATGGTGCCAGGATGCTGTACATCTTTAGAAAAATTATTTTGAAATTTTTGTGGAGTAATTCCTGAATCTCCATGGTCATATTTTCTTGATTTTTCATGATCCCTTCCAGACTTTATGGACTGACTTTGGTAAGGGAAGAGTTTTATCAAAAAGTGGAGCATGCTGTAACCTCAGGTTTAATGATGGAGGGTACCAATCCAGGGATCTTTGATGGTATCATGTCTGGGGGACCTCTTTCTCTTTGACTCAGGTTGCTGGGGTCCACAGTATTGACAACCATTCATTCATACTTTTTTCATTCATACATTCAGTGGATGCAAAGTCTATCAGGGTCCTCAGTCATGTCTCTAGGTCTAGCAGCTAAAGACCAGGTCAAGCAATGGTGATGAATATCGATGGGTCCTTTTTCATTTGTAAAAATCTATTTATATTAGATATAAACTCACTGTTTGTCACATATGATAAAAATATTTTTCCTACTGTGAAAACTGTTGAGCTAAAAAAGAAAGAGAGAAATTTTGCCATTTGCAGCAACATGAATGGACATAGAGGGTGTTATGTTAGGAGAAACAAGTTGGATGGAGAAAGACAAGCCATATGGTTTCACTCATATGTGGTAGATAACCACAAATGAACAAACAAAACAAAGCAAAATAACCTTTTACTTTTAAGAGGCTTAGACAAACTTAGACTTAGATAAGACTAAAACATGGTTGCCAGAGTTAAGGGGGAAGAAAACTGGGAAAACCAGATAAAAGGGGTCAGTTGCATGATGGTAGATGTTAGTGGTGATTATAACACAGTATATATAAATGTTGATTTCAAAGGTTGTACATTTGAAACCTATATAATGTTATAAACCCATTTTACTTTAATAAAAAAGAACTAGATTAAAATGTACCCCTATTTTGGGACACATTCCATTCACATATAGTGTTTTAAAAATTAAAATGAAGTTTAAAATATTTATGCATTATCTCTTTTTATTCCTTTGCTAAATTCTATTAATGTCTTATTTTTCCCTAATGTTAAGTTAACCAAGGGTAGTCAGTGTAGTAAATTTTCTACCATAGAATAAATTTAAGATCAGTTAAATTGGTTGTCGTAGACATAGACTTAATCCTATTTTAATTTTTAAAAGTTAATTTGACTTTAAAACATAATTGCTACTTTTTTCTTTTCTTGAGTAAAGCATATTTCCCTATATGATTCCACTTAGGGAATTATTTTCTTATATCTACTTCTACAGAAATAGTTTATTACCTCCTTCTATCCATGGCCTTCCCCTCAAAGAAAAGTTAAAATCTATCTTGCCCCTTCACTTACTTAGAATTTAAAGGAGGAAATCGTATGTTGGTACAATAAATTAAAACATATTATATAAATCCTTTACAAGGATCAAG
Organism: Talpa europaea; assembly: GCF_964194135.1. Taxonomy (NCBI): domain Eukaryota; kingdom Metazoa; phylum Chordata; class Mammalia; order Eulipotyphla; family Talpidae; genus Talpa; species Talpa europaea. Next base: position 46,374,216 of record NC_140072.1, read on the forward strand.
AGACATGTTATCAAAAGGAACAATTCCCTGAATTACATACAAACTATTCAAAGCACACTCAAGATTTTCATGTTCTTGTGCTTTTCATGTTCTTACTCTTTGGCTATTTGAACATGTACCTGGGTGTCTGTGAAGAGGAAAACCATATTCTTGTCCTCTACACCAGCCAGTTTGTACAACTTCCTCAGGTCTTCATGAAAAGTTTCATAATTGTAGCCCCGGCTCAGTTCAATCTGAAAACATCTGTAGCCACATATATAAGCTGCAAGTCTTGTAAGAGATTGCTTTCCTGTGCCTCCTACTCCGACAAGCAAAGCATTGCCTCTTTCCTGGCGAATCATGCGGGCAATCCTGCAGCGAGCACAGAAAGACTTATTTCAAGTGTACAGACATGGCTTTTATTCAGAGGGCCCACCCCAGAGTGGAAGACTGGTGCAGTGCAGTGCCAGCCCTTGGCAAAATACCACAGTAAAAAGCAGGGTATGTCTGAAGGTCACAATTGTGAGAAAATTATTGCTTGACCTATAGTCATCTCACCACTATTTCCTATAGTCTGTTAGCCTTTGGTTGTGCAAAATTAGAGGAAAATAAAATCTCTTCTTCCTCTCAAACTGTGGAGGAAATTGCCAGGAAACTTGCGGGGACTAAGGCTACTACTTATATTAGCTGTCAGACTGACAAATCCAGGTCTCCATTTATAAAAATGATCAAGCAGATAAATCATCAGACCTCAGAAATGACGCTACAGTACAGAGAAAGGGGTCACAGGGAGTAGTTGAAATGAATTTACTATAAGATATTGGCAAAATTTTAGCAAATTTCTGATTCATTCTTACAAGAACGATTTTAAAAGTACTGCAATCGGGCCTCCCCGGTGGCGCAGTGGTTGAGCGCTGGGTTGCGAAGCTGCCCGCGGCCTCTGCGGCGCCGGTTCGATCCCCGGCTGCTCCCCGGCCACCGAAGGAGGGTCCCGCAAGCCGCGCAGACCTCTCCTGCCGCCCGCTGCTCCCCTCAGCAGTGTACTTCGGTCCTTCTGCCTGCTCTGCTCCCCGCTCTGGCTCTGGTGAATTCTCTCACCCTCCCGCACTTCTGGCTGTACCCAGTGCATGTATAAACAAAACAAACAAATAAATAATAAAAAAAAATGCCTCTATTAAAAAAAAATTAAAAAAAATTAAAAAAAAATTAAAAAAAAAAAAAAAAAAGTACTGCAATCATGGCCTCCCCGGTGGCGCAGCGGTTGAGCGCTGGGCTGTGACGCTGCTCGCAGCTTCTGCAGCACTGATTAGATCCCGGCTGCCGGCGAGGGTCCCACATGCGCACAGACCTCTCCTGCCACCCGCTGCTCCCCTCAGCAGTGTACTTCGGTCCTTCTTCCTGTTCTTCTTCCCCGCTCTGGCTCTGGTGAATTCTCTCACCCTCCCGCACTTCTGACTGTACCCAGTGCTTGTATAAATAAATAAATAAATCTTAAAAAAAAAAAAAGTATCGCAATCATAACATTAGAGTGAATATTCAGAAAGGGTCAAAAAAATCTGAGTTCAGGGAAAATTGAAGATGGAAAATCTGACTACCAAGTTGAAAACCTCAGAGAAAAATGAGCCTCACATCTCAAAGTGAAAGTAAAAGACAATCTTAAGGAATTTACCCAGAACCCAGAGAGAATTAATTAAAAATGACAATAGAAAAAAAGGAAGATAAGGAGGGTAAATTTAGGAAAAACAAATGCGAACCTAGCGGTCACATAACAGGAACTACAGAAGGAGAGATGAGAGGAGACAGAACGGATGTGGAGTCCACATGGGCAGAAGTGCCTCAGGTGTTCCAGGTGCAGTCTGCAACTGCATGAGAAAACTTAGGAAATACTGGGAACCACGAGAAATTGTAGTAGATGAATTTACTGAATATTACAGTGACTTGTTATATAGCAACAGACTATTGGGACATTCTCTGAGCCTTACCTGTAGAGAGATTATGATATTGAGCCATAGAGAGGTGTTATGATTAACTGAATGAGACTCCCTATTGTGGTTTTACGTTCACGCTAAGAATCGTTATTATTACTGTTCCACAGATGAAACTGGTACCAGAAGTCACAGGGGGTAGACTTTGACTTATTTTTTTTTTTTAAAGATTTATTTATTTATTTATTTATTTATTTATTTATTTATTTATTTATTTATTTATTTATTTATTTATACAAGCACTGGGTACAGTCAGAAGCGCGGGAGGGTGAGAGAATTCACCAGAGCCAGAGGGGAGAGCAGAGCAGGCAGACTGACCAAGTACACTGCTGAGGGGAGCAGTGGGCAGCAGGAGAGGTCTGAGCGCCATGTGGAACCCTCACCCGGGGGCCAGGGATCCAACCGGCGCTGCAGAGGCTGCGGGCAACTTGGCAACCCAGCGCTCAACCGCTGCGCCACTGGGGAGGCCCTGACTTATTCTTAAGGGCCATTTTAACATTTAAAATTGTCCATCCGGTAAGGGATTTATCACAAAGATATACAAATAACTCACACGATTCAACACAAACAAAAACAATCTAGTCAAGAAATGGGCAGAAGAACTTAAAAGACACTTCTCCAAAGAGGAAATGCAAATGGCCAACAGGCATATGAAAAAATGTTCAACATCACTTATAATCAGGGAAATGCAAATCAAATCAAAACTACACTGAGATACCACCTTATACCAGTAAGAATGGCACATATCAAAAATGCCAGCAACAGCAAATGTTGGAGAGGATGTGGTGAAAAAGAACTCTCCTACATTGCTGGTGGGAGTGTAAACCTGGTCCAACCACGATGGAAAGCTGTCTGGAGTTTCCTCTGTCTACTAAAAATGGAGCTACCATATGACCCAGCAATTCCACTCCTATGGATTTATCAAAAGGACACAAAAATATTGATTCAAAAGAACACCTGCACCCCTATGTTTATTGCAGCAGGTGAAACCTGGAGACAACCCAAATGCCCAAAAATAGATGACTGGATCAAGAAGATGTGGCATATATACACAATGGAATGTTACTCAGCAGTCAAAAAAGATAAACTCCTGCCATTCACAGCAATGTGGATGGAACTGGAAGGAATTATGCTCAGTGAAATAAGCCAGAAGGAAAAAGAAAAATATTGGATGGTTTCACTTATAGCAGGAATATAGGGGAACCAAATAAGACATCAGTGTAAAAAAATAATAACAGTACAAACACAACAAAGCAAAACCAGGCAATTATAAATCAGAGACATCCTGCAGGGGAGGAGGAGGGAGAGGGATCGGAGGGGGGAAGGGAGGAGCCCAGGGACTGAGGTGATGGTGCACAGGTGCACTGGGGAAGGGAATTCTATAGGGACTACACCTGAGGGGGTGGGTGGAAACAAATATTATTTAAAAATGAACAATGATGTAAAAAATTAATATAAAAAATAAATAAATATCCCTAGACATGGAAAAAAACAAAAAAAATTCGTAGGCAAAGAGATTGAGTTAGTTGGTGTGCTCTGAGGTAGTAAGTCCTCTGAAATATGGATGGAACACCAATATTATTCCACTAATATATGTCAGAGTTCTGCCCTCTCACAGCTTGTATTTTGGTAAGAAGTTAGAAAAGAAACACAACACAATGTGAATAGTGATACATGTGCATATGCATTTAAAAATTAAATTTTGCTTGAGTATCAAAAAAAAAATTGTCCATCAGGACACAGCTACTCCAAAAAGGACTGCAGATATTTAGGCTGGATACCTACATGTCAGGGATGCTTCTCAAAGGATACTTGGAATGAATAAAAGTCAGACTATACACAGATGGAATCTACATTCCTTGGATTCAACTTATTGTGTTATAATTTTGAACCCTCTCTTCCTTTAGGCATGCATGGAATCAGCTTTGAATGTATATGCATCTCTGTAAACCATCTTAGATCCTTTTTTGTAACAAGAAAGGACATTTAAACCAAGCAAAACTATTAATATTTAGTGAAAATAATGATCTCTGGAATTACAGAGAGAGTTCATATATATATATATATATATAACTTTCATATTAATATTTGCTGATAAATCACTGTACATCTATAAAATCTAGTCCTTAACTTTTAATACAAAAGAGATCAGATCAATGCATTGCATTATTGGGCACCTTTTAGCACTGTACCTTGAAACATGTTCTATAGCATCCTGGAAGAACACCAACTTTACTTCTTTGGGATGTGTAAGATTATAATCATCAAGATAGTCTTGTAGAACATTTGCAATTTTGTCCATATCAGTCAAGTCTTCATAAATACGATCACTCTTATCTGATCCAAACTATAAAATGATTTATGGGAGAAGAACTAGGTTGAATAAATTTTGATATATAAATAAATAAAAAATATATATAGCACATGTAATATTAGGAAGGAAAGGTATTTCATCTATGTTATTTAATCATTTGCTTTTATATATGTTAGCAAGGCTTTTAGTAATAAGGAAATGGTACTAAAGAAACTCAGATTTTCATGAATAACTGAAAATCTATTTCATTTAATTTCTGCTGAGTGGTATATAGAATGGCAATGATCTTAGCAATAAAATACATATAGGAGCTCAAAAATAGGCTTTAAATTTTCTCATTATAGTTTACTCTGGTTTCAAATTTTTGTTCTTAGGCTGTTGACATCAGAAGAGTGAAATGAGTTGAAATGATGCAAGATAGAATGTTATGGTTATAGAGAATCATGCCAGAATTATATGTAGCTTTCATATATCAATCATCTAATTTAACTGACTAAATTACTGAGAATGAGATCTGGTATACAATGTAGGGAACTGGAATCCTGTTTGCATTGACTGATGGTGTTTTTTCTTTGTTGGAGCAACTACTCTGGGAGCATTTCATTTGAAATCCTTAGAGACTGAATATACACAAGCAGTGCATACAGAGTCTAGCTGTTCTCTTTGTTTTATTCCCTCATTTGATAACAATATTATTAGAAACACAGAAAATATAATTAATACTTGGAAACAAACTTTGGATTTTATTTTTATAATATCATAGAAATAAAGTTCTTTATATATATATATATGCATGCATACACATACACACACACACACACACTTTTTTGTGTGTGTGTGGTTAGGGTTACCAGAATGGTGAGGTAGAGCATACATACAAGACGGGCTTACTCACTTGTTTAAACAGCATTGGCCGAGAGCCTACCCCACACCTAGCTCTGTGCAGGAAATGGGGAATTAGGGTGAACAACAGAGACATGCCCCCTGCCCTCTAGGAGACACTCGGAATGTTGTACAAAAACAAGAGCCAACTGTAAAACAAGATCTATCTGCCAACATAAGTAGGGTTGTTCCATGGAAGACTTATTCTAGGCAGGTCTAGAGAGTAAAGTTGGGGCTTCTGTGTAGATGTTATTAGGGGACAGACTTGAAGAGCTCAGTGTAAGGAACTCTGCTACTAATTAGAGCTCCCTTGAAATGAGTAGGGCAGCACTAATAATTAACGAAGGCTGGACAGCTATAAAGAATAAAATAAGGAAGATTCTAATCCTGGAATAGGAGATTAAACCTCTCTATTTAATTCCAAACAGAATACCTGATAGATCTTTGATTAGAACTATTATCAAAATGAATGCAGCACTAAGATTAGGAGTCAGCAATGTTTTTCACTAGGGCCAGATATTAAATATCTGAGGGTTTGCAGGTCAGATAGTCTCTGTGCTACTACTTCACTCTGCCTTGCAATGCAAAAGTAACCTTGTAAACAGTACATAATTCAAGTGGTCATAACTGTGTTCCTATGGAACTTTTATTTATGGAGCCAGCTGTGGAAAGATTTGGCCTAAGGGCCATAGTTTGCTGATTCCTTGTCAGATCTTTAATTTTCACACATTTAAAATTCTTGTAGAATAAAAAAGAACAAAAAACACCAAAATTAGCAGACAACTGTAAATGAGAGACAGGGCCTCCCTGGTGCAGGAGTTAAAGACACAGCACTATCAAGCTATTGCCAGCCACTGCAGCACGATTTCAATCCCCGGTTGCTCAGGGAGAAACCCACATGGCGCAGCAGACCTCTCCTGACTTGCCTGCTGCTGCTCCTCTCAGCAGTGTACTTAGGTCAGTCTGCCTGTTCTATTCCCCGCTCTGTCTCTGGTGAATCCTCTCACCCTTCTGCATACAAGAACCTGTATCCCAGTTCTTGTATGCATAAATAAATAAATCTTCAAAAAAATAAATCGGAGATATTCTGCAAGGGAGGGAGAGGCAGATGGATCAAAACAGGGGAGAGAAGAGCACAGGGGACTATGGTATGGTGCAAAGGTGAATTCATGGTGGGAATTTTACGGGACTACACCTGAGAGCAGGAAGTATACATTGTACAAAAATGAACAATGATGTAAATATATATATATTAAAAGAATATTAGTAGACATTGGAAAATAGTAAATGCTTTATAATCTTCAAATGTAGTCAGGTCAATACAGTATTCTTTTTACCTTAATGAAATCTCCAAATATGATGGGCTTAGTCAAAAAATATTCCATACCAATTGCAATTCCAAAATGTTTGTCTATTCAAAAACAAAATAAAATTTTAAGATGATGATAAGCTTGGATGCAGTGTATTAAAAAGATAAACAAAATAATATCATCTGTGATTTTATTTAGAAGCTCTAATTGGTATAAATGAAAACTGAGAGAAAGTCATGTTAATACTATTCACTTTAGTTTGTTTGATCAGTTCCTGAATTTAAGAATAAAAATGATTTATATTAAGAATCTTATTAAACAGATAATGAACATATATTTAATAAATAAGGAGTACTTTAGAGATGATGCTCTGCTTCTTATCAAGACAAACGCTGTTTTTACTGCCTTTCCTCTTCTATTTAACATTCTATACTGAGCTAAAAGATATTAACCCTTCCTGAATTTCAATAAAATGACTTTTTAAGAAGTTTAAAACAATGCACATTTATTGTCTCACAGTTTCCAGTGATGAGGAACTCAGATACAACTTAGGCAGGTCCCTAGCTAAGGGTTTCACCAGACCGCAATGAAAGTACCTGTTGGGTCTTCTTTCAAATTCTTGTGATTGTTGGTAAAATTCAAGAGGTTAAGGGACAGAGCTTCTTTGTTGGCAATTAGCCAGGGTAACTCTCAACTCCTAAAGACCTCCCATAGAGCTTGACACATGGCCTTCTTACATATATTTGAATCATTGAAGAAAACAACTTTTACTCATGAAAGACTAAAATTCATTTTGCTTTACCCTAAATGTGCTCATTTAAATTTTTTCTTTATACAAACTAAATTGTTTTTCACTAATAACATAGAATATTTAAATAAAGATTGGTATTTACTGGCCATTTCTGTCAAAATAGCACAGAAGTAGTGCTTATCTTCATTATTAATCAAACGATCGTGGAAGACTCTTTGACATTCATGACAAAAGAGTCTGAATATCTGTATTTCTTCTCTTACTGTTCCTGGATCGCACTGGAGGATACCTGTTTTTTTTTTTAAAGAAAAGGGAAAAAAGGGAAATTCATTATATAACCATCATTTTGTTAACTAGAAAATCTTTAAGTCCAGCTTAATCTCCACACAACTAGAAATGAGGTGTTTCCCCAGAGGACATGCACATAATAATGGGGCCCCATGTTTTGAAAGTAAAACAGACACATTATCTGATAAAGTTATTTCTTATTTTGTGATGTTTCTTTAAGTGAACATGTGCAGTGGTCAGACTTCACAGTATAAGCAGTGTTTACCTTATCTCATCAGAATAGGACTAGGGAAGCAATTGTTAAGGATGATAAATAAATAACTACATTAGACAATGTCTGAGATCCAGGAAGTGAGTTCATGGATCAATTGGTATCTTACTCTAAAGATTGGTATCCTACTCTAAAGATGTTCTAATTGATGGTCACAGGATCCAGATCATTCAGAGTCTCACTCCTACAGCAGGTGAGTGGGAAGCAGCCTGGGAAGAATCTGAATGGGGGACACTATTGGCTTCTGTGAGGGAAGAACTGAATTAAAGGTGGTGTAACTGGGTAGCTTGGAAGCAGGAAACCAGAGAAAGGCTCTTTCTGTTAGAAATCCTGGTAAGGATGATGGGCATTTGAGTTGGATTGTTAGTGGATGGAGTGGTGGGAAAAAGAACTGGGACCTATTTTGAAGATAAAACCATTAGGATTATTGATGAATTGGATGGGAATCATCCAAGAATGAGAACAATCAACTATGGGGCCAAAGCAACTAAAGGGTTCACAAGGCTGGGGAGGAGGGGTAAAGTAAGAACTCAGTTTCAGACACCAAGAAGTATAATTTCAACTGGTAAGTAAGGAATTGGGGAAAGGAATTGGATATACAAGTCAGACACTTAGATCAGAGTGAGAAGTTGGGGGTAGACATTTAAGCAGCATCTCTGAATGGATGGCATTTAATACCATTTAACCAATTGAGATTACCTGGGGAGTATGTATAGATAAAAAAGAAGACAGAAGACAAGCTCCTGGGGCACCCTAACATTCTGAAGTAAAGAAGAGGGACAGGTATAAAAAGAGACTGAACAGCAATAATCAGTAAGGGAAGAGGGTGCCCAGCGGAGCACTGGAGAGGGAAGGGTCTCAAAAGAAAGTGAGGGGTGTGTAAGTCAAACACTACTGAGAGGTTAAGGTATAGATTCAGAACAGCCCAGTGGATTTGGCAAGATGGGGAGTCAAGAAGAGTTTAGTGCAGTGTCACCAAGGGGTGTTTCTGAAAACAACAGGGAAAAGGTGTTTGTGTATGTGTGTGTGTGTGTGTGTGTATGGGGGGGGGTGTTTGGCAGCAGGGGAATATGAGGCTTAAAGAGAATTATTTTTTAAGATGAGGGCTATATTTTTGTGTTGTTGGGAATGATTCAATATAAGAGGAAACAGTGATGATGCAGAAGAGAAGAGGGAATTATAGGAGCAGGAGAGAATGGGATTCAGTGCTGAGGGATCTTCGTATGCTACAGGGGCAGACAGTTCAGCCATGAAAGTAGGAGGAAAGGCAGTTACAGGATGTCTGGGAGATCTGGAAGGTGAGAGTTCTGGCTCAACTATTTCTGTTCTTTTTTTTTTAGTGAAATAACAAGACAGGTAATCTGGTTGGAGTGAGAAACGGGAGGCGATCTTGGCAATCTGAGGGAAGCTGTGAGGTAGTGAGCCTGGGGTGGGGTGGGGGGGTCAAAGGTGAATTGAACAGGGACAAGTAGTGGTATTTCCAGGAAAGTCATAGACACCTGTGTATATACAACTGATAAAGAGATTTGGGGGTGGGAAATGAAGGAAGGGTGCTGGTTAGAGAATGAGGGTTGCATATACCACCTTGCACACATTTGGACAAGTCCCTCAAATTAAAGACGTAGTGGGACTTGGCAGGTGTTGGCAGAAGATCAATACTCATTCTGTTATAAATCTCAACTGCAGCTTCTACGATGTTTGATGCAGTCTTCTTTACAGCTGGTGGGAAGTCATTCAGGAAGCCATTTAAGATGGCCTAGAACCAGAAACATAATATGAGAAAATTAGGGTTTATTTTTATACCAAACTTATCATTCAAATACTCTAGATCTGATGATACCTTTTCTAATAACAACCAGAAAGCTGAATTCCAAATCAAGAATGCCTGAGTATTAAAATTCATTCATAAATTTCAGAATATATTCTCAAGAATGGGTTTACTCCTGTCTTCTATGATTGGCAATCCCGAGCAGTATTCATATTTGACCAGTGATTGTACCATAAATTTACTCTGAAATAATTTAATTTAGAACACTGCTTGATGTGGTCACAGGGTCTTCATGGAGGGCCTGACTCATTTGAAAATGAACTGAAATGCTCTCTGATTTTTATGTGATTTTAATCTCCATGTATATTTATTTTATTTAATTTTTAAAAAAGATTTATTTATTTATTTATTTATTTAAAAAGATTTATTTATTTATTTATACAAGCCCTGGGTACAGTCAGAAGTGCGGGAGGGTGAGAGAATTCACCAGAGCCAGAGCGGGGAGCAGAGCAGGCAGAAGGACCGAAGTACACTGCTGAGGGGAGCAGTGGGGGAGCCAGGAAAGGTCTGCTGTGCCATGTGGGTAGCTCCCTGGCCGGGGATTGAACTTGTGCTGCAGTGGCTATGGATAGCCTCATAGGTTGTGTCTTAACCCCTTGTGCCACCAGGGAGGCCCTTGAATACTTTCTTGAATGTGTTTGCTCTCTTCTTTTTCCCTGATATCACTCCATTCTAGTCCCTGTTCTTTTTCATCAGGGTTTTGCCACTTCCTTCATCACTCACTGATCTCTAGGTGATTATTGCCAAAGCCAGTTTCTCCAACCAGTCACTAGTCTTATTCTGTCTACACACATACTTTACTATTTTATTTGTGACTGTGCTTGTTCACGAATTTTCTGTTCCCAAGATCTGTGCCTCCCTGTCAGCTCTCATCCTCCAGGACTCAGCTCATCATCTATCCTCCCTAAGCAGTCTTTGTTGGTTGGTGATGACAGGCTCTAGTCATGCTGCTTCACGTTCTCCCATCATTTTATTCAAAATGTCTTATATTCATTGAACACTTCTGCTCAGCACTTACAGGTAGATGTGGTTATTCTTCCCATTTAAAAGATGAAGACGTGACCCTTTAGGGAGTTTGTATAGGTGGTGGAATATGGGTGGTTGCTTTTGTTGGAGTGGTGATGGCAGCAGAGGCGATGGGTTAGGTGGGCTGAGTTTGAGTTCCCTGAGCAAGTAGACATGCAGACCTGGTGGTCAGGTATGACATGAGCACAGAATCAGGCACTGGACAGGGATGTGATCTGCTGAGAGAATGCTAAGAGGCAAGGCCTGGGATATAACCTTCAGACAGGTGGGGTTGAGTTTTGACAGTCTTTCTGTTTTCCAAAAACTGTATGTGAGACTACAAGCACAGAAGGCAGTGATGCTAATGCTTATCAGCTACTGTCCAGATGCCTGTTTTCACCTGTGGAAAGGGACAGATGGCTCCCTAGAAACACAACAGACTGTTTTCATTGTGGGAGTTTTGGAACAAATGTTTTCTTTTTTCCCTGTTGCACAAGTTTAAATCCATACTCACCTGAAAAATATGTTTCAGACTGTGTTCTGAGGGCATTGGGAGGCACAGCATGCTGAAGTGTCGGATAAAGCGGGGCGTCACAGGGTTTCGGCCACCACCTGGAGGTGCACACGCTGATACAATTGTTACATCCTGTGTGGTGAGAAACCCACTTGGGTCATCCAGCAAATCCATACCAGTGTCAGGATCCAGACCACCATTTTTCTAAGACTTATCATACACCAACATTGTTATGTTTTCCTACATATTATCTGACTTAATCTTCACAATAAGCCCAGGAGATCACTTTTGTTACTTCCATTTTGTAGATGACAAAGCAAGGCCCTGGATAGTTAAGTAAGTTGCTCAAGGTCACTCAGCTAATTCATCTATATTGTACAAATGCTCCTATGTAAAAATTTAACTTAAAATTTTACAAGAACTTGTGTCTTAAAATACATATAGTTAACAAATACTAAGTAGAGCCAAGTCTTGTTATTTGGGGTAGTTGTGTTCTATAAAGTCACCAGGAAAACTGAATCAAGGAACACTTGAGCCATTGCCCCTTGGGAAACCCAGGGTTAGGCTTCTGGAGCCTTTGGTCATATTTTCATCAATTGGTCAACACAGAATATTACAGTTACCACTGGTCTTGCCTTGTCTCTAGCCTACCCTCCCCTCTAACCAAGGAGATCTTCCCATAACATTCCCTCAGATGCCCACTCTCACTCAGAGGATAAATCCATGTTCCACGTCCTGGCACCATGGCCTCCTGGGCTGACTTCTGCATCTCTTGCCATGGTGTCCCACATTCCCTGATTCTGCAGTGCAAAATGCTACCTTTCCTTGCTTTGCCATGCTTTGCCTGCAAGTTCCCTTTCCAATATACCTTCTCCACACAGGCATCTCTTATCCTCAACCCAGTACCCACCCCTATTCCCTCCACTCTCTCTCCACACATCATCCTGCATTATAAATACATGTCAACCTACTTTCTGAGATTGAGCCCTCTGGGAGGTGGGGACTGTCTCATGTGTTCATGAATCTCCTGATTCCAGCATGGCAAGAACTCAATATAGATGGAATGAATTGAATTACACATAAGAAATAATGAAGCCATATGTTATAGGCTGAATTGTGTGTGTCTCCTCTTCCCTTGGCCAATCATAAGTTGAAGTACTAATCCCCAGTATCTCAGAATGTGGCTGTATTTGGGCATAAGGTCCTTAAAGAGGTAATTAAGTCAAAATGAAGATACCAGTATAACTGGTATCTTACACGAAAATGAGATTCTTTTTTTTTTTTTTAATATTTTATTTATTTATACAAGAGCTGGGGTATAGGCCATGGGAGGGTGAAAGAATTCACCAGAGACAGAGTGGGGAACAGAACAGGCAGATGGACCGAAGTACACTGCTAAGGGGAGAGCGGACTAGGCGGAGAGGTCTGCCCCTTCATGTGGGAATCTCCTGAGCCAGCCAGGAATTGAACCAGAGCTGCAGAGGCTGTGGACAGCTTCACAGCGCTGTGCTCAACCCGCTGCGCCACTGGGGAGGCCCACGAAAATGAGATTCAGACACAGATGTGTACAGAGGGGAGACCTTGGGAAGACAAAGGGAGAAGATGGTCATCTGTAAGCAGAGTTTCAGAATAAACCAGTTCTGCTGGCACCTGGATCTTGAACCTCCAGCCTTTAGAATTGTGAATCACCCAGTCTGTGGTACTTTGCTATGGCAGTCTAGCAAACCAACACATTACACTTCCTTCTTGTTTAAATTTAGACATGCAAAGTAATTTAAAATAAAGTAACCTGTATCTCTTTCCAAAACAGTTTGTTTCTGTCATAAAATCCACCAAAATCTTGATATTGTCGAAGTAATTCAATCGGAGGCTGAGAGCCATAGCTATCCAGTCTGGGCATATTTAAATCATCAACAAAAATCACAACTCGTTTGTTAACTGGTGCACCTACAGAAATTAAGAGGATTTAAGAATTATGAATTTCCTTAGAAACTGTAAGACAATGCTTAGGATCCAATGAATACCCTGTAGGTCATAACAAGCTTTCGTGTGAGTGAGCTGGACCCTAGCTGAGTCCTGCTTGAGTAGCAGAGAACTCCCTGTGGGCCTGTGTGGGTGCTGCGGGGGTCTGTGGCCCAGTGGGACATCCATATTGTCAGGTGGTCTCTCATTCTCACTCTCAGTGGTGCCAGTTCTCCAGTTAGGTCTCCACCTTTCTCAATCCCATCTATACCCACTGCCCTCACCAACTGTGTGGCCTGGCATAGAGTGAGGAAAATCTTTCTCTTTTTTAAGTAGGAAGCAGAAAAACATCAAAAGTTTTCTTACACATAAGTCATCTTGGCAGCCTCTGTCAGGAAAACAGGGCTGGATATGCAAAAGCATTCTGGTCAGATCAAAGTGAAATCCAGTAGAGTGGAGCTGCACAAAGTCATATTTAACTTAAAGAAAATCAATATCCATACACGATACAACATGAAGGAGTGATAACAAAGAGAGAAGAGCTTGAGCAGAGTGAGATTACACTCAACTCTGACATCCAGCCCTTATAATTTTAAGTTAACTGAGGCAACCTTAGCGCCCCCACTCTATCATGTAGCCCCGGAAGCCAATCAGTAAGAGAATGGATGGGAAAGGGCTCTAAAAGTTACCCCCCTCCCACTAGAAAGACTGGGAGCCATAGTCTGAGCAGGAAAAAGAGGACAGAGAGGGGAAAGTGAAGCAACTGGTATCCCCACAACTTGTGTAGCAGGGCCTACTACATGATGGACAATGTGGAAGGCAGCTGAACTTGAGCTCTGGCTAGCATTCTTCCTTGGAGGGCTGTGAGCTGGGCAAGTAGACTTCAGCAAGTAGAGGCTCAGGAGGTACTTCTTGAGGGTAGGACTGAATGGAGGTAGAGCCCCTGTTACCCAGCATTTGGGATGCTGCTTGACCTGTGAACAGCTCAGGAATTGTGCTCCTGGAAGCCTGCTGTGCGGAGTATGGGCAGTCATTCAGTGCCAGTCAGAGAAGCAGGGGGCAGAGCACACACAGAACCAACCTAAATGCCAGTTAGGAAAATGACACTTGTCCTTTCAGCCTCTTCCTCCATCCCAACATACACAAGCCTCCTAGAGAGAGGGTGGGGAAGCATAAAAGAGCACCCAGGTTTCTTCTTCACCTCCACACTCCTCCTTTACAACAGAGAAGGGGGAGAGCTTTAAGCTGGGTTTGGAACTGACTTTACATTGGACCAGATTCAAAATAAACTGCCAGTGGCCAGAAAGTTATATTATTTATCCAAGCAATTAATGAGGGAGGGTGAGGTGATCCCACAGAGCCTGGCTGAAAGCACTGACTGAAGGAAAAACTCAGAAACAGTTTTATGCTTATTCTCTACTGATTTCAGGTCAAAATACCAGATATAAAGAAGCAAGTTGCTTTTAAATAATGATATTTCTTACCTAGAATATTTTTTCTTTTTCTTTCCAGTTTTGACTCAATGATCTCTTGGGTTCGTGCAGATGAAGTTTGAGCAGAAAAATTCAGATAAACAGGGACATAGCCAGCTGACTCTTGAATTTTGTTTAGCAATCTTTTGGCAATAACAGTCTTTAAAATTAAAAAAAATATTAATTGGTTTTATAGTCAATACATCTTCCCATTATCTATATCAGTAATAAGCTCACATAAGGAGTAATAAATAGGATAAGAGGAAAGAGGTTAAAACCAGATTGAAATGTCTGCCTTTCTTTTCCTGAGATTTCAGTTAATTATATTTGTCAGTTCAAAGAAATATTCTCATTAGCTTTATCTCAGAAAAGTGTTTTTATTTTAGTATCATACCAAAATCCCTTTTGGTTTCTATTCAATTTGATTTAACAGCAAGAATCAGTCTTGCAGTTTGACAGAAGGACCCAAACTTTTTTTCAGAAACAGTTTGGAGGGGAAATAGT
The DNA here is from genome assembly GCF_964194135.1 of Talpa europaea. Taxonomy (NCBI): domain Eukaryota; kingdom Metazoa; phylum Chordata; class Mammalia; order Eulipotyphla; family Talpidae; genus Talpa; species Talpa europaea. The sequence goes on from NC_140072.1 coordinate 46,389,281, forward strand.
GAATGTCTGTTTTTGTGAATGCCCCCAAACAAGAAGACCAAATAGTCAGTATTTCCCCATACTCTTCTTTTCCCAGATACCACTGCTGTAACAATCTGTTCAGCAGGAGAACAGACTGACCTCCATCAGTCATTTGTTGGGGATATGTGCCTTGGCCAACTCCCACCCTAACTTGAGCACTGGCCACCTGACAAATTCCAAGGGATAAAACATAAAAGTCCCCAAACACAAAACATTGATGTACAGGGTCCTCTAGAGTATACAGTATGCATACCAAGAATTTATGCAGGAATTGGCTAACTTTGGAGTAATTCCCAAGGTTGATACTAGTTCATAATAGTTAGATTACTCCTGAAAAAAATGACTAAAATTCAAAAGAATTTCCCTTGAGAAATAGGTGTTATTTATGGGGTTAACAATTTGAAGTCCACCATATCCTCATTTTCACACAGACTTTCTTGTTTGATGTTTCCTACCTTGCCAACTCCAGTTGTTCCAGTAAACAACACTGAATGTCTGACAGCCAGTAGTTTTTCCATTAGATACCCAAAGCGCACTGTGTCAACTGTGGGGACAAGCATTTTAAAAAATGGAATGTCTTGGCTGTACTTGAAGGTGGGTATGATTCGTTCCCAGGGATCCATTCGTCTGGTGTCAAAGTCCATGTAAATGCTCCATAGGTCACCAGAACTGGGAAGCTAAAATATAAAATGAAACACCACTTTCAATAGGATTGACACAAATATTCTGCACAGAAACAAAGGCAGTCAGAGAATGTGAATGAATTTAGATTTCTTTGTAGAGAAGTAGTTGTTCAGGTATTAGAACCTAACTTTTAAATACAGTCCTGCAACATGATGTATGAAAAAAAATGTTATGTTGATTATTGTAAAACCCCACATTAAAATTGTAAAGCAATTTCAATTTAGCTCCAATTCAGGGAATTACTTCATGCCAAATACTGTGCTTGGCATTGAGGGGAAGGGCTGAATGAGATCCAGCCTCTGCCTTCAATGACCTTGCAATCCACACAAGGGGCTCTTAAAAAGAGAAATAACATTTTTATTTTATTCAAAGACTTGCTATCCCCTATTACCATTTCTTTTAATGTTCAAATTTGCCCAGATGGGCCAGTGGGAATATCTTCAAACTGGCTCCTGTGTTCTTTTGGTATGTGCCATCATTCTTTGAGCATTTTTTTGCTATCTGATATGGAAAGGTATGTTCTAGGCTAATTTCGTACTTTCCCTGCCGCAGTTTTCAAATCAGCAATCTCATTAAAGAGTCTTAGTTCTCTTTTGAGAGACAGGTAGTTAGCAATAAACACACTAAGTTTGTTCACTGCTATTGAGTTGTCATTGCTCCCAGTTCCTCTCAGCTTAAAACTAGGAGATTTTTGTATGTATGAAAACACATACACACTCACAAATATGTATATATCTATCTATATATACATATATGTGTGTATATGTGTGTGTATATATATATATACATATACGTATTTGTAAATATCTAAAACCTACACACACTAAATAATTTCATGAGACCCTATACATGCACTAAATAATCTCCAATTTGAACCTAACAACAGGGTGCATTCTAATCTTTCTCATTCCATATCTTCTTTCCCTTTAACAATGAGAAACCTGGTTGCCATTATGTCAAAGTATTTATTCATCTGTACAATATTTTAATGTACAGAAATAGTTTCAGGGTTGCTAAACCATTACCTTGTGAAAAATAAATTTAGGAGATTAGAATGCAATGTTAATTGATAGTAGTGAGCTTTTATATACTTTTACATCTTACTTTCTTCATATGGCTAGGAGAGACTCCTAAAAATTTTAATACAGGAGGGGGGCGGAGCAACATGGCGGCGAGGAGACGCTGCGAGTAAGATCTCCCATTAAAAAAAGTTAATAGGGAGGAAAAGCGGCAGGCCCCAGTGAGAACTGGGACACGGAAGATAAACGGACGACTCCAGCAAACTGCCCGAAGAAGAAAGTTGCCATAAAAGAGGACGAGAAGGGAGGGAAGCGCAGAACCCTGCTCCCCTCCCCCGCCCACAGAGGCGGCACTCTCCGACCGGCAGAGAGGAGGAAAACAACAAACCAAAACGCCCAACAAGAAAAACGGACGCAGCAAGTGGGACTGTGAGTGGAAAGGAACTATTTCAGCCACCACACCCCGTGAACGGGAGCTGAGGCGAACCCTGCAGGATCCGCTGCGGAGGTGAGCTCCAGGCGCCATTAAAGAGCCCCGCCCCCCAGGAGGAGACCTGCACCAGCACACAGCCCCGGCCGCCCGGTAAGCTTGCGCGAAAGCGGCGCTCGGATTGCAGCTGCCCAGGTCCCCGCGCCTGCGACCTAGGCTTGCGGGGAGACGGCGGAGGCCCTCCCTGAGTGAGCAGGAACAAGGCGCCCAGGCAGGGGAGCGGGATTCAAAAGGCGCCATTCCCGCGCCACTGATCTGGGCTACAGCCTGCGTCCTGGAACTGAGGTCTTTGGAACTGAGACCCTGGGCACGAAATTAGGGGGAGACGGCGGAGGCCCTCCCTGAGTGAGCAGGAACAAGGCGCCCAGGAAGGGGAGCGGGATTCAAAAGGTGCCATTCCCGCGCCACTGATCTGGGCTACAGCCCGCGTCCTGGAACTGAGGGCTTTGGAACTGAGACCCGGGGCACGAAATTAGGGGCGTGGGTTCCCCACGACGGTGGGGCACAAGGCAGACACAGCACCCCAAAGCCGTTGAGGTGTACCCTACCATCCCCGCTCTGCTCCCTGTCCCACGGGGTGGAAAATCAGCTCCCCAAGGGCTCTAGGAGAGATCTCTGGCGCCACCTAGCGACTTGACCCCAGCACAGGCTCCTGAAGGAGCTAGTGGCCAGCTGGGGAGTTAGCCCACACCGGGCCCCTTCCGAACAAGTAGTCTGAGCCCACAGGGAGAGCGAGCACCCACAGCCGGGGCAGACCAGGCGCGCAGAAGAGTGTGCCTGAGACCAGAAGCGCAGGGAGTGTGTCCCACATCACCATTTTAGAACAGGGACATTTCTTCAGTAAAGACTACCTGCAGAAGGCTTCCTCAGGAGCCAGAGGTGAGCGGGGGAAGTTCGCCCACGCCAGACCCCCTCTGGCCTGCAGTCCAAGCCCAGAGGGGAGCAGGAACCCACCGCCGGGGCAGACCAGGCGCACAGGGGAGTGTGTCCCCACATCGGCATTTTAGAACAGGGACCTTTCTCCAGTAAAGGCTGCTTGAAACTGACAGATGACTCCTGGAAGAACCAGAGGGGAACAGAGAAGCCCACCCAAGATGCCGGCAAGTCCCAACAACACAGTGTCCCAACGCATACGGCAAATTAGAAAACAGACAGTAGGGAGGAGAAGAACCACACGCAACCTAGCAACTCTCCAGAGAAAAAGCACACCACAAAAAGAAAGCCAGCCCCCAGATTGCAACGACAATAACTTGGAAGAATTTCTGAGCCTTCCAGAAAGAGAATTTAAAATTGCCGTGATTAAAAAACTGACAGAAGTCATAAAGGAAAACAATGATAAGGGAAAAATAATCAACGATCAGAAGAATGCAATTGAGTCCCTAGAGAGGGAAAACAATGGTCAGAAGAAAGAAATTGAGTCCCTAAAGAGGGAAGTAAAAGAAATGCAGGAGATCAAAGAATTAATGGAAGAACTAAAGAATTCTGGGAAAAGCAATGAAAGCAGAATAGATGAAATGGAAGAACGAATAAGTAATCTTGAAGACACAGAAATAAAAAGAACCAAAACAGGGCCTCCCCGGTGGCGCAGCGGTTGAGCGCTGGGTTGCGAAGCTGCCCGCAACCTCTGCAGCGCTGGTTCGATCCCCGGCAGCTCCCCGGCAGCTCCCCGGCCACCGGAGGAGGGTCCCACATGGCGCGCAGACCTCTCCTGCCGCCCGCTGCTCCCCTCAGCAGTGTACTTCGGTCCTTCTGCCTGCTCTGCTCCCCGCTCTGGCTCTGGTGAATTCTCTCACCCTCCCCCGCTTCTGACTGTACCCAGTGCTTGTATGTGTAAACAAACAAAACAAACAAATAAATAAATAAATCTTTAAAAAAAAAAAAAAAAAAAAAAAAAAAAAAAAAAAAAAAAGAACCAAAACAGAAAAGGAAAGAGAAGTACGAAGGAAAAAGAACGAAGAAAGACTTCGGGAACTATCTGACTCCATGAGGAAAGGAAATATAAGAGTTATAGGAATACCAGAAGGAGAGGAGAGAGATGTAGGAACAGAGAAAATATTCAAAGAGATAATTGAAGAGAACTTCCCAAATGTGAAGAAGGAGCTGAAAATTGATATACAAGAAGCAAGAAGAACACCAAACTTCCACGACGAAAGGAAAAATACAGCAAGACACATAATAGTAAAGCTCCCAAGAATCCAGGACAAGGAAAAAATAATGAAGCTGGCAAGAGGGAAGAAACAGATAACATTCAAAGGAAAACCAATCAGGCTGACATCAGACTTCTCCGAAGAAACACTACGGGCAAGGAGAGAGTGGAGGGACATAGTCAACAGACTCCAAGAAAACAGATGCCAACCAAGAATACTCTATCCCGCAAAGCTCTCCTTCCTCTTTGAAGAAAGAATATGGACCTTCCCAGACAAACAGAAACTCCGGAATTTCATTGCAACTAAACCCCCACTCCAAAAAATACTACAAGGAGTCCTAAAGCCAGAACCTCAGAGCGACGAATAACAATGAAAGAAGGCCAAAAAAAAAAAAAGTTATTAAAAGAATAAATAAATAAAATCAAAGGAAAGACAAACACAATGGCAAATACAGATGTTAACATATCAATATTAACTCTAAATGTAAATGGACTAAACTCTTCAATAAAAAGACACAGAGTTGCAGCCTGGATTAAGAAACAAAACCCAACCTTTTGCTGTCTCCAGGAAACACATTTAGCTACAAAAGATAAAAATAGGCTCAAAGTTAAAGGATGGAAAACAATCCTACAAGCAAATGGACCAAAAAAGAAAGCAGGAACAGCTATACTTATATCAGATAAAACAGATTTCAAACTCAAAAAGATAAAAAGAGACCCCAATGGTCACTACATTATGATCAAGGGGACAATACTTCAAGAAGAAATAACACTCATTAACATATACTCACCAAACGAAGGAACACCAAAATATATCAGACAACTGTTGTCCTCTCTGAAAACAGACATCAGAGAAAACACATACGTAGTGGGAGACTTCAACACACCACTATCAACAATGGATAGATCAACAAGACAAAAAATAAGTAAAGAAACCAAAGCTCTAAATAAAGACCTAGAGCAATTGGGCTTAACAGACATCTATAGAACACTAAACCCCAAAAAAACGGAGTACACATTTTTCTCAAGCGCACACGGATCATTCTCCAGGATCGATCACATACTGGGGCACAAGACAAACATCAACAGATACACCAAGATTGAAATCATATCAACCATCTTTTCTGACCATGAAGGCATCAAACTAGAAATAAACCATAAAAAGAAGGCAAGGAACTTTCCTACCTCATGGAGATTAAAAACCACACTACTGGAAGACCATTGGACTAATGAGGAGATCAAAGAAGAAATTAAAAAATTTTTTGAATTGAACGACAAGGAGGACACCAATATCCTAAATGTATGGGATGCAGCAAAAGCAGTAATAAGAGGAAAATATATAGCAATAGAAGCTCACATCAAGAAACAAGAAAGAACGCAAAGAAACAACCTAATCTCGAAGCTCAAAGATCTAGAAAAAGAACAACAAAAAAACCCCAAAACCAGTAGAAGAAAAGAAATAATAAAAACCAAAGCAGAAATAAATGAAATTGAAACTAAAAAAACAATCCAAAAGATCAATGAAACCAAGAGCTGGTTCTTTGAAAAAATCAATAAAATAGACAAACCCCTAGCCAGGCTCACAAAGGAAAAAAGGGAGAAAGCACAAATAAACAGGATCATCAATGAAAGAGGAGAAATCACAACGGACACAGCAGAAATCAAAAGAATAATCAGTAACTACTATGAACAGTTATATGGAAACAAGTTTAACAATCTAGAGGAGATGGACAAATTCCTACAACTCTACAATCACCCAAAGCTAGATAAAGAAGAAATAGAACACCTAAACAGACCAATTACAATTAGCGAAATTGAAATGGTAATCAAAAACCTCCCCAAAAACAAAAGCCCAGGACCTGATGGATTTACAAATGAATTCTACCAAACATTCAGAGACGAATTAGTGCCTATCCTTCACAAACTCTTCCAAAAAATTGAGAAGGAAGGGACAATACCAAACACGTTCTATGAAGCCAACATTACACTAATACCAAAACCGAACAAGGACAACACAAAAAAGGAAAACTACAGGCCAATCTCCCTAATGAACACTGATGCAAAAATCCTCAATAAAATTTTAGCTATCAGAATCCAACAATGTATCCATAAGATAATTCACCACGACCAAGTTGGATTCATTCCAGGGGCACAAGGATGGTTTAACATCCGAAAATCAATCAACGTTATCCAACACATCAACAAAAAGAAATATAAAAACCATATGATAATATCAATAGATGCTGAGAAAGCTTTCGACAAAGTGCAACACCCATTCATGATAAAAGCCCTTGAAATTCTTGGGATACAAGGAACATACCTCAACATCATAAAGGCCATCTATGACAAGCCAACAGCCAGTATCATTCTCAATGGTGAAAAGCTGAAAGCATTTCCATTAAGATCTGGAACAAGACAAGGATGTCCACTCTCACCATTGCTTTTCAATATAATACTGGAAGTCCTAGCCAGGGCAATAAGACAAGAGAAAGACATCCAAGGAATCCAAATAGGAAAAGAAGAAGTCAAACTATCACTATTTGCAGACGATATGATATTATACATAGAGAACCCCAAAAACTCCACAGAAAAGCTAATTCAACTCATCAATCAGTTCAGTAAAGTGGCAGGATACAAAATCAACACGCAAAAGTCAGTAGCCTTCCTATACACAAACAATAAATCTGAAGAAGAAGAAATCAAAAAGACCATCCCTTTTGTTATTGAAACAAAAAAAATCAAATATTTGGGAATAAATCTAACAAAAGAGGTAAAGGACCTATACAAAGAAAACTATAAAACACTGTTAAAAGAAATAGAAGAAGACACAAAGAAATGGAGAGACATCCCCTGCTCATGGATTGGAAGAATAAACATTATTAAAATGGCCATCCTTCCAAAAGCAATATACAGATTCAATGCTATTCCAATCAAAATTTCAATGTCATTCTTCAAAGAAATAGAACAATTATTGATGAAATTCATATGGAATCACAAAAAACCCCGAATAGCCAAAGCTCTCCTGAAAAAAAAAGAAGGGAATGGAGGCATCAGACTCCCAGACTTCAAGCTATACTACAAAGCCATAATCATCAAAACTGCATGGTATTGGAACAAGAACAGACATACAGACCAATGGAATCGAATAGAAAATCCAGAAATAAACCCACATATTTATGGTCAACTAATCTTTGACAAAGGAGCAAAGAATATGCATTGGAGCAAAGAAAGTTTGTTCAATAAATGGTGCTGGGAAAACTGGGTCGCTACATGCAAAAGAATGAAGCTTGACCACCACCTCACACCATACACAAAAATCAACTCAAAATGGATTAAAGAACTAGACATAAGACCTGAAACCATAAAATATATAGAAGGAAATATAGGCGAAACACTACGTGATTTGCACATCAAAGACATCTTTACAGACACATCACCCAAAGCAGTGATAGTGAAGGCAAAGATAAACAGCTGGGACTACATCAAATTAAAGAGCTTTTGCACAGCAAAAGAGACAATAACAAAAACAAAGAGAAACCCCACCAACTGGGAGAACATTTTTGCACCCAACACTAATGATAAAGGACTGATCACAAAAATCTGCAAAGAGCTGATGAGACTCAACAACAACAAAGAAAATAATCCAGTCCAAAAATGGGCAGAAGAGCTAAAAAGAAACTTCTCTGAAGAGGAAATGCAAATGGCCAACAGGCATATGAAAAAATGTTCAACATCACTTGTCATCAGGGAAATGCAAATCAAAACTACCATGAGATACCATCTTACACCAGTGAGAATGGCACATATTAAAAAAACTAGCAACAACAAATGTTGGCGAGGGTGTGGAGAAAAAGGAACTCTTCTGCACTGTTGGTGGGAGTGCAAACTGGTCCAACCACTGTGGAAAGCTGTGTGGAGATTTCTGGACCTACTAAACATAGAGCTTCCACATGATCCAGCAATTCCACTCCTAGGTATTTACCCAAAGGACACAGAAACATCAATTCCAAAGAACACCTGCACCCCTATGTTTATAGCAGCACTGTTTACAATAGCTAAGCTTTGGAAACAACCCAAATGCCCAAAAATAGATGACTGGATCAAGAAGATGTGGTACATATATACCATGGAATATTACTCAGCATTCAAAAAAGATAAACACATGCAATTTGCAGCAACATGGATGGCGCTGGAAGGGATCATGCTCAGCGAAATAAGCCAAAAAGAAAAAGAAAAATACCGGATGGTCTCACTCATAGCAGGAATCTAGAAAACTTAAATAAGGGACCAGGAAAATGAATAACTATAAGAAAGTGAAAATCAAAATCAACAAAAAACTATGAACCAGAGACACTTTTAGGGGGGCGGGGGCGGGAGGGGAGGGATTGGGGTCAGAATGAGGGGCTGCAATTGTATGGGGAATATAACAATAAAATTTATAAAAAAAAAAAAAGATAAAAAAAAATAATAATAAAAAAAAAATTTTAATACAATAAATGTTATTTCTGGTTTAAAAAATTGGCTAATTTTAGAAGCCCTTATAATAGAGAATAAGTCTTTTAAAGTTTTAGTCTTGAAATTTAATTTTAAAGGGTTAAAGTAATTATGTTAAAATTAAGTTTATTTGACTCTTACCCTGGCATCAGGATTATCATCAAATTGTGTCCTAATAAATGTGTCAAAAGCATCCCAGTGGACTTCATTTAGATTTCCACCCAAAGACCATAAATAGCAGAATATAAAAGTCTGACATAGTAGAGTGTTCAGTTTTGCTTGTTCCTGAAAGAACAGAGAGAGAATTTTAATAGCTTCCAAGTTAACATGAAAGAATTCTAAATTGCAAACTCTAAGGACTGTTTTCTTTTGTTTAGGCTCATTTATTTTAAAAAGTGCTCAGTGTATGCTTCTTATACTTCACTCAATGGTTTATAGGGTGCTTTTTAGCAGCACATATTTGAATACTTTGATGAGAAAATGAATGGCAAGGAATATGTAGAAAAAAAATTCAAGGTTGCCTTTCACTGGACTATTACAACTTTGTTTCTCCCTGCATGAAGGTGCTTAAGCAGCTGCTACACAAACAATTATTGGTAATATATCTTTGACTCTAAGGGAATTTAAACATTGAGCAGAAGAATACTGAGAGGTTCTCTAACATCCCTCCAACTTCGGGATTCTATGGATCTATTTATAGTTGTTAGTATCCTAGAAAATTAACTTGAAAATCATATCATGTTACAGAAAATTTAGAGTTACTTATTTGCAAATCAACTTTTTAGTAATCCCATCTCCCAAGCTCTTATAGCACCAAGAAAACCCTTCATACCATTGTCAAATATGCTCCGTCTTTCTCAAATAACAAAGACTTCAATAAACAACAGAGGGTAGTAACTTTGCTGATGTCCACTTGGGGGATTGCTTGGCTGCATTTTTTATTGATAAAATGTAAACCATCATCAACATAACGTCGGAAAAGTTTCAATATATATTCTTGAGTTTCCTCATTCAGCTGAAAATGAAATAAGTAAATAACTGTTTAGAAAGACCAGATGAAATATTTGATTAAATTTAGAACCAGTTTGGTACAAATGTCATTATTGCAATATAATTTGACTTTTGGACTAAAGGTTATAAACATCTTTCAAACAAAATATGAAAGAAATCAAGAAAAAAAAACCCTATGACTGGAAGGACACATGGGAGAGATTCTGGTAGCTGAAAATAATCTACATGTCATAATCTGGTAATGGTAGTGTACATTGATTTATTTTATAGCCACTTGTTAAACAGTCAACATATATGTCATGCAGTCTCTAAGCTTATAATATCTTTCATAATTAAGAACAATGAAAAAAAACAAACAAAACGAGCTAGAAGGAATTATGCACAGTGAAATAAGCTAGAAGGAAAAAGAAAACTGTCAGATGGTTTCACTTATAACAGAAATATAGGGGAACCAAATAAGACATCAGTGTAAAAAAAATAATAACAGTTCAAAACACAACAAAGCAAAACCTGACAATTATAAACCAGAGACATACTGCAGGAGAGGAGGAGGGAGAGAGATGAGAGGGAGGGAGGGAGGAGCACAGGGGACTGTGGTGATGGTGCACAGGTGCCTTGGGGAAGGAAATTCTATGGGGACTCAACCTGAGGGGGTGGGGGGAAGCCAATATTGTTTAAAAAATAAAAAAAACCTTTTTTTTTTTTTAAAAGAAAACATAAAGAGACACTTTAAAATTCTACTTATATAAAAGAAATAATTCCCAAAGATTTCTAAGAAGAATGCAGCCCTTCTCACCACTTCTATTCAACATTCTTTTATTTTTTCTTTTATTTTATTTTGTTAAAGATTTGTTTATTTATGGCTAGTGGTGGAGAGGGTGAAGTCTCACTGCAAAGACAAGTGAACAATCTGCAGCACTTAGAAGCCCAAGCCTGTACCTGGCAGCAGAGGCCATTATTGAGCAAATTAGGACAGCCTGTGCCAAGTTCCCCCGCCCCCCGCCCCCACCCCGCACAGCAAGTATACAACAACCTCTGACGGCTCCTATGTGGTGTATTTCTCCTGTGACCCGTTGCTAAGTGATTTGAGCTTAGTGAACATTTCTCACTCATACCACAGAGAGGTGCAGTAGAAAGTAGGAATGGAATTTAGGATCCCTGAAGCACCAAACAGAGTTTGCTATAGAGAGAGGAAAAGTGGCAGAGTTTTCTACTGGTTTGGAGCTGCCCTCATCTTCATGAGGTCAGAGAGTAAGTCTTTGAGCCCCAGCTTTTATTCACTTCCCCACCTGCTACCAGTGTAAACAAAGAAGATAAACAAAACTAAGCCCACAGCACCCCAGTCCCCCAAATGCAAATAAGGCAATACACATGCCTAGGAGGCAAGGAATATCTGAATACAAGATGGAAAAACCAGGAGAGGAACAGAAATGTGAGAGGAACTGAAATGTGAGAAGTCCAGAAACGTGTCAAAAAGAATGGAAACAACAAATATTGATGAAGATGTGGAGAAAAGGGAACACTCATGCACTCGGAAGACAGATACCAGATGATTTCACTTTACTCATGGAATATAAATAATCAAAGAACACATATTGGCACAGCACAGCAAAAATAATTCCCAACCAGTTACTGGTTACTAGAGAGAATGGGGGGAAGGAGGAGCACACAGAGAAAAGAAGGGGATAGATCATTGACCGAGGTGAGTGAAGCATGTGTATATATGGAGATGTGAAGACTGAAAATAATTACACAATATGGAAGAACAGAGTTGGAGAACTATCAGGTTTCAAGACTTACTATAAAGCTATAGAATTCAAGACCATGTGGTATTGGCAAAGAACAGACAAGTAGGTCAATAGAAAAGAGTACAAAGCCAGATATAGACCCATATTGTTAACTGGTCCGTGGAAAATATAGTTAATTGATACAAAGGAACAAAGTACAATATGTAAACATATATGTAAACAAAATACATAAACAAAGGCAATCCAACGGAGCAGGAATAGTGTCTTCTACAAGTGTTGCTGGAACAACTGGACATCTACATACAAAGAAAGAATCTAGACATTGATCTTACACCTTTGACAGAAATTAACTCACAATGAATCATAGTTTATATACACACAGGTATAAAACTTGTTAGTAGCAGACCATGTAGGTGACCTTAGGTTTGGAATGTGTTTCTAGATATACTACAAAAGCACAATCCATGAAAGAAAACCTATTAACTTTGGCTTCTCTAAATGGAAAACTTGTACTCTGTGAAAGTTATTGTTAAGAATGAAAAAACTAGTCATGCTGGAAAAAAATCTGCAGAACAAGTATTTGATAAAGAACTTATGTTCACCTGGTGTGATTCCGTCCTGCGTGCTGTTCCTCGGAACAGTAGTCATTTATCTCTGTCTGCCTTCTCTCCCACCTGAGTCCATGTCACCACCCCATGGAAGATTCAATGGACATGGACATGAGCCCTCTGAGGCTCCAGAACTATCTTTTCAGTTGTGAACTAAAGGCCGACAAAGATTGTCACTTCAAAGTGGATAATGATAAAAATGAGCACCAGTTATCTTTAAGAACGGTCAGTTTAGGGGCTGGTGCAAAGGATGAACTACACATTGTTGAAGCAGAAGCCATAAATTATGAAGGCAGTCCTATTAAAATAACACTTGCAACTTTGAAAATGTCTGTAGAGGCAACGGTTTCCCTTGGGGGCTTTGAAATCATTCTACCTGTGGTCTTACAGTTGAAGTATGGTTCAGGGCCTGTGCATATTAGTGGACAGCACTTAGTAGCTGTGGAGGAAGATGCAGAATCAGAAGATGAAGAGGAGAAGGATGTGAAACTCCTGAGTATATCTGGGAAGCGTTCAACACCTGGAAATGGTAGCAAGTTTCCACAGAAAAAAGTAAAACTTGCTGCTGATGAAGATGAGGATGATGACAACAATGATGACGACGATGACAATGATGATGATTTTGATGATGAAGAAGCTGAAGAAAAATTACCTGTAAAGAAATCTATACGAATACTCCAGCCAAAAATGCACAAAAGTCAAACCAGAATGGAAAAGACTGAAAACCATCAACATCAAGATCAAAAGGCCAAGAATCTTTCAAAGAACAGGAAAAAACTCCTAAAACACCAAAAGGACCTAGTTCTGTAGAAGACATTAAAGCAAAAATGCAAGCAAGTATAGAAAAAGGTGGTTCTCTTCTCAAAGTGGAAGCCAAGTTCATCAATTATGTGAAGAATTGCTTCCGGATGACTTATTAGGAGGCTATTCAAGATCTCTGGCAGTAGAGGAAATCTCTTTAAGAAAATAGTTCAGTGTGTTAAAATTTTCCATCTTATTTTATTTCTGTAACAGTTGATATCTGGCTGTCCTTTTTATAATGCAGAGTGAGAACTTTCCCTACCGTGTCTGATAAATGTGGTCCAGGTTTCATTGCCAAGAATGTGCTGTCCAAAATGCCTGTTTAGTTTTTAAAGATGGAACTCCACCCTTTACTTGATTTTAAGTATGTATGAAATGTTATAATAGGACATAGCAGTAGTGGTGGCCTGACAAATGGAAATGATGGGGAGACAAAAATATACATGTGAAATAAACTCAGTATTTTAATAAAGTGAAAAAAAAGAACTTATGTCCAAAATATATTAAGAACTCTTAAAATTCAATAATAACAAACAACCTAATAAAATGTGGGCAAAAGATTTGAACAGGCACTTCCCCGAAGAAGCTCTACAGATGGCAAACAAGCATATGAGAAGACACTCCATATCACATGGACATTAAAAAATGAGATACCTCTATATACTTACTAGAATGGCTAAAATCTAAAACACTGAAAACAAAAAATGTTGGTAAAGATGTGAAGCAACAAGAACTCTCATTTATTGTTGGTGGGAGTACAAAATAGGATGGCCACTTTGGAAGACAGACTAACAGTTTCTTACTAAGTTAAACATAGTATTTACCATATGATCCAACAATTGCATTTGGGGTATTTATCCAATGAGTTTAAAACTTATGTTCAAAAAAAAAAAAGAAAAAAATAAAATTCACTTATTTTAATTAAAAAAAAGAAAACTTATGTTCAGACAAAAGCATGCACATGGATATTCATAGAGATTTTGCTTATAACTGCCCCAAATTGGAAGCAATTCTGAGCTATATCAGTGGGAGAATGGAAAAGCTTGGTAAATTAGTGCCCCCTAAAAGAGCTATCAAGCCGCAGAAAGACATGACAGAAGCTTAAATGTGTACTACTAAGTGGAAAAAGCCAACCTGAAAAAACTATATTTTGTACAATGTCTACTGGATGACATTCTGGAAATGGCAAAACTATGAAGACAGTAGAAAGATCAGTGTTTGCCAGTGGTTGGGAGCGGGTCTGGCTGGATGAATAGGTGAAGCTCAGACTTTTAATGCAGTATAACTATCTTGTATGGTAATATCAGGGTGTGTTAATATGCATTTGTCAAAAGCCAGAGGATTGTTCAATACAAAGAGTGAATTCTAATGTAAACTATAGACTCTAGTTAATAATAATATGTCAATATTGGTACATCAGCTTTAACAAATATACAATGCAAATACAAAATGTTAATAATAGAGAAAATCACTAAGGATAGATATTATTTGATAATGCTCTGTCCTATCTGTTAAATTTTTCTGTAAACCTAAAACTACTCTAAATATTAAGTCTATTATTTTTTAAAAAAGTGAATTTGTGAAGCAGTTCATGATAGATAAATTCTCAATTCTGAGCATTACTTTCTTTAGTAAGGTACTTTGAAATTTGACCATAAAATTCTTAAAATGTTGGCGGTTAATAACGAGGAAAATTATGGCTTTCTGATTCATCTTTGGAGAGGGACGCAGAAAGATGACGGTTTTTTTGGAATAGGAATGAGTATGGATGAAGCACTTCAAAGATCACTTGTTAAAGAGAAGTCTTATTTTAGAATGAAGAGGGCACAGAAGAAACAGAACTGTGTTATTCTTAATAATGATGTAAAAGCTTTCCTTCACTTTGGGGTGGATGGTTAGAACACATCTTGGGTCAGAGGCCTAAGATTGGGTGGAAGGTAAAGTAATTTTCTTTTCTCTCTGGCTCTCAGAAGTGTTAGGGGCTCCTGAAATCTAAAAATAATGACAGTGCCTGCATTTAAACGTTATTTTCTTATATTGTGATAATTTCTTATTATCCTGAGCCCTTTTTAAGCTCCTTTAAAAAAAATATCTAGCCTATTTTAGCTGTTTTTGGGGGGACTCAAGGAAGTAGTTTGAGTTTGTACTCATGTGGGAGATGACAGAGAGGAGGAAGGAACTAGAGTGACTAGGCAGGCTGGAAGGCAAATAATGACAGATTCTGGGCACATATAAACATTCCTGGAGGATTCCAAGAATTCTTAGAGAAAAGACTAGTTTCCTAAAATTCCCTCAATCAAGCACAGCGAAGCCTTAACCAATTACTGTTTGGGCACTCAAGGTGAGTATGCACCCTGACTGATGGAGATGTTGAGGATTAGTTATCTGGTTGCACTTACTTTGTTAGAAATACTATTCATCCAAGTTTTAACATAAGGCATCCATTTCAGTTCTTCAGGATCCACAAACACCATTCCACACCGACTGACTGTTGCAGGGGAGGCAACCTTTAGATCTTGCACCTAAAATTTAAAAAAGTTGAACAGGAAACAGCTAATATGTTACTTCTTATTCTTATAACTCCAGTGTTTGTGAATTACACTTTTAAAATTTAAGTTAACACTGAAATACTATGTGGAAGAAAGTGGGAGAACTTTAAGTAATCAGAACTGTGGAAGGAAATTTAAATGTGGCACAAGCTGAAAAAACCCCCTGAAGTCTTTATGAGAGGGGATAGGTAAATTTCCCTCTTTTTCTTTTTTCATTCTTGTAGCCAAACACATAGCCTAATACCTAGCACACAGTAGGCATTCAATCAGTGTTTGATAAATGAATAGAGCAGGGACAGTATCTTCCATAATGTTTGTAGTTGTATTTGACCCATATTCCTCTTGCAGTCCCTTCATCAAATATTCATACCACAAAGGGGTAATTTACTTGTATTAAGCATAACATTTTTAAAGCATTTTAAATCATTTAAAATCACCAATAAATATATTAACTAGAAAAAGAAATGCTGGGGAAGCCAGGATTTATTTCCCTTTTGTTAAGAAACAGGAATATTTGAGAGATTTTTGGGTGTCAGGACAAGTAATCTACTACAAAAGGACAATTTAGTAATTATTTAGTATGTTATCACAAAACCATGGTAGGCATTCTAAATAATAAATAGATATCAGTGTGAAAAAAAATTAATGATGGTATGCCAATCTGACACACTTTCACTTCACAATACAGCATTACATTTACCTCAAAAAGCATGTGGATTTGAGGTGTGAGTTTAATCCTCTCACTGTTAGCCAGACAAAGCATCTTGTTATCATCTAACACTGTATTCATATTTTCAATCCAAAGGGCATCCACTGGTCCATCACTGATGATCCATTTATGGTCTTCTGAGGTATCATTCACTGCTGCTCGGACACTCAATGCCATCAAACCATCTTTCCACTCCAAAGTTAAGTTGTTAATTTCCCCATATAATTCTCCCATTGTAATTGATTTAGGATTAAGAACAAATGTTTTAACTGGTTGGTAAAAAGGTTTGTCTACACCAAGTTTTCTCAAATCCCCTAAAGTTTCTGCTAGTATTTGGTAAACTGTGGTCTTCCCACCTCCCGTTGGCCCCACTAACATAACACCATGCCTTACGAGCATAGTTTCATAGAATTGTATCACTTTTTTAACCATACTCATTTCAGGCTGAAGATTTCGTCCATTCATGACATTTATAATTGTTGACTGTAATATACCATAATCATGTTCTGGAATATGGACTCCAGGAAAAAGATCAGATATGATTCCACTGAAAAAATAAAAAGAATATCAATTAGGAATCACTGGCCTTTGATATTTTCCCACATACGTCACAATTAGTGGATTAAACAGTACAGTGCATTTTATTTTCTCACTGATCTTTTCTTCTAATCAAGCATAGAAATTCATGTTTCCTATTTGTTATGCTGGAATCTCTCATTTCTTCGATATATTGTATGATTTTTTTATTTTTCTGCGTTGCCAACAGTACATGGCAGGGTACCAAATGTATAGAAAGTGGTGAATTTATCAGTTTATTTTAGAAATTACATTCATATCTCAACTTTTCCCCAAAGCATATATATATGTTCTTATTGTATACAGATATTCAGAAAAATAAGATGGAAATAAAAATTGAAAACTAGAAGTAGGTAAAAAGGGGAGTAAAGAAAAATCTGACTGTTTTTATGGGAAAGTTAATATGGCATGTTTCTGGGGTAAAAAAAAGAAGCTAAATCCCTATTTCAAACTATATACACAAATACACTTGAGATACAGTAGAGAGTTTAACTTAAAACACTAAAATATTAGATGAAAATACAAGAGATTGGAATTTGCAACACCGTGTAAGAAGGTCTTGCTAAGAAGTTTACAATTGTAAAAATGTTCGTAAGGTAAAAAATAAAAACAAACAAGCAAAAACCAAACTTCTGTGAAATAAAAGGATTCATAATTAAAGAATGAAAGACAGATTTAGAGAAGCATTTCCCAAATTTTATATCAGATAAAGGTTATGAGCTGCTACAATTGATATGAAAACAAATACAATAGAAAAAAATGCTCTAAGAATTATAAATATAGGTGAGTGATGAATAAAAAAATGCCCAAAGACACTAATAAATAAATACATAATAAGATAGGGCATGACTTTTGGCCTTTCTTTAAAACATTTAATGGGAAATGGGCATTTTCATATAAATGAAAAGTGGTAAAATTCTTTGAAGGACATCTTGATAGAATCTCTCTAAATTAAATTATGTCCATACTCCATGATTGAGGGAACTTACTTCCTAGAATTTCAAACGTAGAAAACCATAAATATATTAAGAGAGGAATTTTCAAAATGAAAACAATTGGGAAAATCTAAATGTCCATACATAAATCTTTCCCATCAAAGTAATTCAGCATATTTACTGTATCTCAAAGTACCAACTTTTACAATAGCACTCTAGCAGCAATTAAAAAAAAATCATGGTTATATACTAACATGTAAAAGATGCTCATAAGTCACTAAATGCAACAGCAATGTTTATAAAATGCAAATGTAAAAACACAATATAAAACAGTATCAACGAATTTTTGCTTCCAGAAAGACGGAGTAGACTGACTTTTCCCTACTCAAGTACAACTAAACATCCTGTATATCATGTATAAAACAAACACAAGATGACTGAAAGCTGGAGAGGGCGCAGACTGCCTGGTTACCTTGAGATACAAAGAATGACATGAAAGAGTCCCTGGTTTCTTTTGCCTTATATCCTGGCAACCCAGAAGTGCCAATGGGCACAGATCAAAAAACAAAACCAAATGATCCAAACAAACCAGAAAAAATTTTCTCCCTTTATCCAAAGGAACAGGAAATGGACAATCTAGCAAGACAGAAAATTTTTAGGCAATAACTGCTTTACCCCAGCCAACCTCACAGGAAAAAACTGTGGCCCTGTTCCTAACCATCTAGCAGAGGCTGAATGGGAAGCCTAGTTTACCCTCACCACCTGGAATAAGTCTCACCAACTTCCTCCCTTCTCCTCTCCCAAGGTGTCGGAGAAGGTCATATAGGGTACCAGGATATTTTTCCTCACTGGGAAGTAATTGATACCTGCAGTGGTGGTGATCACACAGGAAGGCTGGACTTCCAACTATGCCCGGGAATAATGAGGCATCCCTCCCTTTCTCTAAAGGGGTGGCATCAGAGGAGGCCTAGGGGAGATCAGGACTTTATTCACTGCTGAGTGATAATGCACCTTCCACTGTGGGGCCAGTGGAGGTCTTGTGGTGAGGCACTCTCACACCTGTCACACAGGGCATTAATATTGGTGGGGAACTGAAATTCCTACATGGAAGTAATGAGGAGTTCCACCCCGCCAAACCCCAATAGCTATAGTGGAAGTGGAGTGGGGAGCCTTGAATTCTATCATCACCTGGCAGTAAAAGGTTACACTCCTAATGTCTCCTGACAGTGACATCAGAAAAAAACAGCTAGGGAGGAGGAGGGAGAGGAATCAGAGCGAGGGAGGGAGGAACACATGGGAATGAGGTGATGGTGCACGGGTGCATTGGTGAAGGAAACTCTATGGAGACTACATCTGATGGGGTTGGGGGAAGCAAATATTGCTTAAAAGTGAACAATGATGTAAAAAAATAAAAAAAAGAGGGCCTTCCCTGGTGGCACAGCGGTTGAGCACTGGACTGCGAGGCTGCCCACAGCCTCTGCAGCGCCAGTTCGATCCCCGGCCACTGGCGAGGGTCCCACAAAAAAAAAAAAAAAAAAAAAAAAGGAAAAAGCCAGCTAAAACAAATTTGAGTAAGATCCAGAGACAATCAATAAATGTCAATACTGAGAAGACAGAGGCATTAAAATTATTTAATTGCAAATATTTTAAAAAGGAGCAGTAAAAATGTTTCAATGACTCATCATGAACACCCTGGAAACAAAAGAAAAAATAAACATCTCAGCCAAGAAGAAAAAAATACATAAAAATAAAATGGAAAATTTAAAATTAAATGGAAAACCATAGTACAATAACAAAACTAAATTTTTTTTAAACACTGATTTTTCTTTTCTTTTTTTTTTTTTTTAAAGATTTATTTAGTTATTTATACAAGCACTGGGTACAGTCAGAAGCGCGGGAGGGTGAGAGAATTCACCAGAGCCAGAGCGGGGAGCAGAGCAGGCAGAAGGACCAAAGTACACTGCTGAGGGGAGCAGCGGGTGGCAGGAGAGGTCTGCATGCCATGTGGGACCCTCGCCGGCGGCCGGGGATCAAACCAGTGCTGCAGAGGCTGTGGGCAGCCTCGCAGCCCAGTGCTCAACCACTGTGCCACCAAGGGAGGCCCTAACAGAACTAAATTTTAAAAAAAATTAGCGAATGACCTCAACTTCAGAACGGAAAGGACAGGGGAAGGAATTTATGAACTGGATGTATTCTGGAAAAGACAGGGTCTGATGGAGGACAAAGGCAAAGAGGCTCCTCAGCGCGGTCACAAATGGACATGCCAGGATGAAGGATGTGCACCAGGGAAAATGGCAACCAGTCTAGGCGAGAACTGGAGAACAGAGTGCTCCCAGGAGATAGAATCCATAAAACATTTTTTATGAATTTTTTTCCCCTTTGAAGAATTACACTCTGCCAGAAATTGGAGCTGAATTAGTGATAGATTTATAGCAAAGTAGATAAAGGATTAAAAATGGTTTTTAAAAGATAATAAATGTAGGGAAATTAAAAAAAAGATAAATTAACAAGGGGAACATAGCTCAGCTGTGAATAATATTTATATAACTATAAGAAATTATGGGGACCCTGTATATTTAGCTCATGTTATGTTGTACTGTAACAATACAGAGCAGATGGGGAGGGAGGGATGCATGCGCACGTGTTCATTTCTCTCTTAGAACCTTTATAGGTGACATCTCAAGCTAACAAATGGAGAAATGGCAAAAACCTGATCCTAACAAATGTGGAGGGAAAAAGTAAAATTAATCAAAACAAAAGAGTTGAAAAATTATTGCCTTTGGTAAATGGGAGGTGGTGAAGGCCAGGAAACTAGTTCCTCATGAGACTAATTTATGACACTCTTTAAAAACTATATACAAGTTGGACATATCTAACTTGGATAAACACAACTAAATAAAACAGGAAGAAATGGATAAAAAGCAGTCTGATTTTTTCAGGTCAGAAATTTCTATTAGGTCAGGAACTTGTAAACAAACACTAATTTGGAAAGTACACAGTTGACTAACATATCAAAAAAATAAGTGATTGGGCCTCTCCTGGTGGTGTAGCGGTTGAGCACTGGGCTGCAAGGCTGCCCGGCTGCCCATGGCCTCTGCAGTGCCGGTTCGATCCCCGGCAGCCAGTGAGGGTCCCGTATGGCACCACAGACCTCTCCTGCCACGCCTGCTGCTCCCCTCAGCAGTGTGTTTCAGTCTGCCTGTTCTGTTCCCCGCTCTGGCTCTGGTGAATTCTCTCACCCTCCTGAGCTTCTGACTGTACCCAGTGCTTGTATGAATAAATAAATAAATCTTTAAAAAAAAATAAGTGAATGGATTGATGCTAAAATTTTAGTACATTTATTTGAAACTAGTAATTTTTAAAGTGCAATAAGTATTTCTAGAAAAGATGAGAAATTTATTACTTAATTAGAAAATAACATAATTAAAAATATAATTATCTACATAGTAGCTATGCTTTATTCTGTAACATCTAGAAAGTTACCTGAACAGAACAGCATCATCAGTTAGGAATTTTGGCAAATTGGAGTCTCGTAAAGCTCTTATCAATACCACATCTTCACTCAGATTTGGGTGCTCTCTTTTTAAAGACCTGAATGCAAATGAATAATTAAGATGATATTTTGAGAACATACTATTGAACATAATTTTCCAAACGTATGGGTCAGGGATTCCTCTTGCAAAATGGTGTGGAGGTCACCTTTCTGCAGATTTCTGCTGGGCATTTCCCTTGCACGCCAAAAGTCCAGCTTCTTTAGGCTACACGTCAGGCACTGATGCCTTGAGGAGAATGACAAGGACATTTTCTCAACACTTTCCCCCTTCCTCTTGGTCAATCCATACTTTATCTAACCTGAAGCTACAGTTCCTGAACGTGTCCTGGTGAATCACATCCCTCTGAGTTTTCTCTTGACCCAGAGTGCTCTGCTTTGCTCTTTTGCTGGCTTTTATTTCCCCTTTAAAATCCAGCCCTGTTACTTCCTGCTCTGGAAAGTTCCTCTAGTCCCCTCTTCAGTGAACCCACTGAGTCTCACAGTTGTCTCACCACATCGTATCCCACATGCTGCTCATTTGTCTGTCTCACCCCCTGGGCTGTGGTTGTGTTTCCTGAGTGCAGGTATATTGGAACTCCTTAGTATCCCCAGCCCTTAAATGATAATCTTGTGCAAAGACATACTGTATTTGGGAGGTTAAAAGGAAAAAAAAAAAAAAAACAAAACCCAACAAAACAGAAGGTAGGAAAGGGCAGGGATATTTATGCATGGATCCAGGAGTCAGGCACAAGGGTCTGGATGTGTGGAGCCCCAGCCAGTGAATCAGGGCCTGAGAGGGAGGACTAGAAAAGAGATTCCCTCAGAAGCTCGGGACAAGTTGGGAATGCTAGATGTACAAGTTTTAAGAGGCTATAAAGAGAGAATTTAGGGGCTGAAAAGAAGAAAGACACTTGCTTTATTAGAAACTTGGTGTGGGACCAAGCATTAAGATAGAGGTTAAGACTAGGAGATTACCCTGGATTGAAAATGCTTTGAAGAAACTGGTTTCCTCGAATGCTTCAGACTTGTCAGCTATGAACTGTATGTCTTTTAAATCAAGCCATCTTACTTATGCTAGTAAAGGCTTTTGTATACGAAAACCCAATGTAAGCAATGAGTTCAAGGGAAATGAAAGTGAGCTAGGTTGATTCAGGTTCAGTCTGGGGCCACTCTGTTGGGTTCCACAGTGCAGAACTGTTCAGGGATGAGGACAGATGCCCCATTTCACTGTGGCAAGGGGATATCAAGCTATGAGTGATGACAGCAGCAGCAGCTGTAATATTTATTCATCACTTGCTATGTTGCTTGAAGAGCCATCTGTGAATTACCCATTTAATGCATTTGATTTCATGGTTTGGAATTTCACTCTTGACCACTTTGGTTTCTTACCCAGCCATGACCAGCACAGACTTCACAGCTCTCATGCCGAAGTCATAGTGATCCTGCTGAGAGAGCTGTTCACTGCAAAGTTTATACATCTGAGTCATTTTTCTTGCTAGTATCTTACTAGATTCAAATCCTTCAGAATATAGAATTACCTAGAAAAAATTTGAATGCCATGCCTATTATATTACATTAATGACAATATATCAACATAATAGCAACATATTCAAAATCTGCTGTAATCATTACACTTCTCTAAGTTGTTATGTCATTTAACAAAAGAAAATAAAACATGAAGGAAAGAGGGTTCTTTGTGCAACAAGAAGGCAGAAGTTGAGACATATTATGGGATGCTTGAGATCTGTTTCTGCTTTCTTCTATAGGTGAAGATATGGCCTTGGTGGGATTTGGTTCAAGGAACAGCAAAATCTAGTCTTTGAAAATATTCACATTATAGAAGTTGGATGATGTTATAAAGCCTGTCCACAAAAATAAAAATTGATCTTCTCCAATCTGACAGTATCAGTGACAGTGATATGCTCCTTTTACGCTCCCTGGGAGTCAAGGGAGGCTATGAAAAGATTTGCAATCTTCTTGTGTCCATCTTGCTTCTGACAGGTTTCTGCATCCTTGGTTAAATAAATCAATGATGATAATAAATGTGGATGTAAACCATTCCCTGAATCCATATTTACTGGAATCACTGCTATTGACCTCAGTATAAGGGCTGAAATGATGCAGAGATTTCTTACTGGTATCTATTTTGTTTACTGTTCAATCATTACCTGTTAGCACAGTGATCTGCACACTGCAAGTAATTAAAAATATTTACTTTGACAATAGACCCTTATTCAGTCATTCTATAATAACTATAGGAATAGCACTCAGGAGACTGCATTGTTAAATTTATCCAATCAATAACTGAGTAATATAACAACAGGACAAAGCATGAAATGTGACAAAATGTGGACTGAATTCTAAATCTGGTTTTCCTCCTACCAGTACTAGACAAAGAACAAGTCACTTATGAAGCCTGTCCACAGAGGGTCTGGAGAGAAGAATATGCTGCTATAATTGCCCATCATACTCCAGGGGCCACAGGGGGGTGCAGGGAATCATGAGATGCTTGAAGCATTACAGTAATAAAAGTTGTAATTTTTCTATTTTATTCTAAGGTAATTATACTCATTTTTAAATAGAAGAATATCTAAAATTCGCTGTTAATAAAGGAATTTATTAGTCATAGGAAATAATCTGTGCTTTCTGAGAAATCCATTCTAAAAGGAATGCTGCCATGAAATGCAGCATTGAGCACAGGGTCCTTTTGAAAATGTCCTATATTTTGATTTTAGTTGTTACATGGGTAAATAGATATGTAAGAATTCGCTGAGTTGTACCCTGTGATTGATATACTTTACTGTATGTTATACTTCAGGAAAAAGTACCAAGAAAACAACATGAGATTGGTTCTTAGCATGAAATTTAAATACATTGGTTCTTAGATAGCATGAAAGAAAAAAAAAAGTTTAAATAAAGTGATTCCTAGATAGAGGAAACCAATACAATCATAAGTCATTAATTTATTAATGATTACTACTTTTTAACACTGTTGTACAGACTTTCAAACCAATTCCTCTCCTGCATCCTAGCGCTTAGTATTGCTTCTACTCAACACCCCTTGCCTCTAATAAAAACAATAATGCACAAAAGGAAGTGAGAATAACAAGCATTTTTAGAACAAATCCAGATGTTTTAAGATCTAGAGATGAACTGATAAGAGCCAATGAACTGGTTAATTAAACTCATTGATTCATTCCAGTTTTCAGACCTACTATATTCCAGATACCATTCAGGGCCTTAGGGATATAGCAGTTGCCCCCCCCCATCCCCACCAAAAAAAAAAAAAAAAAATTCCATATGCTAACAATTATATTTACACAAAAAAATAAGTGATTGGGCACATTCATAAAGGAAACATTCTACCTCAGTGGAATTAAGAGGGTAAATAAAAAAACAAGTTTAATTTTTGCTGCTTTATAATGTGAAGCTCACCTCTGCTATCAAGGCATAATTTGGAACCATCATGGCAAAAGGTCTAAACAGGGCTTTCAAATTATCTGGCAATTCGGTTCTACCTGCGTATCCAGGATTCATGGTGATGAAGGCTGCACAAGTCATAACCAATTTTATTTCTCGTCCCTCAAACATGAATCTAGAAAGCTAGTTAGAGAAAATACATAAATTAACACTTCTTCAGACATTTGTAAATTCTTTTACATACTCCTACTCCAGTACAAAACTTATTCAATGATTCAGGCAAAGAAGACTGAAGTCTATTGATGTACAAAGGGAAAATTTCTCTCTTGATTTTGGCCTACCCACTCCTAGTCTCTTCAGGCTCAGTATTTCTCATTTTTTGCCTTCCTGCCCCTGCCTTGCCCAACATGTCTCTTGTTTCCTGGGTGAATCCTGCAATTTTCTGACCCCTACATTTTTGCTGAGACTCCCCAGTTCAACCTAGACTTTATGGTCACTGAACCTTCTCCACCTGCACCTGGCAGTATTCCCCAAGAAATTCCAACCTGATCTAGTCCCAGTATTACTGTTACTAGAACCAACCTTTCATCACTATTCAATAGTAAACATCTGTTGACCATCTACTGTAGGTGAGGCTATGGATTAGGCCTGGAGCTAGAGAGCAGGAGACTCACTTCTGAGCCCTCAAGAAGCTCCTGGCTTGCTGTGTGGAGTCAGATCTGGAAACTATGACATGCAGGGCAAGAGATGGGGCAGTGGAGGTGTGTGCAAAGTCCACAGGGAGCAAAGCCCATAGGAGGAGCAGGGAAGACTGCTTATGGATAAGTAGGGACAGTTATTCCAAGAGGAGCAGGAACATGAAACAGCACTGCATGTTCAGAGAATGAACAGCTATGTGCTTTGCTAAGAGGAAAGTGTGAGCTAGACCAAAGTTTGATGATCAGAATCTTGCATAGCATGACTGAAAAATTTAGATTTTGTCCCATGGGTGGGAAGAAGCAGAGAATTTTGAGCAGAGTGATAGCATCAAAGATGGCAGTGGAAAGGATGGACTAGCTATGGTAGGGGGACCAGCAAACAATTGTTATTAGGGAGAAGACAAGAACCAGAATTTGGAAGCTATCATTGGGGATAGGAGGCATTTAGCAGATGAAATTAAAGACACGTGGTAATGTCTTACATTCTAAGGTTGATAGTACTGGGGAAAGCCCAAGATGGGTTCCAGGTTTCTCACTGGGTTACTGGATGAAGGCATTATTAACAGTCATAAAGAACATATTAGAAGACCAGGATGGAGCTGTGTCATAGTCCGGAAGAAAAAATGCGGACAATACAACTGGAGATGACTGAATGGCTGCTTATTATTCAAATCTGTACATTTATGTGCTTTGATTTCTTCATCTATTGCAAGGCATATTTCAGCTATCTCATCTGGCCACTGGCAAGCAAGGATTTATTAGTCTCATATAGCCTACCATCTTCCTTTACCTTACACGGTTGCCCTCCAATTGGCAATGCTTTCCTATATCTCACTCTCTTTGGTTCCTTCTCCCTTATTCCCCATGCCTTGCTCTCAGCTAATTGCTTGGCAAGGGCATAATGGTTTATGAATTATGACATATCTGGAGGTGCCTGCATTTAATACAGGCCTTCCAAGAGGATGTGAGAAGCAGAAGAGTATTGAAGGAGCTCAGACTGTAGGGTCACATAAATTTAGGTGTGTATTTTGGTTCTCTAGTGTTCCCAGAAATATTTTCTAACTTCTTTGAATTCTCTTCACTTATAACATAGGGAAAATGCCATCAACTTGGCATTTTGGTGTGCCGAAATGCACACACACTGAATGGCAAGAGCTTTGGCTAGGTCTTTGGTAGTTGGGTGTGAAGATGAAATAAATGTAAAGTACAATGATTGTATAATTTAGTAGTTCATGAAAGCCCAATTTCATTTTTCTTTTTATTCTATAATTAGCTTTTTTGCAGAGGTAATAATCAAAATATATAGCCACTCTGTAGCAGGGACCCCAACAATGAGGATGGACAGTGTTCCTAGATCTAGAACCGGGTTCAGAGACCCCTTTGCTATGCTGAAATAAACCTGTATCCCTGAATTCTGAGGAGGCCTGGGGCCCTCTGGACAGTGGGGGACTGTCAAGGGACTTGGGGTAATGGCTATTCAAATATTAGGGCAATTGGCAAGGCTGTTCCATGCAGGCTGAACATATCTCACAAAGTCAACACAGAGTGATGTGGGACTTGGTCTCATCTTCACTGCCATCAGCTTCAAAATACAAAACACTTCTCCAAGAACTTGCTCATATGAGTTACAACAAATTTTAGTATCTTCATCTGACCTTGCACCCCTTGGGTTTTCTAATCTAGTGAGCTCTGGGGGATACAAGTTCCCCTTGGATTCCCCAGGATTGCACCCCCTATTTTCTATCAGCTCTAGACTGAGTCTGGGGCCATGATGAAAGCAGCGGAGCTCTGAGAAGGCAGCATTAGAGATATCTAGCACAGAAGCAAATATCAAGAGCAAGAACCAGAGAGGTAAAGAGGAAGATGGAGGTGGAGGAGAGATGGACAGGATGTGGGTCTCATTCTCTCTCTGAGTGTGTGTGTGTACATGTATATTAAAATGGGAGGAAGAAGGAGCCTCCCTGTTGGTACAAGGGGTTAAGGTGCAGCCTATGGAGCTGTTTGTGGCCACTGCAGCACGAGTTCAATGCCCGGCTGGCCAGGGAGAAACCCACAAGGTGAGGCAGGTCTCTCCTGTCTAGCCTGCTGCTCCCCTCAGCTGTGTATTTCAGTCAATCTGCCATTCTGTTCCCCACTCTGTCTCTAGTGAATCCTCTCACCCTCCGCACCTCTGGTCTGTACCCCAGTTCTTGTATGCATAAATAAATAAATCTTTAAAAAAAGAAGATTGGAGGAAGAAGAGAGTTCAATTCATTGAGTGCAGAGATCTCACCAGATCCCAATACAGTTTCTGACATACAATTGTTTGTGTGTCTGAATGAGCAATTAATTCATCTGAGTCCCAATGTATAGTACTTACCATTATACTGGAAACATGGAATGGATAGGCTAGACTTAACATTATACTTTTTAATGTGCAACAGGTTGAAAGTCAATTACAAACTTAAAAAATTCCACCTCCATAGACAGTTACCCAATCACCTTTGCAGCTTTGGCATTCCGAATGGTGATGAGTTGTTGTGCAATGACTGATAAAACTTCTATGTCAATTCGATTAAATTCATCAAAGCAGCACCAGGCTCCAGACTGCGCCAGACCACTGAAGAAGCGCCCCATCATCTGAAATCAAAATAACGCCATTCAACTTAGTATTTCATATGTAAATTCCTTCAAAAGTTAAATTTTCAGCTGCACTATTAAAATGCAAAGAGGTGGTATCTGCAAATAAACTCCTTTCTGTAAGAGCAAATATCTTTTTGCCCCTTTCATTTGAAGCGGATTTTAATTTTTTTTTAGATTTATTTATTTATCCATACATACAAGAACCAGGGTACAGACCAGATGCGCGGGAGGGTGAGAGGCTTCACCAGAGACAGATCGGGGAATAGAACAGTCAGACTGACAAAATACACTGCTGAGGGGAGCAGTGGGCGAGGCAGGAGAGGTCTGCTGCGCCGTGTGGGACCCTCACTGGCCAGCTGGGATCAAACTGACGCTGCAGAGGCTGTGGACAGCCTGTCTAATCAGGTACCAGGCACTAGGGCTTGAACATTTGTTTTGGGGGTGGGGCAGGGAGACACCCCCAATACTCTGAATTAAGTATTGGCAGAAAGCAGGGGTAATTCTATAATAGGTATCAAAATATTTATATAGGTAGTGAAGAATAGCATGGCTGAAAATGTTAGTAATAATGTGGAAACACCTGGAACAAGACAAGGATGTCCACTCTTACCACTGCTTTTCAATATAATACTGGAAGTCCTAGCCAGAGCAATAAGACAAGAGAAAGACATACAAGGAATCCAAATAGGAAAAGAAGAAGTCAAACTATCACTATTTGCAGATGATATGATAATATACATAGAGAACCCCAAAAACTCCACAGAAAAACTAATTCAACTCATCAATCAGTTCAGTAAAGTGGCAGGATACAAAATCAACACACAAAAGTCAGTAGCCTTCCTATACACAAACAATAAATCTGAAGAAGAAATAAAAAAAAAAACCATCCCTTTTATTATTGAAACAAAAAAAATCAAATATTTGGGAATAAATCTAACAAAGGAGTAAAGGACCTATACAAAGAAAACTATAAAACACTGTTAAAAGAAATAGAAGAAGACACAAAGAAATAGAAAGACATCCCCTGCTCATGGATTGGAAGAATAAACATTATTAAAATGGCCATCCTACCAAAAGCAATATACAGATTCAATGCTATTCCAATAAAAATTTCAATGTCATTCTTCAAAGAAATAGAACAATTATTGATGAAATTCATATGGAATCACAAAAAAACCCTGAATAGCCAAAGCTCTCCTGAAAAAAAAAAGAAGGGAATGGAGGCATCACACTCCCAGACTTCAAACTATACTACAAAGCCATAATCATCAAAACTGCATGGTATTGGAACAAGAACAGACATACAGACCAATGGAATCAAATAGAAAATCCAGAAATAAACCCACAGATTTATGATCAACTAATCTTTGACAAAGGAGCAAAGACTATGCATTGGAGCAAAGAAAGTTTGTTCAATAAATGGTGCTGGGAAAACTGGGTTGCTACATGCAAAAGAATGAAGCTTGACCACTACCTCACACCATACACAAAAATCAACTCAAAATGGATTAAAGAACTAGACATAAGACCTGAAACCATAAAATACATAGAAGGAAATATAGGCGAAACACTACGTGATATTCACATCAAAGACATCTTTACAGACACATCACCCAAAGCAGTAATAGTGAAGGCAAAGATAAACAGCTGGGACTACATCAAATTAAAGAGCTTCTGCCCAGCAAAAGAGACAATAACAAAACAAAGAGAAACCCCACCAACTGGGAGAACATTTTTGCACACAACACTAATGATAAAGGACTGATCACAAAAAATCTGCAAAGAGCTGATGAGACTCAACAACAACAAAGAAAATAATACCGTCAAAAAATGGGCAGAAGAGCTAAAAAGAAACTTCTCTGAAGAGGAAATGCAAATGGCCAACAGGCATATGAAAAAATGTTCAACATCACGTGTAATCAGGGAAATGCAAATCAAAACTACCATGAGATACTATCTCACACCAGTAAGAATGGCACATATTTAAAAAACTAGCAACAACAAATGTTGGCGAGGGTGTGGAGAAAAAGGAACTCTCCTGCACTGTTGGTGGGAGTACAAACTGGTCTAACCACAATGGAGAGCTGTGTGGAGATTTCTGGACCTACTAAACATAGAGCTTCCATATGATCCAGCAATTCCACTCCTAGGTATTTACCCAAAGGACACAGAAACATCAATTCCAAAGAGCACCTGCATCCCTATGTTTATAGCAGCACTATTTACAATAGCTAAGCTTTGGAAACAACCCAAATGCCCAAAAATAGATGACTGGATCAAGAAGAGGTGGTACATATATACCATGGAATATTACTCAGCATTCAAAAAAGATAAACACATGCAATTTGCAGCAACATGGATGGCGCTGGAAGGGATCATGCTCAGCGAAATAAGCCAGAAAGAAAAAGAAAAATACCGGATGATCTCACTTATAGCAGGAATCTAGAAAACTTAAATAAGGGACCAGGAAAATGAATAACTATAGGAAAGTGAAAATCAAAATCAACAAAAAACTATGAACCAGAGACACTTTTTGGGGGCTGGGGGGCGGGAGGGAGGGATTGGGGTCAGAATGGGGGGGTTGCAATTGTATGGGGAATATAAAAATAAAATTTATTATTAAACAAAAAGATGTACATATACACAACGGAATATTATCCAGCAAGCCAAACAGATAAATTTATGCCATTTGCAGCAACATGGATGGAGTTGGAAGACATAGCAAATATGGCAACTATCAAGAGATGTAACCCACATGTATAAACATCTTTGGAGATCTCAGTATTTTTGAGTATATAGAGGTCCTGTAACCAAAAAGTTGGAAAACCAATGCACTGAAAAATCTTATTATGAATTCTCACCACACATATTCTAACACATTTCACTTTTAATACACAACTCTCTGAATTGCTCATCTCTTCCTGTAAGTTTATTCCTTGTTCCTAAATGCTCCTGCTCGTCTACCTTCTCATCTCACTTCTTTTTACTCACTGATGTGTACAGATTCTTTACCACCATTTGACAAATCTGCCCCTGGCCTTGTTTCTACCTGAATGACCCAGACCTACTTGTGTTGATTCTTCTCCCTTGCTCTATTTATTCCACTTACTCACCCCTTGCCCCACTGGTTTTTCCTTGTTTGCCATCACCACATTCTCTTCTTCTTTTGTCATATCACATTTCAAGTAGAGAAAGCTATACAACACTTAATAGTGTTCAGAAGCTAGAACTGTACCTTGTAGTCCAAACCATCAGAACAATTAAAGACCACACACTGAATGGCAAGTGCTTTGGCTAGGTCTTTGGTAGTTTCTGTCTTTCCAGTGCCAGCAGGACCAGCTGGTGCACCTCCCAGGTCAAGCTGCAAAGCCCCCATAAGGCAAAGGTAGCAGCGATCCTGAAGAAATGGGAAACTGACATTGTTGAAGGGAATTGACAAATCCCTAAGTCCTTTCCTTTCCATAGAAGGAGGACCATAATTTTCTATGAAAGTTTTTACAGCAATAGAAATGTACTCAAAGATCCATGCATATAATTAAGTAATATAAATCTCTGCTTCACAAAGATGTATTTATGGCAAATGCTTTTCAAAAATTAATGTTAGATGAAACTTTTCAGTACTATTTTGATAAAAAAGCACTCTTGTGTTAACATTAACCAAGTGATCAGTGACTTACCGTGAGTGGAGTAATAACTAATCTTGGGCACGCACCCAAATATTCATAGCCATAGGTATACTGAGAGAGCGCCATTCTAGCCACACAATTATCCAGGTCTATGTCCCAATAATAGCGCAACTGTCTCTGCCAGTCAAAGGATTCGACCTGTTCTACCTACATTAGCGATAACAATGATGTACATATTAGATGAGCAAATCTCGTAAAGAAACACATGATTTTGCTTAAATGAAACAGTTACCTTGGCTTGAATAAGTTCTGTGACTATGTCTCTTGCATGTACATCAATGGTAATTAAGGCAGTTATGATGTTTCTGTGTAATTTAGGAAGACTGCCTCGAACTAGTGCAGCCAGGGAGTTTAATCTCTAAAAATTAAAAAAAAAATCATCACAATGAATTATCAAATATCAGCTAACATGTATCTTCACCGCCCCCCCCACTGGCATCATTTCATATATTTATTTATTTTTAAATTTTATTTTATATATTTTTACATCATTTTTCATTTTTTGCACAATGTATGCATTTTCATCTTGGTTATAGTCCCTATACGATTCCCACCACCCTTGTTTTGATCCTACTCCCTTCTCCTGCCCCTGGTTTATAGTTGCTTGTGATTTTGATTTTTACTTTATTATAATTAGTCTTTTTCCTGGTCCCTTATTTAGGTTTTCTAAATTCCTCCTATGAGTGAGACCATCCGGTATTTTTCTTTTTCTTTCTGGCTTATTTTGCTGAGCATGATCCCTTCCAGCTCCATCCATAACATGTTTCTTTTTACTACTAAATTTGGAGTAGGAATTTGCCAAAAGTATCTAATTTAAAATATCTATAATTCTGTGACCAGCCAGGATACAGTTGAACTTATTTAGTTCCTATAAGACATTTATGAAGTACATAATATCTTTACCCCACACCTTTCATTAGAAGAAAACAGGGTCAGAGAGGGCATCCACATAGCTATGATGTGGGAAAAGTGAGACTTGAGTAGACCTTTGTCTCCAGGAAAGCCCATTCTCTTAACTACCATGTAGTGATGTCTCTACAGAAGACCATTCTTAAAAATTAAATGTGGTTAAGGAAGTATGCCTCATTTTCAGGGGTTGTTTTTCCTCTGATAATCAGAAAAAATGAGCATTTTAACCAAGCTTATGAGAGATTAAATGATAGCATTTTTTGATGAGACTGAGCTCCTGATTTTCACCTTAACAGTTAAATCTTTTTCAAAGAAGAGCAGCGCTTCTGAAGGCCTTGAAGTGCTATGTTGAGCCAAGTCTGGTCAAGAACCACCTCAGCATAGAGGTCAATGGGATATTTCTCCCGGTGTCTTTCTCTGGGTTTCTTTAAGATGAAATGTTATGGAGGACCTTCATGAGAGTTTTCTTTGACTTCAAGAAAGTAATTTTCTCATTTTGTTTTAAGGGTGATTTCTTTAAAAAAACCCAACATTGCTTGGAAGGACAATTGAATTCGAAGTTAGAAATTAGGTACAGCTATAAAATGGCATTTCCCACTTATACCTGGGAATATCATAGAATTGATTTAGATTCAATCAATTAATTATTGTATTATTGCCTAGGGGTTCTATAAAATAGTAGAAAAACACATTTTGAGTCTAAGAATAGGAATGGCACCAATTCTAGGGTTTTCCTGGATTGAATAAACTTTGTGCAAGATATCCAGGACATAATACAATTTCTCCTAAAATGTTGCAAGCCATTATAATAATATTTCCTTTTGAATTTTTTTATTCTTTTATTTTTTATAAGTATTCATATAAATACCACAAAAAGCCAATGCAGTGTCCCTAAGAAAACTTTAACATAAATGATTTTAGTGAGAACCCCAAAGCTTGGTGAGTTATGTTGAGTTTTAAAAATTCTGAAATGCAGTGAATATGCATTAATCATGCCAATAAAAACCACAGACACCATCTTGACAGCAATATGTTCAATGTCACTCTGTTAAATATCTCACCTCAAAGTTTACTTTTTCAAAATCTTCCAGGGCCTCCAAACAATCAGAATCTCTTTCCAAACACTCAGTCAAGTCACGGCACCACATGATTTGGGAAATGGTCAGGATCACCTGCAGGGAAATATCTTCTTTAAGTGTGGGGTGTATCTCACCTCCCCGCCACCAAAAAAATCAGACATGGGAATTTAAGCAATGGGAGTTACTTGAGAAGGGTGGCCAGCAATCACCCATGTTGTCCTCGGTTTTCCCTGATAGTCAGCGATGGCAGCTTTGCACAGGCGACGCAGAGAGTTGAACATGGCCTCTTCCACTTTACCAAGCCATTCCTCCACATTGCCTCGGGCTTTAAGGCCTTTTCCCAAGTTAACCTGGATTATCAGAGCAATGACAACACAGCTGCCTTTTCTGGGACTTAGAGGCTATCCTCCTTTGTATTTCCAAGACAGAACCCTGAGTTATTTAAATACTGAGAACTGAAAACTATTGGAACTTTCTATTGATATCCCACTCTAAACCTAACTCCCCACCCCAACCCCCCTTATTGTTTTATTTTACTACTTCTTTTTGGAGTCCACTGTTAAAAAGAAATCTACATGTACAACATGTATTTCTTCATTTTCTTATTCTATTTGCTGTCATCTGATTTTTGGCTTCGGCCAAAAATAGAGGTTTTCTCTAAATTTTAACTCATTAAGGCTCCCAGTGGTCTCCCAATTGTCAGGTACAACTGACAGTTTCAGTGCTTTTCCTATTATTTCTTAGACTTCCAATGACCTCACTGCCCTGCTCATCTTGGTTTCCCACATCAATTCTTCTTCTTCTGTCCTCCAGTGACATTTCATGTTTTCCCTAAATTCTAGCCTTGGTCCTCCCTACATCTTCAGTGCTAGTGATAAGCATATTCTTTTATAAACAGACAAATTAAGGACAAGTGAAATGTTTATGGGCTCCTGTCACTTCTGTAGAGTCACCACTGTGCTCTTACTGGGCTGAAATCCTTGGCATTTCCCTGCACAGTTCCTCCGTATGATATGCTCTCCTCTCCATCTTTCTAGGCTCCCTGTGGGAATATGTGTGAGTGTGTGTGTGCATGTGTATTAGTGTGTGTTTGTGTATGTGTGTGTGTGACCTCTGTGGAGTCACTTGTCTCCTCCAGATCTTGGTATTCACTGTCTGCCAGGAGCTACCATAGCCAACAATAACAACCAACACTTTTGTTGCCCATTGTGGGCACTGTTCTAAGTAATTTACATGTAGTATTACTTGCCATGCCTCAGCATTTCAGTAACCAGGCATTTTTAATAATCCTATTCTATGGATGATATTAAGAGTGTGGGACTTGAATCCAGGTGGCCTGGCAGTAGAACCAGCACTTTTAGCCAACAGTCCACTCTTGTGCCTCTTGTCAAGAGTTCAGACATGGCTCCAGTTTTCTCCACTCTGTTCCCAGTAACAGAGCATGTGCATGTCATTGCATTTAACAGGCTGCTTTTCAACTATTTGTTTGACTATGTCTTCACTAGACTTTGTGTTCTTTGAAAGTAAGCATTTTATCTGGGTTTTCTTTGAAACTGCTGAGCCAGCAAATTATCAGTATATAGTAGTGCTTGATGAATGCTCAGAGTGAGAATGAATAAAACTCTAACCTCAACTCTGTAAGAGTAACAAAGTTTACTTATGAAGAATTATAAGCAAAAAGCAGCTTACCTTTTCTCCCTCTGGTGATAGCATCGCTAAAATATCATTTGTAAAAACCTTTTCTGGTTCTCCATCAACACCAGGAATTTTTCCTTCAGCAGGAGGCATGAGAGCAAATTCAAGCTTTGAAATGGAGTCAAAGCATTTCCTTAAGTGTGGCTGCACAGCTTGGGGATTCCTTGTCTGGGCCAAAATCTCCAGAAGTTCATCATTTGATAAGAAGTAAAATCTGGATTAAAGAAAATACTTAGAATATAACTTTAAATTGAAGCAAAGCCTCACATGAATGTTGAATCCTTTAGCCATATCGCTTTCCAATTTACTAATTTCCTGAACCCATAACCTACTGGTGCTTGGTTTCTGGGGGGAGGGGAATACATTTTTCTAAATATATTGTTGTGAAGATTAGTGTAGATGCATTCTGAGCATCTAGAATTATTGCCTGATACATAAAACATAGATGTTTTTATAGAAATTGTAAAAATTGCTAGCTCTTATTATGATAATGATTTGTTCACATGTCTATTATTTGGCTGTGGTGAAGATATATTATTTTCCCTAGAACTTAAACTCGTACCTCGTATATATTTGGTATTCAATACTATTCAATTATATTTGTATTCTGTTCAATTTGTTGAGTAGATGGATGGGTGGTTGCAGCAACCTTATTTGATTCCATGAATACACACTATGGGCCATGCTTATATGACCCTGCATTGGGTTTTCTTGGATCTTGCCCAACAGGGCCATTTTGAGGCATGAATAAAGGTAAAGTATGGAGAAGGGGCCCACTTGGAAGCCCAGGGAAAACAGAGAATGATGAGGGTCTGGCCAGAGAAGACACATAATATATGTGGAGCAAGTGGCCTACGTCAATCCCTTAGGATTGGAGGGAGTGGTAAAGAGCCCATGGCGGTCCCACAATGGGAGAGATGGGGCCAGAAGGACCAGCCATGTCAAGCTTCTCACACCATCTTCCTGCTCCTAACCTGGAAAACCTCAGAAACCTAACAGGAAATTGGGGAAAGTTGATCACTACACATCTTCATTGTTTCTAAAGCAAATTAGCCTTGTCACAAGCTTGGACTAGGGAAGGGGAGAGCTTTATTGAAATAAGTTCAGAGTTTCTTGGTTAGTACAGATCATTTACTGAGTTAAGGTAACAAGAGGTAATTTTTTTTGGTATTATTACCTGAGAATGACCATAAAATTAATGTGACTTCATGGAGATTTTTGTCCAGTGGGCAGGAAGAAACCAGCCCATAGCAGAGTATGTAGGGGGCAATGATTTAGCTAGAAATAAAGATGTTTTTGGTTATACAATAGAGTCAGAATATCATAGGTTGTTTTATAAGCTTACCTTGGAAAGATAACTCTTTTTGATTCTAAATATGTCTCTAAACACTTCTGAATTTGGTCAAGTAATGCATTATTATTTTGAAAAGTCTCCAGAAGTCCTGTTCATTGAAGAAAACATATTGGTAAAACTGTGTTCACATACATAGAGAATACAATTTTAAGTGTAAGTAAAATGTGATACTAATATTTTAGAAGCTTTGGTTTTATTTGATAAAAGAGTGATCTAATAAATTAAAAATTGGGGAAGAATTTGGCTAAGAGAGTTAACTACTACATTTAATAATAACATTAATTTCAATATTAATGTAAGTAATTGACATAGATGAAGTATTTATTTTGAAATAATTTTAGCTGACATTCTTCACTTTTAGGGGCTTAGGAGTATGCAAGCCAAAGCTAAACAATTGCCGCCTTCTTCTCCTTAACCTTCCAAACAAAGTCAACCTCTAAATATTGTACATTCTCTGTCACTTTCTTACTCTTATTTCTATTTCCTCTGCCATCTTTAGATGCAGAAAGTGTGGCAGAGGGGTTGTTTTCCTTTTTCACTAAAGTATAGTACCTTAAGGAGTAAGAGTCATGTTTCACTTAACTTTGTAGTTCTGGTGCCTATCACAGTTCCTGGCTTCCCACCTGTCCAAGAATCAAATCCAGTCTTTATCATGGTCTCCAAAGCTCTATGTGATCAATGACCCAATCCAGCCCTCAACTGGACAGCCTAAATAAAAGAAACTGTGAGCCGATAAAATGAGTTACCTCGGTCTTTTTTGAACAAGTGAACTAAATCATGAACTGGAAAGTCCTATCCAAACAGTTTGGCCCACAACAGGCATATGAAAAAATGTTCAACATCACTTGTAATCAGGGAAATGCAAATCAAAACTACCATGAGATACCAGCTTACACCAGTGAGAATGGCACATATTAAAAAAACTAGCAACAACAAATGTTGGCGAGGGTGTGGAGAAAAAGGAACTCTCCTGCACTGTTGGTGGGAGTGCAAACTGGTCCAACCACTATGGAGAGCTGTGTGGAGATTTCTGGACCTACTAAACATAGAGCTTCCATATGATCCAGCAATTCCACTCCTAGGTATTAACCCAAAGGACACAGAAACATCAATTCCAAAGAGCACCTGCACCCCTATGTTTATAGCAGCACTGTTTACAATAGCTAAGCTTTGGAAACAACCAATATGCCCAAAAATAGATGACTGGATCAAGAAGATGTAGTCCATATATACCATGGAATATTACTCAGCATTCAAAAAAGATAAACACATGCAATTTGCAGCAACATGGATGGAGCTGGAAGGGATCATGCTCAGCGAAATAAGCCAGAAAGAAAAAGAAAAATACCAGATGATCTCACTTATAGCAGGAATCTAGAAAACTTAAATAAGGGACCAGGAAAATGAATAACTAAGAAAGTGAAAATCAAAATCAACAAAAAACTATGAACCGGAGACACTCTATGGGGGGTGGGGGGTGGGGAGGGGAGGGATTGGGGTCAAAATAAGGGGATTGCAATTGTATGGGGAATATAAAAATAAAATTTACTTAAAAAAAAACAAAAAAACAAAAAAAAACAAACAGTTTGGCCCACCACACTGACCACAAGGTGCCATGGTAGACAAAAATCATTAGATTCTGGCTAATGGCCTTGCAGTTTCTTGGAGGGAGAAGGCCCAGAGCCCATATGCACAGTTGTAATGTATTACATCTGCACATGCCTGGGCACAACCCAAACCACAACTAGCTATGACATTGTTCTTCTCTGCCCCACCTTGTGGACCTACCCCTTGTATATTGCCTTCTAAATCCTTTTGAGGATCCAGGTTAAATTCTTTCTGGCACTGGTTTTCTCATGCATGAGTCTTTTTTTTTTTTTTTTAAGATTTATTTATTTATCCACACAAGCACTGTGCACAGTCAGAAGCATGGGAGTCGAGAGAACTCACCAGAGCCAGAGCAGGGAACAGAACAGGCAGACCGACGAAGAAATACACTGCTGAGGGGAGCAGCGGGCGTGGCAGGAGAGGTTTGCCCCCCCCCATGTGGGATCCCCCGCCGGCAGCCGGGGACTGAACAGGGGACTGAACTGGGACCGAACCGGGGACGGAACCAGTGCTGCAGACAGCGCCCAACCGCTGCGCCACCAGGGGAGGCCCTCATGCATGAGTCTTTAATAAAGTCTTGCCTAAAGACTGACGTATAAAGTCAGTTATACCTAGTGCTTGCTGGAATTCTTTTCTTAGAGAGCAAAGGGCCAATCTTTTGTTTTGGGGCCTATAACACAACCCCACACCAAACCACACTTGCCCCTCTGGCCTTACCTTCTAAGCCCTTCTCCTTGTGCATTCTACTCCAACCCACTCTGGTTTCTTGCTTACAGTCATACATGTTATGCGTGCTCTAGCCTTTGTACTCTCAACTTTTAACATTTCCTCCTTTAGGTCCACATAAATATCATATTTTCTCATTGCTGCAGATTTCTGCTCAAAGAACACTTTATCAAGAAGTCTTCCTTTACACACACACATACACACCAGCCCCCAGGTACTCCTAGCTCCTTTGCACTGTTTAATTTTACTTCATAGCTTTATCATCACTTGAAGTGACATATACAGGTCCACACTAGTTTTCCTAAAAACCCTTGGAATAAGTTTTTAAAATTTCAATAAATCTAGTAAAGACTGGGGCATCACTCTGAAATCAAACGCGTTAATATTTGATTAATACATGCAAAAGGTTTGTATACACACATTAAATAGATGTGGTAGGCAGAATAAAAGCCTTTCAAAAATGTTCACATCTAATGCTCAAATCTGTGGATATATTAGTTCATGTGTACAAAGGAGATATGGAGATTATCTTGGACCATCTGTTATATTCACAGGGATCCTTATAAGAGGGAAGCAATAGAGACAGAGGTGGGGAAGGAGATGTGATGATAAAAGCAGAGGTTGGAGTGTTGCAATTGTGGCTGGACAGGACCAAGAGGCAAGGAACACAGGCACTTCCAGAAGTCCCAAAGTTTTAAAGTTTTTAATTCTATCATTCCATGGTGCAATATTGTGATTTATAAGAAACACATATTTTGTTTATTTAGGTAAGCAAAATATATTTCTTATACATATTTGGTCTTCATTCACAGCTACTATCTAACAGCTCCCAAAAGTCTTGGAATTTCCTAAGTATTCAGAGTTTTAAAGGTGTCTTTTGTTATGTGAATGAGGTGACTATTTGGGAAACAACTGAGGCTGATGGTTGGTTGCCAGGGAAACCTACCTGAATAAAGGGTGGAAGTTCTAGTCTTATTTCCCCTCCACTGGGGGCAGGGGGCTGGAAATTGACTACTGTGTAATGTATGTTGTGTAGACTCCATAAAACCCAAGAGAAGGCGGCTATGGAGAGCTTCTGGGTTGGGGAACAAGTGAAGAGTTGGGAGAATTAGCACACCTGGAGAGGATAGGAAAGCCAAGTGTCTTCTCTACATACCTTGCCCTATGAAGCTTTTTCATCTGACTTTTGACTTGTATCCTTCGTAATAAATCAGTGATATTGTGAGTAAATAGGATTCCTGAGTTTTTGTGCCCTCTAGCAAATTAGTCAAACCTGAGGAGGATTTGCAAACTCTTGATTTATATCCAGTCAGAACCTGGGCTTGCGCTTAATGTCTGAAGTGGAGTGTACCCCCAAGTTATAAAAAGAGCAAAAAGAAGCAGATTCCTGAGCACCAAAACAATGAATTGACTGAAAGATAATGATGTTAACACTATTAACACCTACTAACTACCAACAACAAGAATGGTGTTCAATTCACATTGCTTAGCATGAGTGTCAACTGTATTACAAATATTCTTGGTCATCACTGCTAACTAGAACTAAGGGGTGAGTGTCCCACGTGCCATCAGACTCTTACATGTACATGATTTTAAAGTCTTTATTTTTGTCTGTTTTAAAAAACAAAATGTTTTATACCTGGTTGAGTTGCTGCTCGTAAAGCATTAGGCAGCCGGTTCACCTTCCTCATGATTTCTTTCCATGACTTATCCACTTGAAGGAACATCTTGGACTCTGCAGGTAATTGTCTCTGAATATCTGGAGCATTAAAAATGCTTTCTAGATAGAGCCAGTTTCTCTGGCAGGTCAGCCACTCTTCCTAGAAGAAAATATGGACATTGCTAAATTTGAAACATCAAACTGAAAACATATAATTACCTTGAAAATAATTACATGAGCCCTCACTGTATCGCTTTTCTTTTGAGAACTTCTCACTGGTCCTTGAAAGGAAATCTCTTTAAAGTGTCCAAGACTTACCCCAATCTGATTCAAGCCACTTTCTTCTGAGCAGAGTTATAATGAGACTATTGTGTAGTAACTAGAATGGACCCTGAGAAATAAAATTAACATTCCCAGGAGACATTCTAGAAGGAGGCCAGATGCTTACTTAAAGAAATCTGAAGGATTGGGAAGTAGTAAGTTTATTTTATCTCCAAATACAGAAATGATTATCAACAAAAGATTTTTTCTTTGGCTTCAATTATTTCTGTATTCTTCCATTCTTTAAAAGAATGTCAAAAAAGTCAAAAGTGAAACCTGTTTGTGACAAAATGTGATAATACAAAAGACTGAGAGAAGAAAATCACTCATCACCTCTCCTTTTAGAGATAATCACTGTCAATTGAAGAACGCAGAAATGCAGTATTAAAATTGAAGTCTGTAGACCCCACCTTTCCTCTCTGCCTCCTGTCATCACACATTTAGGCCCAAGCTTTATGTCTCACTTCTCATTCCAGATATGGGGATTATGACTAACCCCTAATGTCACAACCATTCTTTGTTTACCTCAGGACTCAAACTTTCCATTTGTTAATTCTCACGATGGTCCCCACTGAGCACTGGCTTCTAATAAGGATCCTCTGTGAAAACATGTCCTTTTCTTTGAACTGTACTCCCCTTCATAGGGCTCAGCCATCAGTACAGAACACTGGACAGAGGTCAGATTTTAAGGGGTTCATTGAAGAGGACATGTTCCTGAAAAAAACTCTATGAACTAAATTAAAAAAATTATCTTTTTCTATTTATTATTTCAGAGATAACTTTTGATATTAGAATATACAGTCACCCACACATAATTAAAATCAAACTAAAATTATGAAATTTAGGAAAGAGAATAGGTAGGGTCAAAGTGAAATCATAAGTAGGTTCTTTGGTTGACTAGGGGATAATCCAAGGGAGAAGAAAATAAAAAAGGAGGTGTATACCACAAGGAAGGGTACCAAGGAGACTTCAAGCAATGGTGATTGTTTTCCAATAAATAGGAGGTTGCTGTGGCAAGACTCTAGGTAGCCTACACAATCTAGTAATCATACCCTTGTGTGATTCTCTACCCTTGAATGTGGTACCACCTGTGACTTGCTTCTAAGTATAGAGAATATGACAAAAATAACAAGATGCATAAGGTTGTAATAATTTGTCTTGCCAGGAGACTTTCTCTTATTTGCTAGACTGTTGAAGCAAGTTGCTGGGGAAGTCAACAGGGAAGAACTTCTGCATGCAGTTGCTGAGGATGGCCTCTGGCTGACAACCAGAAGAGCTTCGTCCTAAGGTACAAGGAAATGTTTTTTTTGCCAATAAGTTGAGTGAACCTGGAAGTGCATCTTTTCTTAAGAATATCTGATGGGAACCCAGTCCTTATCCACATGTTGATTGAAATCTTGTGAGACCCTAAGTAGGAGATCCAGTTAAGTCATGCCCAAACTTATGACTCGCAGAATTGTTATTGTTTCATGCCACTAAGTGTGAGGCATTTTGTTTCACAGCAGTGGTAACTAATAACAAGGGTGATGGTAATAACACTGAAATAGAAAATTGTATAGAGAAGAGCTTAACATGTTTGCATTTTCCTTATATGCTAATCATCATAAGATGTCAAAATTAAATCTTTAAACTACATAATATTATTGATTGATTGAACAAATGATTTCTAAAATACTATGGCTCTCTAATTATCTAAATTCATGAATTAAATTATCCTTACTCACCAGTGTTTGATTAAATAAAGCAAGGTGTTTAGACCAGTCATCCACTCGAGTCTTCAGTGGGCCAACATAACGTGAAGAGGCAATGGTTGCAATGTTGATGGTGCTGTCATCAAGAAGGACCTTAAAAGGAGGAGGATATACATACAACATTATATGTTTCCACTCACAAAGATAATTATAGCTTTTGAATCCCAAGAATCCATTTAAAAGCCAAC
This sequence comes from Talpa europaea, assembly GCF_964194135.1. Taxonomy (NCBI): domain Eukaryota; kingdom Metazoa; phylum Chordata; class Mammalia; order Eulipotyphla; family Talpidae; genus Talpa; species Talpa europaea. The sequence continues at coordinate 46,432,321 of NC_140072.1, forward strand.
TATTTAAATGAGTAGTTTAATTCTATTTCCTACCCATCCAATTCTCCTTATACTCTTCTCTATGGCTTACAGTCCACTATGATGTTCTTTCAAAGGTCATCAAGGGAGTTTTGATTGACAAATCTTGGCTCTTTCTGTAATTATTAATGACACAAGTTTTCTTTCTTTTTGTTCAACACTCTTCTTCTTTCTCTACCTACTTTTAGGTATCTGGCAACTTCTTTATACCATTTGATCATCCAGGTCTTTATTTCTTAAAGTAGTCAAAAATTGCAAAATTAGCCATCTTCTCTATCAAATGACATATCACTTTTCTTGAATTATTTTAAGCAAGAGGAAAATTGAACTAATTCATGTCAAGTTCTGAGTGATTACAGTTTTCCCTCTTCTTCCCTACCCTACTTCTCTCTTTGTGCAACTAAAAAAAATGTATCTGTTAATCTAAAAGATTTTAATTGCTCTATTTAAATTATAAACTTCTTGAGAGCAGAGGCCCCGACCCCTGGCATCACTTGACCTCGTACTGAATGAGGATCTGCTCTCTCCCAGGCACTGCATGGAGTCAGGTCTGGTCTTGCTCTTCCAACCTACAACTGAAAAGTCATTTTATCTCCAATTCTGACCTGGGTACACTCTAATAGACCAGGGATTTGCTTTTTAAATTAGTCCATAAGACCCAGATTCCTTGCCTAAACAAATGTCTTTAGATTTTAAGTCACTAAGACTGTAATGATTGTTAGATTTAGTTTCTTATGTTCACAAAGCTAGGTCATCTGCTCCTAATCAAAAAGAGTCCAGTGAAATTAGCTTTTTAGTGTGCTATAAACCTGAAATGCTCATTTATATTTCTTTGCCTCATTGAAGTGGTTTGACCAAGGAGAACAAACCAGCAAAACAATAAGAACAGTTCTTAGACTCAGTGAATAACATCTTGGTTACCAGAGGGAACAGGAGTGGGGTGGGTGTGAGGGGGCAGAAGGGGAAGGAAGAGCTGTTGAGAAATGGTGGCAGGGTTGTGGCACTGGATTGTTAGTGGAGGGTAAGTGAGGCACATTCACATATGGCAGTGTGAAGTTATGTAAACTACAGGTGAGTAAATAAAACTTAGTGTAAAAAAAGCATGATCAGATCCTAAGATTAGAAAAATGAATGGCTTGAAATGCCATTCATTTTCATCTAAGTCTATCAAATCTTTCCTCTTTAAGGTCCAGGATTGGTCTAGGAAGAATTCTAAGATCACTTCAGTGATAATTGATTTCTAGGCTTTTCAAAATGCCTCAGGGGTTATTAACTACAGATTACAACTCATATATAGATGTGTGTGTGTTTGTGTGTGTGTATGCCATTTTTATTATTTTGCTGAGTATTTCATATACACTCATGCATGTAAATTTAAATTTTGCATTCCCAATTAGTTTTTTCCTATTTAGTAACTATCATATTTAATTCTTTCATCATAATCTTTCATAGAATACTTTTTTTTTTGGATTAAGTACTGTTTGTTTCATTTTTTTTAAATTGAAGTATCAGTGTCTTATAATATTACATAAGTTTTAGGTGTGCAGCATTATAAATCAACATGTGTATGTTCTGCTTTAAGTTTTCTCATAGAATACTTTGAACTAGGTCTGCTTAGAATCTTTACCATAAGTTTTCAATAACCTAGTTACTCACCTGTATGTCATCTGTGCCGCCTAGGATAAATACATCTTTGGTATCACGGTGAGGGAGAATGACAAACTCAGTTGTTTTCCAAGAATCCTCCACCTTAGAAATAATTCAAATTTTAGTATATCTAAATTTCACTTGTGTGTAGGCACTCAGTAAATGCATGTGAAATAAAATAAGTGAAAGCACCACACAATTGTCCCATTCTCCTACTCCCTTTAAACTTCTTACATCTTCTTTATGGATTTATTGATGATAGCAATTTACTTAATTTTATTGACTAATGTTAATATATGGGAATAATTTGTGATATTTTAATGTGTATTCTTAACCACTTTATGCTTTCATTAAAAGAAAAATTGTTTTTATACAGATGATCATTAGGCATGTAAGTAGGTTTAGAATAAGGAAGTAAGTATCCTTATTCTAAAGTGGGGAAGTTTTCTCCATGTCTCTTTGAAGCATTTTATACAGTCTTCTTTGGTAATTTGAAAGATAACATATTTTGCTATAGAAGAGCTTCCTTGGTATGTGGTTATTAAATAAGCATGCACATTTCAAACCCTGTTGTCATCAAGTTCTGACTGGTCTATTAGCCAAGTAGAAAAAGGACAATTATAGAAATTATTATAATAATAAAGGTAATAAAATTTAGGAAATGACAGGATGACTGATTTCGAGAGGACGCAATGTTTAAAAATCCATTTAGGTAGGGCCTCCCCGGTGGCACAGCAGTTGAGTGCTGGGTTGCGAAGCTGCCCGCAGCCTCTGCAGCTTCGGTTCGATCCCTGGCCCCTGGGCGAGGGTCCCATATGGCTTGCAGACCTCTCCTGCCGCCCCTGCTCCCCTCTGCAGTGTACTTGGTCTGTCTGCCTGCTCTGCTCTCCCCTCTGGCTCTGGTGAATACTCTCACCCTCCCGTGCTCCCACTATACACAGTGCTTATATAAATAAATAAATAAAATCTTTAAAAAAAAATCCATTTAGGTAGAATCAAAAGTTGCTGATCTTGAAATGATCAAGAGAATATGAATATGAAAACCTTTACATTGCTTCAGAATGAATATTTTTTCAGATTTACCTTTTTAAGAAGTGTTTCTAAGGCAGCTTCTCCAGAAGCTTGTCCAGAAATGTCTTGGATTTCTTGGCCAAAGTGAAAAACATGTAACTCAGCAAGTCTCTCCAAAGTTAAAGGAACTTCAAGGTCCAATAATGTAGCATCAATTGTTTGTTCAATAGCTGCCCAATGTCTAGTCTTCAAAGTTGGATTCCTCAAGTCAATGATAACTGGAAGCTAGAAAACAAACACTCTCAGAGACACTTTACATTTTATCTTAAAAACATAGCCCAAGGCTTCTGGATTTAATTCAGGAATACAGAGAGTTGGAAAGAATACCATTTACACTCTTACAATAAAGAAACTTCTGGACAAACTGCAAATCAACTGCTTGTATTGAACCTATCACAAACTGTGATTGCAAGGCAACCAAGGACCCGAGAGTTTGCTTTCTAGGGTCAGATAGAAGATTCAGCCAATTTGAAAAAATAAATCACTAAAAACTGAGTGTGAAGTCCTGGAGGTTAAAAAGATAGAGGTGTTCACAAGGAAGACTGGGAAGAATCATAAGAAAATCTACTTATGGTTCTGGCTGGGGCAGGGAGAAGTGTGGTGGTGGTGGGAAACATCAGCCACTATTGTAGCTCTAACCAACCCATCTCTCTTAACTTCTCTACAGAACAAATTAATGTGCATGGAAAAGAGCAATAAAAACTCATTTCAAGGCATTGGAAATAACTCATTGTACGTATCTGCATATAACTGGAGAAACATAACAGGAAAATTAAAAAAAAATTTCTTATGAAGGAGAGACAAAAATAATTCTAGGTCCATTACTATAGCTGGAGGAAAGACAGCAATACTTGTGAAGGTCAGAATTCTGAGAGCAAGGATGCAGTGTCCTGCTAAGATATAAGCTTAATAAGAACAGGAGGGATGCTCCTCCTTATCTTTCCCTCCAGGCTAACAAGTATTGAGGAAAGATAACAGAGGAATACAGAGTGGAAAGTTGCAAGAAATAGTCTCTCTGGACACAACACAAGGAAGGACCTAACATCAGAATGAAATAGAAATTGAAAAAAAAAGAACTTTGGCCAACCAATTATAACTCTAAACCTAAAGTATCATTAGAACAATTTATTTATTTATTATTTTAAAAAAGATTTATTTATTCATTCATTCATTCATTCAGTCAAGCACTGGGTACAGTCAGAAGCATGGGAGGGTGAGAGAATTCACCAGAGCCAGAGGGGAGAGCAGAGCAGGCAGACTGACGAAGTACACTGCTGAGGGGAGCAGCGGGCGGCAGGAGAGGTCTGCGCGCCATGTGGGACCCTCGGCAGGTAGCCGGGATCGAACTGGCGTTGCAGCTTCGCAACCCAGCGCTCACACACTGCGCCACCGGGGAGGCCCTAAAGTATCATTAGACAATTTAATATTGTTAAATTGAAGGGTATGAAGGGTAACTATATGAAGGGTAACTATATGAAGTGTAACTATAGCAACATCAAATCTCAAATCCAGCCTACCTCCCAAATAAACTTAGTGTAATATATTACACAAAAAGCTAAAATCACTCTTCTCAAGGGGGAAAATTTGCTTCTCGCTGTGTCTAAAGCATTGCTTATTTTTCCTACCGATCTCTTCTTTTAGTTTTTTCATCTTTTTGAAAAATCAAAAACTGCTTAAAAGGATAAAATCATTTTCCTTTTCCTTCCAATTTCAAGGACTGGCTTAACAATTACAGGTTTCAAAGAGGTAGCCTTACACACCAACTAGGCACACCTGGAAGATGGCACATATGTTTGGTGCCATGGTATAAATGGACAAGCGCTCTGGCTTCATCTGACTGTGTAAGATCTAAGTGGGTCAGTAGCTTGGCATCCTTACAATTCATTCCTATACTCATTCCCCTAATACTTGGAAAACCCTTACATTGAGGATTTCTTCTACCCAAGACATTCAGTTACATGATTTGGTCACATGAAGAAAAAGCTGTAAGCCGTGCCTCAGCAAAAATTGAATGCGTCTATCTATCCTCTCTTTTCTCTCTGCAAGGAAGATTAAACAGAGAATTCCTAACTCATTCTCATTAACATGAAGTAGTACCTGTTTGACCTGGAGATTTTGAAATAATCTTTACTGAATTTACCTTTTCTTTCATGCTTTCCACCTTGCTTTTTAGCTGAGGGACTACACTGTTGGGTGGCAAGCCTTTTTCCAGTTGAGTCACAAATTTGGCGTATTTAGAAACTTGACTGTTTAGGAGTTCTGGATCCAGGCTGTCAAATTTGGACTGTGAAAATTAGAAGTTAAAAAAAAAAAAGAAGATAAGACATGATAAAAGGAAAGCTTAAAATAACTTTTTCCCCTTTATTCAGAATTTCTCAGTAGTGAAATTGCTTATCCAAGTCAATTCTAATTAGAAATGGTTTTACTTATTAAAATTGATATAGCATAACAAGCATCACTTGTTGAATTCTTTTATATCCTTATCTCCCATACCATCAAATGCAGTATTACAGTCCTTATAATTGATTCCTGAGGCAAAATCTTTGCAATGAGAAAGTTTGCTAATTTTTGTTCTTGTTAACTAGAAATTTCTTACCTAGTCATCTCCTATTATTTGAACATGCCCTCTTAATATAAATGGTTTTATTAAAACATTTCACATGCATATATCGATAAATATCTTTCTCATATAAAAATATAAATGTACACATATATCAAATTATCAGGTGGTCAAATGGATGAATGCAATAACATTTATAAGCCTTAATTTTTTATTTTCCCCCTTAGATTCAAAATTTTTCTTCTCTTTCTGCTCCTGCATGGTTTTTTTTTTTTTTTTTTTTTTTGTACATTTCCTATGGTAAATTCATCCCACTCTGGAAGTCACTGATCTAATCTTTGGTAATAATTAGAAAACTCTCTAAGCTTCTTTACTACTCAGGGACATTTTCAATTTCTGAGATATGTGATAAATGAGCTATACAAGAGCATTTAAAATTCTTGATGCACAATGTATATTTGCTTGTTTGTTTTCAGTTTTCTTCACTGGAATGTAAGTTCTGTGTGGGTTTGGACTTTGTCCTTTTTATTATCCCTGGGTGCTCCCACCACCTAGAACATTTCTGAGAAACATGTTTCTGTGCCATGGTTATTTAACCAAGACATATCCCTTCTAATTATTGGCATCAGCATAAGTAGAAAGAATGAATAAGTATAAAACATGTTTGTGAAGTTGATGGTATTTCTTACATGTCCATATCACACTTGTAAGTTTAGATGGTCATTGATTCTGCCTCTTAGAGAGTTGACCCTGAGACAGTTTTTTTTTTTTTTTAAAGACATGTATATTTATTTATTTATTTGTTTGTTTGTTTGTACATGCACTGGGTACAGTCAGAAGCGCGGGAGGGTGACCCTGAGACAGTTTTAACATCAGAGTATATTCTGGAAACCAAACTCTATGGTGGTCTTTGGCACTTGGCCCCGTAATTAAGAAAATTAAGAAAATTAAGAAAATTTACTACAACATGGATGGACCTAGAGGGGTAACACTCAGTGAAACAAGCCAGAAGGAAAAAGAAAAATATTGAATGGTTTCACTTTTAGGAGGAATATAGGGAAACCAAATAAAGGATCAGGGAAAAAATACTAATAAAAATAACAAAACTATCAGGCACCATAAATATGAGACATTTGTAAGAGAGGGGGAGGAAAAGGGATCAAAACATGGGAGACAAGAGCACAAGGGACTATGGTGATGGTTCATGGGTGAACTGATGATGGGAATTTTATGGGGAATACACAATGATGTAAAAGATATGAATGAAAAATTTTATTTATTTATTTATTTATCGATTTATTTATTTATTAATACAAGCATTGCAAGAAGTGCGGGAGGATGAGAGAATTCACCAGAGCCAGAGCGGGGAGCAGAACAGGCAGACTGACGAAATACACTGCTGAGGGGAGCATTGGGAGTGGCAGGAGAGGTCTGCGTGCCATGTGGGACCTGTGCCTGGTGGCCGGGGATCAAACCGGTGATGCAGAGGCTGTGGGAAGCTTCGCGACCCAGCGCTCAACTGCTGCGCCACCAGGGAGGCCCATAAATGAAAAAAATTTTAAAAGAAAGGTAAAGTAAAAAAAAAAAAAAGGAAATTTAATACTAAGCTCTCAAAGGAAGATCTTAGATCTCATTACTCTGATTCCATTCTACTCAGTGAACATGATTACTTCTTTTTTAAATAAAAGGCTATCAAGAACAGAAGCCTAAGCTAACAGAAATCTAAAGTGTATAGATCATAAATAAAATCCTACAATCAAGAATACTTTATAATATATCATGACAGTAACATGTTCAGAAACCATAAAGCAAGTGAATGTCATGCAATGAGATCTTTTGATGATTCCTTCATTTAACTGTTTTAAATGAAGGACCAGAGACACCTGTCATATAATAGTGCATTCTGCTCTGTGGTATATAATGGTATATAATTTAAAGAGTTGACCCTGTGACAGTTTTAATGTTTTAAATTATATGGTATACGGATGGTCTCACTCATAGCACGAATCTAGAAAACCTAAATAAGGGACCAGGAAAAAGAATAACTATAAGAAAGAAAAAATCAAAATCAACAAACAAGTATAAACCAGAGACACACTATGGGGGGGATGGGGAAAGGAGGGATTTGGATCAAAATAAGGGGGGTGCAATTGTATGGGGAATATAAAAATAAAAAAAAATCTGCAAATAAAAAAATTATATATCATATATAATTTAAATTTTATTATATTATAAATTGTATAATATAATATAATTTATATGATATTGACAGTTTTAAATTATATGGTATATAATTTAAAGACCTTTGTGCATTTTCCATAAAATTATAACATTATGCATCTTACTAAAATTAAGAATACACCATATTATTTTAAAATTATAATTTATCTTAGAATTTTAAGTTTAATTAATACAAAATGATTTAAGAATTGAGGTTTTTTTTTTTTACCTTTGACCATTCTTCCTGGAGTTGATCCCACTCATATAAAGAATCCCAGAGCAATTGTTTGAGCTTCAATTCAGCACAAACTTCTTCCAAAGCATCAAACTTGGACACTTCCACCTTTAAAAATATAATAAGCAAAATACACTCACTATTTAGTTTTCATATATAAAGATCTTATGTTATCCTCCTCATAGTAATTCTAGATATAGCGACTACTTAGCAGAAAATGGGTAGATCCTAAATGGGAGAGAAAAGATGAGATAGAAACAAATGAAAAAGATGAAACAAATCTCAAAACTCCATATATATTCAAATTTCCACTTGGGTGGCAAAGTGTAATTCTTTACACTGCCTTAGAACTTAAATATTCCCCAAATACATTAAATATTACAAGAGTAATAAGGAGAGAACAGCCTGGTTTTTGCTTTTTTTTTTTTTTCCTCTTTTAACCATATAAAGGGTTATAGAAAAACCTAAGAAGCTATTTTCATGAGAGATATTTTGAGATTGCCTTGGCTCAGAGGTGGAAAAACTGTCACAGGTTTGGTTGCACAAAAATTGTGAGCCCTGTGATAAGTTATGGCTTTGAACATTCTATCCAATTCTATCCAATAGCAGAATATGCATTATTTTCAAGAACACCTGGATTACCTAGGTTAGGTCAACAATGGATAGACAAGCTACAAAACAGCTCTTAGAAAATTTAAAAAGACTGAAATCATACCAAATATCTTTTCTGATCACAGTATGAAACTAGAAATCAACAATAACAGGAAAGTTGAAAAATTTGCAAGCATGTGGACACTAAGCCAACACAACCCCTGAAATCAAAAGGAAAATTAAAAAAAGAACATTGAGGCAAACAAAAATAGAAACACAGCATATAAACACCTACATTGTGCTGCAAAAGCAGTTCTAAGAGAGAAGTTTATAGAGATAAATGCATATATTAAGAAAATAGAAAGATCTCAGCAACTTTACAAATTAAGGAATTACAAAAAGAAGAAAAAATTAAACCTAAAGTTAGCGGAAGGAAGGAAATAACAAAGATCAAAGCAGAAATAAATGAAATAGAGACAAGAAAAACAATAGGGAAGATTAATGTGACCCCAAGTTGACTTTCTGAAATGGTAAGTAAAATTGATAAAATTTTAGCTAGACTAAGAAGAGAGAAGACAAATAAAATCAGAAATGTAAGGGGAGATATTATAGCTGATATCACAAAATACTTAGTAACAGACTACCATGAACAATTACCTGCCAACAAATTTAAAAACTTAGAGAAAGGGATAGATTTCCAATTTTGAATCCAGAAGAAACAGAAAATCTGGACAGAGTAATAACCAGTAAAAAGATTGAATCTGTAATAAAAACTTTGCCACAGAAAAGTCTGGATGGCTTCACTGGTGAATTCTATCAAACATTTAAAGAAGAATTAACACCAATTTTCTCAAACTTTTCCAAAGTTGAAGAGGCAGGAACACTTCCAAACTCATTTTATGAAGCCAGTGTTACCCTGACATCAGGGTACTCATTAAGAATTAGTAATAGATGACTGGATCAAGAAGCTCCACAAGATAAACTCATGCCATTCACAGCAACATGGATGGAGCTAGAAGGAATTCTGCTTAGTGAAGGAATGAAAAAGAAAAGAAGGAAAAAGAAAAATATCAAATGGTTTTATTTATAGGAGGAATATAGGAAAACCAAATAAGACATCAGGGGGAAAAAATGAAAACACAAAACACAACAAAGCAAAAATAAACAATTACAAACCAGAGACATCCTGCAGGGGAGGAGGAGGGAGAGGGATCAGAGGGAGGGAGGGAGGGACTGAGGTGATGGTGCACCGGTATGTTGGTGAAGGGAATTCTATGGGTACTGCACCTGAGGGTGGGGGGAAGCATTGTTTAAAAATGAACAATGATGTAAAACAAAACAAACAAAAAAAAAGAATTAGTAATGATCTCTTAGGCCATTTAGGGCTTCACTTCTTAACCCCCCCCCTCAAAAGACTGAGAGTTACAGAAGGAAGATTGGACCTGAGATGATTATAAAGGGAAAATTGGTCAAGTATAGAGAGAGCAAGGGAACAACTCAGGTTTTGGCTCAAGCAATGCTCTTTTTCTGATAGCAGTAGTATTTGATCAAACAATGTTTCTTCTGTACCTCCTTTCCTACTACATACTTTCCTATCTTGTATGTCAGTTAACAAAACCTGGAAACAACTAGTTTTCTCATGTGTAAGCGCCCTGCCTCAAGTATTCTATCAGTCACATTATAGAGTGCCACGTTCAAGAGATAGATGTGCATTTCCACATGAGGTCAAGTCACTTCAAGAATTCTGGACAGATTAACAAAATCTCCTTCATTGTGGTGGATCTCTACTTTTGACCTTAGGAATCTTTTCTCTTCTCTTCTTGGTCGCACTGAAAGCTGTTCAAACTACTTATGTCTTCCATCCATTTCTCTTCTTCCTCTTCTTCTTCCTTTTTTTTTTTTTTGAGTCATATCTTTCAGCCTTTCAAACCTACCCTTTTGGACTCATCTATGTCCAGGTTTAGTCAAACTCTCTTCTTTCATCAGACTGGCACATGAAACCAAGGGCAAATCAGACAATATTCTTGGAATCATAACACATACATGAATGTAAAATAAGCCTGAATATCATTTAAGAAAGAACAGATACTTTGACCATATTTAAAAGTTCACAAACATTTGAACATGGAAATTACAATCTTGGTCTGACAGTTTATCTATACTTCACAGCTATTTTTAAATAAGAAATACATTTTGTTTGATGTGTACTAATGTTTAAACACTTCAAGGCAAGGAACAAAACGTGTTTTATTTCAGACAGTTTCAGAAAAATAACTAGCAAATAGGTGTTCAAACATTGAATGTGTACAGTCACATTGTATCAATGCCATATCTATTCACATTTTTATAAATAGAAGCATAGATATGTCATTACCTTAAAATTCTTCTGATAAGATTTATATTGAAATGCGCGTTTTTGAAGATCATCTAAAACTGCTTGCAGTTCATTCAATACGACCTTTATTTTGTCTGGGTCAGCATTAATATCCAAAATCTGTGGATCCTGTAAAATTAATATAGTTTTTGATTATTTTGATACTTTTTACATTCCTACTTTTTGATGTAGACCATTAAAGCAAGTGAGTCAATAAACATGTTTTAAAAAAGTATTTTTAAAATCTCTTTTCACTCTGACTTTTAGAAAATATGTTAAAATGGTTGCTTTTCCTGAATTTTAAATAATGCATATATGTTGTAAACAGTGCAAAGGAGAAGCATGGGAAAACATTGTTTTAAAATAATGCCTAATCTATTTTCCTTCATCCACTCTCATTTCCTACACTTCAGCCAACATGACTTCAGTTAAGGAGAGATGATGAAATGGAGAAGAGAAGAAAAAGATATGTTTACAATAAAGTTACAATAAAGATATCAGTTTACAATAAAGGAAATAAAAAGTCTTTGATTTCTGAGAGAGAGGAAGAAAGAAAATAAATAAATGATCAAGTATAAGTTTTCTGGCTGAATTGTGGGGTTGAAACCCCATATGAAAAGGGAAAGTTCAGGAGCAGAGTAGAAACACCTAAGTAGGTTTGGAAGAATCTGAGATAATGGGAGCAATGTGAGAACTATTATAGCCATAGATTGGGAGACCCATCTGCTTTTTTTTTTTAAATATTTAAAAAACAGGTTTATTAGGGAAGGGATAAAACAGTTAAAGACACTTGCATAGACACATGCGGGCAGAAAGAGCTGCCCCAGAAGGGACAGGTTTGCTGAGAGAGGCCTGCATGGTTGCAGGCAGGCGGCCTTGACAGGTCATGGGAAGGCAGGAAGCTGCTGCCCTGCAGAGGGAGAGAGTTGGTGAGAAGAGTCAGCTGCATAGTCACCGGTGGGCAGTGGGAGTGCTGCCCGGAGCCTGTGCAGAGACTGCACAGATACAGCCTTCTTCTGTTTGGGAGGGGCCACTCCTTGTGAGCCTTTGGGTTGGTTGCTAATTTTGGATAACTATGTAGAATTTGAAAGGGACCAAGATTCCACAACGGGCTCAATCTCCATATCTTTATCTTTGGGTCTGTGCTCTAGACAGCAGTCTGGTACCTGCTTGGATGTTATGCTTTGTAAATATTTTTTTTGAAGATTTATTTATTTATGCATACAAGAGCTGGGGTACAGGCCAGAGATGCGGGGGGTGAGAGGATTCACCAGAGACAGAGTGGGGGACAGAACAGGCAGATCCACTGAAATACACTGCTGAGAGTAGCGGAGGAGACCCATCTGCTTTAACCAGCCCTACCTTCAAAATGGCAACATGCTCTAGAAATCAATTTACCCCAAACCATAGGACTACCCCCCAACATGAGAACAGTTAAATTGATACTGAGGCGGACACCACCATGTCCATTACATATGGCAAATTAGCAGAAGGGGTGCTTGTATCTTTTGTTTGGCAAGATTGGTGCAAGTTGACCAAGTAGTCTTTATAATCATTTATTGATTTCTACTCTCTCTAAAGGGGGAATATTCTATTATGTGGCTAAACAAACTTTAAAACTGCAACAACGGCTATGAAATATGCTAACAAGTTGTAAAAATATTTACTTCAAAAAAATAAATACAAGCCAGTAGACTGAGAAGTAAATATTACATATATGCTTTGCCTCCACTGGTCTAGAATTTATTCAGAATTTAAAAAGAGATTTAGAAATACTTTCAACTTTAAATAGCATCTCAAAAACACTGTTAATTGGTTAGAATGAAAACTTAAGAAACAAAAGTCAGGTTAAATTGCAATATGAGCTCTAAATGATTTAATTAAAATGCAGTAGCTAGACTTTGCAACTTTTAAAAAACCCTACTTTAGCTTACCTGTGCTTGCAGCTTTATTTCATTGACTTCATTGTTTAGATCTTCAAGATCTCTGCCCAAATGCAGACAAAACTGCTTAATACTTGTTTCTCTATCACCCACGGATTTATCAATGGCATTCCGAACAGCAACAATGGAGGGCTTCATTGTTGCAAAAACAGCAAAGTCTTCAGGAGGTGTGGGAACCTGATACTGTTCAATGAGTTTGTACATCTGAATCACTGTATTCCCTTCCTCTTCCAGGCTTTCGATCTGAATAGGAACATTGGTTACTCGTTAAAATATATTAGAGTTCTATTTACCCTTTAAGTTTTGTCTAATAGGAGAGAGTCTCTGTGCACTGTGAACTTCACACTGCGAACAGATGACACGTGAGAAGAGTGTTTAATGTCACTGGCAAACGAGTTGAAGCCTGTTGAACAACAAATGTCATTGCTACACGATAGGTAATCAGGCACGGGAGTGAGATGTTTGGAGCTGAACTGAGTTACTACTTTTGTAAATGTTTATTTTTCTGTTCTCTTTTGTCCTCTAGTAGCATTAAATGCCAATATTTAAAGCTCCCAGAGACAACATGTGCCAAGAGGATGCTCAGGTGTCCTATTGGAAATTCTAGGCCTGTGTGCTCAGCAGTGATTATCCCAGAGCAGCTTTTGAGGTAGGAAGGCCATGCTCCTGGCTGGCTGCATGTGTCCCATTATCCTTTAATAAATACTTTTACTAGCTCTAACTGAATACTAAACGTCCATCTTTATTAGATTGATTCCCTACCTTCAGGGGGACAGTACTTTTCCTACTTTCTTAGCAAGAGAATCTCCAATTGGGGGAACCCTCCCCCCATAACACAAACTCTACTATATGATTCTAGAAGGAGCAGCCATGTTTGTACAGTTGATTCAAACTTCTGGCCGCAAGAACCAAGCAGCATGAAATTGGGATCTTGCAAACTCACCTCAGTATGACATCTTGCTTGAACATGGGAACAAACAGATTTTAGTTGTTAGCAGAGACCATTTGCTTTCATGTGGAGACAGAAAAGAGGTCCCTAATCTGAGAAGATAACTGCAGCGAGGCTCCTGAGAAATGGCTCTCAATCTTTAGCTTGTATTGCAATCACTTTGGACAGTTTGCTAAAACACAGTCTGAGAGGCCCCAAATTTCTGTTCAGAAGGTCTAGGTGAGGCCCAAGATAGGTATTTCTAACAAGCTCCCCACTGTTACTGATGCGCTGGTTTGGGCTCCACCTTTCAAAACCACTGATTTAGAAAGAAGGGGAAATGAGAGGTGGAGAGAGAGGGGCATTTTTGGTTTACTTGGGTTCCTCTGGTCCCCAGTTCCTGTCCTTTTAAAAAGCTAGGTTCTATACAGATCTTTGGATTCCAGAAACTATTCCTGAAAACTTATAATAAATCTTCTCATTTTTCTAAGTTATGTGAATTTTTGTTACAATAATTTCAACCAGAAGTGCCTAATATGTTAAACAAGCTATAAATAGGACTGAGTGTACATCAAGGGTGTTCATCTGCATGTATTGCTTAAAGTAAACAAATGCCCAAGATCTAGAATATCTGGAATCTTGAGATATATAAGATAATTAACTCACCCTTTCCTGAATTTCATCAAGAAATACTAAGCTGTTAACATATTCTATGGTGGTAGTTGGAACAAACTCAAGTTTGTACTCTGCATCTTGTGCCTCAGAGATAATGGCATCGACTTTTTTCTTGCTTAGACAAGGTAGCATACTATTTAGTACCTAGGAAAGTAAAGGAAAATATCAATCATAAATATTTGAGTATTTCTATTTTATTATAGATTTTAGATAAATCCTAATAGAGTATCTGTTAAATCAGCAGGTACTGGAAGCAGTTTTGTATTTGAGGGTTTTTTTTTTTTCTATTAAAGGACTACTAATCAGAGGAATCAATAGGAAGGCCAACTTTTGAAGATCACTTTCAGAACAAAATAGATTGAGTAGCTTATTAAAAGGTTGCCTAAATACTCAGATATCTTGCAAGCACCCCTGCTACTTTGCCATATGTAGCAGACATTGTGGTGCCCTCTCCATCATCAATTTAATTTTTCATGTTGGGTAGTAGTCACGTGGTTTGGGGAAAATCATTCTCTTCTCCAGTAACAAAGAGAATCTCACACTCGGAAAATAGTCTGGCTTTCTTTGGCTAACATGATGGATTGGGGTGCACCTGTAACTTTAGTTTATGTATTTTAAGAATATCAATCTCTCTTTCTCTATACATGACCAAGGAAATAATTAGCTTGTGGGAGCTTTTAACAATCATTTCACAAATCTGAGGGAAGGCTAGCTTTAGGATGAAGCTGGCACATCAGGAGGCTCACTAAACAGAATACAAAAAATTGGGTCCTTGGTAACATCAACAATCAAACCTCCCTGATGTCCACCCAACCGCTGGACTTTTTGGATATACAGCCTACAAGTTTCCTGATTGCTTAATACATTCTGAAGTTTTCTTTGGCTTGGATGTTGTATTGGTCAAAAGTGTTTGCTAAAATTAAACTGAATTTGTTCAATAAAATATTTTTAATGTTTTTAACAGATGAAGCAAAGCTCTAAAAGAAAGCTTTGCCACACAACCAATTAATGACAGAAAAGACTGCAGCACTCAAGTCTGCAGCCTACAGTGCTCTGTCCTCCACCATCTATGCTGGGGTCAGCAGAGGGTCAGATAGTAATTTTAGACACTGCAAATGCAGTGCAAGCCCTGACAGGTTTTCTCTTTTTTATGAAACAAGTGCTGAATTAAGCTTTGATGGCTGGGTATCCACCTCAAAGAGGACTTTCTCAAATAAACACTTTGTCAGTCACACACCTAATAACGACACAGGCTGACTTCCTTCTCTGAGATTCCCTTGTTTTGGAAAACTTAGTTGATTTCAATAACTGACCATTTGGGCTGCTTGCTCTTTCTCTCTCAGTGCTTTAAATTCTCACTCTTGAGTTTTAAATTCACCAATAAAACTCTGGGTCCCCACTCTCCTCTTGACCCCAATAAAAGCAGGGTACCAGGTTCACATGCTTTATCTATGAATCTATTATGTGGCCATAGTTGTGCTGTGGAACTTCCAGGTCCTGTAAGCAATAAACTTTTACTTTTTTCAAAGTTTCCTGATGGCAATTGCTGACGGACATCTTGTAATCATAATAAGAACCACACGGGTTGGCTCATGGATTTGCAAAGGGGAGATGTCTGTGGGAAGCTCGCTAGGGCCAAAATGAATGCCCCCAGTCAATTCTATCTGATAGTAGTGCTATTAGTAGATTGAGACCAGCACAAAACAATGGACATAAATTATCTGTCACAACTATGCGATTTTGCCCTTGTCGTGACAAAATAACCACAGGCAATATATAAACACGTTGTCATTGTTATGTTCCAAAAAAGTTGTATGTACAAAACAGGCTGGAATGACTTTGTGGGTTATAGTTCCCAATCCCTGTTCCATACTATAAGAGAAGGTGGAGTCATTTGTGGATGTCCAGGGCATACGTTGGCTCCACAGGAAGACAGGGAAGTTACCGCAGAACCATACAAATTATCTGTAGTTCTACAACTCACCAAAATATAATTAGAATTTTAGAGATAGTTTCAGATCAGGAATGGCCCTATGAAATTGACCTCAGTATCTTAGAATCTACCAGTATTTCCACTAGGGCACTGAGCTGATACATTGGTATCACTTCTGCAGGAAGCTGTGAAATGCTCCAACAAGGGAAAAAGGAGTGGTAGTAAACGACTAATCTGAGGTCGGCAGTTCCCTCATCTGAAACTTTGCTGTGCTTTGTACAGAAAGAAGAATATGGGAGTTTCCCTAGAAATGAAAGATGTCTAGAAAACTTAGGTTATTTTCAAGTGTTGCCATATTACAATATAAAGAAAGTCTACTTTTAGTAGGAAAATAATTAATAATATAGAGAAGACAATTAAAATTTGTCCTAGTTCATAGTTACCTCCAAGCATCGCAAAGGTGATGGAATTAGTTTTTCCTTTAACTGCTTAGTGTCAATGAGCAGCAATCCCACATTTCTGGTGGGTCTTAGAGCTACTGCATCCTTGTGCTGTCTGTGATATTTTTCCAGTTGTTCACTAAAAAACTTAACATCTACATAAAATAATTCATATAAAGCATAACATACATTATATTAGATTTTAAAGAATGATTACAAATACATTAAAATCATTGCATTATAATTTTTACATGTACATTTATCATGTGGTTATTTATACATACAATACCTGGTAGAAATTTTAAATGTTAATGCACAATGCCTTATATTTTATTCGTGTAATAAGGAAACTTCTGTTTTATAACAATAAATATATGTCTTCTGGTTCCTATGTAGAGATGGCACATCAAAATAATTTGTATACCTGAGGGATTGCATCTGACCTTTCTCCACGAACACAGGTAACAATAAGAGTGATTAGATTTGTTTCCCACCCCCTCACCCCCATCTGAGGGCTTCTGGGACTCTGTTTGGGATTGAGGAAGGTAGGAAGAAAGTTAGAGGAACTGGAGGTGAAGAACACTTTAGTTCCAGAGGACAGACTAAATGTCCTCCCTTTGGGGAGATCCAAAGAGGAATAGCAGCATAAAAAAATATAACACAGTGGAGAGTGGCAGGATGGTAGCACAGTATAGGATGCTGGGCTCACCTACTCCATATACTTATAGCTAGACTGCAGCAGAACAAAGCCAATAATTCCTACAATAAAAACAGGCAACGACAGCACACACTAGGTGCAACATCTGGAGGAAGGGGGCCTCAAGAGCAGTGGAATGAGTCACATGGATAGCCTAGGTGGGCAAGATGAGTCCCAGTGGCCTGGTGGGCCCCCCAAGAATGGAACTGGTGAGCGACAGTATGTAGCAGCAGACACAAGTGAGCCCTGGTGTGGAATCTGGAAGCAGCCCTGCCTTAGTAGATGTCTGCAGATCCCAGTGAACCCTGAGGCAGCCCTGGGAAGTAGCCTAGACCCAATAAGCCCTGGCAAGCAGTGGAACAGGCCCTGCTCAGGGGAGCAGATATGACATACCTCCAACGAGGTTACAGTGGGACCTGGTGCCCACTGGCTGAGGTTACTGGAGCAGTGGGCCAGAGGAACAGTGTTTGGAGAGATAATCTGATAGATAAGGGATTAGTTATCCCTTGCACATCAGACTAGTGCAGACTTCAACAGATTGATCCTGAGGAGATTCATGCTACATTGAACAGGAGGTGGTTGGAGAGAGGAACCTGGGGTTCATGGTCTGGTGGCAGGGCTGTGAGCTTAGCCAGGGAGTCTGAGGGGGAAAGTGGTGGGTGTGTGGAGGCATACTCCTTTGAAAGAGTGGAAACCTTCTGGAGGAGCTGGGTACTCCACAAAGTCTGGGTCCCCTAATAGCATAGCAGGCATTCTGATCTGCATTGCCCCTTCCCACTCTATGGGACTGATCTTACCTTGTGAGGTGCATGTATATGTACATGTCACACATACACACGGGAAAACAGTTTGTAATTACATTAGAGGATCTAGTCTGGAATGGACTCTATTCTAGTGTCAGGTTGATTTGAAGTTGGGCTTAATCTAAGGGTTCTCCCATATGGTACCTCAAAGGAAAGCATTTTGAGGATATTAACAACAAAACTTTGACATACAGGAGATAAAACATAGCTAAAGTTATCATCTCCACTCTTCTTCCCAAAACCTCTTTGTCATCCTTGCTCCCACAGTATGGTAAAAGCCTTTGCAAAATTGCATCTGCTATGTGATTCATTTGCATTTTGAAAAATTTCCCGCCTTTATATTCTCCCTTCTTCAGTCTATCTAAAACCAGTGGAAGCCTGATTATCCTTGAATACACTTTTATCACAACTGTTGGTTAAGAACAATTCTTTCTAATACATATCCAATACTAAACTTCTTGTTTTTCAAACAAGAAGGGCCTTTCAAATTTTAGCTAACTTTACTTCCAATTCCTCCACTTGGGTCAGATTGATTTCCTTACTGTATCCTGTTCTCCTTATTTAACTCCTTCCTCCACTTTATTAGCGGTTGTTGATTCATGCTTGTATTTGTGCCACTTCCTCTCCCGAATACAAGGGAGAATTGGACATAGTATAAAGAACACACCAGACAGAGTGTTAGAGGACCTATGTGGAAGTGTGTAACCCACATATGGCTCTGGGTAAGTCACTTAATCTTTCTGAGCTTCATTTTCTTCACAATACCATAAATGGTACATGGACCAAGAGAGGCCAATTACTTACTGTATTCACTTGAGAAGGTTTTCATGTGAATATTTTGGAGAACTAACAAAGTCAGGATATCAAATGATCTGAGAAGTCATCTGGTAGGGAAACCTGTATGACACTGCTTGACCTAGCATTTTCCAAATTTATTTGAACAGTCTTTTCCCATAGTATCATGTAACTATTCTTCAGAAGAGTAGTCCAAGGAATACCAACTCGGGAAGCACCAATTTGGCCCAGTACTCTAATGTTATACAAAAAGTAATTGAGGGCCTCCCTGGTGGCGCAGGCGGTTGAACGCTGCACTGTGAAGCTGTCGGCAGCCTCTGCAGCATGGGTTTGATCCCAGCCGGCCAGGGAGAATCCCACATGGCATGGCAGACCTCTCCTGTCTCACCCGCTGCTCCCCTCAGCAGTGTATTTTGTCAGCCTGCCTGTTCTGCTCCCCACTCTGTCTCTGATGAATCCTCTCACCCACCCGTGCATCTGGCCTGTACCCCGGTTCTTGTATAAAAACAAATAATAAAATCTTTTAATAAAAAGTAATTGAGATCAATAGAGATTAAGTGACTTGGCTTGGTCACACACCCAAAGAGAAGAAGAAAAGCAAAGCTGATAGATGACAAAGAACATCTATTTTCTCTTTCTGAGACAGAGGAGAGGCAATGTGGATAACGGTTAGTTTTCAAGCCAGAGAAAACAGTTTCTAAACCATGCACTAACTGTAATCTTGAAGTTGCCTTATCACTATATCTTCATTTCCTTATTTGAAAAATGAGAATACTAATACTTTTGTGTCTAAGACAATAAAGCAATAAATTTGATTTATGAAACTAAAAATCTGACTGTTATGCTTCACATTTTTAATAATAATGAATCACACACATCTAATATAATCATATGGCAATGTCCTTGTCTAGATTTCATGTGGGCATTAGACATAATTTTCTTTTGTTGAAGATAATAAATCGTATAAAATCATTTCCCTTTGGGATTAATTTCATGACTAAAAACTGTTGATTCACAACCAGTTTGCAGTACAGCCCCACATATAAAGAGAAACTTGAATTCCTCAGATAGAAAAAATATTTATGTAAAATTATTTAAAGTAGCTACAGAGATAAACATTCATTTCAACTTCTTTCCCATATATAGACTACAACCTTAGCACTAATACAGCTTCATACGCAAAGATAAGTTATTAAGGAGGAATTACTTCCCATAATGTACTGAAATAGAAACAGCAACACTAGTAAAACTAAAGGAAAAAAGTAATTCTACAGAAAGTAACCTAGAAATAAACAAATTCTTGCTTTTTGTCAGGCCAGCCCTTTTGAGCTACCATTTCTGTCATCATACACTACCAAACAGAAACCCAGAAAAATATACACTTTGATATCTCTATCAGAAATGATTAGTTATGTTAAATGGAAAACTTACCAGGTTCTTGAAGTTTAAGAGCTTGCAAATCAAGACTTTCATTTTCCTTGAAGAATATCTGAAACTTTTCAAACGTAGCTGCATATAATTGGGCAGATTCAAATGCTGCCCTTATGGCCTCCTAGATGTTATAAACAGACAAAATTATACTTTTCCTAAGCAGAATTCAACTCACTATCACCAAACAAACAAGCAAACAAAAGCCTTCTCTGTGCCCAACAGTATGCTTTGAGTTGGGGATACATAAGTGAGCAAATATACCATGTTTGATAAGAAGTCAATGAATTCCTTTATGAAATAAAGAAAAAAATACATCCTTAAATCTGAATTTTGAGGAGTTGTTCCTTATAAATGAAAGGAAACACTTATTGATTTTTTTTTGCTCTGTGATATATTTCTTATTTTAAAATAGTCAAGTGTATCAATCTGTTCTATTATTGCATCTGGATTTTGAGTCAAACTTAGATAACCTTTCTTAAGAACAAGATTATACAAGAATTCACCATTTTTAAAAGTTTATATATATTTTACATCATTGTTCATTTTTGTGGAATGTTTGCTTTCTCTTCACAGGTGTAGCCCCTGTAAAATTCCCACCACCAGTTCACCTATGCACCATCACCATAGTCCCTTGTACGCTTCCCTCCCCTGTTTTGATCACTTTCCCTCCCAGAATTCACCCATTTTCCCCCTAAATGTGTCTGCTCTCAAATTTTTTACTTTGAGATCTCCAATGCAATTATTCTATATACAATGTGAAATCAGATCTAATTTTATCTTTGTCTAAAAGGCTAACCACTATTCCAGCACTATTTATGAAAAATCCATATTTTAAGGATTTTTTAATCCAGTTTTAAGATAAATAAGTTCTGAGCACCTAATGTATAATATGGTGACTGTAACTGATAACACTTGTACAACTCAAACTTGTTACAGAAAACTTAAATAGTCTCATCAAAGGTGGGAGGGGAAGTATATATAAGAGGTGATGGTATGTTAATTAGTTCAGTAATCTTTTCACATGGTGCGCATATATTGTCATCACACTGGATACTTTAAGTCTCTTACATTTTGTCAACTCTACCTTGAGACATTCTCATGGCTTACAGGATAATTTTGAAAGGATAAACACTACTTTCAACTTTTACCATTTAGGGATTAAGCAGAATTCAATATAAGTGTAAGAAAAGAAGAAGATAATTGCTCAATTCTTAAAAATTAAGATCATTATAAAATAATTTTAGTAAAAGCAAATATACCTTTATTTGAAAAACAATTGTATGAAAATTCTTATCATCATCAAATACTGCTGCTAAGCTTGGACCAGATCCACAGGTTTTTTCTTCAGGTTTGTTGTTAATGTAAGGACTGGTGAAAGCATCAAAATGTGGGTCGGGCACAAGATTAGGAACTGATAACACCGTGCTTTGAAATTGGTTGATTGCACCTGAAATAACATCCTGTTAGAGAGAAAAGTGTAAACAGAAAAAGTAAGCACATATATGGCAATTTGTGAATATTTTTGAATTTTCTCAAATGTTAAAATGAGTAAGAATAACTCCTTCAGCTATATGAGATGCTGTATTGATTTTGAATATAGGGCAAATCAAAAGACACAGTCTGTCTTCAGGTAACATATTATCTAATCGAACAAGAGGCAGATAAACATCAAATCACAACACATTGTAATGAGTGTATAGAACAAGTATCAACAAAACACAGAAGGGTCATTCATGAAGTAAGTTCTAGCCTAAGAGAATTGGGGAAAATTTAACAGATGGGTTGAAAGTTTATAATCTTTTCGAGGCAATCTCCAGTCTAGAAATCTAACCTAATAAAAAATTATACATGTAAACAAAGATCACTGCAGCATTACTTAAAATAATAATGAATTAGAGAAACATCTAAGTGTCAGAAATATGAGTATTGCTAAGTCATGGTATACTTACACAATGAAAAATTATGCATGTCTTCAAGATGGGTAATCTAGACTCTTCTTGGTTTACTAGTCGATGACTGTACATAAATTTCCCCCTCCACACCCAATGTACATGCCCTGAATACTCCCTTCGTCTTGACTATGGAAAGGACTTGTGCATACTATGAAATGTACCTCTCAAGAACAAGTTAGATTTTATGGAAAGGTAAAAGAGATTTTGCAGAAATAATTAAGGTACCCAATCAATTGGCTTTATCAAAAAGGTGATTATCTTGGGTAGACTTAATTGAATTAAGTGAAAGCCCTTAAAAGAAAGCATGGGTCCTTCCCAAAGGAGACTCTCCAATGGCCTTGAAGAAGCAAACAGCCATATTACAAACTTCTTACAGAGAGGCCACATGGCAAGGACCCATAGGTGGTTTCTAGAATCTAAAGGTGGTCCTCAGCTATCCCAAAAGAAAACAGGGACCCCACTCTTATAGCTATGGAGGGATGAATACTTCCAATAAGATGAGGGAATTTGGAATAAATCCTTCACCAGTAAAGCCTGATAGGAGGCCTCATCCCAGTTACGACCTGAATGGCAGTCTGGAGAGGCTCTGAAACAGAGGTTGAGCAGTGCCCAGACTGCTGGCCCACAGACACTAAGAGATGATAAATGGTTGTTGTTTTAAGCTGCCAAATTTGTGGTAATTTGTTACACAGCAATATATAACTAAAAAAAAAAAAATTTCTCAGATGGAGCACTCTTAAAAAGATTTACAAACACACGCAAAAAAGATTTACACAATGGTATTTTTAACAGAGCGATTTCTTGGATTCTTATGATCTAGAGGGATGCTAAGAATCAATTTTAAATTTTATACACATATATTCTTTTGATGTCCTTAATGTGTGTCAAGCTAAAGAAAATCACTAATTTCAGATGATTTTTATGTAGCTGCAGTACTGTGCAGAAGAACAGTAAGAGTGACTAGAGCAATCCTGCCAATCATCTAATAGCAAGACTGGCTTCATTTTCCAAAAAGGTGCTTGGACATAGATGTCATGTGAAGAAACACACATACCAGAAAGTCTTCGAAAGAAGGCTCAAAGAGCAGTGACTGGACCGTCAAGATCAGTTCTGTGAGAAACATGGGGATGAGAGACTCGTCCTCTTCCGGCTTTTCCAACACAGTGGCCCCCTGGAGTGTTACAGAGATGTCATGATCAGGTTTTGAAATAAAAGACCTGTGTATCACTAGAGGCATAATATATAATTAGCTGATTTTGTAATGTTGGTATGTCTTTTGAAGATTACCATAGAAATTTTTTAAAAAAAAAGCAAATAGTGAAAGACTGTTTAAAAAAGGTAAAACTTTTCTCTCCATCAACAAAATGGAAAGGCAGACAACCTAGAAAAATATACTAGTAATGTATAAGGCAGATAGAAGGTTGATAATATTGAAATAGAAATAGACATGATATACTCAATAGAATACATGCTAATAATAGTTGATACTTAAATAGAAATATATACAAAAGTGGTCAAAGGGCATAATCTGACAATTTTAATCAATTTCTTCCTCTTATTCAAGATAGTTTATTTAATAATATTTATTGACTATTGACTGTGTGCCAAGTAATGCTAAGTACTCATGTAATCCCTGCACCAACCACATGGAGGTACCACCATTACCTCAAGATTTAGAAAAGGTGAGACATTTACTCTAGGACATACTGGTTTGCGAAGGGCAGAGCAGAACTTAAACCCAGGTCTTTTTGATCACAGGCCTATGTGTTTGTCCCTGCACTGGGTTTATATATTCCTTTTACATGACATTTAAAAAGCAGAGATATACTACTATGTGCCAATCAAACTGAGAAAGATTAAAGTGAATGGCAATAGCTAGTGGGCTTGTGAGTAAATACTCATTCTCAAACATTGCTAGGAAGGTTGTAAATTGGCACAAAGTTTTCTCGAAAGTTACACATCAGTATTGAAAGCAGTAACAAGTAAGCATATTTCTAAACCAACACTTCCATGTGTAGGAATTTCTTCCAAAGTGAAAAAAAACAGAGTTGTATAAAAAATACGTAGACCATGATGTTCTTTGAGGCATTATTTGGAGTAAGTGAAAAAGTGAAAGAACAATACAAAATTATTTATAAGAATTAAAAGTACATTTCTACATCAGAATGTTACATGGAAAAGTAAGAATAGACTTGGAAAATTTTTCACAATACATTGTAAGCAAAAAAAAAAAACAAGTGAAATGCAGTAAGTAAAGTATGATACCTTTTCCCCCGTGGTAATAGTTATCTTTGGGTAGCAGAGGAAGATTTTCTTTGTGTATGTCTGTGTTTTTTAAATTTTCTGCAGTTAGCATATATTACTTTTATAATTAGAAATACAAATGTTACTTTTAAAAGGTGACATATTTAGAAAAAGGATAAATTGAAAACAGGGGAGAGAAGAAAGCAATGTAAAGAAGGATGGAACTCAAATCCAACTTTTGGAGAAAAGGAAACTATGACATCGGGCCTTGAAATTGCACAGCTGTTATTCCTGGGGAGGAAGTTGAGCAATGGAAGTAGAAAACCTGATGAAATCAGGTAAGCTAGTTCTGCTAAATGTTTAGGTGCTGTGAAGCTATTATCCAGGGTGCAGCTAGAGGAAAGCTTACTGGGAAACGTGGATATGAGACAATATGATTCTTCTCTTTGCTGTGCTAGAATGCACAAATTTGTAATACACCTCAAACACCTCAAATTACTCTGTCTCTAAGATCAACATCCTGCCAAAATATTATCCACTTTTGGCACAAAGTCTTGCTTTTAGGAGTTGCTCCTCACCTCTAAACCACTGTTTATATCTTTCATTTATACCACTTCCCCTGCTTCACTTTGCCAATTCATATCCACAGTGACTCTCAAATGATAAGCTTCTTGGAGGCAAAGATCCTCCTAAGGTTTTCATTACTACATATGCAGCACTTAGCATAGGAATTGGCACACAGTAGGCACTTAAAAAATATCTATTGAATGAACACATAGCCTTTAGCAAATTCCTATGAGAGACACAGCAACATTCAGCACAGTGGATCCTTTCTCTGTTATTAGATTCTTAAAAATATGCTGATTTTCATTTTACCATTTCATGCATATGGCAGGTTCTGATTATACTGTGATGTCCTTTAAGTATTTCTTCTATTTTTCCAATACACAGAAAACAGCATAATCAGTAAATTTGGACCCATAAATTTTTAAAATTTTCTATGACTATACCTTTTTATCAGTGACTTCAGGCTTCTCTTCCGTAATCCATTTCTGAATGACATTTGCTGAAGGTGTTCGTTTTAGTTTGTCAGTGAGATAAGTCAAAAGAGAGTTAACAGAATTTACTGTTAAGATGTGCAGTGTGTTCTCAATTAGATAGTCATTTAGACGGATAAAACTTGAAAAGAAAAAAACACTGCTTCAGTTTTGTGGATTCACTACATAATTGTAAAAGTGACTCTAAAGTAAGTTTTCTGAAGTTAAACATATCATAATTTCTTCTCCAATTTCCATTTGTATTACAATGTCAGACATTTATTTCCCAAAAAGTTATTCTTAGACATTCACTTTAAAACACAAATTTATTCAAATACATAACACTAGTTCAGCCAAGGGTTCTGACTATCCAACAGTATATTTAAAGAGCAATAGGAGTGCTTAGGATACAGACTGTTAGTCGAGACATTGGAATAACTTTTATTCTACGTGAGTGGAGCCCAAGGAAACTCCAGCACCTGTAGGCCTATGATGCTGGATTCAGGGACTGCATCACTGACTCCTGTTGCGACACAGACATTTAGTGTCATATGATCTACAAACTGGTGCACAGTTAAGAGTAAGCAGACAGTTGTAAAAATTGCACTGAGTGAACATTAAGTAATAATAATCAGTGCTTTCTAGTTCCACATACACCTTTCAGATAACATTTGGTGATTTTGTTTCCAAGAATCAGAATAGTCAGTGCTAAGATCCAGTTGGGAAAGCAGGTGGCAGAGCTAATCCTAAGGAGGAAAATCCCCTGGTGAGGTCCTGAGAGGAAGACTTTCCTTCCTGGTCTCCCAGCTACAAAACCCATTACTGCAGCTGTGTGTAGTTCTTTGGTGACCAAATAGAGCAAATCCTCCAGTTGTGCTTCAGGACATCATAAGCTCTGTGCACCTAACTTCTCCTTATACACATCATTGCCTGCTCTGTGCTCCATGATGGATAGAGGGAAAGGAAGGCTTAGAGATCCAAGAGGAGCTCTTGACCTAAGACATCTTCTATTTTCAATCAGCTGCCAAGCCAAACAGCTGTTTTGCTTGGTGGCCGCTGAAGGAACAGACTTCTGGGGCATCCTTTCAGGTTATCATAATCCCCCAATTCCTCATCATTGTTAGTGAATCCTGTGACAAAGTCTACATATTAATGAAACTTGAGAAGGGTGCTCTAATTTTTCTTGAAAGAATATAATCATTTACCATGTCAGCCTCATACAATGATGCCTTTTGCTGGCCTGCTCTGTGTATGTCATTTTTTCAGATTCTCCATAAGCAGGCAAATCGAAACTGTCAGATATTTTATAAAATTCTAAGAACAACAAAAAACACAACATCAACAAACCTTGTGTCAAAACGTCATTTCTTTTAAGCAATATTCAAAAACAGCAAAAAATACTTTGGGCAATGAGATATTTTAAATTTCAGGAAACAGACTATTTATCCAAAAGAATTCCACATCAAAGGACTTGATGTGGACTGTAGATAATTACCCACATTATCAGGATTTGATCTGTGTACCATGCCAGTTCTTTCCAAGAACAACATTACCTTCCTACCTTCATTTTAGTCATCTTTGAGTCCATGCCAGCTGGGGCCAGTTGAGATCTATCCATTCCCTCATTTTTAACAGAACTATTGTCTGTACTAGTCAGTCAGACATACTTTTAAACTGAAAGGCACTAAGTTTACTATAAAATGCTTGTGAAATAAAGGTCTGTTACCAGTTTAGAATATGGTACACAAGCAGAGGTAACACAAGGCACACAAATTTACTGCTGTTTCCCATCTCCACAATATACATTGAATTTATAACCTATTAAGTAAAAATTTAGAAGAAATGAAAGATAGGGTCATAATTTAAACTTAAGAAAACTTGAATAAAAAGTTAATATTTTAATTATTCAGCAATCAAAAAAGATAAACTCATGCCATTCACAGCAATGTGGATGGAACTAGAAGGAATTATGCTCAGTGAAATAAGCCAGAAGGAAAAAGAAAAATATCAGATAGTTTCACTTATAACAGAAATATAGGGCACTCAAATAAGACATCGGGGTAAAAAAATAATAACAGTACAAAACACAACAAATAAAAAATGGACAATTATAAATCAGAGACATACTGCAGGAGGGAGAGGGATCAGAGGGAGGGAGGGAGGAGCACTGAGGTGATGGTGCACGGGTGCATTGAGGAAGGAAATTCTATGGGGAGTACACCTGAGTTAAAAAGTTAATATTTTAGAAAGTCACCACGTAGGATATTTTGAAATTCTTTCCCCTTCATACCTGCATTAGGGTCATATGGAATGTCATCAGGAATAAATCCTTCAGCACGCAGAGCAATTTGACAAGCCTTCCTGACCACGTCTTTTGTCTCATCTCGAAATTCTTCTAAGCGCTCCATCACCTAGACATAGGCAAACATGTATAATTAGTGGTACCAAAGTAGCAACAATAAGAAAAAAATCTTGGCACTTACAAGTAAGATGTCTTACCTCTTCTAGCCGTATGATTTGTCCAAACTTAAATTCTTGCAAGGTGTATGTGCGCCCTCTTTCAATATTACAAAGTGCCATAAAACTCAACTGATAACACATTTCATTTATTTTAAGGAGAGCTGGTCGCAAATGCTGAACGAAAATAGGAGTTATCATTATTTAGTTAAAAAAAATCCTATCTTTTTAAAGTCTAAAAATAATGGGAAAGCAAGAATGGTTAAGGAAAATAAATAGCTCTACATGATAAGTTTAGCTACAACTGCAAAGTATAGATACACTTGACAGAGACACACTGAAATTTTGTGCTAAAGGTATTAAAATGATCAGGTTTAATTTGTCTCAATTGCTCTGATTCATTTTGAACACATGTCTTTAGTTTTAACAGTGAGGGAAAGTAACAGAGGATTTGGCAACATCTTAAATTTCACTAGGTTTGGTTAGTGGCTACTAAAAGATCTTTCGTGTTAACTTAAGGACTTTATAATAACAGGCACCATGATAATGGAGGGGCCTGCCTATTGATATAAGAGGCAGTGACATAGAACAAAGACTAGTAAACTTTAAATTTTCAGTAAGCAACATGATGCTTGAAGCAAAATTCAATCATTAAGACCTATTGTAGTTTTTGCAATGTTGGCTGGGAGAATGAGTTGAAGTGCTTGTGAAATTATAATATGTAAACTTAATCTTTCTCCAAGCCAAGATCAGTTATAGGCTATTGGTTTCAAAGGTACTTGGTCTAAAAACATTCCAAGGCCATTCACCTTCACTTCTAATCTAACCAAAGGAGAGGAATTAACATTAATTTATTTGCATGTGATAATTGGTTTATGTGTTATATATAGCACTCTATTGGATCCTTTTCTAGGAATTTCCGAGATAGGACAAGTAACAGTTATTCAGCTCGACATGAAATAGTGCTTTAATTACTTATTCTAATTAAAATTAAGGGAAATGACAATCAATTAGTATGGTCCTAAATGAAGAGAGTTTTGTGAGAAAACATTAGGAAGTCATATAACCCTTAAAGATCATTTCATGGTGAATATGCATGATTAAAAAAAACGAACACAAATTTAAAGGTTAAATCTATTAGTTGAAATATAGCATGAAATAAATTAACATGAATACAGGAACAGAGATGGGAATGTAATCAAAGCAGTAGAAAAAGCAAGGAAATCTTGCTTCAGAGTACTCTGAGGAAAGTATTCTTAAGAGGAGAGTGGAGGGGTACAAAGAACAGAGGGGGGCCCGATGGACTATGGTGGAGGATTGTGAGTGTTTTGGTGGTGGACATGCTATTGTAACATACATTGGAAAGGTGGACCTATACCTCCAACTCACATAAAATCTTGTAAACCACTGTCACATCAGTAAAAATAGTGCAATTTTTTTTTAAAAAAAGGAAGTACTCTTTGAACCAAAAATACAAGTTCTATTCATAAAGGTTCAAGCTGCAAGGATCAAGGAGGAGAGCAAAACTGGTACTGATGATCAGCCAAAAGGTGAGAGTTTGACAGTGGAAATTTTGGGGGGGGGAAATAAAGTAATCTAAGAAATTGCTTTGGCTTAATCTAATCACCTGGCTGTCAGCATAAAGGACAGCTGTGAAAGCTGTTGTGAATATTAGTATGAGACACTGGGAGTGTCTCCCCCCTCCCCCATTATTGCTGTTTCTGTCGATAGTAAATTTCAGAAAGAATCTGGGTTAGGTGGATCATTCTTAGGCTAGTAATTATATCAATGGTGCCTATGAAGGTGATAAGTATCAAATGTTATTTTAAATTATTAGTAGAATCATAAGAGAAAAGAATTTGTCACTTTGATGGCTGGTTTCAATGAGTAAAAGATTGACATTAACTTTCATCTTCTCAGGACACTTTCTCTGTGTCCAATTATTCTGTGATGAGTCCCTCTATCTTTTAGGAAATCCACTGCCATGTGGTTTTGATAAAGCTGACTCTTCACTTTCCCTATCACAGGAATGGGGACTAAGCAAATATTCAGCCCTGGCTTATCTGAGCATCCCTGGCTGTGCATGGACTGGTTTAGGATCAGGCATGTGGCCATGCTGAGTCAATCAGTATTCTCACCAGCATCCTCAGCAAGAGGTACCCTTTTCATTAAAATAACCAGCTCTCACTAGATCTGCAAGTGATGCTCATGCCAAAAGCCCAACAGGGAATGAAACAGACACAGAGAAATGCAGAACAGAAAGATGAAAAGAGGAAACACTAAAGATGATTTCATTGAACTGAATTCAGCCATGCATAAAGGTATTTCTACCCCTTGAATTTCCTTATTATCTGAACTTTTAAAATTATTGTTAAAATTCACTTACATTGAGTTTTGCCAGTTGCATTGAAATGAGTTTTCCTATTTTCAGAGGTGAACAATTATCATTATTAATCTGGAGGTCGGTTATTGGGTCAGAAAGTCTGTGGGAAACTATCATAGACTTTGGAAGACAGATGCAGAAAAGCTGAATTTACTGTAAAATCTGAGAAAATCTGGGTGATGCTGAGGCAGAGTATGTTTGGGTGGAGTCAAAAAGGGTTGGAATGCTTTGGTTTTGCTATTCCTGCCTTCATCATAACATCATATGTTAATTTGCCCTAATCTGGGTCACCAGACCCTCTGGGTAATCTGAGAAATTTTGCATTTAAGAAAATTCACTTGATCTGCAGGTCATGGTTTAGGCAGAGGCTCTAGGCTCAAGTGTATGTTTTTAACCCAGTGTAGACAGGGTTCAGCAAAAAGCACATCATTTTATAAGGAACAGTTAAAGTGATGAAATTGAATAGTCTGTCTGAAAAGCAATGGCTGACTATAAATAAAACTAAAAGTATTTCAATTACTACGATACTTTCAAATGAAAATAAATGATGTTTCAGTGAATGTGTAAAATAACAGAAAATTGCCTGAAAGTATCATATACAACATACATTTTTAGAAAACCAGCAAATCAACAAGTACCTGTCATGTTAAGATCATGTGTGATATTAAAATTGAAAACTTAATACTAAATGCACACTTAGATCTAGAGAAAAGTAAAACCTAGAAATAAAGGAGGCTGAAAGACACTTATAAAAAGTAGATATTGTCTCAGACAGCTTCACTGATGAGTTCTGCCAAACATTTAAAGAAAAACTAGTATCTATTCTTCATAACCATTTGCAGAAAATAGAAGAGGAATATTGCCCAGTTCATTCTATGAAGCCAGTTTTACCCTCATATGAAAAACAGAAACACATCAGTAGGGGAAAAAAGCCCACAGAGACCAATTTTTCATATGTATATAAATATATGTGTGTATATATATATGTGTGTGTGTGTGTGCAAATATCCTCAACATAATATTTGCAAACCAAATCTAGCAATATATAAGTATGATTTATTCCAGGGCTACAAGACTGGTTTAATGTCTTAAACAAAGGGAAAAAACTGCATGATAATCTCATTAAATACAGAAAAAGCATTTGACAGAATCATCATGGCTTCATAATAAGCACATTTAATAAATTAGAATAGAAAATATAACATTATACTTAATGGTCAAACACTGAAAGCTTTTCCTCTAAGAATAGTAACAAGACAAAGATTTCTGCTCTTGCCACTTCTATTTAACAGAAAGTTCCAGTCAGCAAACTTAGGCAAGAAAATTAAAGTCATCCAGATAAGAAACGAAGAGTAAAACTATATCTCTTTGCAGATGATATATTCTTGTTCATAGACTATTCTGAGGAATAAACACTGCCCTCCCTCCCCAAACTTTAGAGCAAACAGTAAGTTCTGCAAGGTCAGGGAACAGGCTTAAAAAAAATCAATTGTATTTCTATATAGAATATGTGTCAATATATATATTATACCTTTGTATACTTGTACATATACAGTGGGTAGCTGAGATTTTTAAATATGTACACATACCTTTTAACAGTTCTTTCCCCATGATTACCCCATTGTCCAAATTAAATAATAAAATTTTCCCTTTACTCTAAACTTGGTAGAGGAAAACATGACACAGTGGCAGGTATTGGCCCATGAAAATAATCCCCTAAATTATTATGAATCATAAAGTGTAGAATATCTCAAAGATGAGAAGAGGTAGGTAATAAGGGTTCCACACCTTCTCTGCTTGAAAGGATACACACCTTACCCAGTCAACAATAAAGGCTATCAATAAATTCAAGCTTCTGGAGCTGCTTTTAATTAAGGAAGACTTGTGTAACTCACTTCTCATACTTTGGTATTTGTAGCCCTAGCTTAAATGTAGAAACACCACTAGATTGTCAGATTCTTAAAAGACAAGACAGGATAACAATTGTAAATTTTTTTTTAAAAAATGTAATGTTCTATTTTAGGGAGAGTTTATACCAATGTCTGTAAGAGAGTCACATTTTTTCTGAGTAATTCTTTGTTAAAAAATATGATTCATAAATACGTACTTGATTAACAATGAACAAATTTTTTTGTAAGGATTTTCGACATCCACTGATTTTCTTGGAGCGGACATTCTTCTTCCACACATTAAAAGCTTTCCATTTCCGGAAAAGTGAAAATATGGGAATCTTAGTGAGTTCTCTGTGATATAGATATTCCTGTTCCCATCTTTCTATTTCAATAAATTCAACATCGTCATTACAAACATGTGTCACGGCCTTCTTGCTAATAGTGTAGTAGTCACTTTTATTGATATTCTCATAACTTACAACTCTATAAACAAATAAAAATTAGGGTAAGTGAATAAACTAATCAACACAAAATCAAGCAACTGCATTATATTTTTGTTTTAAAGAAAGAAAACGTTTCTAGAAAACAAATGTTATTTAAAATTTGAAAAATATAAAAAAAATTCACAAACTAACAAACTACTTTTCGATTGGATACATTACCCAAGAAAACAAGAGGGAGCAGATTTTTTAAAAATTTTATAACAGTTGGACTATTATAACTCTTAAAGATCTTATAATCTTGGCGATATGCTTGATAATTTCAGTTATATGATTTTTACAAAAGCAAAATTACAGATTTTAAAACATAATAGCCCTATATGAAAGCTATTTGGAAATAAGCTTTTATTATACCATTTTACAAACTACTCAATAATAACAGCGAAACACTATGAAATATTAACAGAATTATGAGAAAGCAAATCAAGAAAATGTGAATAAGATTTTTTAAAAAAATTATCATATAATACTATTTTTGAGAATAGTTATCATATATTCCTTTTTCAACAGTCATCAAGGGTAGTCCTCAATTTTACACATATAAGGAAATAGGTCGAGTGAAGTAAAAAAGCAAGAATGGGATAAAAATAGGAGAAAAGATAGGAAAACTGGAAAACTTATTCTGTGGGTCTATTACTAAAGCCCTTTCTAGAAAGTGGCAACTTAAATGTTGAATTTAAGTTATTGGTGCTCAGTGTCACTTAGAAATCCCTTTTCTTTACATTTTCCTACCTATTCAAGATTATCATCCCCCAAATCCTAAGCTTTTATTATTAACATTTTACAAATCTTTTTCCTCCTCTACACATCTCTACTCTGTGGAGTACATGCACACACGTAAGTGTGTATTTTCTCCTCCTTCTCATCTGCTGCCCCTCTATTATGTAATCTAAGTGTCTTGTTCTGTTACTTTATAATAACCCCTTTAGCGTCTTGTTCATGTGCAACTTGGTGTTGGTAAATTCTATTAGTTTTTGCTTTTCAGTGAAGTTCCTTACTCTTCCTTTGATCCTTTTAAAAATTATTTTTTTAATTTTATATATATTTTTTACATCATTTTTCATTTTTGCACAATGTATGCATTTTCATCTTGGTTATAGTTCCCACACAATTCCCACAAGATGTGCTACATATACACAATGGAATATTACTCATCAATCAACAAAGATAAACTCATGCAATTTTCAGCAACACGGATGAAGCTGAAAGGGATCATGTTTAGCGAAATAAGCCAGAAAGAAAATGATCTTGATTGTTAATTTTGCTGGGTAAAGGATTTTGAGCCCTAAGGTTTTTTTCCTTTAAGTATCTTAAATATCTCTTTCCAATCCCATCATGCTTGTGATTTTTCTGCTGAAAATTCCACTGACAGTCTGATTTGTGTTCCCTAATAGGTTATCCTTTTTCCTCTTGATATTTTTATTACCTTGTCCTTGTCATTGGTTCTCTA
Source organism: Talpa europaea (assembly GCF_964194135.1). NCBI lineage: Eukaryota > Metazoa > Chordata > Mammalia > Eulipotyphla > Talpidae > Talpa > Talpa europaea. Next base: position 46,466,597 of record NC_140072.1, read on the forward strand.
AAGCTTTATTTTGTGCTTGGTGTATGTCTGCCTGGTACTCTTTGGTTTGGAAGTCTTTGAGCCTCTTGGATTGCAACTTCTGGCTCATTCCCCAGATTGAGATAGCTTTTTTTCCCCCCTGATAACGATGTTTATTTGATTTTTGAAATCTGGATCACACATAAAAGTTAAAAAATATTCATGTACAATTCCTTAAATTCTTATTTTATTTTATTTTTTTAATTTAAATTTTATTTTTATATTCCCCGTACAATTACAACCCCCTTATTTTTACCCCAAGCCCTCCTTTCCCCACCCCCATCCTCCATAGAGTGTCTCTTGTTCATAGTTATTTGTTGATTTTGATATTTTCTTTCTTATAGTTATTCTTTTTCCTGGTCCCTTATTTAAGTTTTCTAGATTCCTGCTATGAGTGAGACCATCCGGTATTTTTCTTTTTCTTTCTGCCTTATTTCGCTGAGCATGATCCCTTCCAGCGCCATCCATGTTGCTGCAAATTGCATGTGTTTATCTTTTTTGAATGCTGAGTAATATTCCATGGTGTATATGTACCACATCTTCTTGATCCAGTCATCTATTTTGGGGCATTTGGGTTGTTTCCAAAGATAGCTTTTAATGATATTTTCTTTAAGTCAGTTTTCTATGGCTTTCTCTCTCTTCTTCTGGGAGCCCTGTGATAGACACTATTTCTCTTTAATTTGTCCCAAAGAGCTCCTACATGGTTTTATTTTTTTAAATTCTTTTTCTCCATCGTTTTTTTTTTCAGGCTCATTCTCTCCATAGCTTCTATTTGTCTACTAGTGAGGCCCTGAATTGTATTTCCAAAATCACCTAGAGTATTTCTTAACTCCACTATTTCTGAACGTAGCTGCCTCATATTTTCATTATCTTCTTTTTTCTGTTGTTGCTTTATAATCTCCACTATTTTTTTAAAGATCCACCAGCATTGCCAGGGTGTTGCTCTGAATTCCCTGTTATGCCCCACAACTCCACTGAGTCAGGGGATCTTTTCAGGATTTTGTTATTGTTCTGGTATTTGTAATGTGTCCCCCGATTCTTGATTTTATATGGTTTTTAGTAGAGCTATAGTTCAACTGTGGCTTCTATACTTTCAGTAACCAGGAGACTGGTACTGGTGAGGAATAGTAAATACAAGAGGATTGGATGATAGGCATCAGCACATAACCTTTAGTAGAGTCAAGAATTTGAATTTACTGTTGTGTAGCATTTCTTTGAGGGGAGTGGCAGGTGTTTTGGATATCTCAGTCTGGGCTTCAGCAGTAGCATCTTTGATAGGTTAGTTCAGGTAATTTGACCCAATTCGAGCTATGGTTATTATGTATTGTGAACCTCAGATTCAAACCAGTAGTCCTTGCTCTGTGCCCCCACCTCTGCAGATCTCCAGAAATGCACCCTCCATCTTGAGTGCTTGTCCATGCACTACCTTACCCAGTGCAGTGCCAGGGTCTTAAGGACCCAATGTAAGCATGTGTCTGAGTCAATAGCTATATGGGGATCTGCACTACTACCCTCTTCCCTCTTGTGGGTTGTATGACTCATTATCACACTATGCAGAAAATTATTGTGGTTTAAAAATTAAAGTTTGAGATTACTCTATGTTGGCAATTCTAATCTCTTTTTTATGCCACTGCATGTACCTTTTTGATCTAGTAATTTTCCAGCCTTGATAAAAAAAACAAAAACATAACTGTTAAAGAGACACAAATAAATGGAAAGATATTTCATGCTAATGGACTGAAAGAAATAAGGTTGTTAATATGTTCATACCTCCCAAGGCAATCTACAGATTTGAAGTAATCCCCATCAAAATTCCAATGTAATTTTTCACAGAAATAGAACAATGTTAAAATTAAATGGAACCACAAAGACTCAATAATCAAAGAAATATTGAGAAAGACCAAAGCTGTATGCATCACACTTTCTGATTTCAAACTATATTACAAATATGATAGTAGAACTTAAAAGCTTCCATCACAAGAAAAAAATGTATGGTGTTGGCATGGTGATGGTTGTTAACTAGATTTATTGTGATCACTTCATAATATATACAAATATCAAATCATTATGGTGTACACAATTATGGATAATATTTGCACTTATTTGTAGTTTTTAATGTTAAATAAATTGCTTCATAAAAGAGAACTCACTTCAGATTATACGTATCATATTCAATGGAAGACTTTGGCACAGCAGAGATCATATAAAGAAATCCAAGATGCTCATTTTCACGTACTATTTTAATGATCTCTAAGGGATTACGAATGTTGGCTTTGATGACTTCTTCCCGGTCACGGAAAGTGTACGTAGGGTAAATTGAGGAACGAGTTGCGAAGAGACCTCTTCTTCCAATACTGGTATGTGATGATTTAGCCGGAGAGGGAGAGAACACCTCAGCAGAGGGCCTGTGGACCTAAACAAACAATTTTTTTTTGAAAAAATTAGTTTTTGCAGACAAAAAGCTATAGAAATGGGTGAGATGCTGACCTAAAGGGCTAAATACTGTGCTACTCAAGATGTCCTAAGAGTTCAAAGGCAAGTAAGCACTTTGAACAGAAAAATTTCAGACTATTTTTAGGTATTAATATTGAATATTTTTTACTACTTATGCAGATGTCTATCTCTTTCCTACAAAACAGCCCCATTATTAGTTCCTATCTTCTCTCATTTAACTCATTCTATTACATTAATATTACCATTTCTTGATGTTCATAAGAATTACTTTTTTTTTTTTTTTTTTTTTTTTTGCTCATTTGCTGTGTTCTGCCCTCAATCTCCTCACCTTTTTCTGATAACCTTGATGTTTTGCAATGAGTGAAATATTGGAGCGCTGTTACCAAAACTCATAATAAACTTTACTTCTTCGCAAATATGAGAGGGGAAGCATATATTTTACTGCCTCATAATTGCCTGTTCTGTAGACCAGTGCTGCCCACATTTAAATGTGCATGCCAATTACCTGGGTTTTCTGTTAAAACACATCTTCTGATTCAGTCTATCTGGGATGGACCCTAAGATTCTGTATTTCTGACCTGTTCCCAGGAGATGCAGCTGGTGCTGGCCTATGGGCCACACTTGGAACACCAAGATTAAGTCCCCACCATGTTCACACTCTTGAGCTTTTCTGATTCCCAGGTTCCACTGTCTGCACTCTTAGTACCATTCACACTCCCTATTCCTCCCCAACAAACTTTAGGGCAGTATCATTCAAAATGAGGCTGATAGCTCTGTCTGAGGAAATCTGAACCAAATTCCAAGGGTTATCACCTTTTCTCTCCCATATTTTAAGGATAATTGGCTTTATCACAGAATAACCTTCTCAGACCTGCTTTGTTGAATGACTGATATAAACACATAAACTTTATATTTGTTGTCTGTTAACATAGTTAATTAGAGGCTTTCACTTCTATAAGAAATGTGTTACCACAAGTTCTGTGAATAACTTCCCCAGAAAGTTTGTATTCACAGAGATCACAGTTCTTTGTCTCTGACTGAGTAGATACCTTGTTGACAGAAGTTTGAGGGGAAATTCTGGAAAGACCAGAGCTGGAAGAAATACATCTTTGAACTCAAAAACTAAATGTGCTTCCTTAACTTACTGACCAGGGATAGCAGCAAAGGCACTGTTTTATGTAAAACAACAGGTCAAACCAGATACCCAGAAACAGGGGAAATACACATCACTACTTTGTCCCAATATTTCAAGAAGGGTTGAGTTAACTTTAATATTTTTATGAGACAACAGTATTAATATTTTAATAGAAAATGTGTTTATTCTCTTTACTATAGCTTTTAAAATGTTCTAAGTGAAAGATTTATTCAATGCCAAAGTCTCCAACTGTCCTCCTACCTTTCCCTCCTTCTCCCTTTCTGTTTCCCAGGAAATCTTCATTTGTTGCATTCTAAACTCCTTCTGATAAATTAATACCATACTCTCCCCACCTCCCCCATGACACTTTCCTCAGAATATATGGACTTTTCCTTTTATATGGAATATTCCTTTTTCCCCACATTTTTCCCTCACTCCATTGAATTCTTCACATAATTAAAGCTAAATACAACCAAGCATAACCTTCAGCTTAACATTCCTTTTCAGCCCCTTCTCTTCATCCACATACCCATACAAATTTTCTCATCTTTAAAAATTCAAGCTCTTGGAGTCTATACCAAATGAATTAATTTATGGCTTACCAAATCTTTGCTGTCCCTACTTAAAATACTTTGTTCTATTTCACAGAAACTAAATTCACTGAGGCTATTTTAATGAAATTTACCATTTAATATCATTCTCTCACCCAAACTATGTGAGTGTTCTTCCAGTTGGCTTCCTGAGTCTCTAATTCACTCACATTATCAGCCTCACTGACTTTCTACTCATTCCTCCAAGCTTAGTGCATTCCCCTAGGGTAGCTTTTCCTCCACTGATTATGAGCATCCAACCTGTTTAGTTCTCCATCATTTTGTACCTTGAATGACCAATGAAAACTCTTATTACATCCCACTGTGCTTGAGTGTTCACTTGTCTATCTGATTACTTCCATAGACTGAAATCCTCAAGGACAGAGTTTCCCTTCCATTCTTCATTTATAGCACTCTAGCCCAATGCCCGAAAGACAACTTGCACTGAAATGTTTAACAAGTGAGGAAGGATCCTCCAATAAAAAGTTCAGAGAAATGTCAGCTTTATCGGCATTTTTATTGTGAGGATGTCTTCCACATTTTCTCCCACTTCTGCTCCATACTTCAATTACCTACAAAAGAAATCATATAAATCCATGCTCTGCTGATTTCTCCCCAGAGTTGTATTCACTTATTCCCTACTAGGCAACTTCCCCAACTATACAACTCTAACCAATTATAAAAGTTCTCTCCTTTGTTGGTTCAGTCTTTATTTTATTGCACTTCACTAAGTTCTTCAAAGACTGCCATTTTGGGGATGATGATGAAAACCACAAAAGTTGTAATAAATTAAAAACATTGTGTCTCCTTTTAACATGCAAGAGATCAGAAGACACTAAGTTGAAGTTTTCCTTTATGATTTTCCTCTACTGTCCAAACTGAGAATTATTATATTCCTCAAATCCATTATACAACTTAATAGAGATTGTGCTACTATTCTTGAGTTTAAAGCATGTTAGCAAAGCTATTTAAAATTAAAATTAAATTTTAAGATTAATTAAGAACTTTAATACTATACCTTTTTAATTCTTTTCACAGCATCTTGGTGCTCAGGAAAATGAACAACTGATTTTTTGTACTGTTTTTCTTCAGTGCTTTCTGGAGGTTTTATGATTCCAGAAGCTATTAACTGAAATCGATTCATTTCATGTACGTATTCTGGTCTTTTATGATCTTGGTAGACTTTTAGCACTGGCTTTGGAGAAAAAAGAGACATGCTAATTTTTAGAACATTAACATGAATTTGTCTTATTCTTTACTACTTTTGGACTCTATCATCTTCATGGGAAATTGACCATGTACCTGGACTAGTTTCCTATGCCAGCCACAATTATTGTAGCAGCTAATACTACTGTCTGTCCATAACCTATTGCTTAACTAAGACTTTTCTACTTGGTTTCCATTAATTCTGTACTTTAATAACAGGCACTTCTAGGAGTAAAATTATGAGAGAGGAATGGATTCATACACTCACTAACTGTCATGACAAATGTCTGTCATTCTCTACAACATGCAGTCTTCCCATCTGTACCGAAAAGTCCCTAATCACTCCCCATAGACATAACTGATTGAAGATATAAAAACAAACAAAAAAATGTGATGTTATATTAGGTTGATCCAATTTTAAACTAAGGGAGTAAAACTCTGTCTTTTAACATATAGGCTAAAGCCCAGAATTCATCATTAATGGCTTTAAGTTTCTAAGAATTATACATTTGGAATGATGGATAATCTTTTATATACTGGAGTGAGGGAAAGAAGCTTGAGAGTAAGTACAGTAAAGAGCTGTTAAGTTTACAGGCATGTGTACATTACATCTGGTTTTGGAAAAAATTCCTCTTGAGCCATTCAATGAAGAAAGACTATTTGGAGATACAGATATAGGGTGTGGGGGAGTGAGGGTTCAGCTATATAACCATGTGGGAAAGGAATGCAGATCAAAATCACAAGCTAAGAAGGGGGAGAAAAACTACTGTAAAACAAAGGAAAACATTGATAAAATAAAAAGGAAACATACTGAATTAAAAAATGGGAGAAAACATTTGGAAATCATATATCTGATAAGCAGTTAATATCTAAAATATATAAAGAATTCCCACAATTCAAAAGCAGGAAACCAAACAATCCAATTCAGAAATCAGCAGAGAATCTGTATAGACATTTTCCCAAAGCAGTTATACAGAGAGATGGTGAACAGGTACATGAAGTTATTTAACATCAAGGAAATGCAATCAAACCACAACAAGATATTACCTCAAGCCTATTAGAATGGCTATTATGAAGAAGATAAGAAAATGAATTCTCATAAACCATAATAGTTATCATCTCTGAGAAAGATAGAGCATTGAGGCTGGAATGGGGTATAAAATGTATTTGAACTAATTTTCTAATATTGTATCCTTTTATAAATAGTGAATCAAAATAGGGAAAAATCAGAATTAACCTTGAGGACAAATAATTGTTAATTATATTTCTATTGTAGTTTTTTGCATATTAAAATTTTCATAGGGGCCTCCCCGGTGGCGCAGCCGGTTGAGCACAGCAGTGTGAAGCAGTCTTCAGCCTCTGCAGTATGTGTTCAATTCCCAACCAGCCAGGGAGATACCCACATGGCACAGCAGACCTCGCCTGTCTTGCCCACTGCTCCCCTCAGCATTGCATTTCAGTCAATCTGCCTGTTCTATTCCCTACTCTCTGGTGGATCCTCTCACCCTCTCGCGCCTCTGGCCTGTACTCAGCTCTTATATAAATACATAAAATCTTTAAAAAAATAAGAAATATACCTAAAGAAATAAAAAAATTTTCATAATAATAAATAGAAGTGGAGGGAAACTTCTTATTATATAACCAATATTAGCAAAATCAGCAGCAGCAAATAATTACCCTAAGTAATAAAACCCGAGTGTTATGAAAATCAGTTAAAAGATGACTATTTTCACTATCACTTTTATTTTTAAATTCTCAGGTTGGAGCATTTAGAACAGGGCTTCTGTAAGCAGGCCTCCAGATAGCAAAAACACTATGCATGTGGGTCATAGTCTCTATCACAACTACTCTTTATGATAGCACCAAAACAGTCTTAGACAAAATGAAAATAAATGGCTGTGGCTGTGATCCAATAAAATAGGATTTACAAAAACAGGTTATAGAACTGAATTTGACCCATGGATTGTATTTGTTGATCCTTGATCTGGAAAATAAAACAATTGGTGTAAACATTAGAAAAGAAAGGCAAAATTATGTTAATAATATTTATTTATATACCTGAAAAATAAAAGCATAAGTCCTAAAGTAAATATATGAATTTAAAAGGATATTATTGAGGTTTCTGGTACAAAGTAAATACATAAAATCCACTTGCTTTTCTCCATATTGAAAAAAAAAACATTGGGGAAGAAATCCACTTATAATAAAAAGCAAGTATGAAACAAGTATGAAAATATTTAAGTATTACTTTAACAAGAAAAGATTAGGACATTTCAATAGCAAATGATACAATCTCATAAAGGATGAAAAACAAAAACTGTAAAAATGTAAGAAAATGCCAATGTTGAGTGTGAAAATCACATAATCATTGCCATAGATACCAAAAAGGCATTTGATAAAATTCACATCTATTTTTCATAAAAATAATTAATCCAAAAATAGGTAGACAAATCTTTAACATCTCAATGGCTAATATCATACTGAATAGAGGAACACTTAAAAACATTTGTATGACAATCAGAAAAAATACAAGAATGTCCACTGTTTCCATTATTATTTCTAAAATTCTAGGTTATTAGCCAATGTAATTAGTTAAAAGAGAAATGATAAGCACAAAATTCAAAATAAGGTGGTAAAGGTATCATTATTATCACATGATTTTATTGTTTACCTGAAATAATCAGAAAAACTATTACAAAATTGGCGTATAGAAACAGTAACCTGCTAATAAACTTAAAAAGAACTATGTAAAATTCATAAGAAGAAAACTTTATGATGGTCATGTAGGAAAAATAAAACAAATGAAATTCCATTTTATTCCTGACTTGAAAAACTAATTATAATAAAAATATCAGGTTTAAGTTAATATAAATATTTAATATGCTCTTAAGAGAAATACTTACAGGATGCCTTAGAGATTAGACAAACTGAGTCTAAATTTATACATAAAAGTAAATAAAAAGAATTACCATAAAACACATATAAATAGGATTATAAATGAAAGAGGAGAAATCACAACAGACTCGGTATAAATCAAAAGAATAATCAAAGATTACTATGAACACTTATATGTAAACAAATTCAACAACCTAGAAGAGATGGACAAATTCCTAGAATGATATAACCATCCAAAGCTGGACAAAGAAGAAAAAGAACAACTAAACAGACCAATTACAAGCAGCAAAATTGAGGCAATAATGAAAGCACTCCCCAAAAACAAAAGCCCAGGCCCAGATGGCTTCACAAATGAATTCTACCAAATGTTCAGCAGTGAATTAGTGCCTATCCTACAACAAACTCTTTCAAAAAATTGAAAAAGAAGGAATACTACCAAATATCTTCTATGAAGCCAACATTACACTAATACCAAAACCAAACAAAGACAGCACAAAAAAAGAAAATTACAGGCCAATCTCCCTAATGAACATTGATGCAAAAATCCTCAACAAAATCCTTGCCAACAGAATCCAACAATGCATCCATAAGATAATTCCCCCATGACCAAGTAGGATTTATTCCAGGGACACAAGGATGGTTCAACATCTGAAAATCAATCAATGTAATTCAACACATCAATAAAAAAAGAAATATAAAAACCATATCATAATATCCATAGATGCTGAGAAAGCATTCGACAAAGTACAATACCCATTGATGATAAAGGCCCTTGAAATTCTCGGGATACAAGGAACATACCTCAACATCATAAAGGCCATCTGTGACAAGCCCACAGCCAATATCATTCTCAATGGTGAAAAGCTGAAAGCATTCCCATTAAGATCTGGAATAAGACAAGGATGTCTACTCTTACCACTGCTTTTCAACATAATACTGGAAGTCCTAGCCAGAGCAATAAGACAAAAGAAAGGCATACAAGGAATCCAAATAGGCAAGGAAAAAGTCAAACTATCACTATTTGCAGACGATATGATAATATACATAGAGAACCCCAAAAACTCCACAGAAAAACTAATTAAATGCATCAATCAGTTTAGTAAAGTGGCAGAATACAAAATCAACACACACAATTCAGTAGCCTTCCTATAAACAAACAATAAATCTGAAGAAAAAGAAATCAAGAAAACCATTCCTTTTATTATTGAAACAAAAAAATCAAATACTTGGGAATAAACCTAACAAAAGAAGTAAAGGACCTATACAAAGAAAACTAAAAACACTGTTAAAAGAAATAGAAATAGACACAAAGAAATGGAAAGACATCCCCTGCTCATGGATTGGAAGAATCAACATTATTAAAATAGCCATTCTCCCAAAGCAATATGCAGATTCAATGCTATTCCAATAAAAATCCCAATGACATTCTTCAAAGAAATAGAACAAATACTGATGAAATGCATATGGAACCACAAAAAAACCACAAATAGCCAAAGCCCTACTGATAAAAACAAAGGAGAAAGGAGGTATCACACTTCCAAACTTCAAGCTATACTACAAAGCCACAATAATTAAAACAGTTTGGTATTGGAACAAAAAGAGACATACAGATCAATGGAACCGAATAGAGAGCCCAGAAATAAAGCCACACCTATATGAACAACTAATCTTTGTCAAAAGAGCAAAGAATATGCAATGGAACATGGACAGTTTGTTCAATAAATGGTGCTGGGAAAACTGGGTTGCTACATGCAAAAGAATGAAGCTTGACTACTACCTAACACCATGCACAAAAACCAACTCAAAATGGATTAAAGAACTAGACATAAGACCTGAAATCATAAAATACATAGAAGGAAATATAGGCAAAACACTACATGACATGAACCTCAAAGACATCTTTACAGACACATCACCCAAAGCAGTGATAGTGAAGGCAAAGATAAACAACTGGGACTACATCAAATTAAAGAGCTTCTGCACAGTAAAAGAGACAATAACAAAAACAAAGAGAAACCCCACCGACTGGGAGAACATTTTTGCACACAACACTAATGATAAAGGACTGATCACAAAAATCTACAAAGAGCTGATGAGACTCAACAAAAACAAAGAAAAGAATCCAGTCAAACAATGGGCGGAAAAGCTAAAAAGAAATTTCTCTGAAGAGGAAATGCAAATGGCCAACAGGCATATGAAAAAATGTTCAACATCACTTGTAATCAGGGAAATGCAAATTAAAACTACAAGGAGATGCCATCTTACACCAAGGAGAATGGCACATATTAAAAAAACTAGCAACAACAAATGTTGGTGAGGATGTGGAGAAAAAGGAACTCTCCTACGCTGCTGGTGGGAGTGCAAACTGGTCCAACCACTATGGAGAGCTGTGTGGAGATTTCTGGACCTACTAAACATAGAGCTTCCATATGATCCAGCAATTCCACTCCTAGGTATTTACCCAATGGACACAGGAACATTAATTCCAAAAGGCACCTGCACCCCTGTTTATAGCAGCACTATTTACAATAGCTAAGCTTTGGAAACAACCCAAATACCCAAAAATAGATGACTGGATCTAGAAGATGTGGTACATATATACAATGGAATATTACTCAGCCATCAAAAAGATAAACTCACGAAATTTGCAGCAACATGGATGGAGCTGGAAGGGATCATGCTCAGCAAAAAAAGCCAGAAAGAAAAAGAAAAATACCGGATGGTCTCACTCATAGGAGGAATCTAGAAAACCTAAATAAGGGACCAGGAAAAGGAATAACTACAAGAAAGAAAAAATCAAAATCAACAAACAACTATAAACCAGAGACACACTATGGTGGGGGTGGGGAAAGGAGGGATTGGGACCAAAATAAGGGGGGGTGCAATTGTATGGGGAATATAAAAATAAAAAAATTAAATTAAAAAAATAAATTCATACATCAAAGTAAATAAAAAGAATTACCTTAAAAGTTCTGGGGGGGGGAGGAGTTCTTAGGGAAGACCCGTCCTTTCAGATATTAAAATATATTATAAAACTACAATAACTAAAGCCATATTCTAGATATGAATGGAAAATAGATCAATGGACCAGAAGAGAAAGTACAGTAATAGAGCACAAAATATAAAGGGAATCAACCCTATAATAAAGGCGATAATCTTAGAAAAATATATTATTCAATGAATGACAATGAAATAACTGAATAGCTATTAGGAAATTGGATTGTCTTACACATTATAGTGGGAAAAAATCTGAATAGACCAAAGATATAAATTAAATGTAAAAGAGCAAAAATAATAAAAATAATTCCAAAGTAATTTGCAAAGAACAGTATACCTAAGGAGTCACTAGATAATTTATTTTTATTTTTATAATCTTGCTAAATAGAGGGTCTAAGTACTACGTAAAACTCAGAAGACAAGCTACATAAAAATTAGGGATTAAAATCATACTTTAAAAACTTACAATGCTTATTACAAATAATGGGCTTATTTTCCTAATATATGAAGAGCTTATATAAATCAATAAGAAAAATGCTAACTATGCAATTAGAAAATAAGAAATAGAGATTTGCATACATCATGGAAAGAAGTACAATGAGTTTCAAACACATTACAAGATGTTCAACTTACTAAAGACATGCAAATTAAAACTACTCTGAGAGGTCATTTTTCTCCTACCAGTGTAGCAATATTTAACCAAAATTGAGTATGTAACTATCATTTGACTTGCAATTTTATTTCCAGGAATTCTGTTACAGATCGTATCTCATGTTTATGAAAAGACACTTGTATAAGATTATTTACTGTAACACTGTTACACTGCAAAATTATTTTAAACACTGAAAGTCCATAAATATTTTCCTTACTAAATAAATTATGGTACATTCGACTATGACAGAAAATTATGAGCTATAAAAGTAACTGGTAAAAAAGAACTTTTGAGCTACTATGAGATGATCTCCAAGCCATGCATTAAAGAAAGAAAGAGGCAGAAAGATTGGTTTAGACTGCTGGTTTTAGACTTATACAACATAATAGATATCTGAAAAGATACACGAAAACTGGTATCATCAATTGCCTCTACAGAAGGAAACTGGATGAATGATGGACAGTGGTAGAAGTGAAATTTAACTGTTTAACATTCATCCAGTTTCTATGGCTCATCATATTCTGTCATAGATGAATATACCATAATTTATATAAGAACTGAATATTTAAGAACTGAACTTTTATTTTTTAAAAAGATTTATTTATTTATTTATACAAGCACTGGGGTACAGTCAGAAGCGCGGGAGGGTGAGAGAATTCACCAGAACCAGAGGGGAGAGCAGAGCAGGCAGACAGACGAAGTACACTGCAGAGGGGAGCAGCGGGTGAGACAGGAGAGGTCTGCGCACCATGTGGGACCCTCACCCGGCGGCAGGGGATTGAGCTGGCGCTGCAGAGGCTGCGGGCAGCTTTGCAACCCACCACTCAACCCCTGCGCCGCCACCGGGGAGGCTCAAGAACTGAACTTTTATTTATTTATTTTATTTATTTATTTTTTTTAATAGAGGCATGTTTTATTTATTTGTTTGTTTGTTTTTGTTTATACATGCACTGGGTACAGTCAGAAGCGCGGGAGGGTGAGAGAATTCACCAGAGCCAGAGCGGGGAGCAGAGCAGGCAGAAGGACTTAGGTACACTGCTGAGGGGAGCAGCGGGCGGCAGGAGAGGTCTGCGCGCCATGTGGGACCAACTTTTAAACCAATTTTTACAACTCCCCCCTGAAGGCCACCCCCCCCAACTCCGCCCTGCGGCACCCCCTCCTCAGGAATTTTGCAACTTTCTCTGTAACCAGAACTGGCTAAAATGCTGCCTGTTTTCCACTTACCAGAGGCTCTAGTTTTACAGGTTGCTGTCTTTTTCTTGTCCTCTCCTGAGCTTTTGTAATGCGCCTAAATGTCAGGGTTTCCTTATCAGATTCATTTTCTGTTGGCAATACAATACTCAGTCTTCCCCTTATACTATTCAGTCTTGAAGGCCCAGGGATTTCTCCATCCTCTTCATTATACTTCAGGTTGAAGTCATTCCCTGAGTCAGGAAAAGCCATCCTCACTCCTGGAAAGGGAAGGCTGAGGGGGGAAAAAAAAGATCAAGAAGATTGGGTAAGCTGGGCTAATGGAAGATACTTAAAAAGTAAGGAGAACTAAATTCACTCACCTTGAAAGAAAAAATCTGTCCAAGTCAGACCATTTTCAAAGTGAGGATTTGAAAATGGAAGAATGAAAATCAGGAACTGTGCCTGGCTTTCAAGAAGCCCTATAGCTGGGGGCTGGGATATGGTGGTGACCTAGGAATTTGAATTTCTAAAAGTTCTTTGGTACTGCTACAGCTTTCACTGATTTGGGGACCATACTGGCCTAGATATGGGAGAATGAAGGGAAATATGATTAGTACTGATATCAATGTTTCTCATACTTGAGAATGCAAAATACTTCTTGGGGAGCTTGTTCAAATGGTAACTGGAATACAGGCAATTTGAGAAACAGCCTAGGCTTGTTTGAAAAAAAGAGACAGAGGGGAAAAAATGAGTTGAGGCCTAAATCCTCAAACAGTGATTCTGGAGCTTTCATGGGCATGAGAATCAACTAAGGAATTTGTTAAAATACGATTCATACACTAAAAGGAGCAGGATCCTGAAACATTATAACTATGAGCCTTTTAGTCTTGAATCCTCACCACCACCACACCCTACTAGATGGGTGTAGATACTTACCTTCAAAACAGTATCATAACTCACTTGCTTGAACTAGGCTGTGGTCTAAATCTGCAATGGCCTATCAAAACGTAATGCAAATATCCTCTGCAATTTGAAATTTTCAAATAACTACATTCAAAACCAAAAAATAAGCAGGTAAATTTGCGTTTACCTGTGCAGCAGGTAAAATGTGTTTTATTTAAGCCAAAATATTACCATTCCAACATGTCATCAACATAAAACTTATTAGTGTTTTATTTTATTTTTTATTACATCTTGGTTGTCCAGAGTGTACTTCCCAATTAGAGTACATCTAAGTTCAGATTAGCTACAGGTGGCTAATGGCTACCTCACTGGAGAGCTCAGGCCCACAGTGACTGACTACTCAGTGTGAGAACTTGGACAAGTCCCTTGTGCTCTCCTCACTGTCCTCCCTCTAGAATGACAAGGAAATCATAGGTAATTACTGAAAGCCTTTCCAGAGACTTCCTCTGCCTCTCTGAAGCTTTCCGCCAGTACCCTGGAAGCTAAGCTGAGTCTTGGCCTAGCAGCCTAGTGCAGTCCAACACTGGACCCGCAGGACTCACCAAGTCAGACCACCGCAGCGGCCCCCGCGGGTCTCCAGAGGCTGCAGAGCCGCGCCTGGGATAGAAAGTGGCTCTAGCCGGGAATGTTTCCCGTTGCCGGGCAGTCACCGGGTCTCCACGGGTGCACTTTTGGGGACCTGTCGCCACGGCAAAACCCCAGCCAATGGCAGCTCTAGGTCCAAGACCCCGCCGGACAATCTAGCCGATCAACGTCCCTGAAACGACTCCTACGTCGCTAATTGGTGGAGAGCCCGCGTTTGCCCCGCCCAGCCCCTCCTCCCGGCCGGGCGCTCCGCCTTGGCAGGTAGACCCGCCGCTAAGGGTGAGCAGTGGTTTCGGCCCTTGGTCTATGAGCCACCCTCGCGCAATGATCCCTATTTCCTGCGGAGCTCTTTTTTCCCACAGGCTGAAGACTGACGTGACTTTCGCTGTAAGCTAATTGAGGAGAGTCAAGTGTCTCCGAGAGGGAGGCGCGCTTTGGAGACAGCTCTGGCCCGGCTCTCGAAGGGAGCGCCTGTCCCGCGCCGCCGCCCACCTGCCGGCCCAGCCCTGGGGTGTCGGTGCCCGAAGGCGCTAGGAATGCGGACTCTTCTCAAATTGCAATGTGTTCATTCAACTAGTGTACTTTTTCCCTTGCCATCGCATGAACCCATGTTATTAAGGCCGTGCCCTCTTTACCAAAGCAGACCCTGGGCCTTGTTTTGCTGGGGAAGTCCCCAGACGACGGCTGCTAATGCTGTGGAGGTGAGACCCACCGAAGCCCGCTGCTGTTTTCTTACTTAAGATTCCTTTTTCCAGTTGGTTTCCCTTTGCAGCAGGGAAAGGGAGGGCAACACTTTCGCCTCTTTGAGGAAATATTACACCAGATGGCTGTCTTAGTTTTCAGTCTCCCCTCCAAAATGACAATCGCTGCTGGAACTCTTTATCTTTGTATGCTCTTTTTGATCCCTCTTCTTTTTTTTTTTTTTGCTTTGATATTTGTTTCTTGCCTTGATTGCTAAGCCCTATATGAAGTGCTTTTCATGTTATACCCACAGCCTATAATTTCTCAATCTTAGCATATGTCAGTAATTGTTTTACATGCTGAGTATGACACCATATGCAAGGCAGGGAATCATGTAACAACAGAACTGGAATGGAGATTAATCCAGCTCTCATTTGATTCGTAAAAGAACTGAGATGCAGAGAGATGGAAAATGATTTTCTCCTAGGTCAGTCAACTATTTGTGACAGAAACAAAACCAGAATACAGGTCTCCTAATCTCTAACCAGGAATTGGAAACAGCAAAACATAATAAATACTGGTTTCCCAACAGGGGAATGGTACACACAAAGTTAATCAGAGCCAATAAAATATGAGCCAATAAAGTACATAATAATTTATATAAACTAGTAGTGAAAAATGAAAGTCAAAGCCAACTAAATACCTCAGAGCATGAAACTATAATTTGTAATGCTGGACATATCAAAAAATAGATTTAATTTCGGATGTTCAATGAAATTTTCAATCTGTTTCCTTAATTTTTTGGAAATAAAGTCGCTTCTCAGTTCCAAAATTCCTTGTTAAGTACATGAAAAGGATTGTATTCTATTGTTCTCATGTGCACCTGAGAGCATTCCAAGAGCCAAGGACAGTGGGGATGGAAGATATAGAAACATGGAGTATTTTGAAGGTGATGCTATATTGAACACTAGTCATCAAATCTCTCTAAGCTTATTATTTTTTTTAAGATTTATTTATTTATTTTTACAAGCACTGGGTACAGTCAGAAGTGCGGGAGGGTGAGAGGATTCACCAGAACCAGAGCGGGGAACAGAACAGACAGACTGACGAAATACATTGCTGAGGGGAGCAGTAGGAGAGGTCTGCATGCCATGTGGGACCCTCGCCGGCGGCTGGGGATCAAACCAGCACTACAGAGGCTGGGGGCAGCTTCGCAACCCAGTGCTCAACCGCTGCGCCACCAGGGAGGCCCTCCAAGCTTTTTTTTTTTAATGCAGCAAGATTTCATTTTCATTATCAAAGGAATATTTAGTAAATCAATACCAAAAAAACAAGCATGTTGTACGTTTAGCTATTGATTTCTTATAGTACTGGGTACTATTTTTTTTTTTTTAAGATTTATTTATTTATTTATGCAAGCACTGGGTACAGTCAGAAGTGCAGGAGGGTGAGAGAATTCACCAGAGCCAGAGCAGGGAGCAGAACAGGCAGAAGGACGAAGTACACTGCTGAGGGGAGCAGCGGGTGCGACACCAGGGAGGCCCTGGGTACTATTTCTTGAGCCACATGCTTTGCACTCATTCTCTCAAATACATCCCACAAAACTGAAATTTCCATATCATAGCTAAAGAGCTAGGTTATGAAAAGTCACATTTTTAATAGTAAAAATAAAAATAGTTAAAATATATTAAGTATTAAGTTAGGATTTATAGGTTGGGCCCTTTGTGAAATGCTTTTTATCATTACAATACTTTGCACCAACATATTATTTTAAAGGTACTTATACCTACTTCACTGATAAAGAAATTGAGGCTTAAAGAGATTATGTGATCTAGCCAAGATCACTCTAAAGGTGGTAAAGAGCAGAATGGAGATAACAAATCCTGATTCATCAACTTAAATAGTTAAATTTCTATAAGATTTTAAGACCTAGAATATTGAAACATGGAATTTTGCTACTGGATATGGTCATCTATATTCTGAAAAATTCCTGAAGTAAAGCATCTACGTATTTGTGTAATCCCCAAGGTTTACATTAAAGCATTAATGAGCTCACAGGAATAAGGGAATCATCAAAGGTCAAAACAAGATGAAGTGAAACCAAAGTGATATATAACATGGACATTATGGGAACATAAATTGGATATATAACATGGACATTATGAGTATATTGGGGGAAAATGCCCTTACAAGGATTAATACTGATTGAGGATAGAAAAGTAAGTCTTGCTTATTTTACATTAAATGGAGAAGCTAGATTTTAAGTTACCATACACACTTGCTTCATACTCATGGAAAGACCAATTCCTTAGTAATAGGTTGGGTTAAGAAAAAAAAAATGCAGTGAAGAAAGCTTATGAGGAAACTAGTATGGATCTACCTGCAAATCCAGATGGAAAAATATGTCACCCCTTAGAATTTGAAAGCATAAACTAGATAGCACCATCTCTGGGTTTTGAATTTATATTAACTATATAATCTGGAAGAGAAATGCAAGCTACTTGCATCAAGAGAAAGGCATCATCAGCTCTGACCTCAGAATTCTTGAAGTCTGTTTCAGTCAAATAAAAATTGACAATAAAAATTAATCATATATAGAAGAAACAGGACTCTCCTAACAAGAGTCAGCAGAACAAACAACAGATTTAGAAGGCAAATACACTAACTATAAGACCTACCAGATAGAGTAGGGCATCCCAGAAGTCTATACCTCCACAAAAGCAATGAATAAGACTTTTACAACTATAAGAATCTCTAGGAAATATAAATCTGTAGTGCCATAAAGTAGATCAGTTGTTTCCTGGAGTGGTATTGCTAAGCACAGCAGGCTTAGTAATAAGAATCTCTAGAATTGGTGTATAGGCAAATATATGCTTCATACTTTCTCTAGATAAATCAAATGAACATCTCCAATTAAGAACCACATCTGCGGGTTAAAATATATGAAGACGAAAACATGTTAAGTAGTCAAGTCATAAGACAGTTTGCATGACATGACTGATTATATCTTTATAAGCTCAGAATGTATATATACTCAGCAACTAACAATATATGGAAGAGAAACTTAAGTGTTTAAAAGATTTATGGGTATTTTATGTTATACCCATTGCCTTTCTGTATATTCTGTATATACAGCCTTTTGCATTGAGAAAAGTGAGTTGTTTCAATTAATGTAAGTAAATATGAGCACATGAAGTGAAGGGTCATGAACTTGGTAGAGGCCAATGCAAATGGAGAAGGAACACTGGTGGACTACATAGCCTTCAGTAAAAGGGAAAACACCTGTTCCATGTAGATGGTGGGAAGGTGGGAGGAGATTAGGTAAATTGGTAGATCTGCGGCCTAATTTCTTCTATTGCCTTCATGAAGCGCCAGGTAAAGTCAATTGCTGAGAAGCCTGTAAGTGGGAGTGGTAGAGGCATCATATAATTTACTAAGGGTGTGCGCGTGCGTGTGTGTGTGTGTGTGTGTGTGTGTGCGCGTGTGCGTAACTCATCTTTGGCCTTAGATGTATATAGTTTAATGTCAGAGTCTGTGAACTGCTTAAAATTGTATCTACGTTTGTAGGGGCACAATTCTTTGTCCACAACTGTTAGATTCTCAAAGGAGTCTATGATCCGTTCTTCCTCAGAATTGGGAACTATGCATACTCTGCTGTGTGTCCCTGCACACACCCTCTACTTTCTGAGGCCTCTGTGATACGGTATTTTGTTGCTTTATCACCACCTTGTGGTTAAATCAATGTACTGCCAAAGGAAGTTTTTAACCAGACATTTTGAATCAGGGCAAAAATTTATCTTAGATTTGCAAGGGGCTTGAGGCATTCTATGGTATCAAGTCCCACACATTATGGTAAGTCATAAATTACCACCAAATTTTCCTCCAAAATTTGAATCAGTGTTAATTATGGATTTGTAAGAAGCCTTTGGCCAATCCCAGATAATTAAATACCAGGAATTAAAGATCTTTGCAGGTGATCTCTAGCCAGTGTTAAATGGATTTGAAAGGCCAAGGGGTCCTTAAACTCAGCTGTGGATCAGAATTACTTGGATAACTCTGAAAAGTCCTGATGCCCAGGCAACCCTTCATGCTAATTAAACTCTAAGTGAGAGACATATTGGTATTTTTTCTAAAGAGGCTCCTTCCCCAGGTGATTCCAATTCACAGCTGTCCTAGTACCTGGCCACCTGGTCTTGCTTATTCAAGCTGTGATCCATGGACTTGCAGCAGTGGCATCACCTGGGAGTTTGTTTTACGTGCGGTCTCAGGTCCTTCCCCAGACCACCTATATCAGTCTGTATTTTAGTGATTTCCAGGTTGTTCATTGGTGTTAAATTTGATAAATGCTGTAATAGAGAACAGAATCGGTGTCCAGTAGGTCTTCTGTATACACAAGATGGGAATGGTGCCTGAAAGGTGGGCTGCTTAGGAAATTTTTGACCTTCATGCCCCTCTGTGGGACAGTTCTAATTGCTAGAAAGTTCTTTTTGGTAGACGTCAAAATCAATTTTATGATAAGAATCTTAAAGATATTTTTGTTAGGTTAATAAGATAACTTTTGGAATGCACTTAATTCAGGCACTGATTGTCAGGAGAACCAATCAAATGATTAGAGGATGGGAACTTTCAGTTCTACCCCCCTCATCTCTGGAGAGGAACAAGGGTATAGTGACAGGAGGACACGGAGCTTGGGTGTCCCTATGACCCAAGCTGATGGAGTAAAGGAGGAGTCCTGGAGCCCTCAGTGGCTTTTCAGGCTTTATTGGGATTTTACTGGGTACACAGCAGGCAGGGGTGCCGGGGGTCCGGGAGGCTGGCAGGCCTCTCAACCCCCAGCAAGTCTTCACTCTTTCTGGGCTCTCAGGCCTTCTCTTGTGGTCTCTGCTTCTCTTTCGCTCTAGTTCTCTCTGCTTCACTGCTCTCCTCTCCTGGCGTCCCTGAGACTCCGACCTTATAAGCCCAGCCTCTCAGCACAGGTGTATCCACTTAAGCATGCCTGCATCCCACTCCAGGTGCCTGCCATCAAGCACGCATTCAGGACTGGAAGGATCCATCATCAATCCTAATGGTGGGCGGGCAGAAAAGCCTGATGCTTTTTCACTTACCCTACAAAGGGGCAAGAGGTTTAATCAATGTCCAGTGACCAACGATTTATTCAATCATGCATGCCTATATAATGAAGTCCCCCAAAAGCCCCAAAAGGCAGAGTTGGTGAACACATAGAGATTAGGGCAGAATGACCTGCTAGGACAGAGAACATGGAGATTCCTTCACTTTTACCCATACCTTGCCTTTGTTTCCTCATCAATCTGTCTATTCCTGGGTTATATCCTTTTATAACAAATCAGTTAGCTAATAAACAAAATGTTTGAGTTCTCTGAGTTGCTTTAGCAAATTAATTGAGCCTGAATAGGGGTCAGTGGGATCATGAATCTATAGCTGAAATCACAAGTTAGAAGAACAGGTGCTAACCTGAGCTTGTG
The DNA here is from genome assembly GCF_964194135.1 of Talpa europaea. Classification (NCBI taxonomy): domain Eukaryota; kingdom Metazoa; phylum Chordata; class Mammalia; order Eulipotyphla; family Talpidae; genus Talpa; species Talpa europaea. The sequence goes on from NC_140072.1 coordinate 46,487,429, forward strand.
ACTAGCATCTGAAGTGAGGATGAGGGATAGTCTTTGGGGTTGAGCCCTTAACATGTGGGATCTGATGCTATCTCCAGTAGACAGTGTTAGAGGTGAGTGGAATTCCAGGACACCAAGCTGGTACTCAAGAATTGGGTGTTATTGTGACACTCCCCCAACCCCCACACCTAAATGTAGTAATTATAATTAGAATCTTAATAGCATAGAACAGGGGTTAGTGAACACTGTTCTATGGGTCAAATTCAGGCTGTTGCCTGTTTGTAGAAATAAAGTTTTATTGGAATACAGCTGTAGGGTAAGGTAAAAAAGTTAGGCTTTTCTGCCCTCCCGCCATCAGGATAGATGAGGGAACCCTGTGATCCTGAATGCATGCCTGATGGCGGGCACCTGAAGTGGGTACACCTGCGCTAAGACTGTGCTTTTTTAATGGCGGCGTCACGGGGACGCCAGTAGAAGCTGAGTAGAAGCCGAAAGAGAAGAAGCCTGAAGCAGAAGCAGAGAACACCAGAGAGCCCAGATAGAGTGAAGATTTGCTGGGGGCTGGGAAGACTCCCAGCCCCCCAACCCCCAACCCCCTGCCTGCCACGTACCTGCTGAACCCCAATAAAAACCTGCAAAACCACTGAGGACTCTGACGCCTCCTTTACCCGGTCTGCATGGGATCAGAAAATGTGCACTATGTCTGTTCCTGACAACAGCCATGCCCATTTATTTACATATTTTCTTTGACTATTTTTGTGCTATTGTAACAGAAGTGAGTAGTTGTGACAGAGACTATATGGCCCACAAAGGAGAAAATATTTAGTATCTGGTCATTTAAAGAAAAGATTTTCTGATTTGTGCTATATTAAATGCATGAACATCACATACACACCCACATACAATGTAGTAAATATAGAAAATAGTCACCATGTCAAGATAAATTACCATTCTAATTTTAGTAGCATAAGTCTTATAGGAAATTTCTCATTGTTGTCAACTTTGCCTCTGATGTGATTTTTGTAGTCTGTAAAATTTTTTTATTGCTTTGAGACACATTGGAAAGCAAGTTATTCTCTAGAAATTGTGCTTTCAAATGGTAAGTAGATAGTGACACACAGTGGACAATAGCAGGAAGTTCTGAGAATTACATTCCCAAGGCATTGAGATCTTTGGATGAAAAGTTTTTGAAAAAGAGTATTGTTGGAGACATTATGGCCAACATGGCAGTTGGAATACACACAGCTGATGTTATTTCTCTCTAAAACACGACTAGAGGGATTTCTTTTTTCAAAGTTGTAAACTCAGAGAAATTAGGAAAATGGAAGAGGAAACAATAGCTATAAAAGTTTGGGTTCTGGAAAGCAGAAGTATGAATGGTAGGTGATTAAAGAGATGCAAGAAAGGTATTCTATGTAACGGTGGTGATGAAAGAAAATAACCAACCTGACATATACTACAGATTCCTCAAAGACCCTGGAATGGCTGGTACCAGGCATTGCTGGTGTTCGGAGCTTAAATAAGGAGGTTGGCTGACATTCTGTTAAGGACAGATTTGTTCTATCCTCCCCAAGCCCAGCAGAAGACTGAGAAGTTTTTCATACAGTGGGTAAACAGAAGGCCTCTAGACGGAGGGATAAAAACACATCTGAGAATGGGAACCACACTGAAAACCATGGGATTACCTGGATGTGTATACAAGAGATGAAATGATCCAATCCTCTTTCACTACTTAACTCTTAGAGTAGTAGCATAGGATGTCCAATTGTATCGAGTATCCTAGTGCTGAAGGTGTTCACAAGAGTGGACTTCCAGTTTTAAAACCTGAACACAAGCAAAAATAATAATTATGAAAAATAAAATAACCAGAACAGTCCTGAGCAAACAAAGATAAGTTAATCACCCTTGTCTCATAACCTTGGCATTTACACCCTTCCAGCTGGAGACTGGGAGAATCTTCCCTGGGGAATCTGCCCCATCTAAGAGGAAAGATCTGAATGTATAGGTAGAGGAGATTCTATGACTAAGTATTCCAGCCAGGTCAGCCTTGTAGTGAAGTTCATAGTGAACAAGCTTCATCTGGATACACAGAGGTTCCAATTCTGGTTTTAGACTCTCCCTTTAAAAAATAAGCAGACAACCTCTTTTTCCGGCTGGAACCATGGAGGGTGCAGAGGAGAAGAAGAAGAAGGTGGCTGCTAAGCCACAAACTCGAGAGAAGAAAAAGAAGGTTCCTTCTGTGCCAGAAACCCTTAAGAAAAAGCGAAGGAATTTTGCGGAGCTGAAGATCAAGCGCTTGCGAAAGAAGTTTGCCCAAAAGATGCTTCGAAAGGCAAGGAGGAAGCTTATCTATGAAAGAGCTAAGCACTATCACAAGGAATATAGGCAGATGTACAGAACTGAGATTCGAATGGCCAGGATGGCAAGAAAAGCTGGGAACTTCTACGTACCCGCAGAACCCAAACTGGCATTTGTCATCAGGATCAGAGGTATCAATGGTGTGAGCCCAAAGGTCCGAAAGGTGTTACAACTTCTTCGCCTTCGTCAGATCTTCAATGGTACCTTTGTTAAGCTCAACAAAGCTTCAATTAACATGCTGAGGATTGTGGAACCATATATTGCATCAGGGTATCCAAACCTTAAGTCAGTAAATGAATTGATCTACAAGCATGGTTATGGCAAAATCAACAAGAAGAGAATTGCCCTAACAGATAACGCGTTGATTGCACGATCTCTTGGTAAATATGGCATCATCTGCATGGAAGATCTGATTCATGAGATCTACACTGTTGGAAAATGCTTTAAAGAGGCAAACAACTTCCTCTGGCCCTTCAAATTATCTTCTCCACGAGGTGGAATGAAGAAGAAAACCACCCATTTTGTAGAAGGTGGAGATGCTGGCAACAGGGAAGACCAGATCAACAGGCTTATTAGAAGGATGAACTAAGGTGTCTGCCATTGATTGTTTTTGTAATCTGGTCAGTTAATGTTTATTAATAAACAGTGACTGCTTTCAAATTGAAAAAAAAATAAGCAGACAACTAAGGATTATTAGATAATTCAAGGAAGGCCTCATACACAAAGGATAAAAACTAAAACAGAAAAAATTTTTTTTTTTTATAGAGGCATGTATTTATTTATTTATTTATTTGTTTGTTTGTTTGTTTGTTTATACATGCACTGGGTACAGTCAGAAGCATGGGAGGGTGAGAGAATTCACCAGAGCCAGAGTGGGGAGCAGAGCAGGCAGAAGGACCGAAGTACACTGCTGAGGGGGGCAGCGGGCGGCAGGAGAGGTCTGCGCGCCATGTGGGACCCTCCTCTGGTGGCCGGGGAGCAGCCGGGGATCGAACCGGTGCCACAGAGGCCGCGGGCAGCTTCGCAACCCAGCGCTCAACCGCTGCGCCACTGGGGAGGCCCTAAAACAGAAAAATCTTGAGTGGCAAGCATATGATTCAACTTGGGATGATCAGAGGGTTCTCCTGGATTTTAGAAAGAGGATCTGAAGAGAGAAGTCCTCCCTCCTCTCTAACCATGGTGCTGCTAGTTCAGAGCCTGGAGTTCTGGGGGACAGAGAGAAGGACGTACTCCCTGCTGTAAAGGAAAAGCCACAGCTGGTCACATAAAGATACGTAAATGGGTTGAGCGCCACGCTGTGAAGCTGTCTGCAGTCTCTGGAGCGCTGGTTTGATCCCCGGCCGGCAGGCGAGGGTCCCACATGGTGCTGCAGACCTTGCCTGTCGCGCCCACTGCTCCCCTCAGCAGTGTATTTGGTCAGCCTGCCTGTTCTGTTCCCCGCTCTGTCTCTGGTGAATCCTCTCACCCTCCTGCGAATCTGGTCTATACCCCGGTTCTTGTATAAATAAATAAATAAATCTTAAAAAAAATACATAAATGTGAATTGGAGTCAGTCTAGAGTTCTGATGGCTTTTCATGCCAAGATCCATCGCCTCTAAGGCAACCTTTCCTTTTCCCAAAGTTTCGTTGTAAAAGTCAATAAATTCCAACACTTTTTTTTTTCCCAAGTTTTTTTTAGCTTGTTTGAATAGATTTTATGTTATTCACAACCAGCTTGTCCTGGTATGACTTATGAATGACATTGCCTCTTCTACACATCTGGATTTTTTTATCCATACCTATATCCTGAAAGTTTCTAAGTCAGTTTATTTCCCCTTTTCTTAAAAAATAAAGATCAGGGCCTCCCCCGTGGCACAGCGGTTGAGCGCTGGGTTGCGAAGCTGCCCGCAGCCTCTGCAGCGCCGGTTCAATCCCCGGCTGCTCCCCGGCCACCGGAGGAGGGTCCCACATGGCGCGCAGACCTCTCCTGCCGCCCGCTGCTCCCCTCAGCAGTGTACTTCGGTCCTTCTGCCTGCTCTGCTCCCCGCTCTGGCTCTGGTGAATTCTCTCACCCTCCCGCGCTTCTGACTGTACCCAGTGCTTGCATAAATAAATAAATAAATCTTTAAAAAAAAAAAATAAAAAATAAAGATCATGCAAGTTGTGAAAGTAAAAATAGATGAGATTTCTTTGAACAATAATTTCAGTAGACCCAGAACACACTAACTTTTCACTATCTCTCACAGTGAGGTCCTTCTTAGAATAACATTGAAAGGAATATGTCTGAAAGATCAGTATCTGAACCAAAAAGCAAAGGTGAAGGAAAATCCTGTGCATTAACTAACAGTGTTAGCCTTCCCAAGAGTAATGAAGGAAAGAGATTATATCAGCTACAATTGTGTTTAATAGCAAATAACAACACTCAATTGCTGAATTAAACAGGGCTATTGGGGGTCACTGATACAAGGTGTTTCTATGATTCTTTTGGCCTTTTCATTATGGTACAATAGGGTTGCTGAAGTTTAGCCATCAAGTCCACATTCGAGACAAAAATAATGGGATAAGGTCAAAGGATGTGTTTGTCTCTTTATAGAAGAAAAGCAAAAGCTCTCCCAGAGGCTTTTACAGTAGATACGATTTCTACTAATGTCTCATTGGTCAAAATTGCATTCAAAGGTTATATCTAGCTGAAAGGAAGTTGTAAAGGTAAGAAACAGGATTTTCATGTATCACTTGGAACCATTATGATCCATTACCTAGAGCAAGACGAAATTGCCACCTCCCCTCAAGCTCCCCAAATGAAGACTCTACTAACAAAGACAAAAGGATTCTGTGTATCACAGGAACCAAAATGAGCAGGTTCAAATGTTAAAAACAGCTGAAAATGGAACTCTAGCTCTTTGCTGGTGGGAATACAAAAAGGTAGACACTTTGAAAAATAGTGGACAATTTTTACCTGCCAAAATAGACATTGCAGATGTGGCTAAAGGTTTTTAGATGGGGGAAGTACTCCTAGATTATGCAGGTGAATACAGTGTAACCACAGGCGTCTTTGTAAAAGCGAAGCAGGAGGATCAGAATTAGAAAAATAAGTGATGAAGGAAACAAGAGGTTGGACTTATGTACTTTGAAGATGAGAGAAGGGACCACAAGCCAATGTGGGTGGTCTCTAGAAGTTGGAAAAGAAAAAGATTGTCTTCTAGAACCTCCACAGGGACATACCACCACTAGCACCAGAATTCTGATCTCCAGAACAGTAAAATAATTACTTTGTGTTATTTTAGACCACTAAGTTTGTGGTAATTTGTTTGTGTCACCATAGGAAACTAATATACCTGCCTAGTGTTTCTATCTTTGGGCATCTAAAAAGTTCTAATTTTTCACTGCATATCTTTGTAATATTTCTCCTTTTTCACTTCCACCTTCCCTCACTCTCCTCCTCCTCTTCGTTTTTGTTAATAACAGCTATAATTCACACACAATACAATCAACTCATTTAAAGTATATAACTCATTTTTACTATATTCAGAACTGTGCAACCGCTATCACAATCCATTCTAGAACATTTTCATCACCTCAAAAAGAAACGTTGCACCCCTTAGCAGTCATCTTTTGTTCTTCCTCTTCCCTCCATCCCTAGCAACTTCCAGCTATGCCATCTGTATTTATAAGCCTATTCTGGACATTTCATATAAAAAGGGTTATACAGCATGTGGTCCTTCATGACTGGCTTATTTCATTTTGCATAATGTTTGGAAGACTCATCCATGGTGTAGCATATATCAGTACCTCATTTCTTTTTATTGCTAAATATGATTTCATTGTGTAGATAGACATATTTTATTTATCTATTCATCAGTTAATGGGTATTTGGGTTTTCTACATTTCTTGGCTGTTATGTATAATGCCACTTACAAACATGTGTGTCAGTTTTGTGTGGAAGAATAGAACTTTTTAGTCAGTAATTGACCAGCATTTATTAGCTGCCTATTGTGTACATAGCACATGGGCAGTAGTGGATGTTGAGGCTTTATAGGAGAGGTGACACTCAAAAGAATTATATATGCAAAATTTAACTCTTATCTTCTTTTTTTTTTTAAATAGAGGCATGTTATTTATTTATTTGTTTGTTTGTTTGTTTGTTTTTGTTTATACATGCACTGGGTACAGTCAGAAGCACGGGAGGGTGAGAGAATTCACCAGAGCCAGAGTGGGGAGCAGAGCAAGCAGAAGACCGAAGTACACTGCTGAGGGGAGCAGCGGGCGGCAGGAGAGGTCTGCGCGCCATGTGGGACCCTCCTCTGGTGGCCGGGGAGCAGCCGGGGATCGAACCGGCGCCGCAGAGGCCGCGGGCAGCTTCGCAACCCAGCGCTCAACCGCTGAGCCACCGGGAGGCCCCTTAACTCTTATCTTCTGATAAACTGGACTAGTTGGGGTTAAGCAGACTAAGCTTTTAAGACATTAAAATAATGAATGATAATCTGAATTATTTTCTCAGGGTAGTTTTCTGTTCATGTCTAAGAACAGAGCACCCAACTTATGTTTCTCAAACTGAGTACAAAAGTGGGCTGGAGTCTGGAATGTGTCAGTTAAAAAAGAAGAGAAAGAACCCCTTTAAAAGAGACCGCTTTCACCTGTACAGATATCCCACAGGGTACAGGTCATGATGTCCTAGAGTAGGGTGTTTGGCCCCAGAGATTTACTTCCTTCTCTTTGTGTTTTTTCTCATAGACACTCTTTCTAAAGAGTATTGTCAGCAGCTCAGCAGCAGACTGTCAGTGTTGACCTCAGCTCTCGCTGACCTGGGAAAGGAAACTCACCTTCTCTCTGGCTTCTTTATTCAGTGGGCCCATATCTGTTTGTGAAAGTTTAGTAGGGTTTCATCAAGGGCAGGCTTTTTAGGCCCCTAATTCATAGCCAACACTATTAGCATCATTTGTTGTGTGTCTACAAGTGCTTGGGATTTAGCAGCAAATCTTTCCTATGTTGTCTATGGCTTTAAAGTAGGAAATAAATTTGGTCTCGTCTCTTTCTCTGACCCAGAGGAAGTCTCTTCTCTGGGTGACGCCTCATTGGTTCCACAGGAATTGCTTTTTGTCATCCTGGGCTGTAATATAAGCCAACCTCCATGTGGCTATGAAGTATGAATAACATTGCGCATGAAGAACATTCTTTATGATGTCAGGGATAAGATGTGTTTTCTTAACTCTTCAGAGGTTTCATTTTCTAGCTTGAATTTGAGGCATTCAGATAATATAATGTCCTACATTTACATAGGACCTTCAGTTATTATCCATAGAGTTTCAATGCCATGTTTGATCCTCAAAATAGTTCTGGACAATAGAAGTGGCAGAAATGTATGTTACCATTTGATGGATGGGGAAATTTAATACATAAAGAAATCACAGCTTTAAAAGTCTTAGTTAATCAGTGCTAGAACCAAAATCCTAGGTGTCCTGTCTCCCAGACCATATCTACCATGTTGTTCACAGTGAATGAATAATAAAAGAGAAATAAAAACCTCTGTAAAGCTAAAGTAAATGTTGGATCTATGGCCTGGCTGTTATTGGTTTCTTTGGTGCCCCTAGTTTGAGTCTATGCCTTTCCTGGTTTCAGAAAACCCCCTTTGCTCACCACTGTGACTCACTACCCAGCACTGGTCCAGACACATGGGCATATAATATTAATTTTTATAATAAATAAATAAATATTTGTTCAATGAGCAAGTGATTGATTGGTTCTAATCACTAAATTCCTTCTCAATCACTGAGTCCAGGGAACACTGCAGATAGTTTTATAGAACAGGCTTCTTTTGGCATCTTTGTTTATTGTCCACTCATTGTTTTGTTCTTCTGTTGCATTTACCATGAAAGAAAATACCTCCTTTCTTGCCATGGGAAAGGCAAATAACTGTGCAAATCTGGCAGATAAACAAGTCTGTCTGGGCAATAAAGGAGGCAAACCAGTTAGCTATTAACCACTAGACAAGATAATTCAGCTACTTATCAAACTCTAGGTACCTCCCTTTGGAGGTCTTTTCCTGACATTTTCCAGCCCAAAGTGGTGACACAGATTAAGGCCTTGGGCAATCACAGTGTACATTTGTCCTCCTTCTGTTACCTCAACTATATCCAGGTGGCAGCAGGTTATAATAAACAGCAGGGAGTCTGAAGTGGAAGAAGTCACGGACAAGTGGGTAGTCTGCAGGCTGAGGGGTCAGTGAACCTGGAAGGAGAATTGATGGGGATGGAATAGGCTTAAGTGGCTTTTATTTTTTGACAACTTTAAATTTATTTTGGCACCATTTAAGGCTTATTCTCCATTTAAGACCCCTCAAGGGGCACCATTTAAGGCCCCTCAAGGGACCGCTTTATAATTATAAAAATTATATATTTTATAATTTAGGCAAAGGCACAATGTAGTGAAAATATTAAGATATGTTTGAGAAAGGTAGAGTAGTGTAAAGAGTGTGTAGGGTAAGCTAATGTTAGAAATGGAAAATAAGGCAGGAAAGAGAGTCTGGAGTCAAGTCACAGAAGATTCCAGGGGTAACAGCTACCAGTTAAAATGTTTTCCACTTTCTCTCACAAAAGTTGATATCATTATGCAAAATCATAGTTTCAACCTCTTTTATAAAATTTAGTATCTCACAAGCATTTATCTTAGGGAGACTGAGGAATTTTGAACATGGCGATACATCTGTCTAAGAGCTAGGAAGCAGCCCTCACAAAACACTGAATCTGTGGGTGCCTTGATCTTGGACTTCCCAGCCTCCAGAACTCTGAGAAATAAATTTCTGTTGTTTATAAGCCACCTTGTCTGTATTCTTAGAGCAGGCAGAACAGATTAAGACACCACCTCACTCCACTCAAATACCATGGGATTTTGGGTTTTCTACATTTCTTGGCTGTTATGTATAATGCCACTTACAAACATGTGTGTCAGTTTTGTGTGGAAGAATAGAACTTTTTAGAGCAGGCAGAACAGATTAAGACACCACCTCACTCCACTCAAATACCATGGGAAAAACAAGGCCCCAACTTCACCTCAAGGGGATAGCCTAAACTCCCTTCCTTGCTCAGCTGTAACAAGATGCCCCTGCACCTTGGTTTTCAAGTTTCCCCAAGAAAACCTAGCTGGCACTTTCGTTCTTACTCAGTGATAATAAAGCCCTCCTGCAAGGGTGTCAGTGGAGGCCATGTAGGATGCCAGGCTTCCTACCCCAAGAAGCAGTAATGGGCCCTCCTCCCCTGCCTTCCTGTTACAGGAGGCCAAGTAGGAAGTCGGAACTTTCACCACCATTCAGTGGTAACATGGCATCTTCCACCTTCTGAAATGTCCTTGCACTTCCTGTAAATCCCTATTTCAAAAGGAAGTTTTTTAACAATACTAAAAACTTCCTTATTTATGGTTATGCAAGGAGACTGTATATTCTGGGGATATAAAAGGAAGGAGGTGTGGGACAGAGACAGAGAGAGAGAATATAACTAAGCTAATTTTTAGTTGTTTATCAATTGGTAAATAGTTTGAAATATTGTCTTTCTCTGTGGCGTCCTGTTATCCTCAATGCCAGCATATCTGTATATAAAATAGAAGGAGGATAATCAAGGCTTTAAGTATGAACTCCTAAGAACTAAGGATAAAAGAGGGAAGTTGCCAGATGTCAGAGCCTACATGAGGATTAGCTGGGGAGCTTTTAAAATATATAAATTTCTGAACCTTGTTCAGTATGCAGAGTGGTCTCTCACTGGTCTTCAAGATTTCAGTCAAGATAATTGACAAGCCAGACTTGTCTGAAGTAGAGAAATTTGACAGACCAAACTAAAAACTAAAACTGAAGGAAAAAAATACTTTTTTCAAAGGAACCACCCAAGAGGGTTCAAATACTGTAAAATGGGAATCTCCTCCCAAAAGCAAATTCAGCACAAACTAACAGTGTCCTAGTTTGGGGCTTTTTGTAAACTTTTGTGTTGTCGAGAGTGTTGGCATCTTCTGTATTCTCACCCATATTTCCTGATCAGGAGGTCAGGGATCGCCAATGTTCTCCTACTTTTAAACTTTCCACTGGAACATAAATTCCAGTGGCAGATGGTGCCACTGACATTACCATCACAATCTTTGTGTGTGTGGTTCTTGCCTTGCAACCCCAAAGGATAAGTGACTTATAACCGTGTACAATGGATGTCTCCAATGCTCCATGAGCTTTGTGAAGTAACATGCATTGCATCTTCTCACAGTTTATTTTCATTTCTAATGTAGCCATAAGATAATAAATATAACCATGATGTTGAGAAAAAAATAAATAGAAATCCCTCAGATGACTCACCTGGGCCACTCTGATTGCTTGGATCCTGGAGAATCGTCGCTGAGGTGACACCATGGTGTTCCTGTTGGCTCTACCGGTTGCTTTGACTGGAGCAGTGTGAGTAGCAAGAAACATGGTGGTAATACTGGATTTTTTCTGTCTAAATACATCACCTAGCACATGTCCTTTCTCTTTGCTCTGGGTAGTATCTTATTCTTGACGACATTTTTGCTTCCCCAGTTTTGACTAATTTTCAGAATAAAATGACATGCAAGAAAAACCTGGAGTTAAATAAAGTGTGTTGCCCTCACTGCTTTGTGTTTGCCACCTCCCACTTATTTGACACCTGTGTTTTTAACTGCTTCCTCCTGGGGTGCTGAGTCCTGCTGGCAGCAAGGATGGATGGTGTGCTTGACTCTCTACATTGAAGTTGTACTCTGGGATCACTAGGATTGCCTCTGACAAAGAGGACAAATTGACTGTAAAACCTAGAGTGCCATTCAGAGCCACATAAGTCAGGCCCTGAGAAGTGACATTTAGGTCTGCTCTGATTTGCTGCCTCCTGAGTAGTAGTAGTTGGAGAAAATAGAGCTGTGAATCTGGGGTTGCTGCATGTCATAAGTAAGAGCGATTGGGCTGGACAGATTCCCAGGCTGGCTGAAAGCTCCAGGATGACACGCTGCCCTCAGCTTCCTCAGGAGGGAGAGCTTGCACTTTCTCTCAGTTTACCTTTTTAAAACGAGGTGATGGTATTTAATAGCTTGATAAATTAAGTTCCTGTTGTGTTTTGTTTCACTTTCAGGAAGATCCAAAACTTTTGGTTATCTATGTCATCAGGAGAAATTTTGTAAATGTCAACTGCAAAGTCACCATAAAAATAAACTAACTGAATCAGAGAGAAGGTGAACTAACATTTACCAAATGTCTTCCATGTGCCGGGAAGTTTGCAAAGGATTTTTTGTACATGTCACTCCTTCTGTTCCTTCTGTTCCTAATAACCCTGTGAGGTAAGTGTTGTGATCAGTATTTTATTTTATTTTTATTTTTTAGAAAGATTTATTTATGCATACAGGAGCGAGGGTACAGGCCAGAGCTGTGTGTGTGTGTGTGTGTGTGGGTGGGGTGGGGTGAGAGCATTCACCAGAGACAGAGTGGGGAACAGAAAGGGTAGACTGACTGAAGTACACTGCTGAGGGGAGCAGCGGGCAAGTCAGGAGAGGTCTGCTGGGCCATGTGGGTTGCTCCCTGGCCAGCCAGGAATCAAACTCGTGCTGCAGTGGCTGCGGATTGCTTCATAGGTTCTTTTTTTTTTTTTTTAAAGATTTATTTTATTTTATTTTATTTTATTTATTTATTTATACAAGCACTGGGCACAGTCAGAAGCACGGGAGGGTGAGAGAATTCACCAGAGCCAGAGCGGGGAGCAGAGCAGGCAGAAGGACCGAAGTACACTGCTGAGGGGAGCAGCGGGTGGCAGGAGAGGTCTGCGCACCATGTGGGACCCTCCTCCAGTGGCTGGGGAGCAGCCGGGGATCGAACCGGCGCTGCAGAGGTGGTGGGCAGCTTCACAACCCAGTGCTCAACCGCTGTGCCACCGGGGAGGCCCCATAGGTTGTGTCTTAACCCCTGAGCCACCAGGGAGGCCTGTGATCAGTATTTTATATATAAATATTAAATGTGCGACTTTAAGAAAAATGTAGAGGCAATATAGGAGGGGGACCTGCTCCTCCAGAGATTAAATATGTGGGGTGTATGTGTTCTTTCCTCTTTAGCAAAAGAAATTGGCACTTAGGTCATGACAGAGCAGAGTCATGTTTCCCTTAGATGAGTTGGGTGGATGGGCCTGGGATCACAGGATGTGATGAGTATCTTAGAGGTGGGTTTAAAACAGAGGCCACAATTGTTTGGAGGGGAAAGAGTGGGTCTCCAGAACTGAAGGATGATGGCAGACCTGTAAAGTGATAGATAGGACCAGGCTTGAACAGTACTCCAGGGTTACCATGGTGCTATTCAGTAGCAGATCTGGCTCAGCAAAGCTGCCTGAGTTCAGGCTTCTGCCACCTCTGTCAGAGTAAGAGTTGAGTGGGTCATTTCCTGAGCCCTTTAAGGCCCTCGTAAGCATCAAGAGCTACAAAATGGTGGGGAGAATGTCTGGCCTCCTTAAGGAGCACCTGGTTTGCTGCTTGAACCTACTTAAATACAAGTGAGGACTCTGAGGCTCAGAGAGCCTAGGTGATTTTCCCAAGGTGCTGCTGCTGTGATTGCTGGGGCAGAGAGAGGACTCCAGGACTGTCTGATGGTGAAGTCCATTGTACTCTCTCCCCTATGTTTGTGAAATTTGACAGGTGGACATGGAGGCTATTTTCATTGGTCTTTTTCAATTCAAATCTTCTCTGTTGTTTACATTTTCATCTTGCCTTTTTAAAATCTAAGTTCATAGAGAATTGCTTTTAAGGAAAGATACCATTTTAGTTGTTATTAAGTATTTGGAAATCCTAACCTCACATCATTAAATTGGAATAAGCAGAGATATTGGGGTTAGTATATGACTTTAGAGTCTTAAGCTGCGATGGCCAGACACAGATTTCAGTGTTTGGAGTCACCTTTGTATCTTTGCCTGGAATGCCTGCTGCTTGGCTACTGCCCACCACTTTGGTTGTAACTGTAACTACAAGTGCAGGCAGGTTTTTCCAGTTAGTTCCAGTGTGCTTGCTGGAGGACCAAGGTCAGAAAGCCTTGTAGTGAAGAATTTGGTTAGAGTTTTAACGATCTAAGTCAGGAGTGAGATAAGACCTCCTGACTTATTTGAGCCATGCCTGAAGGATAAGCCCTAGATTTTGCAGCTAAATGTGCCTGTTGTAATAATAGGTTATATCTGAGAGTTTATTATTTACTTTCTGTTTTCTTTCTCTTAATCCACAAAACAACTCTATGAAGTAAGCAGTGTCGTTTCTATTTACAAGTGAGGGAACTGAAGCAGAAGAGATTTCTAAGAGACATATAAAATGGAAAATCCAACAATAAAATCCTAAACTTTGGGATCAAATTTTCTGTTGAATAGAAACAATTTGCAAGTCTACCAGATAAAAATCCGCAAGTTAACATAGAATCTCATAGAATCTAATCTAATGGGTCTTAATCATATCATTTCAGGTATAAAAGCAAAACTATTGATCACTCCTTCCTGTTATAAAAGTAATGTGTTCACCTTGGAGAACACTTGGAAGATACTGAAAAGAGTAAATTCTAAAGTAGAACGTATCTATAGGATTGATAATGATCATTATATTACTTTTGTATTAATTATGAAACCAACTCAAACACAGCTTCATCTGAGAATGAGTAACATGTTGGTGGGCTTGTTAGACAGTATTCTGGAGCGGAATTGAAAGGGCATGCATCCTTTTGGATAAGATCCTTTCAGCTTCTGTTAGGTGATGTATCACATCAAAGCCTAATATGCTCACTTATATCACAAATATATAAAGTCCCAATGAAAAAGGCAGCTATCATCACCCAAGTCAGGATAATGCTGAACAGAGATGAGCAATGAGGTGCAGGCAGAGTTCTCATAATCTGGTACCCTTTGGGATTGTTTTTGGTGGAATCCTTTGTCCTCCAGGAACCTGGTTACTTTCTTCTACCTAAGAGTCCTTTCTCAGGCTGTGACCAGCATCCCAAGAACTCTTTTTTTCTTTCCATAGGCCTGCTGCTTTTTTATCCTTTTAGTGCTAAGTCTTGGGACTCTGCTTTAACCTTCCACTGAGCGGCAGAGTCGAACACAATGTCACAATATTTTCAGTTACAGTCAAGATCCCAGGCAATCCTGCTCTCTTCTTATGTCTTTGGCTTTCATGTGCTATAAAAAAATAAAGAAATAAACACAGACATATACTGAGACACATGTATGTGGAGGAAGGGCGGGAAGGAAGGGGGAAAGGAGGGAAGAAAGTAGAAAGAGAAAATGTCTAAAAGATATAGATGATGAAGAAGGAAAGTTATTCCAGAAATCTCAAAGGGAGGTAAAAAATAGCTTCCTGGGTATAATTCCAGAAGTTCTCAAGGTGAATCACTAATTCATATGAAGACATTAGCAATATCTGTTGTAAACATGTCATTTGGGAGGGGCTATCTATTAAAATAGGCCAAAGTCCTAGTGTATCTAACCCCTAGGGGACAGCATAGCCTTGAGAAAACAGGACAAAGGTCTGCAGTTCTTAGCAGTGTTGGGGGAATGGCAGAACTCAGCACTGGACAGCATGAGAGTACTGGCTGAATAGGGGAAAAGAAAGCTATCTTCAAGGAAGAGGAGGTCATCGAATGGGGAAAGGAGGGACACATAAACCAAGCTGTCTTCTTTATGGTTTTGCTGAGGAACTGACTTGATTTCTCATCAGACTTCTCTTAGAAGGGATACCCTGTAGCTTCTGATGTGCCACACAGATGCCCCCTTCAATGTACGTGCTGCCCTCCAAGGACTGCTGTTGGTAGTCTTTGGCTGTCACCCCCTCCCACCTGGTTCAGGAATTTCCCGGATGCTGAGAATTGCCTTGACCATAATCATGCCCCTCCCAGGGCCAGTCACACCCAGTGATGATCCATGCGAGGATGTAGAAGCCTGACCATCTTGCCTGATTCAGGACAATGATGAAGGGCATTGGCTAAGACTGTCATTGGGCCTGCATTACAGCTGGACCTCTCCCTCCCTGCCCTGTCTTGCTTTCTTCTTTTGCTTTTACATGAATTTGTCCCCAGAGTACTTTTGCACAGCATATTCATATTCAGATCTCCTTCTTGGGAAACAAATCTGCAACAGGGCTCAAGTATGGGGGAAAGAAATTATATTTGGGAACCATTTTTTTTTTACTAAACGAGAGGTCAAAACTCTTGACATTCCTCTAAGTGTCTGATGCAGATAAAACCTCTCCTTCACAGATCCTGAGTGGATCAATCATTCAAAGGGCTGTAGTAGGCTCTAAGAAGGACCCTGCAAGTGTTCTTTGTCTTCATTCTTTAGGAAAGGCAGCTGAACTAGCAGTGCCAGTTCCTATAAGGAGAGAGGGACGAGCCCGTCTCTGTTCAAATCAGCTAGTGATGCTAGCTGGTTCTTAGAATTGTACTGTGTGATGCTGTTTCTTTGAAGCTGCACTTCAAATGAAAATAATCCTCAGCCTTTCTGACTCATCTCTTCTTCCAGTTTCCTAAAAGATGAAGCTTTGTCTGAAGATAAGTGTTTTTGATTTGTGTGTACCATCTTCCATACCTAAGGCCAAGGAGACAAGCTTCCTATTCTCTACATGTTTTATGAAGGGATTAGAGATACTACAGTGGGGCCTGAAGGCTCAGGCTAGCTCAGCAGCCCCAAAGGTCTCAGCCTTTCTTGGATACAACACATTGCTCTTCTAGTAGACTGTATCACTGGGAGTGAAGCAGCTACATTTTTCTTTAAAAGGTGTTTTTTTCCCAGGAAGAAGTTGGCATAATTGGACTTAGACATAATGGAGAATGTTTGCATGATAAGGACAGGGCTGGATATAAGAGTTATATTTGGATATAAAATACACCTGGAAGGACTCTACAAATTGAGTAATAATGACTTGCCATAGGAAGAACTGGGTGGTGGAGAAAGTGGTATCAGGAAGATTTCTCACTATATAATCTTTGTACTTTTTGAATTTTGATCCTTGGGACTATTGTTAAAAATTAACATTTTTAAACTTCTATCTTTGTCTTATTCAAAACTCCTTCCCCTCTCCCAGGTCTGGCATGATCTATGGCTCTAAAACCTACAGCTAGGAGGAGTCGAGGTCCATTTTTTCCTTTTTAATTCCCTTTCTCCTTCATTCTTTTGCTCTTGACTGCTGCAAGGGTAGTGTGTGATCTCTGACATGGTGTTATTTGTGGTTCATTCCTGTTGGTCCATATGCTCTGGAATTCTGGCTCTTTGTGAATTTTTCAGTAGTTCCTTTCCTTTTTCCCTGCCTAGGGAGTTTCATCTGCACAATATCCTTATTCGAGTTGTGTGCTCTTGGGCTGACCTCTAGTAACTGCCCATGCTTCCCCTCCTGTCCCTAGGTGGTTTTCTACAATTTTTTTATGCAAGAGTTCCTTGCATGAAAGTTTTCCTTAGGCGAAAGCTCAGCTTTTTTTCCTGACATCCATTTCACCCATGGGAATATTATACATCTTGCCACACCATAGACTGCCCTGTCTGCCAATGGGGGAAAAAAGTTCAGGCAAGAAGCAGATATTAGTGTTTCTGTAGATATGCCTTTCAAACTCAAGTTTTCCTGAGTGTTCTTTGACCAGATTGCCTCTAGGGCACTGAAATAGATTCATGAATTTCTGTACTTCTGCAGGGAGTTTGCCTGGGATTTGATGCCAGTTTTCTTTTTGTAAAGCACTCACTTCTATGAATTTGTCTGGGAGTAGGAGAAACGAACACTCATGACTCAGAATTCCCTCATTTAATGAATATCAATCTTTTTCTTATTTGAGCTGCTGGGTTGTGAGGGTGAGAATTCAGAGGAAGTTTGCCCTCCTTTTATCGAACTCTGGAGAGAGGTAACTCCTAGACTTAAAATGTGGAGAGAGTTAGAATGAGGAGGTACTTATGGGCCATTGGCTTTAACTGATGATGATTTTATGGCTTTAGCCAATGTTTTGACACAAGTGGAAATATCCTATTCTACATCTGGTCACATCAGTAAAAACTTCAAAACATCCTACCTGTGAAGAAGAAAGCTGTTATCTTGAATAACTATCATTTAGTGAATGTTTACAAGGTATTAAGAACTTTCATATTAGTGCATTAGCTGCTCACAATACTATTGTGAGATAGGGAGTTTCAGCTCCACCTCCTTGAGAAAACCTGAGACTCAGAGTCATATAACCAATGACTAAATTGGAATTTGAATCCAGGTTTGTCTGACTCAAAAATCAATCTGCATATATAAAAGTGAGTGGTATAGTTAAGTGTCTACTGCAATTGTCTCCCACCAGATATTGGGTGAAGGTATTACTATGAGGGATGGAAATAGTCTTGTCCATCAAACATTGTGTGTGGATTCCGTAAAGAAATGTATATGTCATTCAATTCATCAAATAATGAATTCTTTCTTTGTACAAGGCATTATTCTAGGTACTAAAGATACATAAATGTGCAAAACAAACTAAAAACCCTGTCCTTGTGGAAGTGAAAGTTCATTAAAATCATACTGAAATTGTATTTTTTGTCATTCATTAACTTTTTTCATCCTGCATTTTTACAAGTAAAATATAATATAAAATATAGCTATTATTATGTGACACCTCAGAAGGAACTTTATTATTTAAAATGAGTCTTCATACTGGACCAATCTGGAAATCATTGATACAATTTAAATGATGGTAAGGACGCCACCTATTAGATCAGAAAGGGGTTTTGCGCGCAGCCAAGTCCAATGTTGAACTGACAATATCTGGGGCATAGAGCAAACATTGGGCAACCTCCTTGGGTAATCCCACTTATGTATCACACAACATAGGACTGGACTCTGTGAGTTCCTTTCAAAGCTCTGACAGGAGGAATGAATGGTGTGCTCAAACCCGGAGCAGTCACATTTAGCCTATAACTTCAGTTTCCCCAGGATCACAGGGAAGAGGCACTATTCACTTAGTGCTAGCCAGGGGCTGTCTGACAGCTTGCTTAACCAAAAGATCCCTAGTCCAATAAATTAAGTCGGTAAGGTGTTTTTGGACTTTCTCGTCACATCCTTCCCGGTACTGAACACTAGTTTACTAGTTTGAGCTCAGATTCACAGTTACCACCTGCAATCCTTCCGGATCTCCAAAGGGGCAGGCGGTGAGAATTATCTTCTCCTTATGTCAGGCGAGGAAAATAAAGGTACAGACTGGCCTAGGGATACGGAAAGATCTGCAGTGCTCTTCGTGCCTCGCCTCACGGTTTCCTCACTCCTTTGACCACCTCATCACCTGGTTCGACTTCCCTTTTCCGTTTAGGCTTCCCTTTCAGGTTCCAGTCCGCTGAAGCTACGAGCAGGTCTTGGCCATGAAACTACATTTCCCAAAATGCCACGCGTCGGCTTGCCGTGCCTTGGGTTTCCCTACGCTGCCGCTGTAAAAAATGTCGAGTCAAATCCACATTTTAGGGGGAAGGCTGAGTTATTTTCCATTTTTTTGGTAATATACCCTTTCTCCCCCACCTGGTCTCCCCAGTGTTTGGTGAGAGGCCTCTAACTAAGGCAATTCATTCAGGCGACTGCTCTGGCCACCCGCTTCCCCCTCGCGCGTCGGGCCCTGCCAGGTCCCCGGGGGGCCTGGGAGTGTCATTGGTGGATGACCGCAGCTCCTGCGTTAGCCGTTGCGACCATGGCCTCAAGCAGCAGCGGCATCGCAGCCGCCCGCCTCCTGTCACGCTCCTTCCTCCGTGAGTCCAGCCGGGACTGTCTCCTCCAGGCCTCCGCGAGTTCCTGGGCCCGCTTGACCGGCAGTTCGGGCCCAAGCCAGGGCTGGGCCGTCCGGGGCGAACTTAGGCGGGGGCCCGGGAGCGTCGAGAATCTGGTTTTCAGCGGGGGGCTCTGGGTTGCTGGGAGCTTTGCTGGCTGTGCGGGGCGGGCAGCGTTCAGGCTGTTCCTATTTGGGAGTGAGAGGTCCAGGGTGAACTCAGCTGGGAGGGTGGGTGTGTTGGTTGAGAGGCAGGGTCAGGATATACCAGTGGGAGATTGGGGTTAAGGCTGTGCTTTATACAGAAGGGCCTTCCACTTGCAGTTGTGCTTTCTTGTTGATTGTAGGGTCGGCAGAAAGGTGGGCTGTGTACTGAGAATCAGCACAACCCAGAAAATTCCTAGGAGCCTAAGGGTGACTGGGACTTTAACCAAGTTACTTGCAGTGTCTCCACCAGGCGGTGGGAGCCCCTTAGTTCTTCTAAAACTGAGTACCCAAGGTTGCCTGTCTTTGAATAACGCTGACTTGAAAATTCTCACTACGTTCAAAGTCTTTGTGTTTGTTAGGTAGGTGATGTAGGAAGAGACTTTGGAATCAGCTGCATCAGGGTTTGAAGTCTGGCTCAATACGTGCAGTTCTGTGTGATAACCTTGGCCACTTTTTTTTTTTTTTTAATTTTTCTAGAGGCATGTCTTATTTATTTATTTATCTATTTGTTTGTTTGTTTGTTTTGGTTTATACATGCACTGGGTACAGTCAGAAGCTGGGAGGGTGAGAGAATTCACCAGAGCCAGAGCGGGAAGCAGAGCAGGCAGAAGGACCGTAGCACACTGCTGAGGGGAGCAGCGGGCGGCAGGAGAGGTCTGCGCACCATGTGGGACCCTCCTCCGGTGGCCGGGGAGCAGCCGGGGATCGAACCGGCGCCGCAGAGGCCGCGGGCAGCTTCGCAACCCAGTGCTCAACCGCTGCGCCACCTGGGAGGCCCCACTTTTTAAAATCTATTTCTGTTTCTGTTTTAAATGTCGTGAAAATAATACAATATTGTAATGAAACTGAGACACCATCACTTGTAAGATGCACCTTTATTTCTTTTATCATAAACAGTGAAAGTGATTGCTAATTAAAATTGTGATACACCAGTGGTTGCTCTAAGCACCCTTATTCAAGAGCTCTTAAAAGGTGGAAATACAAAAATGCATCCTAAATGTAGTACAGGATGATCTGGGTTGAGTTCCCTGTGCAGAATTAGTGAAGCAAATCATATAAAGTACCTGGGATGTAATAGACACGCAGCTTTGTTTTCCATTCTACCGCTTGTCCTGAATATAGGATGAGATTTAATTCATTTCCTGAGAATATTAAGACCTGAAAATGTGCAATGAGTGGGCACTCAGTAGTTGTTACAGTTAGATACCAGATCACATGCAGATAAACATCTGGCTTTGGCAAGTGGGAAGTGGTTTATTTGGTAAATTTTGGGGGGGGACTCTTATTGTATAATTTTTTTAAAAGATTTATTTTTGCATACAAGAGCTGGGGTATAGGCCCCAGATGATGCGGAGGTGGGGGTGAGAGGATTCACCAGAGACAGCGTGGGGAACAGAACAGGCAGACTGACTGAAATACACTGCTGAGGGGAGCAGCGGGTGAGTCAGGAGAGGTCTGCTGCGCCATGTGGGTTGCTCCTTGGCCGGCCGGGGGGATCCAACTCATGCTGCAGAGGCTGTGGATTGCTTCATAGTGCGGTGCTTAAGCCCTTGCGCCACCGGGGAGGCCTTTCTTACTGTATAATTTAAAAGACAATTCAGGGCCTCCCCGGTGGCTCAGCGGTTGAGCGCTGGGTTGAGAAGCTGCTCGCGGCCTCTGCGGCGCCGGTTCGATCCCCGGCTGCTCCCCGGCCACCGGAGGAGGGTCCCGCATGGCGCGCAGACCTCTCCTGCCGCCCGCTGCTCCCCTCAGCAGTGTACTTCGGTCCTTCTGCCTGTTCTGCTCCCCGCTCTGGCTGTGGTGAATTCTCTCACCCTCCCGCGCTTCTGACTGTACCCAGTGCATGTATAAACAAAACAAATAAATAAATAAATAAAACATGCCTCTATTTAAAAAAAAAAAAAAAAGACAATTGAGAAAATTATGAGCCAAAGGAAAGAAAAGACTACTTATACCCATATCTTTCTCACCTGGGGTCTTGCTATTCTGAGTTTCTGAGAAGTCCTAGCCTGGATAGATAGGTCTGCTGTCTAAGGGGAGAGAGAGTCTAGCAAAGAAAGGAAGGTTTAAAAGATTAGAATCCTTAATCCACCCTTTGCAATATTTAACAATACTCTTTTCACAGAACTGGAAGTTCTTATTTCCTAGATTCCCAGTATCACAAGGCCTTAAAAAATCACCTATTTTAGCTTTCTATTGCTGAACCAGTCTTTAATTATTATAGTCATGTGATTACTTTTATAAGGGTCTGAGAGATCTGAGATCTAAACCAAGGTATATCATGTATTAGAGTGGTTACAGATTACAGTGTTTTAATATGTTAAAAAAGCCAAACTTTTTCATCCCCCGGCCCCCAGATCTTCTCCTTTCCATGACACATTTCTAAGTTCACTTGCACTCCCACTGGAAAAGAACAGCTGTAACAATATCACCTTGCAAACTTTTTTTTAAGGGGGTCACAAATTCTTTTGTCTCTGAGGTTAGTTTAGAACTAGAAATGCTAGAAATTTTGTTCTTCTATTTTCTTGTTTCAGTTGCTAGTATATTTTGTGTTGAAGGGCA
Source organism: Talpa europaea (assembly GCF_964194135.1). NCBI lineage: Eukaryota > Metazoa > Chordata > Mammalia > Eulipotyphla > Talpidae > Talpa > Talpa europaea. The sequence goes on from NC_140072.1 coordinate 46,509,264, forward strand.
CAAGTGTTGACAATATTGATTTGAGTTAGTTAAAAAAAAAAAAAATTACGGACACTTGTAAATGCCTTCCAGAGCTCTGTTGGCACTGCTGAGGGCAGCCTAGAATGTTTAGAAATTACAGAACTAACAAAACAAAAACACACTCCAGTAAAAACAGTTTTACAGCTTATTAAAAAGGGCGGTAAGAATCCAGTTGAAATTGGGAGAGAAAAATGAAAACTCAAAAAGACTTTTTTGAGAAAGTTTAAGGATTTTATAAGCACCTTTGAAGTCTAAGTGGTCAAGTTTTTCAAGAAGCTGAGTCTTTTAAAATAAATAGGGAAAAAGAGCCAGTGTATTTGAATCTCAGAATTATGGTATTTTTAATGTCAGAAAGTGAACCCTAAAATCCAGCAGGTCCCATACCTTTGTTTGGAATATGAGGAAATAAACCCAGAAAGTTTCTTAGCCACTATCAGAATGAGGACTGCAACTCAGGTCTTCTATTGTACAGTGGCCTTTCCGTTAATACATGCTGTGTGATACTTTGAGCCTTCTCTTATGAAGCTCTAATTTTTTTTTTCCCTTCTCACTGGTTTGTTGAGAAGGTGATTTCCCTATTCAAAGGGGCCACTTGCCTTTTCCCCTGTCTTTGCCAAGTTGTGTAGGCCTGTTTTTGGAATTGGGGAAATATTTAGAAATGTGGTTTAGAAATAGAACCCTTAACAGTGATCTGTTTTTGATGCTAGTATCTGCTGACATTTTATCTAAGAATCAAATTTTTATTCAGAAAAGCCAAATAGCTTTCTTCTAAATATATCAATGTAGCCATGAGAAATATCTTTCTGACCTCAGACTTTGTTCTTCCATGGAAACATAATTGGGGATATTCAAAATAATTTCTCTATAGGTAAATAATTTTATTTCATCAAAGGACAGGTACTTTGTTGCTATAGGCCTGCCTTTTTATTTAACAGAACATTTCTAAAATTAGGATGTGTCTTATAAATTGATGGTATAATACAATAAATTGGCAGTACTTTTTCTTTCTTACTAGTACTTGCTAATACTTTTTTTTTAATTTTCTCCTTTTTTTAAAACCTTTTTAAAAAAGATTTATTTATTTATTTATACAAGACCTGGGGTACAGGCCAGATTTGTGGGAGGGTGAGAGGATTCACCAGAGACAGAGCAGGGAACAGAACAGGCAGACTGATGAAACACACTGCTGAGGGGAGCAGCGGGCGCAACAGGAGAGGTCTGCTGCTCCATGTGGGACCCTTGCCAGCCGGCCGGGGGCCGGGATCAAACCGGTGCTGCAGAGGCTGCGGACTGCAGAGGCTGCGGACAGCTTCACAGCGCAGTGTTCAACTGCCTGCGCTACCAGGGGAGGCCCGCTAGTACTTCTTAAAATCAAAAATATTAAATTCGATGGAGTATGGTACTTATAACTAAGTAAATATTGAATGTATAATTTTGGTAATGAATAGTGGGTTGTTGATATTTGGGAGTAAGCAGCTGCTGAGCTACCTATAGGTAGGAACCACAAAATCTGTTGCATTTACCTAATATATATGTTTAATCAGTATACATTTGTTAAATTCATGAGAACAACAGGAATGAATGAAAAGCAAAGATATAGTAATAGTTTGAGAAGTGAATTGAAGGAGTATTTTCATGAACAGATTCTCAGGTTATTTGTTCTAAGGCCATGGAATGAGTCCAATCTGGGCAGGTACTCTGTGGTCTGAGTTTACATCATTAATCTCATAGCTGTCTTATAAATGATGTGGTCATGCTCTAGGGGGAAGAAAACCCAGCATGTGGCTGATAGATACATATTTATGTTCCCTGTTGAAAGCGCATCTCTCTGAGATTACTCAATTCCTTTCCTTCATAGCTTCTGTTACACTTTGTACTTTTGTAGTTTTGTCTTTCTGTGTTTAACACTTAGCTATCTAACAGGGCAGGAAGCTGCAGGTGAGAAGGGCCTGAGTCCATGTTGTTCACTCCTGATTCCCTGTTCCCTCACAGATAGCCTGGCATGGTGACCCCTCTCAGAGTATTTTGGTCTTCTCATTTTATATCAGTAATAGTAATGATAATTAATAGCTAATAGTTAAATAGCACTAACCATCTTCTGTGGCCTACATACTATTAATTAATTTAATTCTCACATTGCCTATGAGGTACATAGTATTATTTTATTACCATTTTTAAAGTGAATCTGCACCCTTAAAAAATTTTCAGATTTAAACATTTACAAGTATTTGCGTGCATGCTATACATTATATATAGACATGACACTGTATTTTACAAATAAACTTATGGAGGCTGTGTATGAAAACATACATAGAACATTTGTAGTTGGACTTCATTGATTTTAAAATCTGAATTGTATGTTCTCTTTTTGGGAAATGATTTACCCTTTTTGCTCATGTAGGTTGTAAACCCGGTTTTGGGAGTGTACCAGGCACTTTGCTACCCATTTTATAGGCATCCTTTCATAACATCACAACTCTCTCCTGGGGCTGTTATTCTATTTACACATGAGAAGACTTGAGTCTAAGGGAGACCAAAAGACCTGCCCAAGTCACATGACTGGTAAACAGCTAAGTGTAAACTTAAACTCAGGTCTCTCTGATTCCTGGGACTGTGTTCTCAGCTGTTCCTGGGATGCAGTGCCAAGAGAGAATGCACAGAAGTCTAGAAGTCCACAACTGGACTTCTGTGCAGTGGCCAATTAATAACCTAAAGAGAAGGTGACCCTACCGTGTTCCCTGAAAATAGCCCAAGGTGTGGCAGCCTTCATCATTGGGAATTTCTCCATGGTGGCTGCCTTCAGGACTTCTTGCTGTCCTAAAGTTTAATTTAAAATATTCATTTAAAAATATTAGTGAAGTTAAATATCATATGTTGATTGACCTTGTTGTATTTCTTGTTTATGCATTTTTTTCTGTTACACTTTTAGTCAGTTCCTTAATGTCTTTTCATGTTGTTTAGGTTAATTCCCCATCTGTTACATGCTATGAAAACACTCTCCTTATACGTTAACTGCTTATGGTGTGCTTTGTTCTAAGTTATTTCTTTTCTCATGTAGTAAAATAAAATAGTCCATTTGTATTATACTTATTCTTTCATTTGTTAAAAAAAAGTTAGTGTGGAATTTGTGCTAGATTGATAGAACTCTGAGGACCAGTAGTAGCCTTTAGGACTGGACTTCTGTGCATTCTCTCTGTGAATTTTAGGGAAACCTATAATTTTTGTGTGTACAAAAATAGATCTAGGCTTTTCCCCCATCTTTCTCTACAAGTGGAAGATTGATATTTTTCAATTTGCACAAAAAGTTGGCACTGATGACATTTAGCTTAACATGAGTATTTCTTCTATAGACTCTGATCTTGTCTTGAAATTCAGTAAAACATTTCCTATATATTTACTCTGTAAGGCACTGTGCCACACACTGTGGGAGAAATCAGGTCTAAGATAGAGTCCTTATGCTCATGGTATGTACAGTTATAAGTTCTAGAAATATTTAGATGACCCCTGAAATAATTTTAAGATAAATTTAACCTTAAGTGATTTTACTTAGATATAAAGCAGTAAAGAGTATAATAAAATGTGTGTGCCTGGCCTCATACAGTGTGTGGTGTTTGTTATATACCATATGTGAAGGTGTTTGTAAGTTCTACTTAATCTCAGATCCCCTACTTCCACCCTTTTATTTACAAGACATGAATATCATGGGGAGATTTAAGGATTCCTCACTTTACAATGTTTTATTGGAATGTGAACTTATATGAACTAATGCAAGTAAAATTCTCAATAAGTTGATTGTATTGATTCTAATCAGATTATATTGACTCTCCGAACCAGGAGCTGTGGGGGTTTCTCTTACAAAACCTCCCATGACTGGTTGATCCCTAAGTGCAGGTGTAGGTTTCAGTTTGGATGACATGGGGCCAACCAAGTTGGTAGTGTGAACTAAGGCAGAGATAAAGAGAGCTTTTAGCTGCATAGAAATTACAACTATGAACAAGAAACACAAACCTCTCCTTCGTTTAGGAAGTTGTAGGTCAGGTATTGGGGATTATAGGAGTGCGCTCTTGATAGCCCAGGACTTAATGTAGACTTAGTGCCAGTGTAAAATCCATTCTATAATCCTACCTCTTCTTCCTGCTTCTGCCAGCCCTTGACCTTGCCCACCCCCATCTTACATTGGGATTGGAGAGTTTACACCAATGTCTAAGTCTTATTCCTACCACAGTATTTTGCATGCTGTGCAGTTACAGCTGGCTTTATGTGTCCAGATAGATTATAAATTCTTTGAGGACTGATACTCTCTTATTCAACACTATTTACATATGCACTTAGCATTGTGATTTAGTGTAGATACTCCCCAAATGTTAAACAAATGCATAATCATGACAACCCCAGGAACTAGGATATGTGCTTGTTCTGGCATCCTCTCATTTCAGTATCAATGATACTCTGTCTGGCATCATGCTGGATTCTTGTCAAGACAGGAAAAGATCAGGAATTTAATTTCTTAGCTTAACATTTATTTTTGGGGTTGACTCAAAGGTCATGGTAGTCTGTTAGTTCTAGCTTACCGAAACTAATATGTAAAGGCCCAGGCCTGCTGACTAGATGGGAGAGCGATGCACACATGCCCATACCTATGCATGATATATGTCTCTCAAGATCTTTTTCAGCAGATGCTGCAGAAGATCAGGAGTATTGTAGAAGCTCAGTTGTATCAAAGGGCTAGAAGGTGAGCTGGTGCTCATCATATATTCTGATGTAGTTTCTATGAACATCAAAAATATGGAGTTTTGAAATCTTCATACAGTTATTCTAGGAGATCTGGTATAGGAATAGCTGGCAATCGTAGTTGACCAGCTAGCAATCTCTGGTAGGCCATGCTTTCTGAACCTAGGTAGGTAGAATCATTTTTTTCCTCAGAGGTGTCCCTGTGGAAGAAGAAGTGAACTATCTGATACCTCCTTCCTTTACTTAGTGAGTATAAGAATAATTGTGGTGAGACCATACTCTTCCTTCAAAAAAACAAGTATTTCTTATAGTGAGTATGGATTCTAGATATCATATCTTATTATCTGATTTTATAATCAAGTCTCCTTTCCTGTCTGAAAAATTCCTGATGACAGACCATTTACTGGAGATTCTAGGAGTGGGAGGGACTGATGGAGCGGATTCTGTTGGGAATAGCAGCAGGGGAGGAAAGGATGTGTAGCTCTTCCACAAGTATTGTGGTTGTGAGTTTCCAGCTGGGAGAATTGGGAGCAAGGCAAGTATGGTCCTTGAGTGATAGCACTGATTAGAATGGGCTTTCAGGCCACAAATACCAGTCCAGTTGTTGTGTCTGCTGGTCCAGGTTCAGGTGCTTAGCATAGGTGTGCCAGGACTCGATCCTAAAGGCTCCCTCATCTCTTGTTCAGCATATTCTAGTCCAAGAATGCATCTGTCTGTTACTCAGCAAAACTATATGCACACAGAACAATCTTCTCCAGTTGATAAGGGTGAAATCTGTGTCTGTCTCTTCCCTGGAGATACAAGGGATCCCCAAATTAAAAGTCCTTAGAAGCTCAGGCAACTATCTGAGACAACTCAAGAGGTGCTTAAGGGATGGAAGCGGATCAGATACAAAACCTGAGGTCTGCATTTAGGAGGGCATCAGGTGATGATTCAAGACAGAAAGCATGGAGTAGATCCTGGACAAATATATATAACAAGGGTTTTTTGTTTTGTTTTGTTTTTTGTTTTGTCCTTCCCTGGGGCTAGCTTTCATGGGCTACCATCTCAGTGGTAGAGGAAGGCCTGGTACTTTGAAGGGGTCAGGGAAGGATCATAGAGACAGCAGTTTGGGCTTTCATGGGGGTTTAGTAGGTTGCCAGAAAATAGCCCACAATTTTAATTCATCTGTGCTCTACTTTTACTGACTTTTGAAATACACACAGCTGGCTTTAGAAACGACTTAGATTTCTCAGTTTTATTGAGGTAGGTTGCTGAAAATAACTTAGATTTTTTTTGTTGTTTGTCCCTCATATACTTTACCTGCTTATTTTATTTTCGTTACGATTTTTATATGTGAGGGTCTTGAGTCTTACATCGAAAGATATCAAATTAAGTAATTTTGGCTTATATTTTAGACAGGCTTTATTCTGTGAACACATTAAATGTTAGCATTTAAAGTTAATATAGGGGGCCTCCCCTGGTGGCGCAGCGATTGAGCGCTGGGCTGCGAAGCTGCCCGCAGCCTTTGCAGTGCCGGTTCGATCCCCGGGCACTGGTGAGGGTCCCACATGGCGTGACAAACCTCTCTTGTCCCGCCCGCTGCTCCCCTCAGCAGTGTATTTCGTTCGTTCTGTTCCCTGCTCTGGCTCTGGTGAATTCTCTCACCGTCCCATGCTTCTGACTGTACCCAGTGCTTGTATAAATAAATAAATCTTTAAAAAAAAAAAGTTAATATAGGGAATGAGTTGTAGAGTGTTCTTAGTAGTTTTCTTGATAAAGTTTTGATTATATGTTGGGTTTAAAGAGGTTGGGTCAAATGGGGCAAGTATGTGACTAACACTCTTAGTAGGGGTGATACCTACTTTTCAGACCCGCGATTATATTTGAAGCATGAGTTTTTGAGCCCCACTTTTTCCCCTGAGGAATGAAAATTATAAGCTTCAGGTTTTCTCTCTCAATTCAGAAAAACATACAAGATGATAGTTCTGGGTAAAGAGGGGATCCTGGAGATAGAACATTGTCTTTTGTTTGTTTCTTTCTTAAATCTATTTTTATAGTCAGTGTGTCTCATTTAAAAAGTAACCTTTAAAGTTGCCATGATCACAAGATAATTCCTGCTCTAAAGGATATTTTTGTTGTTGCCAAGTTCAATTATCGTCCAAAAGTTTGGAAAAATTATAATGTGTTATTTTTTTTACTTTTCAGTGCAACAGAATGGAATTCGGCATTGTTCCTATACAGCATCTCGGAAACATCTCTATATTAATAAGAACACGAAGGTTATTTGCCAGGGTTTTACTGGTAAGCAGGTAGGTTGTCAAGATTTTTTTGAAAGATGTATGTTCCAGGTATGTTAGACATATAAAAAATAGAACTATTTTCTGTGTCACAAAAGTTTTAATACATTTTTTTTGCAGCAAAGTATATGGTATTGTAAGGGAGTTGTATTTTCAGAGCAGGTTAAGTGCTAATCAACCTGTAAGATGAAAATTATGCTTAAACTTACCTGAAAAATCTCTCCCTGGGAGTCTGTTGTGTTGGAAATCAACCTATTCTCTTTCAGCAAGTGTAACACCACTGGTTTTCCTCCAGTATTGGAGCTGATCACTCTTTCTTTAGTTAGGCAATCAGTAAAGTAGATGGCTTATATTTAGATCTTGTACAAAAAAATTCACTATAAACAGGAATGTAGATTCAGTGTGGGGACATGCTCTGGACTGGAGAGTCTCATGAGAGCCGAGACAGGCAGGGGAAGTGCTTCGCACCCTGGCTTTGCTCCCCTTCCACCCTTTCTGGGCAGATGGTCTTTGAGGGGACAGCAGGCACAGTTGCCTGAAATATTAAATTTGTTCTCATTCATTTACATTCATTCTCTCTCCCTACCCTATACCTGTGTCATAGATTTTTGCATCATTTAAATATATCTGTGATGTAATCCACAATAAAATGCAACATAATTTTCTTTCTTTTCCTACTGTTCTACTTCCCTGGGATTTTTCTGTTAGCAAGTTGACTTGTTTCCTTCTACATGTTTTTCTTACTCTAGGAATTTTTCTTAAACAAACTTGTTTATATTTCTGTAAAGTGCATAATAGTGTTTAGTATACAGAAATATATATATTTATATATATATAATGCCATATAATATATATCATGTATGCTTTGTGTCTATAGAATAGATTCCTAAATGTAGAATTGGGTGTCAAAGGTTCTGTTCATTTAAATTTCTTGCACTTCACAAAGCACTAAGAAGATATTTTAATGAGGAAAAAACAACAACAAATTTTAGTCTTATGTTTCTATTCAGAGACACTCTGCATACTACTTAACTACTGTTAAGTTGCCTTTTAAAGCTTTTGTACAGATTTATAGTTTTACTACAGTAGAGGCACTTTTTTTTAACATTCTCACTTTTTACCCTCTCCCCTTCCACACACACACACGAAGGATACTTTTAAAGTATGTTTTTAAAGTATAAATTTATAGACTTAATCAAAACACTAACTTCAAATTGAAGTTAATGTATACTCTTAATACTCAGGTGTAGGGAAAAATGAGATAATCCAAATTTGGATTAAATGTTGTATGTATGTGTGTGTTTGTGTGTAGCTGAAGATTGCCTTTTATGCTTTGCAGCCTCTCTCTTCTTACAAGTCTTGTGATTTGTCCCTCAGGGCACCTTTCATAGCCAGCAGGCATTGGATTATGGTACCCAAATAGTTGGAGGAATCAGTCCAGGAAAAGGAGGCAAGACACATCTGGGCTTACCAGTGTTTAATTCTGTGAAGGAGGTAAGTAATAGTACTGAGTTCGGCAGCAAGAAAAAGAAGGGGAAGAGCAAGCAAACTTTGGGTAGGCATCTTAATTGTGTCCCTTTAGGAAGGGTCATTTGATATTTTAAAATCCAGTGACTTAGAGAAATTTCAGTCACAGTAAAAACCTGTGGGTTTACCTTAGCCACATAGACTCAGGATGTTTTCTCCATAACCTGTGTGATTTTTGCTTGTAAACAGACATTAGCTCCTTAGGGAAGAAGTGCTATGACTTGGCTTCTGTTTGGTTTATTATTCTTTTTTAACCCTTTCTTCTTCCAGGTTAATAGTATGCAGGTCAGCATTTACCCCCTAATACATACTGAGAATGAGCTGTTTGCCAGGCATTGTGTTGGGTTCCACACATACATTATTCAGGCTTAGCACAACCCTCTGAAGTGCTGTTGACATCCCCATTTTATTTATTTATTTATTTATTTATTTTTTTAATTTTTAAAAATTTTTAAAAATTTTATTTTTATATTCCCCATACAATTGCAACCCCCTTATTTTGACCCCAATCCCTCCCCTCCCCACCCACAATAGAGTGTCTCTGGTTCATAGTTTTTTGTTGATTTTGATTTTCACTTTTTTATAGTTATTCATTTTCTTGGTCCCTTATTTAAGTTTTCTAGATTCCTGCTATGAGTGAGACCATCTGGTATTTTTCTTTTTCTTTCTGGCTTATTTCGCTGAGCATGAGCCCTTCCAGCGCCATCCATGTTGCTGCAAATTGCATGTGTTTATCTTTTTTGAATGCTGAGTAATATTCCATGGTGTCTACGTACCACATCTTCTTGATCTAGTCATCTATTTTTGGGCATTTGGGTTTTTTCCAAAGCTTAGCTATTGTAAACAGTGCTGCTATAAACATAGGGGTGCAGGTGCTCTTTGGAATTGATGTTTCAGTGTCCTTTGGGTAAATACCTAGGAGTGGAATTGCTGGATCATATGTAAGCCCTATGTTTAGTAGGTCCAGAGATCTCCACACAGCTCTCCATAGTGGTTGGACCAGTTTGCACTCCCACCAACAGTGCGGGAGAGTTCCTTATTCTCCACATCCTCGCTAACATTTGTTGTTGCTAGTTTTTTTAATATGTGCCATTCTCACTGGTGTAAGATGGTATCTCATGGTAGTTTTAATTTGCATTTCCCTGATTACAAGTGATGTTGAACATTTTTTCATATGCCTGTTGGCCATTTGCATTTCCTCTTCAGAGAAGTTTCTTTTTAGCTCTTCTGCCCATTTTTTGACAGGATTATTTTCTTTGTTGTTGTTGAGTCTCACCAGCTCTTTGCAGATTTTTGTGATCAGTCCTTTATCATTAGTGTTGTGTGCAAAAATGTTCTCCCAGTCGGTGGGGTTTCTCTTTGTTTTTGTTATTGTCTCTTTTGCTGTGCAGAAGCTCTTTAATTTGATATAGTCCCAGCTGTTTATCTTTGCTTTCACTATCACTGCTTTGGGTGATGTGTCTGTAAAGATGTCTTTGATGTGCAAATCCCGTAGTGTTTCGCCTATATTTCCTTCTATGTATTTTATAGTTTCAGGTCTTATGTCTAGTTCTTTAATCCATTTTGAGTTGATTTTTGTGTATGGTGTGAGGTAGTGGTCAAGCTTCATTCTTTTGCATGTAGCGACCTAGTTTTCCCAGCACCATTTATTGAACAAACTTTCTTTGCTCCAATGCATAGTCTTTGCTCCTTTGTCAAAGATTAGTTGACCATAAATCTGTGGGTTTATTTCTGGATTTTCTTTTTTTTTTTTTTTAATTGAAAAGAACTTTATTTTTTTTTCCATTATACAGATATGTCACATTTTTTTTTTTTTACAAATCTTTAATTCTATAATCACATAAATTATTTGCTTCCAATAGCAAATAAATGACCTTTGAATTTCCATAAGAGTCTTACAAAATGTCATTATACTTATTATGAAAAATGTACATGCAAACATGCTTCCTTTCTTGACCCACAAATCTGAAGCTACATTAGAAGACAAATTTTTTTTTAAGATTTATTTATTTATTTTTACAAGCACTGGGTACAGTCAGAAGCACAGGAGGGTGAGCAAATTCACCAGAGCCAGAGCAGAACAGGCAGAAGGACCGAAGTACACTGCTGAGGGGAGCAGCGGGCGGCAGGAGAGGTCTGCGCGCCATGTGGACCCTCACCCGGAGGCCAGGGATTGAACAGGTGCTGCAGAGGCTGCGGGCAGCCTCACAACCCCGCGCTCAACCGCTGCACCACTGGGGAGGCCCTAGAAGACAAATGATTGAAGCAGATGATACAATAAAGTTTTAGGGGAAAAGAGCTACCTAGCAGAATGATCTGCTATAATCATAAAGGAATTGATTATCTTATTCCTTATCAGTTATGATTAAAATTAATATGACTAGACGGTAAATATCCTTGATATAAATTGAAAATACATTGGAAATAAAAGCAACAAATAAGACTTTGTGTGCAGGCAACTTTCCAAAACAATGTAATCTCCCACTTCAAGAAAAAAATATATATAAAATTTTGGTATTTTTCTACATATTTATTTTGTCTTCAAAATCAAAAGCTAACTTCAACTAAAATTTCCTCACCCCATGCCTTTATTTCAAGTCTTTTTTTTTTTTTGTTAGCAAATCATTGCATTGCACACTTTATTTTTTTTTATTTTTTTTTTCAAATTACTGAAACTTATTTCAGCCATTTTTTTAATGGAAATCTTTCTGAATTACATTAGTTGTTTTTTTTTTTTTTTAATAAATTTTATTGTTATATTCCCCATACAATTGCAGCCCCCCATTCTGACCCCAATCCCTCCCCTCCCGCCCCCGCCCCCCTAAAAGTGTCTCTGGTTCATAGTTTTTTGTTGATTTTGATTTTCACTTTCTTATATTCATTTTCCTGGTCCCTTATTTAAGTTTTCTAGATTCCTGCTATGAGTGAGACCATCCGGTATTTTTCTTTTTCTTTCTGGCTTATTTCGCTGAGCATGATCCCTTCCAGCGCCATCCATGTTGCTGCAAATTGCATGTGTTTATCTTTTTTGAATGCTGAGTAATATTCCATGGTGTCTACGTACCACATCTTCTTGATCCAGTCATCTATTTTTGGGCATTTGGGTTTTTTCCAAAGCTTAGCTATTGTAAACAGTGCTGCTATAAACATAGGGGTGCAGGTGCTCTTTGGAATTGATGTTTCTGTGTTCTTTGGGTAAATACCTAGGAGTGGGATTGCTGGATCATATGGAAGGTCTATGTTTAGTAGGTCCAGTATTTCTGGATTTTCTATTCGATTCCATTGGTCTGTGTGTCTGTTCGTGTTCCAATACCATGCAGTTTTGATGATTATGGCTTTGTAGTATAGTTTGAAGTCTGGGAGTGTGATGCCTCCATTCTCTTCTTTTTTTTTTTCAGGAGAGCTTTGGCTATTCAGGGTTTTTGGTGATTCCATATGAATTTCATCAACTATTTATTTGAAGAATGACATTGAAATTTTGATTGGAATAGCATTGAATCTGTATATTGCTTTTGGTAGGATGGCCATTTTAATAATGTTTATTCTTCCAATCCATGAGCAGGGGACATTCCCATTTTAAAGGCTATCACTGGTACAGAAAGGTTAAGGGTCCTATCTATAGTCACTCAAATGGTAAGTGGCAGACTTTGCATGGCTCAGAGTAAATACCTTTGTGTTCCTCCATGAAGACTGTTTGATTTCTTTTTTTCTTCCCTGTTGAATTCTTAATGCTTTAAACATGACTTTTAAATTAAACTGTAATTCTTTGTTAAAAACTAGAAGTGCTTATTATAAAAATTCTGCTGATGGATACAAAGGTATTTCAGGTTTAGTTTTGCAGTATTTTCTACATCTCAATTTTGGCCTTTCAGAGAGCTAATTTCAGTGTGTATTCTCTTACTGTCTCTCTACACTTATATGAATATATACAAAAATAATAGTATTTTAAAAGAAACACAAATTCTTGACTATTAATATAAGAAAATAAGAAAATTTAGTATTTGGGATTGATGATAAAAAAATATATACTTACACTTTTTACCTTCTTCCCTCCCCCACACACACACTTGAAGGATACTTTTAAAGTATATTTTAAAATGTAGCTTTTTTTAAAGTATAAATTTATAGACTTAATCAAAACACTAACTTCAAATTGAAGTTAATGTATACTCTTAATACTCAGGTGTAGGGAAAAATCAGATAATCCAAATTTGGATTTTTCTTTTTACTTTAAACTTGAAAATAGAGTATGTGTACTATATATATGTATGTGTGTTTTAAATTTATCTTATTTTAAAGAGTAAGAAATATAAGTTACAAATCATATACTCTGTAGAAGGATCATTTAAATTCATTTTGCTTTAAATTTTTTGTCCTCTCTCCCCTTAAATTCTGTTATGACCGACTTCATGACCTCAAAGTTTGGAGAGGAGCTGTTTTCATAATTTTAGGCAGATTTGATTTTTGTAATTAGCTTTTCTCGCTTTTTTTGTAAAGAAAGTTTTTGCTGCTAAGCAATGCATTTCTTATTCACCACGATGCAAATAGATAGCTGCTATTTCTCTCTCACTGGTATAGCTCTTACAGAGAACTTTTCAAGTGAGTAGGATGGATACCTCCCATCCAGTATTAGTTTGCCAGTACAGACACTGTTAGTCCAGTTTCTAACAGTATTTTTAACATAAGAGGTAGAGAAATGTGGGATGTTTTTTCCATCAAATGCCTACATGCCTATCTTTTGTTTCTAACATAGTTTTTATTCCTTTTGTTTTCTCTGTTGTTATCTTGAACATAGTTTTTTAAAAATTATTTTTTACTGTTGGCATCATTTGTGGGTGATCTGCAAGCATATCCCTTAGCATTCTTTTGTCACTGTCAGAAACAGGGATGCAGTGAGAAAACGTCTCAGTCTCTGGAGATGTGGGGATCATTCAGGAATGAGTTCCAAAGACACTGTCTTTTACTTCTGCCTCTTCTGATTGTATTTGTATGTTCTATAGCTTAGTATTTTTATCCAGTGTAAAATCCTGTGGCACAGCCTTCCAAAAAGGTTTTGCTTTGTATCTTGATTAAGTTACCTTTTAACATTTACAGGGAACCAGTCTGCTGTAACTAAAACAGATAGACACTTTGTAATAAGATATCCTTAGGTTTGAATCTTGATTCTACCACCTTCTAGCTATGTAATCTCCTAAAAGTTATTTAATAATTCTTGGCCTCAACATGTTGATTTATACATGGGGCTACTAAAACTAAGCATGAACTGTCATGGTGAAGCCTTAACTGAACCCTCTCACAGAATAGTTGCTGCTACTCTTTGAGAATTAGATATCACGGACAATCTATGTCTTTAATCTCCTCTTCTTTACAGTAGAAGAGACATGGTCACATGCAAAAGTGGGAAGAAAGATACATCTTTATAGTTAAAGACCAAATGCAGGCTTGAGCCACAGACAGAAAAATGTTCAAACTGACAATGTTTAAGTGCTTTGCATTGTGAGAAGCCATGTAGAATATAGAGAAAAATGTTTAACTTATTTTCTTTTCTGTGGCTATTTCTGCCTGTGTTTTTTAGTTTATTTCCAATAAATGAGCATTTAAAGTGAAAATTGTCAGTTTAAAAAAACTTTGTTTTTCTTGTCTTTAGATAATATTTATCAAGTATGATATATTTTTAAACAGGTGTTTGAGATCCAAGTTCTTTTTCTCCTGGGGAGTATAGGGTCTTTGGTACTGAATAGATAAGACAGTGTCTTATAGAACAAAATAAATGTAACATGGCCATGGGAATTACGGTACACAAACACAAAATCAGCAGTGCTTTGAGGTTTACTGACATGCCACTAACTGAGGGAAAGTGGTGTCACAGAAATTCAATTCAGAGGAGCATACTAAGGGGACAGAGAAGACCATGGTATATTCTGTTGTTTTCTGATAGCATAGTGAACTTTTTAATGGGAAGAATGAAGGCATCTAATACCTACAGGTAGTGTCCTTTCCTGACCCAAGACATTAAAATCATGGTATTGAAAATGTATATAACTTAACTAATAATAATGTGCTTCCTGGTTAATGTTTCAGGCCAAAGAACAGACAGGAGCAACAGCTACTGTCATTTATGTTCCTCCTCCTTTTGCTGCTGCTGCCATTGATGAAGCCATTGAGGCAGAAATGCCCTTGGTTGTGTGCATTACTGAAGGTATCCCTCAGCAGGACATGGTACGAGTTAAGCACAAACTGCTGCGCCAGGGAAAGACAAGACTGATTGGGCCAAACTGCCCTGGAATCATCAATGTGAGTGTAAATAATAAAAGTGAGACAAGGTTAAGCCTCTCATAGACTAACTAGCTTTGGATCAGTCCAAATATACTTGTGTATATGACCTATGAGTTATACTCATAGGTACTTTTCTGAAACTGTGATTTACTTTCCTTTTCAGCCTGGAGAATGCAAAATTGGCATCATGCCTGGCCATATTCACAAGAAAGGTAGAATTGGTGAGTATGTTTCTTGTAGATTAAAAAAATTTCATTCCCCTTAAGTTCAAAACTTAGAGAATTTGTGATTGTGTAAATCAAATTTAATAATTAACTTGTTTTTAATTGTAACATTGGTTTACAGCACTGTCTGTGATACAAAGGACCTTACCTTTTTAGATGTATGTTACTATACCACACCCACTGCTAAGGCACCTGTAGTCCTCCTCCAGTGTCCATTGGGCAACCTCCATACTTTGCTTACCAGTCTTCCCCTCTACTACTGCTCAATTCTACAGTCAAATTTGTAGGGTTGGTTGTTTTTTGGTTTTCTCTGACCCTGTTTCTGTATATTCTGTGTAAAAGTGAAACCATCTGGTATTTGTCTTTTTCCTTCTGACTTATTTTGCTTAGTATCATACCCTTCAGTTTCATCCATGTTGTTGCAAATGGCAATGGTTCATCTTTTTTATAGCTCCATAGTATTCCACTGCAAATATATATCATATCTTCTTAATCTACTGCTCTGCTAATGGGCAGCCGTAATTTGGCTATTGTAAATAATGCTGCAGAACGTAAGAGTGCATGAATCCTTTCAAGTTAGTGCTTTGTATTCTTTGAGCAGATACCTAGTAGTGGAATTGCTGGATTATGGTAGATATATGGTAATATATTTTGAGAAACCTCCATATTTAAACCCAGAGGAAGTTTGGCCTTACTCCCCAGTTTTCTTTATATTGGCTTTGAAGTCTACATATTGTTTGAAAATTATTAGAAAAACAGTTGTGAGGAAGGAAGGTAGCTAATGTAACTAATGCTGGTATTGTAGACTAAAGGTTTTAGTGGTCTAATAGCTGGGTATCTGTAAGTCTAATCCATTATGTTCCGCCACCCTAAACAGGGTCTTAGAAGAGGTAACTTAGGTCTTTGTCGCACTCCTTTTATGTATATGGAAAAACCCTCATTAATAATATGCTCTCTCCTATGTCTAACTTTTAAAACCTCCCTGCTCTGATTTAAAACCTTTTTTCTTATTTTATTGTTTGAAACTTATTTGGATGACAAATTGTGGGATAGATTTTACGTATATTTGTTTTTCTAATTTAGTTTACCATATGATGATCTATCATATGAACACAAGCTAAATTTTTAAATTTGTCTTCTTTTAAGGTATTGTGTCCAGATCTGGCACCCTGACTTATGAAGCAGTCCACCAAACGACACAAGTTGGATTGGGGCAGACTTTGTGTGTTGGTGAGGGATTTTTGCTAAAAAGTCTGTTTGTTAGAATGCAGTATCTTCATTGAATGAGTATAATAGTTATTGTTTGTAGTTTTTTTTTTTATTTACAAGGGGTTTTGATGTCATTTTATTTAAAAGATATTATGACCTGAAATTTAATTTGCTTAAGTGTGAATTTCTATATATTTTCAAGGTTCATGCTCCAAGGTTTGACTTTCATGTTGAGGAAGGAACAAACATCCTCAGATATGTGGGTCCAGAGACTCATGATGCCTGAAAATACCACTTATTTTGCTTGCACCGAAGAAATTTATATTAAGGCTTTTATTACTATAATTGCTTTTTTTTATAAATCATTAAAAGCTACCATTCAGTGTTTCACAGTTACTGAATTCTTTGTATTTGTTATTCTTAAGGCAACTTTCTAAGGTGCTTCTGGGATAAAAAGTTTTACAATTATCGCTTTATTGGTGATCACAACCTAGGTTAGGAGGTTGAGCTTCCCAGAACCTATTTTTATTTTGCCAAATTATACTGCCTCCCACTTTTAAAATTTAAAATGTGTTTTTACACTGTAAACTAAGTTTGGTATTTGTTGCCAAAGGGTAGGTGGATTTCTCATTTTTATAAATACTCCTTCAGATTTGGGGAATACCTTTTAAAAGCTCTTTTAAAAATAATTTTTTATAATTAAAAATTACAAAATATAGCCCTGAAAAATCCAAAATCCTTAAATCCAAACAGTCAGTATTGGAAACATTAATGAAACTTTATTATGTGCACAGTTCAGCCTTAAATACAAAGTAACTTAGTGTGATAAAGAATAAGAATGTGTTTTAAAGTAGAGTTGTAATAATTCCATATTCTCCAGTTCTGTTTTTTGTTAGTTTAAAATAATTTAAAGCAAGTAGGTTGGAAAAATTAGAAAATGGCAAGTCTTCTGTATGAAGCCTAAAACTTGATACATCTCACATTTGGGAAATGCCACTTCCTTTCTTCTGCTTCATTCTTCAGAATTGCATTGAAAATCAACTCTGCCTTCAGTATGTTTACAATTTAAAAATTGAAAAAGAGTGGCAGCAGTTGGTAGGCAACAAATACTTTATCCTGTCCAAGTACTTGTTCTTAAACATCATAATAACTTGTAGTAGAGGCCTCTATGTATAGTCACTGTCTAAAGATCTACCCCCTCTGGATCTAAAGGAAGAAGTGTCAAAACACCCTCACTGGGTGATGTCCCTTGGAATTCCTGGATTAGTGTTTTAAAATTTGTGAGTGGTTTCTCTGCATCATGCCTCATTAAATAGTAACTTTGTGCAAAGAAATTTGTTAAATGTTTAATCAGAGAAGACATTCTCCCATGTAATAGCCATACACATTTTTAAAAAATGCTTATTTTAAAGACAAGTTATCTGGCACTTATTTGTTGGAGGATGAGAATTGATAAAGGAGCTAAAATACAAAGCAGGTTGTCTTTGTCAATATCAAGCCAGCCCCCATTTATCATTCATGAAATGTAAGCAGAAGTAAAGTAGCATTTGTGATAGATGTTAAATGCATGAGTTTGGATATATTTAAATATACTGGTGAGAAGGGGTAGGTAAAATAAGAAACCAATTTGAAATATTTCTTGACTTAACTTTTGTGGTCCATCTTCAAATTACCTGCTGTGTTCATAGTTTTTGACTTTTTTTCAGGCATTGGAGGTGATCCTTTCAATGGAACAGATTTTATTGACTGTCTTGAAATCTTCCTGAATGATCCAGCCACTGAAGGCATCGTACTGATTGGTGAAATTGGTGGTAATGCAGAAGAAAACGCGGCAGAGTTTTTGAAGCAACATAATTCAGTAAGTTTGGGTTTAGAAAAATATAGCACTTTGCTCTTAAATAATAGCACGGGCTTGTTTTAGTGGTAATTTATTTTTTCAAGGATTAATTTTTCAAGAAAACATAAAGATAAAATTAAACTTCTTTAATTTTAGGCCTTCTATACTGGCCATTCAGAAAACTTGATACTCTTTCTGGATTGCTTCTCTTGCCCCTTTATCACAGTCTGTTCTCTGCTTAGATCCTTCTTAATGACATCACCCCACAGGTTTGTGGGAGGTAAGTTGCCTCCTAGTGAACAGATAACATTTGTGCCATCAGCTTGAAAAGCCCTCACTTGACCTGCATTTACATGTTCACTTGTCTGTTCTTCCTGATCTGAGGGGAAATAAGTGTTCTTGCTCTTTTTAAGGTTGACCAACAAAAGATCCTATCCTTTTTATACTCTTTTTCAGAATCTCACCGCCCTCTAGCTGCAGTCTTTCTGTATAGAGTAGCACTTCCCTTCAAAAGTCAATTAGAGGGCCTCCCCGGTGGCGTAGCGGTTGAGCACTGGGTTGCGAAGCTGCCCGCGGCCTCTGCGGTGCCGGTTCGATCCCTGGCTGCTCCCCAGCCACCGGAGGAGGATCCCACATGGCGCGCAGACCTCTCCTGCCGCCCGCTGTTCCCCTCAGCAGTGTACTTCAGTCCTTCTGCCTGCTCTGCTCCCCACTCTGGCTCTGGTGAATTCTCTCACCCTCCCGCGCTTCTGTACCCAGTGCATGTATAAACAAAACAAACAAACAAATAAAATAAATAAATAAAAAACATGCCTCTATAAAAAAAAAAAAAGTCAATTAGAAAAGCTTTATTATTACCCAAATCCTATGAAGGCTTTCCCTGTTGCTTCTCCTTTAGAATTAAATGTAAAGAGTAGTGTGGAATGGTGGCATTTAGCTTAGGGGAATTGAGCTTTGTTCCTGGGGTGATGGAGAGAGAGTATAGTAATAACTGAAGCATCTTGGTGCTCATAGCCCCCACTGAGAAAATGTGTGGCAAGACTTGGGGGAGAACATGTAGATGATTTCTGTGATTTCCCTGATACAGACAAATGAGTGAAGAAATGAAGCACTTTCAGAAGACCAGGCAAGAGAATGGAGATAACTTTCTTTCTGTAATTGTGAAATTGAGAGTGAAAGAATTAAATTCTACAGAAAAATAATGAGTATTGAGATTAAAGGAAAAATAATGAATATTGAGAGTTAAGGAAACCAGTGATATCACCTATAGGGTGATACACACAAATAGTGCATATTTATATGTGATTTAAGGAATTTTCAAGTGCTATTTTGAATATGTAGTGGACTCTAGAGCACCATGGGTTTGAACTGCATGGGTGCACTTTTAGTGGACTTTTTTTATAAACAGTGTAAACTTATAGTGTCGATAAATACAGTTTAATACTGTAAATATATATTTTCTCCTTTGTGGTTCTCTTGATTTTTTCCCCTAGCTTGTCTTGTAAGAATACAATATATAATATACAAAATTTGTATTAGTTATGTATTGACATTACTTCTGGTTGACTGCAGGTTATTAGTAAAGTTTTGGGGGAGTCAGAAGTTATATTTGGACTTTCAATTGTGCAGTGGATTTTCAACTCTGGTAGGAGCTTGCACACTTAACCCCTACTTTGTGCAAGGGTTAGCTGTACTTGATTTTCTTCTGTGGTGATCTTAAACTCTGATTGCCATGCAAGATGTAACTCCGTGTTCCCCTTGCTCTCTGGATAGTTTTCCTTGCTTTTTATTCATGCTCTCATTTTCAGCAGTCTGGCTTCTGTCTGCCACTTAGAAGTTGTATAACCCTGGGCATGTTACTTAACTTCATCATGCCTCAGTTTATACATTAGCAAAATAGTGTCTACCTCTTAGCACTGTAAGATCTATGAAGTTTAAGTTACTTAGTAACATCCAACACCAGGCACATAATATGTTCTCTTACTGAGCTGTTCAACTGCTGCTGCTGTTGAATCTTACTCTCCTGACTTTGCTTTTACAGAGATCATTGCTGACCTTGATTTATTCTTTATCCTCTCCATTCTCTTGGTTTTTCTCCTTCTCCTTCCATGGATTTACTTTCTGAGCCTTTTCCCCAAGTGTGAATGATTATTATATATAAACAATGTCACACTCATGCAATTTCTAAGGCAGAAATCTCAGGGCCATCTTTTATTTCTCTTTCACCCCTTGTTTTCACTCAGTTACCAGCTCTGTTTGTGAGATCTCAGTGGTGTATTTCTGTTTCTGAGATCTCAATAGTGTGTTGAGATTCAGAACATTGTCTTTGGTGTCCCTAGTTCAGGGCCTCAATTATCTCACCTGGACCATGTCAGTAATTTCATCTGGATAGCTCTACTCCTTTCCCTCCACCCACTCCCGGTCTCTCTCAGTCATCCTGCATATAGCTGCCCAAATTATCTGTCCTCCTGAAACACAGACAGTGGAGCCTTATGTCCCCTAGTTTTGAACCATCACAGTTTTCCATTATTTCATTAGTCTCTTATTCCAGACTAAAGGCCAGATTTGGCATAGTATTCCATTCTTTCACATGCTATTCTGATGTTCCTTTTCAGATTCATGACCCTTCTGAATGAAGTTTTTATTATTTTCTTTTGCTTGTTCCTTCTGCAAGCCATGTTTAATAATCTTGCCTCATTCTAGACTATATTATGGACAACTGGGAATTGTAGCCTTAATGCTAAGTATCCTGGTACAGTAGTTACCAGTAAATGTTGGATAATGAAAAAATAAGTAGATTGGAGTAAAATGTTATTAGAGTCTCTTGAAAAAATTTCACAAGAGTTGTAATGTTTTAAATTTATGTAAAATCTGACTTCTGGACCTATATTTTGAATAGCTTAGAAAGCTAAGTGGACATATTGCTTCACTTGGTACATGCTTTCCTATTCCTGGTTAGTTCTTATGCACTAATTCTTATTGAGGACCTACTGTGTTAGGAGATTCTGTATAGAACAGTTTAGTTTGACATATATATTATATACAACAATATAGAGTGAATGCTTAGTAATGTTATTTGTTGCTATAACTATTAATATGATCATTACAATGGCCATAATTATTTGCAAAAGTAGTGTTGTTTAATCTTTATCTTGACTTTTGAGTAAGATGTTTATGTTCTTTTTTTTTTTTTTAAGATTTATTTATTTATTTATACATACAAGCACTGGGTATAGTCAGAAGTGCGGGAGGGTGAGAGAATTCACCAGAGTCAGAGCAGGGAGCAGTGCAGGCAGAAGGACCGAAGTACACTGCTGAGGGGAGCAGCGGGCGGCAGGAGAGGTCTGCGCACCATGTGGGACCCTCCTCTGGTGGCCGGGGAGCAGCCGGGGATCGAACCAGCGCTGCAGAGGCTGCGGGCAGCTTCGCAACCCAGCATTCAACCGCTGCGCCACTGGGGAAGCCCTGTGTTCTTCTTTTGTGAATGAGGAAAGTGGAACAGAGAGGTTAATAACCTGACAATCTTATGTATATAGCACGTGAACCAGGGATGGGATTCATAACTTGGTATACCCGACTTCCCTATTGTGTGAACTAAGGACAAGAGTCGGTAGTCTTGGGCATGTGTTCGATGTCATCCTAACTGATCTTTCTGTTTTTAGGCTTTCATATTTCTCATCATTTATATATCCAGTTTTTAAGATTGAATGGTCTTCCCTATAATCTTTCAATTGTGTTTTTCTCTACTTAAAAATTTCAAGTGACTTTTCTTTGTTAATAGCTACATCCTACTCTTGTCTCTTTCTAGTGCAGTATTCCCAGTGTTTGAATATGGGGACAGAGGGATCAAGTGGAAATTTGTGTCACTCAAATATGAGATGCTAATATCCTCCACAGAGCCCACAATGAATGAATAAATGACTTGTGGAGTCTTTCATTTTCTGCTATAGTAGCTTCTGGGCATAGAGAAGTAAGTGAGACCATAGTCCCTGTGTTTAGGGGATTAATCGTTTATGAGGGAGAACTAGTAGGAAATAAGTTACAGTTACTATACTGAGTGTAATAGTAGAAATGTGTTAAAAACACAGAGACTGCTGAACAGAAGATGATCAGCTATTTGGGCATTTGCGGAGATTGAGAGGATGAGTCAGAAATGCTTGAGAGAAGAGAACACTTGAAAGTTAAGTAGGAATTTGCCAGATATTTGAGGAGAGTGGAGAACTTCTCAGCAGAGGAATAGAGGCAGAGCAGCCTGGAATTACTGGAAGATAAAGAGCAGGAAAGAATAATGGGAGGTGAGGCTGGGGCAAGCAGTGTCAGACTATGCAGAACCTGACCTGCGGCTACCCTAGCGTGGGTAGGGGCATTGGAGGCAAACTGTGCTAGTAATTATTCACTGCCATGCACTTGCAGTTAAAAAAAATAAAGTCAAATTCATTTAAGAATGTCCTTGATGAAACAGTGAAAATTATTAATTTGACCTTGAGTTAGTATTTTGTCTTGAAATGGGAAGTAAAGCACTTTTCCAATTAGCTGAGTTAGCAGCTTTTTTCATGGAACACCAGTTTTGCTTGAAAGAATAACCGACAAACTGGTCTTTCAGACTTTGGTATTTGACAGTCCTTTTTAAAAAAATGCATTGAGTGCGCCTACCATATTAAGGAGAAACAACTCATGGTATTTGTTGCCAGTGATACAATTGAGCTTCTATCTGTTGTTTACTTACCAACTTCCCACCCTAGACCTCCTAATGAGAATGGTGGTGATACTGATGAATGTGACTTGTTGAAACTGAATGTTGCCATGTGTCAGCATTTGGAAGAGCAATATAACTCAGAGAACCTATATTTTCTCTCTGACCATGCGTGTTATAAAATCATCACTTAAAAGATCCTTTCAAAGTAAAAAATAGATCAATGGATTTTAAACTAACAAAGGACAAGAGGTTCTTTGTTGTGGTTTCACATTCTAGCATTGCATTTAAACTTTAAGAAGTTAGTGCTTGAGGAGGTTTGTGTTGTATCAAAGAAGAATAGCCACAATTATCTGACAGGCTACTAAAATACTTTTCCAACTATATATGTGTGTGAGGCTAAATTTTCTTCTTGTACTTCAGCCAGAATAACATGTTGCAATAGATTGAATGTAAAAGCAGTTAGAATTCATTTACTTTTCATTTAGTCTAGTTGCAAAACTATAAAATAATGTCTCACTAGAATATTGTTTTGAATAAATTAGTAAATATTTATAAAATTTCGTTGCTTTTTTTATAGAGTAAATAGCAGATAAAATTATTAAAAACAAAAGTTCTTTGGGATCCTTGACAATTTTTAAGTATAAGGAAGGGGTTCCAAATGATTTGTGAACAACTGCTTGAGAGGACTAGATATTGATAATACCTGGATGAAGGCCCACAGATTCCACCTGTGCTCTGGTGCTGCCCTGTGCAGGCCTCTCTCTTTTTCTTTTACCTGGATCCTCTGTTGCCTCTTGACTCCTGTTATGAATGTGGTGTTTGTGAAATTTAGCATATATTCATTTATTCCTTTATGGCCTCTTTTAACTGATTGACATTTTTATATTATATATTCATAAAAATATATTTAAAATATATTGGTTATTTTTTCAACTGTAATTCTAAATTATAGGCTTCTTATTTCCTGTGTATGGGTTTTATGTCAACCTCAGAATCTAGCACAGTGCTGCTGTGAACTTAGAGGTTGCACATTAGAATGCACTGTTGTTGAATAAAACCAGGCCTGATCTTCTTTCTTAGATTTTATAGAATTTCAGAAGAGAAAGGATCCGTGGCCATCAAACTGATTTAGCCATTTTATTTCATAGAGGAGGATGCAGACAGATGTCTAGAAAGGTGACATGCCTTGTCCAAAGTAATGCAGCTTTTGTCAGTAGGAAGTCAAGTCTGGTGACTCCTTTCCAGTATACCTTTCCACCTTATCTTTTAGTAAATTTACTTAAATGACATAATAGTCAATTAAGACATAAAATCAGATTGAAATAATAAAAGCTGTTTTTGTGTCTTGATTCATTATTATTGTAAGTCACGTGAAATGTTCAAGTGTCTTTTTTTTTCAAACTGAGTTACGTATGTATTTATAAAACAGCTTGTGCCAGTGAAGTTAAAGTTTAATATCTAAACAGATTAGAAAAAATTTACTCAGAATGATTTACATGTGTTTATATAATAATGTGAGTGATCTTAAAGGAGAATGCATTGGTTTCAGTAGTTTAATATTCGTGTTGGTTTTCTTAGTGAGGATGAATGATAGGTCCTGACAAATCCATTTTGCTGTTTACTGACAGAGTCATAAATCTGAAGTCCAGTTTTGATCAATTTTTTCATTAATACATTTAAAATATCACTTTGCAGGGTCCCAAAGCGAAACCTGTGGTGTCCTTCATTGCTGGTTTAACGGCTCCTCCTGGTAGGAGAATGGGACATGCAGGGGCAATTATTGCTGGAGGAAAAGGTGGTGCTAAAGAGAAGATATCTGCCCTTCAGAATGCAGGAGTTATAGTCAGCATGTCTCCTGCGCAACTGGGAACCACCCTCTACAAGGTGAGCTATGCCAGTGGCCTGAATGCCCTGAAGTTACAGGCCTTAAACTGTGGACCACACTGGGTACCTAGAAATCGTGACCTTGTCTTCTGGGTCTTATCTCTTCTTTTCTTTTTTTGTGTGCAGCTTAACAATCTGTAGCAACTTGACTATCACTCTAATGTCTATTTGGACATGACCAGGATTAACGTTCTGATTAAAAACTTTGTTTTTATAAATATTGGTATTTGCTCTTTTGTGAGTGGCAAGATGTGATATAAAGAAAGTGTTTTGGAATTCATAAATGCCATGAATTCCATTCATTAGCTTTTGTTTTTTCTGTGGAGGGTTTTTGGGATGTAGCTATCCTGATCCAGTAGGTTTCTGTTTCCAGGTAGAGGGATTGACAGCTGAGTACCAGGAAATGGAAACTAGATGAAGAGGTAGTTGGGGTGAAGAGATATTTAAGGAAGCAGGCAGGGTAGGTTCAGCCTTTGGTTTCTGGCTCTGCCTGTCTTGCGAACATTGTTATTTGTAGGTTGGAAGATCAACTTTTTAACCATCTTTTCTCTTCAGTGGTACACCATGTTTAAAATTTTCAAAATGACATAGTATTTTCTGTGATCATTTTGTAATCATTTAGCACTCTCTTTATTTTTTATCATGGTGATAGCCTTCACAAAAAAGCAAACAAGAAGCAAAGGAACTTTTTTAAGAATGCTGAAAAGAGGCACACATTGCATTTCCAGGAGGGAATGGTGTTTTGACTCTATTTTCTTGCCCTTGACTTAAGAAAAATAAAATGGATCCTTGTTTTATCGATTCTTTGATCCTGTTTTTGGAATATGAAAGTTGGCCATAGTGTTTGAAAGAAGCCTGGGTGGTTAGTGAGTGTGGAAAGGTGAATTTATTTAAAAGAGGGGAAGGGCAGAAGCAAATTCTTAATCACATTGGAGATATGTGTTACCATTTTTGTCCAGTAAGTGGCAGCAGGCATCTACACATGTTGTATTCTAATTGTTACAGGTAGAGAAATGTTAATTCCATATTGTTTCCTTTTCATATATTTCTAAGGTTCTTGACATTTTTTTCAGATCTTAAGTGAATCTGTATTTAGTTTTATTCTCTTAGAAACTAAGCAAATCTTCCATTGCCTTATTAAAAAGGCTGGTGTTCATGTACAGCATTAAAGCATTGGCTATCACAATCAGGTTTGTCAAACTCCTATTGTTAATACTTCAGTATACAAAAAATATAATTCAAAGCCTCAGAGCTTTTGCATTTAGGAGACATAAAGTTACAGCTCTGCATTTAACTTAAGTGAAATTCAAATGGCCAGAGATTGATTTGAAAGCTGTTATTTTGTGTTCAAGCACTTTCATTCTGGTACATTTTACTTCTGTAATTTTTGGTTGTTCAGAGGATCCTAAGGATAAGAGGTAACAATCACTTTGCCTATGAATATAATTTGGATCTTTTGTCTTTTATCTCCTCTCCCTCACTTCTATTTCCAAAGGAGTTTGAAAAGAGGAAGCTGCTGTGAAAGAAAAACTGCAAGTTCCCTAAATGTATGGAATGATGTATCGTGGAATGGGAACCAGCAGCAGTTTGCATCTGATGTCCTCTGTTGTCAGCCTGTGCACCTGACTTTCGGATTTTAGGACATTGAGAACCGTTTTCACCTCCTTGTATACGGAGATAGCCAATAAATCTATCATTTGGCTTGAACACAGTTTGGAGACTTTATTATTCCATTATAGAAAATGGGGGGAATGGGAAAAATGGAGAGTACATGTGTGCACACGTGTGTTTGAATGAGCTCAGTAGAGAACACTCTGACTTGAGAGAATGAGGCTATAAAAAAATTCAATGTGCCATTGTCTCAGACAGAGAGCGACTCTAAGTCTCTTGAATCATAGTTTTCTCATATGTATATATAATATTTATCATCTTGCAGGTGAGTGTTGAAAATTAGGGGTAAATATTAAGTATCTCTGACACTTAAGGCAATTTAATTGTCAGTGCCACCACCATTATCACTGTCGTCATCATCATCATCATCAAGATTGCAGGCAGAAACACATCTATGTTTCTGTTTTTTCCTAATTGGGATATGGAGGGCCTTCAATAATGGTGCATTTTTCTGTGGTTGTGCAGATGGCTCTCCTCTTCCCCATCTAGAACCCCATTTCTTTGCCTGAGGTCTACCACAGTCACTGCAGGAAAGTGGTCACTGCTCCACTTTTGTTTAAAAGAGACTTGTTAACAAGCAGCAATCCCAATGGATAATTGTCACAAAAGACAGATGCCATCTGTCTTCAGGAGTTTACCTTCTGGAGAGAGACAAAATATTCTCAAATTGTCTAACTGGCCAAATAAGAGCTTCAAAATACAACCTGAAGGAGAAGCCCCTGAAAAAAAGTTTGGGGAGGTGTCCCTGGGGAGGGGATGTTAGCTGGGCCCTGAAGGCTAGAGGTACCAGTCATGCACAAAAGAGGGATAAGTCTCCAGGGACGAGATGAGTGCAAATTTGGAGGAGGTGAAGAGCACAGTGCTTTAGACCAATGAGCCCTGGGAGGGGCTAACGGCGGTTTTGGGAGGCTGGGGAACCATGTCCAGGCTGCTGCAGGTTTAAAGAAAAGGTGTCAGGAGAGGGATTCACAGTCCAAGCATTCCACCCGGGCCCAGGGACATGTCATCACCTTTGCATCAAGGAGACTTTAATTCCTGCTCAGCTGCTTCCTCATGTTGAAAGCGGGGATGATGACCCCTATCTCACAGAATAGCTGGGCAGAACATATGGGTGTGTAAGGGTGCTCATTACAGGTTGGACTTGGCATTGCTCCATAACTCCTGAATGTACCCCTGGGATCACAGGCTGATGCCCGTGGCCAGGGAGGAAAACATGTTCAGTCTTTCTGGGTGGGTGCTTCCAACCAAAGGTCCCTATAGGGCAAGCCTATTCTTGTCTAACAGTATTTGTGACAGGGATGTAATTCATAGGGACAGGTGACTAACAGAAGAGGGTCTTGTGAGCACACAGCCCTGGTTCCAGGCTGTTTCAGGCCTAGCTTGTCTCCCTTTTCTGTCCCCTGAGCATCCATCTCTACACATCCCCGCTCCTCATACT
Source organism: Talpa europaea (assembly GCF_964194135.1). Classification (NCBI taxonomy): domain Eukaryota; kingdom Metazoa; phylum Chordata; class Mammalia; order Eulipotyphla; family Talpidae; genus Talpa; species Talpa europaea. Next base: position 46,537,057 of record NC_140072.1, read on the forward strand.
TCTGTTTCTAAAGCAGCTCAGTGCCCGCTTGACCCTATTCTCCCATTCCATCTTCCCTCTCCCATTCCCTTTTCCCTTCACCCCACCTAAAATCTTGTGTGAAGCTACTCCCTCCTGCCTTCCTGACTATGGCTTTCACCTCTTTCCCTCCTGCAACCACCACCACCTCTGGTCTGAGCAACTCTAGACATATCTGAGCAGGATATTTAGTTCTGGTTTTTCTGATTTCATTTGTACAACCCAAAAGTGAAAGTCCAACTCATGAGCCCGGTGCATTTTTAACTTTCATTAAAGCAACTTTCAAACATTTGCTAAATAATTGCTAATAAACTCCCAAGTACCCATCACCCAACTTTGAAAATTATCAAGATCCTGCTATTTTTGTGTAATGTGTACCTCCAATTCATCCCCATCGTTGTTGCTATGGTTATTTAATTTAGGATGAGGTGGTTGATTTCTATAGGATTATGATTGGGGTTTAGTTAAATTCTATTGACTATTTTGAAAGGAACTGGCCAGTTGACAGTACTGAGTCTTCTGTATTTCAATTTTTTTGCCACAAAAATATACAAACATAAATTGATTTTTGTACATTGACGTGGCAAAATAAATTTATTAAATTTAGTGGTTTTAAAAAATAGATTTTGGGGGGAATTTAGTATAGGAATTTATGTTTCCTATGAATAGAGTTTTACTTCTTTCTTTGTAAACTTTGTGCCATTTTCTTTTCCTTGCCCTATTGTACTTGCTCTACTGCAATGCTGAATAGGCAGAAGAACAGATATCCTTGCCTAGTTTCCAATCTGGAGATTTTTCCACGGTTTTCCATTAAAGATGATGCCGAGGATCTGTCCTTCATCATATGGGGGCAAGTCCCCTCCGTTCCAAGTTACCTGAATGTTTCTGGTGTTTTGTTTGCTTTCTTGTATTTTTAACCCTGAATGGTTGATGAATTTTGTCTGTTGATTTTTTTTGAATCTATGAAATAAGTACCTTTTTTTTTTTTTGAATCTATGAAATGAGCACCTTTATTTGCTCAATTTAAATGTTTAGTTTTTAAATAATGACATATATTCCCATTCATGAATGCCACTTGGACACATTACTCTGTCATATGTTGCTGGGTCAATTTGCTAATATTTTGTTAAAAGGGATGTTTTTCAAGGGATGCTTTTCAAAATTTTATTTTCTTATGGTGTCTTTGCCAGGCTTATCATTGGGGTAATATTGGCTTTATACAATAATTTGAGAAGTACTCTTTTATCCTCTATTTTCTGAAAGAGTTGGCACAAGATTGGTATTGTTTTTTTCTTAAATGTAATAGAATTCACCAGTAAAACCACCAGAGCTTGAAATTTACTTTGTGACAGGTTTTGATTATAAATTCCATTTCTTTGATAGATGAAGGCTTTTCAGATTTTCTGTTTGGCCTTGTACTATTTTTTTGGGTTAATTCTAGTATTTATTATACATTGGGGAGGGCCCTCAAGCAAAAAGCTACAAATTCAGATGTTTCACAGGTAATCCCTGCATCATCTGTCTGATTTTTGTCACCCTTCAGTGCTTATAGATAATTGTTTTCTTATAAATTGTTTGTCCAAATTTATTGTGGGAAGATCCATCTGATCAAGCTATTCCATCATTACTAGATGCTGGAAAACCTCTACTGCAACATTTTACAGAAATGAAAGGGCCCCTTTCAGCATTCCCTCTTCTGCCCTAGAACAAGCAGCTTTGAGCAAGACAAGGCATATCATTCTCAGATGTCATCAGATTTGTCAAGTTATTTCACCCTGAGTTTATGGGTCTCATTCTGTCCTGTGAGTCACATGTATAATGGCTTTGAGTTATACTGACATCCTGGGGGGACGTTCAGGCCCAGATTTGAGGAGACTTCAAATGAGTTTGGTCTGGTGTTTTATTGCTTTGAATATCTCACCTATTTCCTGTCTCCATACTCCCCAAATGCAGAGCATAGCCCCTTCTTAGATTCTTCACAGTCTCTTTAGGAGGCAGTGATTATGGGAGACGGTATTAAAAATTAATTTTAATTTTGGAGTAACATTTTTATGTGGTAGACTATTGCTGAGAAAAGCTGTAAGGTGCTCTCAACCCAGAAGTAAGTATTTGTCACACTTTCCTGGAGTCCCACCAAAACCACAGAGAAATAATCACCACAACTTTTCTCCTTCAGTTCTTACTCTAATCCTTCTCCCAAGTCCGATGTGATAAAGTTCCTCCTCCCCACCCCCAGGCCCCTGTGGTGGTTCTGCATCTTCCAATTGCTCCATTTCTAGCTGTTGCTGTCTTTGAAAACTGCTCTTATTTCTTCTGCAGAACTTTTAACACTTGCTGTGCCTTAGTTCTAGCATATCTCAGCTCTTTAGGTAAGTCCTGGTCTTCTCAGTCACAACTGTCCCCCCGGGAGTAATTCTGGGGTCAGTACAAAATGGGATTCTTTTTGGCCTGCTCCCCCATACTCTCAGCTTCTTATCTGACTCCAGTCCCAAGTTATATACCAAAACCTATTCTCTGACACCAACTAGGTGCCCTACAATTTAGTTGAAGTCAGATAGTAGCCACCAGGTAACAGACCTCTTAGGTTAAGGGGCTTAGTTTGGCAACTTTGTTCAACTTAAGATATCAATTGCAAGTGCTGATGTTTCTCCAGATAACTTACTTTTGTCTTACTTGCCACAAATTTGGGGCTTCCCACAAACCCCTCAGGTTCAGTAATTGTTAGGATGAATTACAGAACTCTCTAAAGACTGTACATACAACTATATTTTTATAATAAAGAATGGAACTCAGTTACTGTCAAATGGTAGAGAAGATCAGGGCAAGATCTAGGCAGGAGGGCACAGGAGCTCTAGCACCATGGAGCTGGCATCCATTGACATGTTTCCCAACTTGGAAGCTCTCTGAATATCGTCTAGAGTTTTATTGAAATTTCATTACATTGGTATGATTAAGTCATTTATCACCTGATTGATTAAGTCAATTACCAATCTCCAGTCTCACTTCCCTTTGTGGAAGTTAGGAGGTGGGGGTGAAAGTTCCCACTCTGTAATCGCTGGTTGGTTTCCCTGTCTACCCTGGCCAACTCCTCCCAACAAACTGTCTAAGAGCTCACCCTGAGTCCTCACTTCAGCATGAAGTCAGTGAGGTCTAAAGGGGCTCATTATAAACAACAAAAGACAAACTTATCAGGATATTCCAAGGCGCTTCTTTTCTCCAAGGGTTTTTGAAGCCTTGTGTCAGGAACAGGAAATGAAGATCAGATTATTCTTTATTAAATCACACAAAGCTATCCAGGGACAGAGTGACCTTTCCCATCACACATTTTCCCATTACATTTCCCATTAAAATTCTCCTAGGGATCCCATTGCCTTCAGAAGAGTTTTGAACCCTCAGCCTGACACACATAGTCTACCTCAGCCTCCTTTCCAGCATCGTGTTGGATCTCATGCCCCAATAACTTCAAGCCAGCTACCAGAAACCCTGTAGTTCTCTAAAAAGCCCTAATCTTCCTGGTCATATGACTGCACCATATTCCGTCTTGGTAGATTGCTCTTTTACAGCCTCCTGGGTTTAATTAGCTTTTAATCATAGCTTAATATCTGAATACATTCTTCCTGGACTTTGGAACCTATTTCAGAAAAGAGCAAAGCTTCTCTAGAAAAGCTTCTCTAGATTACAAATTCTGTAATCATTTAGTGAGTGCTTACCATGTGCAGGCAGGCACTACTGAACATCTTGTTTGTATATTTCTAATTCTTACTGCAATCCAAAGTGCTTGCCTCTTCTATTTTGCCAAGTTGCTTCTTCAGCATCTCAATGCCTGAAAGAACTTATCTACTGGTGGCCTTTCTGTCTTTATCTTAATACAGGGTCTCCCTAAGGAAGGAAATTCATGGAATGAAACTGGACTTAGCCTCTTCTTGGTAGAGGATTTATAATTAGCTCCCCAAGGAAAGGAACTTGTTTTATTCATTGTATATACCTGTCACCTAGAACAATGTCTGGCACATAGTAAGTACTCAATAAATATTGTTTTAATTGAAATAAGAAACCTTTGGCAAAGTTGCAGAATAAGGTAGTAACCTAATCTTTATGTTTTCAGTCTTTATCAGCTTAGGGCTCTTAACTTACATAAATTAAGTACAATCCTTGACTTGGGGAAACTGTACCCTGTCTGTGGAAATACAACCCACATGATTCTCTATACAATGAATATTTATTGAATATCTGCTATGTGTCAAGTACTCTGATAGATGTCTGGGTTCAAGGGGAGAATAAGACAAACACAATGTGTTTATCAATAGGTGAAGAAGACATACCCTGACTATGTGCTCATGAATGTGATGATGACAAGGAGATACCATCTTACACCAGTGAGAATGGCACATATTTTTAAAAAAACTAGCAATAACAAACATTGGCGAGGATGCGGAGAAAAAGGAACTCTACTGCACTGCTGGTGGGAGTGCAAAATCGTCCAACCACTATGGAAAGCTGTGTGGAGATTCCTCAACCTGCTAAAGATGGAGCTTCCATAGGATCCAGCAATTTCACTCCTAGGTATTTACCTAAAGGACACAGAAACATCAATTCAAAAGGGCATCTGTACCCCTATGTTTATAGCAGCACTATTTACAATAGGTAAGCTATGGAAACAACCCAAATGCCCAAAAATAGATGACTGGATCAAGAAGATGTGGTACATATACACAATGGAATATTACTTAGCAATCAAAAAAGATAACTCATGTAATTTGCAGCAACATGGATAGAGCTGGAAGAGATCATGCTCAGTGAAATAAGCAAAAAAGAAAAAGGAAAGGAAAATACCGAATGATCTCACTCATAGCAGGAGTTTAGAAAACCTAAATACGGGATCAGGAAAAAGACTAATTATAATAAAGTAAAAATCAAAATCAATAAGCAACTATAAACCAGAGACACACTATGGAGGGGGGAGGTAGAAGGGAGTAGAGTCAAAACAAAGGTGGTGGGAATTGTACAGGGATCATAACCAAGATGAAAATACATACATTACACAAAAATGAAAAATGATATAAAAATATACAAAATTAAAAAACAAACAAACAAAAAAAGATGGTAGTCATGAATGTGATGGGGATGATGAGGATGAAGATGAAGACAACAAAGGAGATGACAGTGATGGAGAAGGTGGTGACCATGATCCCTATCCCTTAAGCAGTGCCCACCTCCTGCCAGGCCTGGTTCTAAGTGCTTTACATATACTAACCCATTAATCTTGAGGCCCCCACAAGGAGGGTAAAACTATTATCCCTAATTTATAAATGAGGAAGCTAAGGAACAGAAAGATTGAGTTCCTTTTTCAAGGTAGGACAGGCAGTGTTAGGAAAGTGAGAAGCTTGTGGAAGTGTCAGTCAGGAGGCTCTAACAAGTTTAGGGAGTGAGGGTAGCATGAGGATATGACATGATGTTTAAGCTTAGAGTTGCATTTGCTGAATATGGGGCTGGGATACTTGCTAAGTGCAAGGTTTAATGCAAACTCTATGCAAAGGACCCCGCATGTATGAACACATAGAAACCCTGACATATTTGAGAAGGAAGAAGAAGTCGAGGATGGCTGGACCAGAATGAAGAAGAAATGTGTCTTTAGATGAATTTGGAGAATTAAAATGAGAAGAGGTCTTAAAGGTCAGTTAAGAATTTTGTTTCTTAGTCCAAGAGCAGTGAAATATATTGAAGACTTTTAAGCAGCAGCATGTGCATTTTTGAGAGAGCTTTCTGACTCCTGTGTGGAATTGGAGACTGGCCAGAAGTTGATGGCATTAAAGCAGCTGAGAGGTGATGGTTTACTGGGCCAAAATGGTGGCAGGAGAGAGAACAGACAGTGGGCATTTAGATTAGAGAGATCTGTAAGGAATAAACCAGCAGAACCTAGTAAATTATTTGGTTTAGACAAGTGAGACAGTTGATTTCTAACTGACTGAATACAAAAAGGAGGGAGTTAAGATGACATGTTAAATTTGAGGTTTCCTCCAGGTGGCAGTGTCAAGCAAGCCATGGCAAATGTGAACCAGATGTACTCTGATTTGTGATTGGGCAGGAAGTAATAGAAGCTATAGGAATGATCAGGATCATCTGAGAGAAATCAGGAGAAATTGGGTCTTGTGCCCACCCCATCACTGAGCATTGCTGTCACCCACAGGTCAGGAGAGCTGAACTGCACAACATACTCTGTAGAGACCTTGACTCTACGCACAATGTTCCTTTTGATTTTAAATCACCACGTGCAGAGATCAGATTCCCATGACTGGTGGGAGAAGCAAATGTCAGAGCATTTAAAAAAGTTATTGCTTTAGACTTGGATTTTGACTCGTGGAATGCCACTGCAAGATCTCAGCGATCATCCGGTGACTGCACATTCTTTTTTTTTTTTTTTTTTATAGAGGCATGTTTATTTACTTATTTATTCATTTGTTTGTTTTGTTTATACACGCACTGGGTACAGTCAGAAGCGCGGGAGGGTGAGAGAATTCACCAGAGCCAGAGTGGGGAGCAGAGCAGGCAGAAGGACCGAAGTACACTGCTGAGGGGAGCAGCGGGCGGCAGGAGAGGTCTGCGCGCCATGTGGGACCCTCCTCTGGTGGCCGCGGAGCAGCCGGGGATCGAACCGGCGCCGCAGAGGCCCCGGGCATCTTCGCAACCCAGCGCTCAACCGCTGCGCCACTGGGGAGGCCCGACTGCACATTCTTTAGGAGAAATTGGTGCCAAGTTTCCTTTGCAACCCATGGATGGCAAATGCCAAAGATGATATATAGGGAGTCACCAAGGAGGGCTTTATCATCCAGCTACACCAGAGAAGAACAAGAACGTTTTTACATGACAACGTAGAGCTGTGAGGATTTACCAGGAGTCAAGTGCCATCGATCTTAAATGTTACACATTTGAAATGCAAACTCCTGGATGGAGGGTGAGTCTGGGAGGAGAGTCTTGTGAGGAATTAGGAAGGAGATGATAAGTCAGTATTGATATAACAGAAAGGAATTGGGATTTTTTTTTTTCCAACAAAAGAGAGTGTGAAATGGTTAACTAGAAATGATATCCACTGATGATCCCAGGTTCCTTTTCGAGTCTGATGATCGCTATGGACTCTGCTCACACATACATATACTCACAGACCCTTGGAAACCAGGGTTAGAGCCCTTGACTAAAAAACAAAACAAAACAAAACAAAACAAAAAAACATAAACTCTTCCCTAAGGCATTGAATTTTTGGAGAAAGGAAGACAAAATCTTACATGGGAATGACAAGATTCATTGTGTCCCTCATCCTTGAAGCCAGTCTATACCTTCTGGCGAGAAAGGGGAATGTGATTCCCCATTGACAAACCCCTTTGCTTCTTTCACCCCGGACTAGTTCATTTGGTCCTGTCTTCTCCAGGTTCTGAGCTTCTGGCTCTGTATCTCCCATCTTAATTCCTGGCTTGACTCCTGATCTGGGCATTACGACTTGTTCTCTCATGTATTTGAACTTCGCTTCTCCTTAGCAGCCTTTGACTTTCAGCACCCTAGGTTGTCCCTCATAGGTGTCTGACAGATGGTCACCCAAAGGTGAAGTCAACTGGGGTCAGGGTCAGTGAGAAGCCATCCTTAGGCCTGAGCTGGCAATGGGAAGGAGTTGTTCCTGCAGCTGATGAGCCACGTGGTGGGTGAGAAGTCTCTGGTGGGGGCTGTGGCACAGCCAGTGTCCAAGTCAGGACCTGCCAAGGAGGAAGTGAGGGTATCAAGTGCCCTGACCACTCTTACTCCTATCCTCTGATCGGCTGGTAGGAGGACAGGCTGAACCCAACTGGGAGGAAGACGGTGGATAAATCCGGAAGATGCATAAATAGCCTACCCAGTGGCACGGCGCAGGGCAGAACGGAACTGGGAAGGCTAGAGAATGGCTCTGGAGCAGAGCATGGAGAATTGTAATTTTACTCTCTCTACTCTCAACTGGGCAATATCTTGGTCAGGGCAGAGCAGGGTGCTTTGAGGGAGAACTTGGAGTACATTTGGTCTAATACCTAATGCCCCCGGGGAGATTATTCGTGAAGGTTTGTGTTACATTGTACATTCTGTGACTTTCCTCTGGAAAAAATAGTTATTGTTGGTGTGCTCTCTGAGGTGTTGAAAGGTTAAAGGGTATTTGTAGGTGTGTATACCATGGTATTAGGTTTCTAGAGTGTCCTGTGAGAGAAGTGAAGATATCTCCAAGCGTGGCAGCTGGACCCTGGGACCCAAGGGCAAAGGGGCTGAGGCCTGGTAGGGGGAGGTCATGAGGCTGGACAAACACACTGTTTTCAGAGAGTCCAGGACACATGTTCCGCAGCTTCCCAGAGTCCTGATGGAGCTACTTTTCAAAGTGGTTTGAAATGTGATTTTCACTTTTCAAAGTGGTTCTCTCAGCCTGGCTTTTCAAAGTGGTTCTCCCAAAATCACCTAACATGGCGCAGTTTGCAGAGAGCACAGCTGCAGGACAAGCCTTGGACCTGAGGCTCCTGGGCGGTAGCTGGGGAAATGACTCTGTAATGTGTTTTCTGGACTGTTTGTCATTGTCTCTTGTTTTTCTGGATGACACAAAAGTGCTGTAACAGAGAAGCTCTAGCGTTACTTTTCAGGTGGGAGAGCTAAGATTTGTGCACGGAAAGCCTAAAATCGTAGCCAAGTTGGTGACAAAACTGAAATTGGAGCCTGGATTGACTCTCCTGTCTCCCAAGGATGTGTGTAAGGAGCACAGCTACCATGCAGGATGGAGGCACTTACAACAGACGGCATTTTCAGAGATAAAACGGTGTTCAAACAGGGTGAATTATGTCTTTGACTTAACGTCCTTGACTTGTATGTGCTCTATGATTGGGATAGCCTTGCCCTGGAAGGGGGCATGTGCTGGATATGCTCCGTGACAATAAGGTGCAATAAATCTGGGAGGGGTCAGGAGTCAGGGCCTTGCTTTTGGCCTCTGGCACAGAGCTTGACTCTTCCCGCTAATGAGCGGACCACAGACAATGGGGATGGCATTCAAGGTGTTCTTCGTAGTTTCAGGAAAGGCCATCAAAAAAGGAACTTTGGTTCTTCATCAATTTCACTTTATCAAGAATTCCATCGAAGCGCTACAGGGCTGGGCGGCTGGTGTCAGCTCTGTCAGATCCGAATGGAGATTTGAAATTGTTCAGGATCAAAAGACTGGTTAGGTGTGCTACAATCCAAGGGAAAACTGAGCTGACAGTGTGAAGGTCAGCACTCATGGCTTTTATTCAAATAAAGGAGTTCTATCTTTTAATAACTTTTTAGTTCATTAGTATTCTGGTATGGAAAGGAAAGCATCTTCTCTGCTGCTGAATTAATGACTTTTCAATATGTGAGAACTTTAATTTTGACACTGGGGGCAGAGAGGCCTCTGCATTGTGATCGGGTTGGTCATTGTTGGTTCCAGCAGCCAGAGAAGCAATGAGCCATGATCCAGAGCGAGGAGTATGTCACCTTCAATGAGGCACCTGCAGGTGACAGGTTTCCAGTGATGGGGTGGGGATGAGGAAATGTTGAACACAGGAAAGTACCCCAGGGGAGAAAGAGCCATTCCCACACAGCATCCAAGACTGGATAGTGCACAGTTTATGACTGTGTGGGTCAAGGGTGAGAAACAGCAGCTGGCTAGTGAGTAAATGGTGAGTGGGAGGAGAGAAGGGGACCCTCCTCCCCCGTCCCTGCTCCCCACCCCCTGCAAAACTTCATGCCTGCAGCTGGTCCTTGTGTCCTGGCAGAGGAGGGCAACGCGAAGGGGCAGAGTAAGGATGTGAAGGTGAAAGTGGTGACAAGCCTTTCTTCCTAATGGACATTACTGGTGATGACTTGGAATTGGAAACACTAAAGTCTGAAGCAATTTTATCCCTTAAATTAGTACTAGGGTTTGAGTCTTTTAAGTAGGAACAAAAGAGTCATGAAGGGCAGGAAAAAAATAACCCCTGTTAGTTTCCTTGGGCTCCTATAACAAATGACCACAAACTGGCTAATAAAACAGCAAATTTATTCTCCCTTTTAGTTCTGGAGGCTGGAGTCTTTTTTTTTTTTTTTTTTAAGATTTATTTATTTATTTATGCAAGCACTGGTTACAGTCAGAAGCGTGGGAGGGTGAGAGAATTCACCAGAGCCAGAGCGGGGAGCAGAGCAGGCAGAAGGACCGAAGTACACTGCTGAGGGGAGCAGCGGGCGGCAGGAGAGGTCTGCGCGCCATGTGGGACCCTCGCCAGCAGCCGGGGATTGAACCGGTGCTGTAGACGCTGTGGGCAGCTTCGCAGCCCAGCGCTCAACCGCTGCGCCACCAGGGGAGGCCCATGGAGGCTGAAGTCTTAAAACACAGTGTGGGTTGGTTTGCCTCTCTCCCAGAGGCTCTGGGGAAGTCACTACCAGCTTCTGGGGGCTCTTGGTACTGAATGAGGAAGTTAGAAAATGGCTATAGGTAGTTAGCTAGAATCAGGGGGTGGGGGGCTCAAGCCCTGGTGTCTAAGCCCTTCCATCAAACTGAATAAGGGACAATCTGTTGGAGCTAGGGAGTGCCCCCAAACCCAGGTGTCCTAGGTCCATTTATCAAATTGATGAGGAATAATGGTGGGGGTCACGGTACCCCAATCTAGTAAAAATCCAATGTTTTGAACACCAACACAATAACACAATGATAAAGCACGGCCTGAAACTTGTTTCAGGAAAGCAGGCCAGGTAACCTGGGAGACTCAGTAACCTAGGAGACCCCACAGGCCTCAACCAATCAGCAGAGACAACTCAAGGACACCCAATGACCAAACTCCTTGCCCACTATACCCATATAAACACTTGCTTCCTGCCCCCGTAGGGCAACCCGTCTGGATCCTTCTGTGTTCATTTCCTGTCCTTTTTATCTGTCAATAAATTGTTTGCTTTTGTACATAACTCTGGTCTCAATGTTGATTTCTTTCCTCACCAAGATAAGAACCAAGATCCTCTAGGGGTTTGCAGACTCCCAAGCTCAATTCAGTACTCCTGGGCATCCTTGCATTATAGCTGCATCACTCTGATCTCTGGCTGTCTTAGCGTGGCCCCCGTCCCTCTCTATATCATCTTCCCTGTCTCTCTCTTTTAAAGATACTTATCATCGACTTTATCATTGATTATGTGATAACTCAGGATAATCTCCACTTTGAGAGACTTAATTAATTATATCAGCAAAGACCTTTCATTCCTAAATAAGGAAGCAGTCGCAGCTTCCTGGAATTAGGACAGAGCATTTCTTTGGGTTGCCCAGCACCACTCACAGTGGGTTTGTGATTGCAGCACAGGAGTTAAACTTGCTCAATAACATGAGATTTGGGAAGGGACAGGGAAGGCAGAGCCTGATACTGCTGGCTGCATTTGCACTTTTCTTCTGAAAGCTCCAGGGAGGCCCTGAGGGGATCAGATCAAGGCATATTCTTTTAAGTGTGGCAAGAAGGAAACAGACAAAATTGTGGGTTTATGGGTTCCAGGTGGGACGATGAAGGAGTTGCTGCTTCTTTCTTCTTTTTAAAAATTGCTCATGGAAATGAAGCCATCGACTGAAAGTGAAAGAGGGGACAGTGTTAGGAGGTTTGAAGAGAAAAGAGAGCAAGTAAAAGAGGCTTTAGGCGAAGAGAAAAGGGAACCATTTCAGGTCTTCATCACCTCACACTTCAACTAAGTACTCATAATCATTTTCCTGCCTCAGATCGCTCCTGTCTTTATCTTCATGCCTCTCCTAATTCTCTGTTCTTGCTCGAAAACCTTCAGTGAATCCCTATTGTTAAAGCAGTAAGGCTGAAACTGCAGAGTTTACCAAGACCTGTTGTGACCTGGGCCCTGACAGATATGCTTCTTGACCTATTCCAGCGATTTCACCTCAGGTAAAGTAGTCGGTGGCAATTTTTTTTCTGTAAAGATCCAGATTTTAGGCCTCTATGGTGACTACTTGACTCTGCTGTAAGAGCAGCGGTGAACACCACCACCTGGGTGAGTAGGTCTGTGTTCTCATGGAATCTTGTCAGACCTGAAATACGAATTTCATATAATTTTCAGGTGTCACAATACATTTCTTGGCTTGCTTTTTAACCATTAAAAAAAAAATGTAGAAACCATTCTTAGCTTGCAGGCCTTACAAAAACCTGGCAAGCTGGATTTGACCTGTCAGCCTACTTGGCTGAAGGCAGAGAGAAATCGTGTCTGTTCTTTCTTTCACTCTGAGCCCTTGCCTGCCTAACATCCATCTTCTTACACATTAAATATGTCCTACACTTTAACCTAAGTGCTTCTTCTCCTGTTCCATCAATATTCTTCAATCCCCCAGCTGCCCCAAAGCTCTTAGGGGTTATGCCTGGCATTTGACCTCCCAGAGCCCAATTGTCTGCACTCCTCATGATGTTCAGCGAGGCCTGTTATTTATCTTTTCTATGTCTTTCTTGTGCCTCCCAAGCAAACTGTATCTTTTTGAAGGGCAGAGCTTGCATTTTAAGTCTCTGTGTGTCTCCTGGATTCATGCCCTACACCTACTTGGTGTTCAATAAATATTCAAGAAAAAATGGTACTTTTTAGACCCTACTCTGCAGGGCTCAAAGGACTTATTTTATGCACAAAGTTCAGAAATGAAAAGCCAAACCCGAGCAAAATTGCTTCCCTTTGCATTCTTCATTTTGATGATGTCTCTAAGGTATGGTTTTCTAGAATCTTTATGCCCCTAATATATTCTAAATTACCTTCAATTTCTGTTGTAGCTAATAGATAGGAGGTGACATGGAAGGGTACAGGGCCTCCGGTCACCTAGAGTCATATACCAAAACCTGTTGGAGCCATCTCACAAACAGACCACACCAGGAGATTTTATTAAGGGTTTTACCTGTGCTAGATAATTATGAACCATAAAGTTAACGCACACTGGAAAGAGGCAAAATGAATTTGGGGTGTACTGAATGTAATTCAACCAATTGGGACAATGATAATTAGGACGACCCTGAGCGACACTTCAATATATCGTTCTGATCAGGTGTTATTTGGAGGTCATTGAACAGATGTTATTTGACATATTGCTGTACTCGGGGAAACAAAGAAAGGGAGAAAACAGCAGATTTTGAATATCCTGAATTCTGTGCCTCAGGTATTTTAAAACTATAAACTCTCCTTCCCACCTCTATTGCAGGGGGCCACTTGAAGTCAATCTGTTGAACCTTCAGCCTGAACTCGAATTAGCCTACATACTACTTTTTGCACAGTAGATAATTATAATAAACTCCATATAAAAATTAACTATTGAGGATGTATCTCCCTCTAAAATTGTTTTTAAAAACTGAAGGCTGGGCCTCCCCGGTGGCGCAGCGGTTGAGCGCTGGGTTGCGAGGCTGCCCGCAGCCTCTGCAGCACCGGTTTGTTCCCCGGCTGCTCCCTGGCCACTGGAGGAGGGTCCCACATGGTGCGCAGACCCCTCCTGCTGCCCGCTGCTCCCCTCAGCAGTGTACTTCGGTCCTTCTGCCTGCTCTGCTCCCTGCTCTGGCTCTGGTGAATTCTCTCACCCTCCCGCGCTTCTGACTGTGCCCAGTGCATGTATAAACAAAACAAAACAAAACAAAACAAACAAACAAACAAATAAATAAATAAATAAAAATGCCTCTATAAAAAAAAAAAAAACTGAAGGCTAAAATACTCACCCTTGAAAGCTGACTATAGAACTGAGGCAGACAATGGGGGTGCTGGAGCGGGAGGAATAAGAAAGTTGGGGTGGGACGCAATGGACTATGGTGGTGGCCTATGGGTGTTTTGGAGATGGGTGTGGTATGGGAACAACATCTGAAGAGGGAGATCCTGTATCTCTAAAATACAAACTATGATGTAAACCAACGTGACTATAATAAAAAAAAAAAATAAAACAAAATCTGAGGGTTGCCTCAACATTTCCCCTCATCTCAAAGTCATTCCCTTTACTTCAATTCTGCATTTACTACCATAGTGGAATCAAGAAAAACCCCACTCTAGAAATCCACCTGCAGAAATTATACCCCTTTTTTCTTCTCCGGGCTCTATTTTTGCCTCCGAAACCAAACTCACTAGAAGTGAGTGTATCAGCTGCAGAGATACAGCAAGCTGTGGAATGCAGGAGAAAACTCTCACCTATTTCCCTCACAAGACAGTCTTCCTCGAGAATCTTAGAGATTGTCTCCCTTTAATAGGACTCCATAGTGTCTGGGAGGTCACTAATTGCGGTGACCAGGTCGTTAGCCTAGACTTAGAGAGGAAAAGGACATTTTCTCTTACTGGAAATTGCTAAACAAATGTAGGAGACCAAATGTATCGATGTAGGTTGTAACTGTATTCCCAGAGTCTAGAACAGTATTTGGTCCATGATAAGATGTGAAATACATGTGTCATCTTGGGTCAGGCTCAGAGACTACTAAATACTCTATAATTATTATTGAAAAATGTTACAGTTTAGATTTCACCTAATAAACACATGTATATTTGTGAAATGATCAAATGAATCCTGAGTGCCCACAATATTCTTTCTTTGAGAGGCTGGCATGAATGGGAATGAGTGTGGTTGCAAGGGGGTATAAACTTAATTAGTGAGCTCCATGGAGACCCTTCCCAGCTCCAGGCAATAAGAGGAGCAGGGTTGGAGTGGAGGTTGCTGGCAGAATTACCTCAACACCATGCACTTAAGTCTCGTGGGGCCCCTTCTTCGCCCCTGCCTTTCCATGCCTCTGCCAGGGACCCTGGCAGTTTTCCCATCTTGCATGCATTTCCTTATGGTTTCATGAGCTTCAGGCCTTGCAGAACTCAGAACTGCCCTGGGAGGTCCTTACTAGAATTCCTCTTTGATTTCCATGAGATCTGTTTTGGTCAACCTGTATTTCAAACCTCTGCTCAAAAGACCCCACTTGAATGATGATTTCCCAGATTCCTCCTTATTCTCCCTCCTGCACCCCCACTCTATCCAGAGCAGTTCCACTCACCTTCCTTTGGCTTTTGTTTATGCCAACCTTCTTCCTACCTCTGGACACCTCCTGCCTTTTGCTGTCTCCCCCTCCTGCCCTTGTATGCACTATTAGCCCAACAGGGTCCTTACAGCCCTTCTTTAGATCGATTTTTTCCATCTCTCATTCTGTATTTCGAGCCTCTCCCTCCCTTACTATTTCTCTTTCAGAGTAGCAGCCTTCTCAGTTCTGTTTCAGGATCATTACACATATTTGGCTTAGAGTTATGGGTATGCTGATCTGTGCAGTCTCCATCTCTCCTGTAGGCTGAGGAGAGTAGGCCTGTGGTATTCACCCACACGTGCCATTTTAGACATAGTGCCTGTTCCAAGGTGTGTGCATATTGAATATTTAATGAATAAAAGAACAGGTGCTCCCATGGCACTGAATGAAAGTCACATCGCTTTATGGCTTAGCCATGGCTTGTTTAGTTTGTTTTTACATGATTATTTCTTCATTGTGCATTCCTACTCTTAGAGCACAGGAAGCATACATTTTTATCACTTGTGTCAGCGAAGGGAAAATAAAGGCTTTTACACCACTGGCCTCTGTGGCTACCACCTGCGGCCTTGATCTTGTTAACATAGAAGGTGCGTGGGTGTGGGACACGCATCCCTGATTATGGACACCTGAGCATGGGTGAGTGCGCATGTGCAAGTGTGCACACCTGTGCCTAGGAGGGCGGGGATAAAAGGGCGGCGTCGCAGTGGGGAAGGGTGCTCGAGTCGCTGTCTCCCTGCTGGCTTGTTTCCCGCTGCTTAACACTAAAACCTGTGAAAATGATGCCAAAGCCTTCAAAATTCTCTTTCAAATCACTAGAACCGACGATGGTGAACCTACTCAGCCTGGGATGGTTGCAAAACAGTCATATAGTAAGTGCTTAAAAAATATTTCAAAAATTTAAAAAAGTCCTCTTATGTTCTCCCCGCTGCTCGCGTATCCCTGTGCAGTGATTTTCCTGACTTCTTGGGCTCAGGCATTTGGAGTTTTCATTGGTGCTCAGTTTGCTTTCCTCTGGAGCAGCTGAGCATGGAGAGGATCCTGAACCCAAGCAGCTCCTGCTTTCCGCGTCGTTCTTGTTGGCTATGTGCTTTTAGAAGGAGAACGCGAGGAATTCGGCTTCCTTGGTTGGCAGTTCTAAAGAGTGTTTGGAGCAGGGCCCTTAAATTGGGCCAGGAGGCTAGCTGGGGACGCTTGGGAGGCGCACCAAGGCCTGCTCCCCACAGGAACCATCACGGCAAGATCTCGGGGGGGCCGGCGGGGACGGCTCCGCCACCAAGGTGTTCTCAAAGCTCCCAGGTAGAGTGAGGACGAGGAATACTGCACCGAATCACTTCCATGTGTGAACTCAAAGTTGAACTCCTAGAAGTCCTAGCGTGGAATGGAGGTTGCCGGGAAGTGAGAGGTGGAGAAAATAGGGCGACGTTGGTCCAGGGTACAAACTTGTAGTTCTGAGATTAAGTTCGGGGGATGTAATGTCCGATGTGTGTGAATTAACTTGATTGTGGTAAATATTTTGCAAGGGGCATGTATATCAAACCATCACGTTGCATGCTTTATATACAAACTTGTCAATTATGCCTCAATGAAGTTGAGGAAAAGCAAAATAAGCGCTCCCAGGTGATTCTAATGTGCCTCCAGGATTGAAAGCGCTGCTCTGGGAGAACAAACACAGCTGTGACTTTCCTGAGGCGGTTTCACAGTGTCTTGCCGTAGCATGAGGACACTGGGAGCCAGTGTGCTTTCCTCACAAACAAGTAGAGAAACTTTGTTTTCAGGCTATGATGCATTTTGTTTTCTTTGCATAAGCATGGAAGGAAAAACTCTAGAGTGCCTGTGATCTGGAAAATTTCAGAAGAAAAATAAGGCGCTGGGACCTGGAGTTTCACATCTGATTACTTACATTCTTCCTCTTGTCAGTGGGGCGGGCAGGATTTATGGGATCTGGAGATGAGGTGCTTTTAAACTTGATTGTTTGGGGGTATTAGGGTATCAAGAGAGAAGTATCAGGAGAAACAGAGGTGAATGTATCTAAAGCCTTTGAATGTTAGATACTGGTGCTCATTTGATTTGTAATCGGAAAGTTTGGATTTGATTCTCAACTTGGCTACTTAACATCTGTGGGGTTCTGAACAAAACACTTAACTGCCTGAGCCTGAAAATCCTCATTTGCCAAGTGGGGATAATGGTACATATCTCTCCAGGTTCTTGTGAGGATTAAATGGATGATGTTTGTAAAATACTTAGCAGAGCATCAGGGGTATAGAAAATACTCAACAAATGGTGCCTGTTGGTGATAAGAGCAAAGGCAAGTTCCTGAATGCTCTGTGGTTAGGTTGCAGGGTCCCTGACAGCAGGAAGCATTTATTGGTGTTTCTTTTCCAGCCCCAATCTAGGTCCTACTACTGTGTGTGGAATTGGTGATGGCTCTTACCTTGAGGCTGGGGCAGGAAGTGCAAGTTAATCTTTTTTAGCAGGGTGGTCACCAGGAAGGGGGGAGGTTCCAGGTTCCCTGCCCCACCCAAAGGAGGGTGGAGCTGAGCAGAGAAGCTGCAGAGGAGACTGAGAAAGGGGAAGCAGGATGGAGATCCAGAAGGAGACCTGGAGGAGGCACACGGAGCCGAGAGACACGTGAAGAAACTGCACTTGCCTTTTGGTCGTGGACTGGTTGACACAGATGTGGGTGAGACCCGTGGGGAGGTGACAATGGCGGTTTTTGTCTTGATTTTGATTTTGCTCTTTTCCTCCCAAACTTGTCTGATTGCTTCTGATCCTTTTCTGTGGGTCTGTTATAGAGCAACCCCGATATTAAACGGGTTCCTGGCTGTGGGTCCTCACCTGCGCGCTTTAAAGGGACTTATGAATACTCTACTACAGACACACGCAAAAGGGTTAATAAAAGGTTTATTTACAAGAGAAAAAGAAATAAGGAAAATGTACAACTCAGGGAGAAAATATGGAAATAAAGTCTTTAATGCGTCCTACCCGATCCGACGACCTGGAAACCCAAAGTCACTCTCAGAGCTGACCGGTCGCTCCGAGCTGGCTGAGAGCCCAAAAATGGAGAGCGCCCAAAGCCCACGTGTCTGCCTTTTGTATCCACCTGGCTGCTTAACCCCACCCTCAGGTCCCAGCCACCTTCCCTTTGGTGGTGATGGGATTTGGAGTTCCCAGTGTCTTGGCTTTGACCTGGGGTGGGGGTGGAGTCCACAAAGCCTATATGGAATTTGCTTTGGGACATCCTTTTCCCCCTAACAGGTCCCCACTGGAAGGTGCTTTAGACTTGTGGCAGGCTTTCGGGCCTTGCTCTGGGCCAGTCCTGTTTGGGTGGACTTTTACCCGCAAGAGGATGGGTAACTTAGGGTGCTCGATTTAGAAACTATTTTCTTTGCCTTTCCTGTATTGTTTGCTAATTGTATTAAAGTTCCTTTCTATTAAAGTCTTATATGTTTTGTGTTGATGTGGCAGATGGCAGAACCTATTTAGAGCAGGCAGGTTTGCGGGGACTGGGGTGCCCCTCTCCCTGTCCTCTAACATTTTTAGGAAGAATTCTACTGAGCAGAGAATCAGTGGTTAGTGTGAGTCTGAATCACCGAGGGCCTGTTATAACAGATGTCTGCACCCTACCCCAGAATTTCTGATAGGCAGATCGAGTAGTCAGCTTCTGAGATGATCTCCCCCAAGTCCACCCGCCAGGATTTGTGTCTACCCTGGCGTGTGGGCTGGGCTGAGGGACTCACTTCTTAGGAATAGAATCCAGCAATGGTGGGCTGATATCTCTTCTGAGAGTAAGTTAAAAAGAGTTGGTGGTTTTGGGGGATGTTGGGCTGCCTGTCATGAACTACTGTGTGGAGAGGCCCTTGGGGCAAGAAATTGATGTGTCTGACTGGGAGCCTCCAGGGAGGGAGATCTGCCACCAAGATGGGGATGAGCTTGGAAGCAGATCCTCCCCAAATGGAGCCTTGAGATGGCTATGTGGGAGCCAAGAAACACCTTGATTGCCACTTGGGACAGATTTTGAGAAGCACAGAGCTAAGCTATGTCCAGATTCCTATCACAGAAACTATGAGATAGTAAATGCCATTTTAAGCCACTAATTTTGGTAACTTGTTCCACAGCAATGGATAATAAATGCTGTAGATCTGAAGTGAAGTTCAAGAACTGGTTTTTTGTTTTTTTTAATAAGTTCTCAAATGAAGTTGATGCTACTGATCTGAGAATCAGATTTGGAAAACCATTGGCTTTTTATCCTAGAATTGTTTCTTTGTCTTTCTAATAACTGATCCCCTTCAGGTAACTCAAAGTTCATTTAAATAGTTTTCTAAGATGATAAGGCAAGTGAAGAGCCATTTACCCTGCTCACCCCACCTTTCTTCATCCCTTCCACCCTTCAAGGTCACCAACTCTAGAGACACTTCATTGGACCAGTTTTCTCTGGTTATTTAATTCGAGCCCAGGGACAACTCTTGAGTGATTAATGTGTACTTTGGCTAATAACTATTTTAGTAGATTTAAAAAAATACTTGCCTCTAGGAAACTGAGTGGGGCAGATGATTTGTTTTCATTTAATAGATAAAATGTGGCCATGAAGTAAAGTGAATTGCTTAGTTGCACAAGAAACTAGAACTTGAGCTAGGATGAGAACTCATGTCCCCTGATTCTATGAAATCTTTCTTTTCTAACCTTGTCTTTTCCCCAGCAGCTATCCATTTGCTTTATTATGAGCTTTAATGTCCTGGTCAGAGATCAGTGGTTATAAAGAACAGAAATTACTTAATGTTAGCTAAGGGTTACAGAAAGTTAAATGGAGGAAGGCAATCACCTTTTGATTTGAAATTTTAAAAGATAGCAAATTCTCAAATAAAGTTTCAATGTTGCTTCGTTATAATGTTGATTTTAAAAAACCACAAAAACAAAAAACTCCCAGTCTTGGCCACTGTGTGTGGAATCTGCAGGCTGCATGACTCTGTGTCTACGTGGGCTTTTTCTGGTGCTCCTTTCCCTCCCACATGCCAAAAATGTGCACATTAGGTTCACTGGTGTGTCTAAGTGACACTGGTGTGTCTGTGAGTGGTGGCTATGTGTATGATGTGCCTGTGATGGAAGGGTGTTGTGTCCAGGCTTGGTTCCCACCTTATACCTGGAGTTTCCCAATAGGCTCAGGTCATCCGTGACCCTGAGCTGAGTTACAAGAGGGCTAGAGAATAAATGAATGAATGAATGTCATTGTTTAATATAAGAAGTGTTTGGGTCTTTGTTTTTAGATGTCTGGTGACATTTTTTGTGGCAAATATACCATAGGAACTTAATTGTTGCTTATATAAGTTAACCAATGGTAAAGCTGGTTTTGTTTCACTTAGTCTCAGTTTCTGATAACATTCTAATGACATTAAGTCATCACTTAACATACAGTCTGCAAGGTCTAGAACTGTGGGTCTGCTACTCCTAAGCAGCCTGTTTGGCCACCATTTTGTTACTTACAGTTCTAAATCCTAAGCAAGGTCAGAACAGCTTGGTCAATTAGGTACAGGTGCCCCAACCTGCAAGGTGCCTTTCAAAGCACAAAGCAGGATCATGCTGGGAAGGCTATGCATCACAAGGTATGACTGGGAATGCAGGGGGGGGGCAGATGAACGGTGCATAAACCGTATTCCTGACTTCTACTTCATGGGGTATGACCGGGAGTGAGGGGAGGGGTGGGGGGGCGAGGATAAATGTATAACAAGGAACCCCAGAAGCTGATCACTGGAATGCCTTGTTGATAAGATTGAAACCATGGATGGGGAATTAGGGCGTGATCTCAATTACAATACTAAGTCATCAAGCAGATGAGATGTGCCTGGAGAGCAGACTCACAGTCCCTGATAATATGGAAGTCAGCACATTTTCTAGTTACATTCTTCCTTTTCCTTTTTAACTTCTTCCCCTTACAACTGATGCTATATGATTATTCTGTTACTAAAAAGGCCAGGATCTTGCTCTTCAGCAGCATCCTGCATTTTGTAGCCTGCTCCATGACTCCTGTTTCTTTATCAGTGTGGAATTGCCTGACACAACATAGAACCAAAATTATTTCTTTCATTTCTCATGAATCTCTTGGGTCCTCTTCTGTCTCCTGCTTCTTCTGTCTGCTCTTGGCCTTTCTGCTCCCCTGGAAAGTCAGCTTGCTTTTGTTTTGTTATGCTGCTGACCCTGACCTTCACTCAGTAAGTACTTTTTAGTTCAAGAACTTATAATTTAATAAGAATCCTCAACTCTTAGTTATAATTCTAAAGAGAGGAAATATTTAATTAGCTTACCTAAACCTGTGGATTAGGTACTGTGGGTGTGGTGCCACCTTCCTCCTACCTGACACTATCAGATGAGAAATTGAGGGGATTGGGGGTGCCTGGCAGAGCATTATGTAAGAGTAGAGTCAACAAATATTTTATATAAAGGGCCAAGTGATAAATAGGGGGGAAGGCTGGAGGGTGAGATTGATTTAGACTGCATGTGGGTCTCTTGCTACTTAAGAGGTAAATGTGTTTTTGTTACTAAAAGGGGCAAAATTCCAAGATGAGCATTTAGAGTGCCCAGCATGGGCTGATGTCTACTAGAAGTTTCACAGGAGGTGTATATTTGTGGAATGAACTTTTCCCTCAGAGTGGCTTCTCTTAGTAACCATTGAGTCTTTACTGGTCAGACAAGCGACTTAATGCAACTCTACAAAAAGACATCCCTAAATGATGTGGAATATCTTCTTACTGTTGCCCCTTTTTCATGTAGTCAGTCCATGCTGTGGTCAAATGGAAGAGGGGCTTGCCTGCAAAACCTGTGTGCGATATGGCTAAGACAGTAGATTATGTATTTGAAAATCACAAAAAACAGATTGATTATGCTTGCATCAGAGCTTTCAGAAGACCTAACATACTTAATTGAACCAAAGATGCCATCAATTGTATGGCACACTCCTATTTTATGTGCCACTAAAAAATAAAGAGCCAAGGACTGGCAATCTAACAAGGACACACCATTTGTTACAGGGCAGGGAGAGGGGCACCCCAGAACTCCCAAACCTGCCTGCTCTAAATAGGTTCTGCCATCCACTGCAGCAACACAAAACCTGTAAGACTTTGATGGGAAGGAACTTTAATACAATTAGTAAATAATACAGAAAAGACAAAGAATATAGTTTTCAAATCAAGTTACCCATCCTCTCTTGGGTAAAAGTCACCCAAATAGGATTGGCCCAGAGCAAGGCCTGAAAGCCTGCCACAAGTCTAAAGTACCTTCCATTGGGGACCCACAGAAAAGGATCAGAAACAACCAGACAAGTTTGGGAGGAGAAGAGCAAAATCAAAATCAAGATAAAAGCTGCCATTGTTATCCTCCCTACGGGTCTCTCACCCACATCTGTTTCAGGACCAAAAGGCAAGTGCAGTTTCTTCATGTGTCTTTCTGCTCCACGTGCCTCCTCCAGGTCTCCTTATGCCTCTGCATCCTGCTTCCTTCCTTCCTCAGTCTCCTCTGCAGCTTCTGCTCTTTAGCTCCATCCTCCTTTGGGTGGGGCAGGGAACCTGAAACTTCCCCTTTTCCTGGGGACCACCCTGTTACATATCGACTATAAGACACATATCATTTCAAAGATACTAGTATCTGCAAAAATTATGTCTTAGAATTGATGAAAATGGTTGGCTTACTAAGAGCAATCATACCTAAAATTGGTGTTACCATCAGGAAGCCCCGATTTTCGGCAATGAGGGGGCCTTGAAGTGCTGGAACAACACTCACTGTTCTACCATCACTAGGAACATAAAACATTAAAGTCCTTAGTAGTCATTCAGCCCAACTTCCTTCTCTGGAAATAAAAACTGTATCCCCCCTTTCTAGCATCATCTCTTAACATCTACCCAATTATTCTGAGCATTGTTGGAACTCCCTATCTCACATACTATCTCTCACATATTTTTGGGGTATAACTTACTGGGTAATTCCAATTTAAATGTGGTCATGCTTACCTAGATTCTGACTATGTGAGAATGTTGAGGTTGATTAATAGCGTTACCTGTCAAGAGAAAGAATCTTAGAAAGTTTGTTCAACAGACGAATTACACTACAAGGTGTTCCAATGACCACGTCTCAGTTTATTAATTTTTCCTCATTCAATAAGAGTGTATGCCCTGCCCTATGCCAAGTCCTAAATCAGTGACAGGCATGACTTGCCAGTTTCCATTCCTCACAGCTTATAGTTCTTTTAACTTCAGTTTGAAAAACACTAAGCTCTGATTTGACAGGTTTGTCTTGGGTACCTACCTGCATGTGGTCCAGTCACCGGCCTGCAGGGTTGCTCTGATGTAGTGCAGACAGGTCACTGGCCTTTCCTTACTGGGGAACCTTGACAAAGAGGGCGATTTGGGTGCCAGTGAGCACAGTGTTCGTGGGTGTCAACTGGATGTGGGGAAGCATTATGCACATTGCTTGGTTTCAGACCCCAAAGAAGCAGACTGAAGGTGAGGGCAGTGTTGGTGAAAACGATTCCACATGGTGTCAGATGGTCTGTATTACTCACACAAGGCAAGGCACCTTGATGGACTGCCTGCAATAGTTGGAGATTATCGTAGTGAACTAGGATCTTGCTGTTTCCATCATAGAAGACTGAGGGACAGAGCCAGTTACACATTTTTAGCCAGAGTTCAGTAACTCTGTTTTGATTTCACTGGAAAAGAAATCTGTGGAGAAACATGGTTTATATTTTAATGAGCTGTATTCATTATCATGTACACCAGTATAGTGGATCTTAATACTAACATTTTACTAAGACTTTAATAAGGCATTCATAATGTGCTAGAGCATTTTATTTATTCATATTTGAGTGTACATAAGCTCACTCTTCTCTGATATAATTAATAAACCCAATGTTCAAACTCTTAAGAAAGTTATTAAGAAAGGTTATATCTAAATTCAGTTTTAGGCAAGTATCAGCAGACTTTTTTAAAAGGCTGTGCCAATGAGTTGTTGATAATCATAGGAAAAGTGAAATGAAAAATAAATGATTTTCTTTTGAATATAAAAGGCACATTTGCTCTACATCATAAGGAAGCTGGAGATATGAATAGGATGAGAACAATATCCAAGTTTATTGCTGTGTTCACTGTTATATTTCCTGAATTGTGCTCTTCCAGGTTGATTTATATGTACTAATTATTGACATCTGCAATTTTATTAGTCTTAAACATTTTACTTTTCTCATTTCCCACTGTTCTCTTTCCTCATCATTCTCTGTCTTGGTAATGTAGCATTTCATTTTGGAGCAGTAGTATATTTTTCTATATTAATATTTCTTCTGAATCCTTGGGATTCATATACACAGTTGAGCACCCTTTAAAAATTTCTTAAAAAATTTATACCCTTTATTAAGCAAAAGGAAGCTCAAAAAGGCATAAATAACTTTGTACAAGAAAATGAAAACACAGAAAACCATAATTCTTATAAATATTTTAATTTTAGGTTTTATTTAAGTATTTCAGACTCTTAAGAAGTAAAATATAGTCAACACAATTTCAGTCCCTGTTTACCCTTCCCTGCGCCCCCACCTCACATTCTGAATCTGTTCTTTATTATTCCCATTTATTTCTTTTTGCTTTAATTTAAATATTTAAGTTTCCTTGAATAATACATATTGTTCTGCATAGTTAAAAATTTAACACAAATGGTATCAATCTGCATGAATTGTTATATTTTAATTCAAAAAGTGAATTTATGATTTTTATCCCCATTGACAAATCTAACTATAGTTCATTTTAAGTGCTATGTTACTCCAAAATACTTCGCTATTCTCCTGCTGAAGGGCATTTAGTTTATTTTAAATATTTTTGTTTTTTTACTTAAACTTGCAACAAATGCAAGAAAGATGCTTTTTTGTGTATTTCTTTGTGCCAAGAGGAAAGAGTTTCTCCAAGGAACTATTATGGACTGGACTGTGTCTATCCAAGAGTCATATATTGAAACCCTAAGGCCTAGTACCTCAGGATGTGACCACATGTAGAGACAGGGTCCTTCAGGAGGCAATTAAGTTAAAACAAGACTGTTAGGATGGAGCCCTAATCCAGTCTGACAGGCATCCTTATTAGATGAGGAAAGCAGACACCAGGGTGCCTGGGCACTGAGGGGAGCCTTGTGAGGAGATAACAGGGGGAGACCACCTGCAAGCAAAAAGAGAAGTCTCAGAAGGACCCTGCCCACACCTGGATCTCGGACTGCTAGCTTCCAAAACTGTGAGAAAATAGGTTTTCTGTTGAAGTTGCCCACTCTCTGGAATTGAGTTAGGGCCGCCCAAGCTGACTAATATGCTCTCTTAGGAGTGAAAAGACTGGAGGGATGTTTGCAGATTTAACTTCATGGGATAATGCCACACCACTCTTTAAAATGGTTCAGGCGAATTAATCACCTGCCACTGGCCCTCTTCTTGCTTCACATTTTCACCAACCCCGGAGTAAGCTTGACAAGGTGTGTTTTTAATTTGCACTTGCTTTTTAGTGAGGTTAAACATCTTAAGTTGATTAGCTACATATGCTCTCTATTTTTCTGTAACTGGCCTGTACTTTATTTTTATTTTTTTTTGCCTATTTTTCTATTGGAAAAATTTTTCAGGAATTATTGGATGTAGTGTCTATTACTACCTTTAACTTAGATCTCTAATTTTGCTGCCTTTAAGTTAGGGAAATGCAACATTTTTTATATTCTTCCTGATTTTTTTTATTTTTAAGTAACTGAGAGAGCCATGTTAATTTTTCATACCTAAGTAGCTGTTTTGCTGGGCTTTCCTATATGTAAATATTCCTTACGTTTTTTTGAAGCTGTTACCTGACATATGAATTTAGAATATTTTGTCTTTCTGGTGAGTTAAATCTTTAATAACCCTTTCTCAATCTTTCACAATGCTATTTGCCTTAATGTTTATTTTGTCTGAGGTCAACATTGCTATATTTGTCTTCTTTGGTTTTGATTTTCTTGCTTTCAGACATTTCTTTATAAATGACACTTTGCTAGAATTTTAAAATCTGCTCTGAAAATTTTTGTCTTTCAACTTCAGGATTTAGTTCAGTTACATTTATCATAATTACTGATATATTTATATTCATTTTGTTAATCTTAAATTTTGTATTTTATTCGTGAAATTTTTCTTCCCCTGCTTTCTTTTGGATTGTCAAAATTTTCCTTATTGACTTTTCCCCCTTTACTTCTATGGATGGTTTTCACTCAGTGGTGTTATACACCCTCTATCTCGCTGCCCTAAGAGCTATGTTTAAAGAGGCCTTGAGGACCAGCAAGTCTGTAGTCTTAACTCTATAATCTGCCTTCCCTCATGCTCTTTGATTTCAGGCCCCCATTATCTTATGCCTCACCTGTTAGAGTTTCTCTCCTTACTCCACCTTCTATTCTGTCCCTGAATGCTCGCTACCCTATGACATTTGCTCACAACTCTTCAATGGCTTCCATTTCATTTTTTAAAAAGATTTATTTATTTATGCATACAAGAACTGGGGTACAGCCAGAGGTGGGGGAGAGATGTGGGGGAGAGGATTCACTGAGACCGGGTGGAGAACAGAACAGGCAGATTGACTGAAATACACTGCCGAGGAGAGCAGCAGGTGAGTCAGGAGAGGTCTCCTGCACCATGTGGGTATCTCCCTGGCTGGGGATCGAACTCGTGCTGCAGAGGCTGTGGACGGCTTCATAGGTTGCATCTTAACTTTCGCTATCAGGACGGTCCGGCTTCCGTTTTGAGTAAAAGTCTACTCTCTGTCCCACTCTGTAAGACTCACTATGCTCACAGGTGACTATTTCTCCTGCTGTCACATGGCCACTCCCTCTGACTGTATAGGTGGTGACCTAGAATATTCCCTCCTGGTGAAGTCTCCATGCATCATGGAAGCCAAGTCCTCCTTAGCTTAGTACAGTTCCTTAGTACAGATTGTACACTTGACAGTCTCCCACTCCTTTCACACCTCAGGTCAGGGTCACCTTCTCTGTGCCACTGTGAAGGACCCTCTGAGCCTACAAAGGTTAGATGCATCTTGCTCTCCATTTTAATAGTATCCTATGCCTTTCTCTGTTGTTAATTATGGTTCTAATCACATGTGTTTGGTAAATTCACATCAAATGTCTTTTCTAGACTGAACTTTTTTTCTTCCCACATACCAGTTAATTTAATTTTATTTTTTTTAAATAAATTTTATTTTTATATTCCCCATACAATTGCAACCCCCTTATTTTGGCCCCAATCCCTCCCCTTCCCGCCCCCCACCCCCCATAGAGTATCTCTGGTTCATAGTTTTTTGTTGATTTTGATTTTCACTTTCTTATAGTTATTCATTTTCCTGGTCCCTTGCTTAAGTTTTCTAGATTTCTGCTATGGGTTAGACCCTCCGGTATTTTTCTTTTTCTTTCTGGCTTATTTCGCTGAGCATGATCCCTTCCAGTGCCATCCATGTTGCTGCAAATTGTATGTGTTTATCTTTTTTTGAATGCTGAGTAATATTCCATGGTGTATATGTACCACATCTTCTTGATCCAGTCATCTATTTTTGGGCATTTGGGTTGTTTCCAAAGCTTAGCTATTGTAAATAGTGCTGCTATAAACATAGGGGTGCAGGTGCTCTTTGGAATTGATGTTTCTGTGTCCTTTGGGTAAATACCTAGGAGTGGAATTGCTGGATCCTGTGGAAGCTCTATGTTTAGTAGGTCCAGAAATCTCCACACAGCTCTCCATAGTGGTTGTGCCAGTTTGCACTCCCACCAACAGTGCAGAAGAGTTCCTTTTTCTCCACATCCTCGCCAACATTTGATGTTGCTAGATTTTTTAATATGTGCCATTCTCACTGGTGTAAGATGGTATCTCATGGTAGTTTTGATTTGCATTTCCCTGATGACAAAGTGATGTTGAACATTTTTTCATATGCCTGTTGGCCATTTGCATTTCCTCTTCAGAGAAGTTTCTTTTTAGCTCTTCTGCCCATTTTTTGACAGGATTATTTTCTTTGTTGTTGTTGAGTCTCACCAGCTCTTTGCAGATTTTTGTGAGCAATCCTTTATCATTAGTGTTGTGTGCAAAAATGTTCTCCCAGTTGGTGGGTTTTCTCTTTGTTTTGGTTATTGTCTCTTTTGCTGTGCAGAAGCTCTTTAATTTGATGTAGTCCCAGCTGTTGATCTTTGCCTTCACTATCACTGCTTTGGGTGATGTGTCTGTAAAGATGTCTTTGATGTGAATATCACGTAGTGTTTCACCTATATTTCCTTCTATGTATTTTATGGTTTCAGGTCTTATGTCTAGTCCTTTAATCCATTTTGAGTTGAGTTTTGTGTATGGTGTGAGGTAGTGGTCAAACTTCATTCTTTGCATGTAGCGACCCAGTTTTCCCAGCACCATTTATTGAACAAACTTTCTTTGCTCCAATGCAGTCTTTGCTCCTTTGTCAAAGATTAGTTGACCATAAATCTGTGGGTTTATTTCTGGATTTTCTATTCGATTCCATTGGTCTGTGTTAGACTGAACTTCTTGATGGCAAAAGTAGCAGGTCTTTATTTCTGTTTCCAGGGTTATTCCCACTTAGAATAATTCATATTGGTTGAATAAATAAATAAAACCGTAATATGTTATTTTAAATTTAATAAAAACTGATTTATTGTAAATCATGAATAGTATCACTCTCACTTCTAATATTTTTATGCTTTTTCTGTTTCAGTGAGAGTGACTTGCCTTCCCAGCTGCCTTGTGAGTTTTATGTAGCAGAGGCCGTGTTTTATATTTGGTTCGTAACACTTTGTTCCTCGGCAGTGCAAAGTTTAAAACAAAATCCCATAACACAGAGCTTGATTGATGAGAAACTAAATGTAACATGCAGTCTCATATTTTATATTTTACCTATAACATGTATTTTCTTGTTAAAATAAGGGTGTGACAATCATGATCATATACTGGATGACAGACAGGGAAGTAAGGAGGTTCAAAAGCCAGGGTGCAAGTTCACTCCTATTCAGTGGAGCCAATGTCAAATGGCCACCAGGTGCTCTGGCCAGTCCTGGTCCTTTTGCGATAAGCCACATTCCTGGAAAGGGCTATCCTGCCAATCTCGGGGGTCCTGCAACTTTTTATGGTTTACTCCCTCATTTTAATCTTTTTTTTTTCCTTCTCAGAATCAGAAGCTAAGAAAACTATGTATCTTCACTCTCAGTCCACACAGAGTCTTTTAAATACTCTGGGTTTTCTTAGCAGAGATTTCCCTTTGTTGCAGCGATATAAAGATGATGAAATAAGACTTCGGATGAAATCCTTTAGTTGTCAAAAATTATTACTAATTATTACTAAATTATTACTAATATGTCTCAACAGTTCAAAATAGTTTTAGACCAGAGTTTCTCTGCATGTTGTCTCCAGAGCACTGTGTTCCCTGAACTTGTTAGAAAGGTACATTCTTGGGTCCCACTCAGACCTACTGATGAGACACTCTAGGGGTGCAGCAATCTTGCTTTCCATGGGATGCTGATATATGCTAAAGATTGAGAATCAGTTTTTTAGACCTTTGGCTAATTTGATAAAAAGGAATAAGTAACATCCTTTATTTTTTTTCTCTCACTATTATTTTAAAGACATTTAAACAGCACAGGCCTGTTTTTAGTCATGCAACAGTGTTAGACAAGACATGATCAGGCCACACAGTAGCCAGAAAGGCAGCACTGAACTGTCATTAGAAGAGCCGGCTGAGCTGGTTTGTGTCTTCTGCTTCTCTCTGCTCCTTGTATGACCTTGAATACTCAGCCTCTGAGTATTGTGAAGAGGTAACAGGGGGAGACCACCTGCAAGTGAAAAGAGAAGTCTCAGAAGGACCCTGCCCACACCTTGATCTTGAACTGCCAGCTTCCAAAACTGTGAGAAAATCTTTTCTGTTGAAGCTGCACACTTTCTGGAATTGAGTTAGGGCTGTCCAAGCTGACTAATATGACTCTGATTCTTTATCTGTAACATTGAGAACACAGTAGTGCCTTCCTTATAAGAAGGGTTGTTATAAGAAATAAATCAGTTCACACTGATAAGTGTTTAGAATGATATCTGGCACTGAGTGAGTAATAGATTATTAAATAAGTGAATCTGAAATCAAAGATTTTGTGATCCAGCATGGTCGTCCCCTATAAGAGTGACACAGAAGAGGTGGGTGAGCAAGTCACACCCTTAGTGTCTTTGCTGCTGCCTGTTGGTGACCACTGCCTGTATATCAGACCAGAGCAGCCTTGCCCAATGCTGAGGGGAGAATCTGGCTGCAGGTTATGCAACTTACAGGGAATCTGCATTTATTTAAGCATGATTGATACCTGTGTTCTGATTGCTGGAGAAGGGGATAAGGAATGCTGTTACCCTTTACCAGTGTGTGGCAGTTGTCTGACATCCATGGGCCGTAATTTGGTCAATTGTAGGTTGAAGAACTTTCTAAAAAAAAAAAATCCTTCCACTAACATACATTCTGGTGGTTGCTGGTTGATGCTCCATCACTTGGAAAATTTGATATGTTTTAACCCAGCTTTCACCTTTCTCTAATCTTGCTTCATCAGTCCTTTTCTGCACAGGCACGTCTGCCTTCATCTGGCAGACATGACAGGTTTTTCATTTCCCTCGTGTAAAAGACTTGGTTATTACAGTAGGGGTCCCTGGTCTTGTAAACAGCTTATAGATATCCTGGACTAGAGTTCCAAAAGGGCTTCATGAATAATAATGTTCAACTAAACCTTATGTGAGCTTGGACATTGCCTCTTTGAAATTCATACATCATTCTAAGTGTCGTCATTTATTTATTTTTTTTTTAAGATTTACTTTTTTTTTGTTTGTTTATTTATACATACATACATACATACATACATACATACAAGCACTGGGTACAGTCAGAAGCGCGGGAGGGTGAGAGAATTCACCAGAGCCAGAGCGGGGAGCAGAGCAGGCAGAAGGACCAAAGTACACTGCTGAGGGGAGCAGCGGGCGGCAGGAGAGGTCTGCGCGCCATGTGGGACCCTCCTCTGGTGGCCGGGGAGCAGCCGGGGATCGAACCAGTGTTGCAGAGGCTGCGGGCAGCTTTGCAACCCAGCGCTCAACCACTGCGCCATTGGGGAGGCCCAAGTGTCATCATTTAAACAGAAAATTTAGAAGGCTTCCTGTGAAGGCTGAGTCTGAAATATGCTTTCTTTATAAAACTTATCATTTCAGCACAAAACAACAGAAAGCAAAGGTGGGAGTAGGTGCTTCTTGGCATGTGTTTTACTTGAGCATAAAATGTGTTTTTCTGATTGTACTGAGACTTCTCACAGTCCCTAGCTTTAACTTTTTAATTTTCTTCTCTCATTCTATTAAATATGCCTCAGCTTCCTTCTAGATTATGAATTTACTAAAAAGGCACAAAATTGAGGGTGAAGAGAAGGTCATCCAAAACAAAATAAGTTAACTCTCAATTCCATTTGCTTGGGACATGCGCAAACTGTTGAATTTGTAGCTTGGACTTAAGCTTCTGACTGACCAGAGATTCTCACACTTGCCTGTACATTGTAATGACTTGGAGATTGTTAAAACTGCTATGGATGCCTGGGATCTATTCAAATTCTTGTAATTTTTGTATGTCCTGGACATGGGAATTTTCAGAGATGCCAGGGTGATTCTAATGTGTGAAAAAAGGGGCAGAGTTTGAGAATCACTGGTGCTCATTGTGTCAACCACAGATTGGAGATGGCCTGCCATGGAGAGTCAGACATTTCAGCCAAAGTCTACCTGGAGCTGGGGTGAGTGGCCTATTAGAAGGGAACCCTGAGGAAGAAAGGAGAAAGGTACACCTCAGTACAAAGGCTGGGAATTTTGCTTTGGGCTATACTTCACCCTGTCCCCTACTGACTGTCATGGTTACAAATCTCAGTCTTAGGGAGAAAGAGGACAGTGAACAAAACAGGAAAGTGCTTTTTTTAAGATTTATTTATACAAGAGTTGGGGTACAGGTCAGAGGCATGGCTGGATGAGAGGATTCACCAGAGAAAGAGAGGGGAGCAGAATAGGCAGACAGACTGAAAGCACTGCTGAGGGTAGGGCGAGACAGGAGAGGTCTGCCACACAATGTGGGTATCTCTGGCTGGCCGGGAATCGAACCTGTGCTGCAGAGACTGCAGACAGCTTCACAGCACTTCGCTCAACCCGCTGCACCACTGGGAGGCCCAGGAAAGTGCTTTTCTAGTAAAAGCTCTGTAAAGCAATTGGTTCCCAAAGAATTGGCAATAGGGTATGACAGGACAACATCAGGGGCCATGGGCTCCCTTGTGTTGTCATAGACCATGCAGAAAATGAAGCCTCCCACAGTTGGAGGGCAGCAGTGTAAGTAGTCAATGAGCCACAGTGACTTCCAGTGCAGACTACAGAGTCCAGCTAGGTCCAGCAATGATGGGAGGAAATATTTGCATCTCATATATCCAACCAGGGGTCAATATCCAAGATCTACAAAGAACTCCTACAACTCAACAACAAAAATCAATAATGATTTCACAAGATCTGAATAAACGCTTCTCCAAAGAAGTCATACAAGTGGTCAACAGGAATATGAAAAATTGCTCTTCATCATTTATTAGGGAAATACAAATCAAAATTACAATGAAAAGTTCAAGCCATCAGTCATTTTCTCACTTCATAGAACATTCTCCCCAAATATAATTTCTTATACTTCCTCTGATGTCAGAAAAAACAATTTTTCTCTTCATTTATTGTTAAATTTTCACTAGGGCTCTGGACTCCTCCCCTTCTCATAAATCCTCCAATGTCCTGAATTCCCTTATAGTCCATATTACCCCACATTCCTCTATTTATAGATATAGTTTCTTACTCATTCAGAAATTTATAGGAGTCCATTAAAAACAGGAGAATGGTTGCATCTGCTCTTTTTTTTAACTGCCTCTTATTTGTGTACTTTCCTTTTTCTGTCAAATCACGCTAAAAGCATAGTCTGTAACTAGACTTTTTTTCATTTTATTTTATATATTTTTTACATAATTTTTCATTTTTGCACAATGTATGCATTTTCATCTTGGTTATAGTCAAGACTATTAATATTTCTTTTTAACTACTGAAGTCATCCAAATCTCCCCTATCCAAATATATACTAGAAGCACATCTCCTTGACAACCTCCTTGAATTTCCTTCTCTACAGGATTAGTGACCTGTTTTATTGTCACCTCTTACCTTTTTCCTTCTATATCAGATTTTTGACAGCGCCCCTCAATCCTGACTGAAATCACATCATCCTGGACTTTTTCTCTCTAACTTGTACTTTTTGGGGATTGATGTAATTGTCTTCCTCTTTATCCAAATAACTCTGTATCTTATTTTTTTTTATTTTGAGAAAAAAAAAATCACTCCTTAAAACTATATTATGTCGTTCTCTTTTCTATCTGACATGGGTCTGTCTTCAAGTACTCTATCTTTATTATCATTATTTCTGTAAGAGGCCCATGGCTGGGATAGTATGAAAACCAAACCAACTGTTTTCCATGTTTCTACCTGGAAACTGAATATCCCTAAGATCAAATCTTCTCAGTCTTTGAAGAGTCTTCCAAAAGTTTCTTTGCCTGTCCTCTCTGTTACCACTAGTGGTTCTGGAGTGACAGAGAAAATAGAGTGTATGGGAGCAGAAATGGTCATGCAGGTGGGAACAAATGAAGCCTCTAATAATGAAGTTCTTTTTTATTGAAACTGAGTCAGGCCAAAGTTGTAGAGGAAGAAGTTCTAGGCTGGGCAAAAGATCCTTAACTATCAATGTGGAGTGGAGCGAAGAGGTGACTGTGACAGGGCAGGTCAGCCATAGTAGGTGAGAGAGGAATAGACTTTGGCTCTAATGTAGGAAGTGGATGATTCTTGACCTACTTAGAGGGAGAGTAAAAGAGATTTGTGACTGGAGTGGATGTGCAGGTTAAGAGAAAGAGAGGAGTTCAGGATTAACCCTAGTTTGGGGAACTGAGCAACTTGGCGAATGGTAGTATATTTTAGGAAACTGGAGGGAACATATTTGAGGATAAATCAAAGCTGGGTTTTCTAGGTGATGCTTGAAATCTCTTCCGCATAGGCTCTGGGATGTGGAAGAACTGTCTTTGTAGTTGGAGTGTTCCTACATTCTCTAGATTTAAAAGCTTTCTTTTGGTTTGAATTTTCTGATGTATTAAAAAGGTCTGCAAAGCAGGTGCACTGAGTGGTGGCATGGGTTGTCTGGAGAGGTTATCCAGTATCCATCACATGCATAGAATTTTTCCTGTACTAATTTCACAGTCAAAAATGGCAAATGATTTCATGTTGTTTGCCAAACTGAAAAAAATAGTTCTCATTAACAACTTTACATGCTGAGGGTAGAAAAGTAATAAATCAATATGATTTACTCTCAAATATTTAATGGTACATTTTCACTGATTCTAGTAAAATAATGATCTGATAAATTTTGATATATTTTAAATTTCATTTACAATGTAAAACTGGGCTTTACTTTTGGGAGAAAAGTAATATTTCTGATGCATCCCACTTGTAGAGAGAAGACATCAAGAATCATTAATTACTGGAAAAATGAACAAATTAAGACTATGTCCTTAAAAGTAATGAAAAATTTAGGTTAAATTTTTATAGGTCTATGGACTCAAGCTACAGAATGCAGCAGTGTCTGTATTAATGTCATTCTGCAACTGACAGGTGGCATGTTGCATTAGTTCAAAACTTGGTTTTTAATTGTATTTGAACTCAGTTCAAGTTCATGAATGTGCATGAAATTTATTTTGGTCTTTACAAGAACTGGGGTACAGGCCAGATGTGTTGTGGGGGGGTGAGAGGATTCACCAGAGACAGAGTGGGGAACAGAACAGGCAGACTGACTGAAATACAAGAATGAGGGGGAGCAGCGGGCGAGTCAGGAGAGGTCTGCTGCGCCATGTGGATAGCTCCCTGGCTGGGGATTGAACTCATGCTGATGTGGCTGCGGTTTGCTTCATAGGTTGTGTCTTAACCCCCTGTGTCACCAGGGAGGCCCTGGTCTTTTAAAAAAACCAAAAAAAAAAAAAAAAAAAGAACAACTTACTTATGGCTATAAAAATAAAACCAGCATTCAAAAATGGTTAATTTTTGAAATGGACTAACTTTCATTAGGCACTTGTGTCAGACTGTGGGTTAAATGAGAGTACACATAGGTGAACCAACAAGTTCAAGATTTTGTGGATATTTCATGATGTTTTTGGGTTCAATAGAAATACATGAAGCAAATCTCTATTATATAATTTGAACCATTTATGAATTTAAATAATTTGTTCCATGTATCTTAAATATTAGGAAATAATTTCTTGTTCACATATACTTTCTGACTGCCTGACCCATGAATTACAATTCCTTTTCATAGAAAATAATAATAATGCATTGACTTACAACATACAACATGAAGATATATCTGTTTTATAAAATTCTATTCTGTAATCCATAATTCAATCATGTTTATTTTCCTGGTCCTCCTTTTAAACTATTAAGTTTCAAAATTGAACTAGACAGTCAATGTAACTGAAGATAAATGAAGTTCATTTTTACTTCTATTAGCAGAATTTTAGGGTGGCAATAAAATCATTCAAGGAGCCAATATTAAATAAAATGTTCATAACTCTCAAGCTCAAAATCAAACAATAGTGCCCAAACCAAGTGGAAAGACTGAGTTGGCTTTAAAAGTCATTTGTAATGGAAATGCTAGGACAGCATACTTGACAGAATAAGGTTTCAAAGCAAATTGAACATTCAGCTATATATTTAGTCACTAGGATTATGCTTAGGCAAGGCACTTATCATGCATATATGTGTTGTACAAGATCAGTGTTGTCAGATAATATGTCATAAACATTATCATCACTATATTCATTGCACCATCTATCATAGTCTCCAAGAAAAATTAAGACACCACTAAGTTCATTATAAAACTCAAAGGACATTCAAATGAATAAAAATTTATTGTCAACAGCTGGGACTACATCAAATTAAAGAGCTTCTGCACAGCAAAAGAGACAATAACAAAAACAAAGAGAAACCCCACCAACTGGGAGAAAATTTTTGCACCCAACACTAATGATAAAGGACTGATCACAAAAATCTGCAAAGAGCTGATGAGACTCAACAACAACAAAGAAAATAATCCAGTCAAAAAATGGACAGAGGAACTAAAAAGAAACTTCTCTGAAGAGGAAATGCGAATGGCCAACAGGCATATGAAAAAATGTTCAACATCACTTGCAATCAGGGAAATGCAAATCAAAACTACCATGAGATACCATCTTACACCAGTGAGAATGGCACATATTAAAAAAAATAGCAACAACAAATGTTGGCGAGGATGTGGAGAAAAAGGAACTCTTCTGCACTGTTGGTGGGAGTGCAAACTGGTCCAACCACTATGGAGAGCTGTGTGGAGATTTCTGGACCTACTAAACATAGAGCTTCCACAGGATCCAGCAATTCCACTCCTAGGTATTTACCCAAAGAACACAGAAACATCAATTCCAAAGAGCACCTGCACCCCTATGTTTATAGCAGCACTGTTTACAATAGCTAAGCTTTGGAAACAGCCCAAATGCCCAAAAATAGATGACTGGATCAAGAAGATGTGGTACATATATACCATGGAATATTACTCAGCATTCAAAAAAGATAAACACATGCAATTTGCAGCAACATGGATGACGCTGGAAGGGATCATGCTCAGTGAAATAAGCCAAAAAGAAAAAGAAAAATACCGGATGGTCTCACTCATAGCAGGGATCTAGAAAACTTAAATAAGGGACCAGGAAAATGAATAACTATAAGAAAGTGAAAATCAAAATCAACAAAAACTATGAACCAGAGACACTTTTTGGGGGGTGGGGGGGGCGGGAGGGGAGGGATTGGGGGTCAGAATGGGGGGATTGCAATTGTATGAGGAATATAAAAATAAAATTTATTAATTAAAAAAATAAAAATTTATTGTTTTAAAATTCATTTTCTGAGAAAAATATTGCATGGTTTCACTTATAGCAGGAATATAGGTGAATCAAATAAGACATCCAGTTGTCCGGAGCCGTCCGGAGCATGCACCGTGTTGCGTATGTGTGCGGTGAGTTAAGTTTCGCTTTACCGTTTCGCTTTCTGAGAACCACAGGTTTTTCCTGTAAATCACATGAGACTGGGAGGTAGGGGGGGGGGGGAGGAGCTACCAGGATATAAGAGGAGAACGCGGGGGGGGGGGGGGGGGGAGAGAGAGAGAGAGAAGAAAAGAGATTTAAGAGGAGAACCACGAGAGAGGAGAGTGCTGCGAGAGGAGCAGAGAGAAGGCCAGGGAAGTAAGAAAGACAGGGAAAAGAAAGACATGGAAAAGTAAGAGAAGGAAAAATAAAGAAGCTTGCGCTAGCGTCAAGTTGTCTCAAGCCCCTCATTTCATCCTCAGCCCTTCTCTTTTCGTGCCTACGAATCCCGCGGATCGGGACAATCAGTATAAAAAAATAACAGTACAAAATGCAACAAAGCAAAAATAGACAATTATAAATCAGACATATTGCAGGGGAGGAGAAGGTAGAGGGATCAGAGGGAAGGAGGAAGGAGCACAGGGAACTGAGGTGATGGTGCACAGTGCATTGGTGAAGGAAATTCTGTG
The DNA here is from genome assembly GCF_964194135.1 of Talpa europaea. NCBI lineage: Eukaryota > Metazoa > Chordata > Mammalia > Eulipotyphla > Talpidae > Talpa > Talpa europaea. The sequence continues at coordinate 46,574,789 of NC_140072.1, forward strand.
GGGACTATACCTGAGGGGGTGGGGGGAAGCAAAAATTGTTTAAAAATGAACAATGATGTAAAAAAATTAAACAATAATTAAAAAATATAAAAAATAAAATTCATTTTCCTCTAAACATTTAATTGGAATGTCAAGATTATTAAAAGAATAATTAAAAAATTTCCTCTGTGTTGATATTAGCAAATGATCCCTAATGTGTAAATGTGTGCATATCTATAGACATAAAGACACACATACACATTAGGGTATACACAGCAAGACATAAGTGCTTCCACATTCTTTAAGTCTTGACATATATTTTTCTTCTCAGGATGAATCTGTGATGATGAATTAGAAATTTATTATGGGCAATTTCTGGTGTAGAAGTAATTTTTTATAAAATATTTATGCATATAAGAACTGGGGTACAGGCCAGAGGTGCAGGGGGTGAGAGGATTCACCAGAGACAGTGGGTAGCAGAACAGGCATAATGACTGAAATACACTGCTGAGGGGAGCAGCAGGCAAGACAGGAGAGGTCTGCTGCACCATGTCGGTAGTTCCCTGGCAAGCCAGGGATCAAACTTGTGCTTCTGAGGCTGCAGACAGCTTCACAGAGCTATGCTCACCCCCTTGCGCCACCACGGAGGCCCAGAAGTAATTATTTCTATGGCCCTCGAGCTGCTACATCCTGGGTCATCTTATCTAGTTACAATGTGCAACCCAGAGGCTGACTCACTAATTCCTGTCTGAGGGTAAAGACTAAGCCGCAGCTTTTGTTGTATAATAAAACAGATGAATAAGATAATTGCTCAAGAATTAGAATATCTCACAGGGAGTCAGAAGCCCTTATTTGGTCATCTCTGTGTTGGTTCTATTGCTATCTCAGTATTTTATTCCAAGCTTCCCCAGACTTCACTAATTTATAAAACTTGATCACATTTCTCTGCTCCTAACCTACCTTTTAGTCAATATTTAACTCCATTTTCTATACCCTGGTCCCCAGAGCTTTTTATACTTTCTTAATCTGGGAGATTGATTTGAGTGTTTATTTCCTACTGCCCTGCCAAAAATTAATGCTAAAACTTTTTTCTCTTCTCAAAAGGCCTGGTGTCATAATCCTGTCTATGCACATGGGGTAGTGTAAAGGCAGGACAGGACACAGGGCAGGTTTTCTGATCCCATGCAGACCGGGTAAAGGAGGAGTTCTGGAGCCATCAGGGGTTTTGCAGGTTTTTATGCCAGGCATATGGCAGGCAGGGGTGCTGGGGGGCCGGGCGGCTGGCAGTCCTCCCAGCCCCCAGCAAATCCTCACTCTATCTGGGCTCTCCGGCCTTCTCTGCTTCTCTCTCGGCTTCTGCTACTTCTTTCTCGGCTTCTCTTTCAGCTTCTGCTGCTACTGGCGTCCCTGTGACACCGCCCTTAAAAGCACAGTCTTAGCGCAGGTGTACCCACTTCAGGTGCCCGCCATCAGGCATGCATTCAGGATCACAGGGTTCCCTCATCTATCCTGATGGCGGGAGGGCAGAAAAGCCTGATTTTTTACCTTACCCTACTGGTAGCAAGCCTATTGCTCTTTAACATCACCACTCTCATTTTGGGAACAGACAGCCATATCTCAGTGTAGGGTAAAGAAAATGTCAGGCTTTTCTGCCCTCCTGCCATCAGGATAGATGATGGATCCTTGAGGTCCTGAGTGCATGCCTGATGGCGGGCACCTGGAATAGGGTGAGGGCATAGGTAGATGGGATTCACCTGGGCTAAGACTGTGCTTTTTTAAGGGCGGCGTCATGGGGACGCCAGTAGAAGCTGAGGAGAAGCCAAGAAGCCGAGAATGAACAGAAGCCAAGAGAGAAGCAGAGAACACTGGAGAGCCCAGATAGAGAGTGCGGATTTGCTGGGGGCCCGGGAGGCTGCCAGCCTCCCGGCCCCCCAGCACCCCTGCCTCCCGTGTACTGGGTAAATCCCAATAAAAGACCTGCAAAAGCCACTGAGGACTCTGCCTCCTCCTTTACCCGATCTGCTGGATCCTAGAAAACCTGCTCAGTGCCCTGTCCTGCCTCTACACTCAGGCAGCACCAACAATTTATGCCAAGTCACTTCCTTCCACTTTGGATATAGTGACCACTATTTCTATCTCAACAGGATCTGTGCAGACCCCCTTAGCCCCTAAGAGATTTACTCAGAAATGTGGTATTAATCCACATCCAGAAAGAATCTTGGCAGTTTTGAGAAGGATTAGAGACTTGAATATGCTCTGATACTGCCAACTTGTATGTGCAACGCTGTATCAGATGTTGTTGAATATGGGGACTAAGAGGACCACCTAGGGCCTTTGTCCTGATAAATTTAATGGAGTATCTCCCATCACATCATCCCATATTGTAAACATCTCTCTTGAGTCCATTTCTGACCAATTTTTCTTTTAAGTCTGTTCTCTTATCTCTTAGATCATCTGTGAAATGTGATGCTCATTTTTCCTGGGCAAGAATTCTTTGTATGTGCTTGCTTAATTTCCCTATTGGGACACTCCTTTCTAATACCTTTGACTCACTAGGGAACATTTGCATCTGCATCTCCCCACCCATCCTTTTGTCTCAAAGCATAAATGAGGTCAGACTCACTCATTTTGCCTATCAGTAAAAAATCAATGGAAGTCCACCCAGCCCCTCCTTAATTGCCTCAAACTGCTTGCAGCTGTAGTCAATCATCTTTTTCCTACCCTATTCTGCCAGTTGAAACCTAAATATGTCCAAGACAAGTTGTCGAAGACAAACTTTGCTATAGGATCTTCAAATGTTGGGTATGTAGGCTTGCCTTTTCCTGTCATAACCTAGCCCACAGTCCAGATATTTCAGTGCAGCCTCTTGGTTCTACTTTTTCATGATAGGTCTTGATTATTTGTGTTTACTCCCTATCAAGGCTTCCATTTCACCTTGACCAGAATTTCCCAAAACTAAATACAAAAATTTAAAAAGTGATTTAGATTACATAATGTTTCTTGGAAACTCTGTTCTTGTCCAATACACTAACGAGCTATGTCAGCTTTTCCCTACCTAGAAACCTGAAAAAAGTCTTCATCTTGCTTGTTTCTCCAGCTCATATGAAGAACCTCTAAGAATGTTTACATTTAAGGCAAGACTCCCCTGAGTTGTCTATGACTTAAGAATTGACTTTTCAGCAGGCCAGGAACAGTTTTTGTGGTGCCCCTCAGGGTCCACAGGCCTTGCAATTTCCTGACCCATACCTTCACTTCATGGCCAGTGTGGTGGGAAGTAGATGCATCATATGTTCCAGCACAAAGTGTCATGTCCAACTGAAAAACCAACAATCCAGAACAAATTGTACCACCTTTCCTTTTGACCAAACCACAATCCATCTTGTAATATTTGGTTCCTCCCTCCTGGTCATAGTACTCACATTCATTGTTCCATACTAAACCTAGCCTCCTCAATTTTGGTTCCAAAAGACCCAGATCATTGTGATTACCTTCAGGATAATTACTCATGTGACTAAATCTCATAGAGGCTAAAAGACCACCTGCTTAAAAATTATGATCTCATTCTTTATACAGAGGGCTTTGGGCCAAAGATATCAGAGAAAGGTGGTTTCTAGATCAAGTGGTAGGAAATTTGGTTTACCTTTTTATTTTTAAATTTTTTAAAGATTTATTTATTTATTTAAACAAGCACTGGGTACAGTCAAAAGCGAGGGAGGGTGAGAGAATTCACCAGAGACAGAGCGGGGAACAGAACAGGCAGAGTGATGAAATACACCACTGAGGGGAGCAGCAGGCACGACAGGAGAGGTCTGCATGTCATGTGGGACCCTTGCCGGCAGCCGGGGATCGAACTGGCACTGCAGAGGCTGCGGGCAGCTTCGCAGCCCAGCGCTCAACTTCTGCGCCACCAGGGAGGCCCTGTTTTACCTTTTTATATTCAGTTCAGGAGATCAACCTAGGGAAATAGTTTTTCTTACATTTTTTGATTCAGCATTGTTGATTATGTATAACTGTGGTACCAATATGCTCTTTCAATTCTGGAAAAGGACATAATGGCCCTTATTTTGTACTTCTACTAAAACTGCTATAAAGTCTATTAAGTGGAAATCTTCAGCGAGGTTACCCATATGTCTATCTAGCTAAACATGTGAGGGAGGTAGGAGGGAAAAGAATATTGGGTTATTGTCACTCTGAAAAATTTGGCCCGTTTAATGTGGAAGATAAGAAAAATGGATATTGGGTGACCAGAGCTGTGTTTGCCACAGAACTGGCCAATTTTCTAAACCAGGTATAACTTTCCAGTCATGGAAAAGAAAAGACAAATGGTACACAGAGGGCAGAGTCTCTGGAGGAACTTACCTAGGAGCAGACCAGGCAGATAGAACATTTGGATGTGGGGAAATGAAATCTTTTGTGGTTTGGCCTGTGGAAGATAAAGTCATCAGTTGTGCATTCTGAGTCCCTGACTTTATCTACTATCAGCAATTTCCCTCCCTTTATCCTTTTACACCTCCCCCAGCTCAGAGGAGGAAAAGACCTGCTGTCTGGTGAAGTTGTCCTTGCCCGGTGGACCTCATCCCTTCCACCTCTACTGCCCCTGGCTATGTCTCTGTCTCAGCCACTTAATTCTCTGTCCATCCTTCATCTTGCACTCAGACATTTTGTAAATTTCCCTTTGTAAAATATGAAGCCTCAGACCTGAAATTCAGTCCTTGTGTTGTTTTTCTATTGTTGCTTCTATTGCTAAATACTTCAATTTTGTGGCTCACACACAGTTTCCTTCCTCCTTCTGGCCCTAGAAAGTTGGAATCTCCCATTTCTGTACTTGATTAAATCTGCTCCTTGGAGGATACCCCAGGTTTCTTCCTATCCAAATTTAATGAATAAAAAAAATTTTATTAATCCTTCCAACTTTCTGTTGTAATAGTCTTGACCTTGGGCTCTTCCTGAAGGCCCTTCTTCTTTCACAATAAGGTTCTTATTAGTTTTCCTCCTTCCCTTTCCTGCAGATATCCCAGGGACTTTCCCTCCCTCATCTTCTGTCTTCTTTTACTGCATTTTTACTCTCTGTTGAAATTACCCTGCAGAATGAGGATCACAGAGGGACAGGTACTCCTAGTGCAGTTATTAGTGGTTTACCAATATTTAGTTCTCTCCTTTGAAGTAAGTGGGAGTGCTGCACCACCCTGCCCCAGTGAACTCCAGTTGGACAGATGATTTTCTTTGACCAGTGAGATGTGTGCAGAAGCAACAAGTGTCGTTGCTTAAAAGAACCTTAGAAGCCATGGTCCCTGTCCCACTGAGACAGCAACCAGCAGTATCCCCAGGGGTGACTTGTCTATCATTCTGGAGTAAGAATGACATGGGACAGATGAATGAGTAATTTAGTAAGAAACTTCAAAAAGCTGTGTTTGAAGTCACTGAGGATTAGGGTTATTTTTGTCACTGTAGCATAATAAACCTCATACTGATGGTCCCATCCCCCACTAAGAACTGGACAGTGGCTCTGACTTCTTGGAGGTACAACTAAGTGGGGAAGATAAGCACGGGAAAGTAATTATATAAGGCCCTAATGGCTGTGGTAGCTCTTGTCTTACTCATTCCTTACAATTCAACCTTTAATACTGTCAAATGCTGACAGTATCTGACAATACTGCCCCTTTGCCTAACCTAAATCTTTTCAGTTGCCATTAAAATTTTTTGTTTTACTAAAGTGTTTCTCAAAGGTAAGCATGCGTCAAAATCATCAGGAGAGCTTATTAATCATGAATTGTCAGGCTCCGTGCACAGAGGTTCTGATTCATGAGGTCTTGGGAGGGGCCCAAGAATGTGCATTTGTAAAAAACTTCCTGGGTCATGCTGATGCTGTTGTTCTAGAGCCACACTTTGAACAACTCTGTAACTGGCTCTAATTCTTGGGGAAATGAAGCACCCACATCTTTTTAATGCTAGTCTTCGTATACTCACTAGTTAATGTTAGGTTTGTTTCAAGCTTAAAGGAAATGAATTTAAAACCAGGAAGAAAAAGAATATTGGGGATCACTTGGGAAGAAAGTCTACAGGGCCAGGAGAGGTGACATTTAGATTCTCTGGGGGCTTTGTGAAGATACCAGGGGCAAAGGCAAGCCAAACCCTGGGGCTGCACCGAGCCCACACAGCTGTTGAGCACTGCTTCCCTGATAACAGATGGCACCGCTCTTGTGAGCACAAGGTTAATAAGAGGTAAAGAATTCTCCCTGTTGGCCAGGTCAGCAGGCATTGGCCACCTTGTACTCTTGCTTCTTGTCCAGAGATAAAACCTAGAAAAGAATCATGTAATGACAGATTTTCATGTTTCCCTGAAACTGTTTTTCAGCAGACCTCCCCACTGCTGAAGATAAGGAATGATTGACAAGATTGGTCTCGAGGGTGGAGACTGACACCAGGAACAAAGACTTTCCTGAAGCCTCCCTCTGACACTGAACAGTGCTATATACAATTCCACCTCACTGTCCCCTCTAGGACAGAGTTTCTGTCTTTTTAATTTTTTTTAATTTAATGAGGTATGATTGTTTTACATCCTTGTTATTTTTTTGATAGTATAGGGTTTCTCCCTTCAGGTGGGGTCACTGTTGCTCTCCTACCACCAAAGCACCCATCATCCGCCACATGGGCCATTGTGCTCCCACCCCCTCCTTCCCAATCCTGCCCTCTAGGAGACAGTTTCTTTGGAAACACTAGTTTCACTGTCTCCTTTTCTTGCCACAGGAAATAACTACTTTTCCTTTGTGCACTCCACCTTGGCAGTTCTTTGGCCCAGACACCAACAAAGAGAATGGACCCATTGAATTTTGTCACACATTGACCCTGCCAAGAGCTGATCATGGCAGAAAATAAAAATAAAAATAAAAAATGGGATCGTCCCTCTCGAGAGCATCCGCCCATACCTCCAGTCATCTATTCACATGAAATAAATTGGGTCCAGATAAAAATCAAATATCTGGTGTGGACTGAACCATGTTAATTTAGCATAGGATAGTTCCCTTAACATAAAACGGAAGATAGTGGGTCAATTTCATTTAAAGTGTAGCTAAAAATCAACCATATCTTAAATGTCCAACTCTTTTCTTGCTATTCCATTAGGAACACTAACCACTGATGCCCTTTTAGCCCAATAACTTGTTTTCCTTCTAAAGTTTGTGACTCTTTGAGCAATAATAAAAAGTTTTTATTGCATGCCAGACACCATGTTAAACCCTTTTATTACCCATTATCTTTTTAAGTCCTAAGTTGAATACTTCAATGCAGATACTGCTATTCTCATTTTTAATAGCCAAGAAATTCAAGGCCCTGGGAGGTTGACAAATTTCCCAGTGTTGCCTGGCTGGTAAATGACAACATTGAGGCTCAAACTCTGAATTTCTTATTCCATGAAGTTCATCACTCTGAGTCCCATGTAACTAATACAGGTTAGGTTTACAATTAAACTTGAAATACTCACCTTCCTTCCAGGCATTTTCAAACTTCCCATTCTGTGTTAAAACTACCTAGAACAGGATCATTAGGCAACAGAATGAGCTGGAGTAGAGGGTGCTATAGAAATTACTCTAGGTAGATTTGTGTCCAAAATTAACTTTTGTTTTTTACTCTAAAGCAAAATGAAGAATTTGGTCTTAGGCATTTGGCTGGCATTCCCAGGAACATGTTCTTACTTTAAGCCCTTTCTGATGTTTTAAATTAAGGTCAAAATCTTCACATTTGTCTAATTACTCAGCAAGAGTTTTTAGCCAAATGTTAGGTCTGCCCAATACCTTCATAAGGCAGTGGGCTAATATGATAACTTGGGGAACAAAATTTCCCTGATGACAATTCCTTTCTTACATGGCACCCAGTGTGCACAAGGCATGATGGCGGCACAACTGAAGTTGTGTCTCTCTCTCATCTGGCCCTCCTCCCCACTCCAGGGGCTCTGAGGAAATGGAGGGACACTGGTCCTGCTGGTCAACTCTCCTCAGCAAACCAACCCCCAGTCTTATACTGAGATCACTGGCTATATTCACGTGGTCTTCCTTCTCACAGCACCATCTTTACGTCTTCTTCCAGTGCTGTCTTGTGCCAACAACTCTTGAGCTTTTTTTGGAGTTCTTTTGTACAAATGAATTGCCTCCTACAATAGTTCCCCCTAATCTGTTCCAAGACCCACAGTAAGTGCCTGAAACTTTGGATAAACCAACCGAATACAATACTATGCATTTCCCTTGTATTTGCACATCTGTGATAAGATTTAATATATAAAACAGACTCAGTAATTGCTTAACAATTCTTAATAAAATAGAACAATTAGAAAATAATTTGCAATAAAACTTATATGACTGTGGTCACTCTTTACCCTTCCTCCGAATATCTGAATGTACAGAATATTTTGGAACTATGGTTGGCTTGGGTAACTGAATCCAAGTAGGTAATGCTGTGATAAGGGGGAGACTACTGTGCTTTCCTTAGATTTTTCTTCAATCAGTTAAGTCAGTTTTCACTTGTCTGCTTGCTTCTCAGTTTTTATGTATATGTGTACATATATGCGTATATATTAGATATATATATGTAAATGTGTTATATGCATGTAGTTGGTTCTCCCCATTATTTTCTGAGATTATGTATGCATTAAAAACCTATTAATGGTAGTTTTAGTAAAGTTTTGTGAAGGGACAGAAGGGCTTCTTTAAGCAGATGCTACCACTGATTAATCTTGCCTTTCTACCTATTCCTTCTATTCTCTGCTCCTGCAACACCTTTTGGGTATATGTAGATGATTTACAGTTGGTTCTCCTATATATCAACTTCCAACTCATTTAAAAATTTTTTTTTCATTCATGGATATGCTCCAAATCAGTTTCTTAATACTTTATTCTTATTTACCGATTTTTTTTTTTCCTGGAGAGGATATTTTACTTCAGTTTAAATTTTAATGTTTCTATTCTCTAGAAAAATCTTTTTTCCCTTTTTCACAATGAGATAGAATCACATTAATGAGAATGGCCCACATCAACAAACCAAGTAACAACAAATGCTCATAGACTGTTGGTGGGAATGTAGACTGGTCCAGCCCTGATGGAAAACAGTACAGAGTGGTCTCAAAATATCAAAAATCTATCATACAATACAGCAATTCTACTTCTAGGTATTAAGAATACAAAAACCCTGATTTGAAAGGATATATGCACTCCTGTGTTCACTGCAGTGCTATTTACAATAGTCAAATTGTAGAAACAACCTAAGGGTTGAATTAAGGAGATGTGGTACCTACACAACACATGATGGTATACTTCTCAACTATTAAAAAAAGTGAATCCTTGCCACTTGGAACAACATGGGTGGAACTGGCAGGGATTATGCTAAGTGAAATAACTCAGGAGAAAGAAAAACACTCTTTCACTCATATGTGGGGTATAGGGAAACAAAACACAGGAACAGACAAAACTAAACCAAAACAAATCCTAGAGCTATGAGCGCAGAGATGAGGCTACTAGTGGGAGAGGGATGATGGGGATGAGAACACCACTGCGGGGCCCAATGGTCTGTGGTAGGGGATTAGGGGTGCTTCCGTGGTAGGGGTGGTGCGGAAACATACATCTGAGGGGGTGTGACCCTATTCCTCAAAATCAAACAGTTGTAAATAACTGTTACTTCTATTTATAAAAAAAACTTGAGTCTCAAAAAGGTCTTTTTGTTGATCCATAAATTGTATGCTTTGCTGTATAATTCATTTTTCCTAAGTACTCTATGTAGATATTCATCATCCCTTTGTGTCATTCAAGATATTTAAATCATACTATGTTATAGAGGAATACATTGTTTTGTAGAATCCTGTGAAGGGACTTCCCTCATTTGTTCAATTTGTTGGCTATCTTTGCTAACATTACTTTTCCTCCCCTGCTTTGGAGATTGAGCTTGTGAGCTCAGGAGGAGGTGTGTGATTTTTCTTTTGTGCTCTTCACTACAGTGTCTCCACTCATTACAAAGGGCCTGATCAGAGCTACACTAATGCCTTAGAGCGCGCCTTCTCTGGGAGACGGCACGTGCCATTCAGAGTCTGCAGTGCTGCCTCTGCCTTCATTTGCCTTCCCAGGCAGCACCAGAACCATGTTCCCAGTGCTGGTCTCAACCTTGTGCTTTCGTCCAGATAATAGGAGGAGATGCCATCCCAGCACTAGTTTTACTCCAAGGTCCTGGCTCTGGTTGACTAATGTCCTTGGGGACTATTATTTTATCCAAGCCCTAAAAAATCTAAACCTGCTCTTTAGCTGTTTTTGTGCTGTGCTTCATATTCTGTGTGCTTCAATCTCACCTCTGAGATAGTGTAAGCCTTGTCCTACTCATACTGTTTGTGAGCAAGGTTCAGACTTGTTACTATTTTGGGGGTAGTGAAGGTTCTGTGTGACCCATAGTGCCATGCTGCCCTCAAATAATGTCCTCAAGATGCCATGGTATGAGATTATGTGAGACACTGTACATACAGATTTTGCATAAAATTGAATTAGGCTAATAAAGCTATGTCTCTTTACTATATATCTTTTCTTTCTTTCTGAAATAAAATTTAAAGAAAGTAGGGAGTTAAGGAGGAAGGGAAACTATTCCACCACAAAAGAAGTGTTTTTCAGGCTAGCATGATTAATTAGTACTGATCTTATTTTTAAGCTTATGCTTAAAGGTTTTCTACTGTTTAGTTATTGAATGTCTGTTGTTGTCTTAAAGACTCAGCTCGAAACATTTTCCTCCTCTGTGATGCCTTTTTGCATTGCTGGAAATCTATTTCCCTGACTTACCTGCCACACATTCAGAGCTTGTACCTCATAGGGTCTCACTTAAGTATGCAATTTGGTGGGAGAGTTTCACATACAACTGTATTGTTCTGTGTGTTTTAGTCTTACCTCCTCATACTGTAAGTCCTACAAGAGAAGCCTGTGTCTTTTCCTAATCTTGTGAGCACATTGTTGTAGTTTGTGCAACAATAATTACTTATTGAGTACAGATCTATCTTCTTGGAGATGGGAAGTTCCAGCCAGCATTGCCATCCTGGGTGTGCTGATTTGGACATAGCTCTCAGTCTGTTTGTCAAAGACCAGAGTTCACCTTATAGCGTAATCTATTTCATGTCTCCAGTGCCACAGGGCATTCATTTATCAGAGAACTATAGGATTCTAAGGGTATTACTGGAGAACCCAGAATCCACAAAGCATTTTTGAAAACCCATGATCTATTCCATACACCAATCTGTACAAACAGATACGTGGAGGGCAAGTAGCCAAAGTTTCATGGCTAATAGTAGAGTCAGTTAGGATTGCTCCTCATCTAATACCTGTCCCACTGCCTATCCCCCTCTACCAGGGTCTCCTATCAGAGGTAGAAAAGGGAAGAAAATTTAAATTGCACCGTTAACCAAAATTGTATTGAGCATTCCCTCCTTTTTTGCCTTACCTCCAGATGCCCTCTCTTGTGGTGAGCCACAAATGGCATGGCCTGCTCAGCTTCTGGGGCAGCCCACTTCCTGAAGATGTCGGGAAGCCCTGTGCTTCATTCAGCTTTCCAGAAAGCGGAATTAGGGGTGTCACTTAACTTATTCCAGCCCTTTCATCCAGCTTCCATTAAGTTTCTGACTCACCCACAGTACCCCAGTCAAGGAGGGTTTTGCTAAGAGCGCAATGGTGCACAGGGGTGGGGGTCTGGAGGAATTCAGGTGTTTGGTGAGGAGGGGTGGGAGGTGTTAGGATACATTATTGCCTAGGCTAAACAATTCTGTGGACTTCTCTAGCATTTTTTTTTTTGAAGTTGAACATACTACTATATCATCAGAAAACCTGATTCAAAATTCTAGATAGTCAGGAATTTTTTTTTTTTTTTTTTTTTTTTTTGGTGTGGGACCCTCGCCAGAGGCTGGGGAATGAACCGGCACTGCAGAGGCTGCAGACAGGCTCACAGCCCAGCGCTCAACCACTGTGCCACCAGGGGAGGCCCAATAGCCAGGAATTAAAAAAAATATATTTACAGAAAAATCAATAAATAGATTTAAAAGATGCTAATGGTCTTTAGGATCCAGAGGAAGACAATGATAGCAACAGATATTAAGTTTTCAATTATTCAGCGAAATGAATGAACATATTTAGACTATTACATATCATCCCACTGAATTTTCATACCATCACTAAGAAGCGGGCATTATTAGAACTATTTTACAGATAAGCAAAGTGAGGTTGGGAGTAGATAAATAACTTGCCCAAAGTCACAGAACTCAAAGTGGTGAAACCAGCTCCACATCTAGATGCTTCTGTCTCCAAATTTCATATTCCTTTATGCCCTTTAAAAGGCAGACTACTGGACAGGGCAGACCATTGATCTGAGTCAGTTCGGTAGTTTTTATGTACAGTGATGCCTCATTAGTCTCATATTACTGGGGAATGAGCTGTTCTACATAAGTGAATATTTCATGTAATGGAAGGTTTAAGCACTAAAGCTTAACATAAAACTTAACCATTTTGAAGGTAATCTTTCTGGCTTGCATTAGATGTTTCTGTTCTGTAAGTCACTTCCTGCTCCACTGCTGTCTTTTCTGCCCCAATGTTGTCTGCCATTTTTAAATCCGATTCTGCCCAGGTTTGGGGGGAGATGAAACCATGGGTTTGGGTAGGCACGGGTAGTCCCTATCTCTGGAATTTGGCAACTGAGTTTGGGGTTCTGGTTACTCTCAAATGTGAGTGGATTTAAGTCCTTATTATCTTCATGATCACTGAGCTGTGGCTACTTAGTCTCATTCCATCACATGCCTGGAAGCAGACATCCCTGGGCATAATTTTTGTGAGCACCTGCTGCTCAGTTGCCCCATTGGCAACTCTGGAGGCTGACTACAGGGCTGAAATTGTCTAGCAGAACAGTTAAAGCTAGAAATCAATGGAGCAGCAGCTCTTTTCATCTGAATGTCTGTTATGAGACGTTTGTGGGTGCCAATATTTTGATAATCTTATTTTACTCTGTTCCATTTTTCTGGAACTCTATTACACAGAGGTTAGCCTTTCTAGACTGGCTGACACTCAAATTTTTTCTTCTCTCATTGTTTATCTCTTTGGTTTTTGGTTCTACTCACGAGAGATTCTCTTGACTTTATATTCCAAACTGGATACCTTTTATTTTGTGAGCATCATACTTAAAATTTTAAAAGCTCTAATTTGTTTTTTATTCCTTATGAAATATGGCATCTTGTTCTTTTGCCAAGGAATTTTTCTCTTTTCAAAGGATATCAGTTATATATGTTCAGTTTTCTTTTCTCCTCAATGTCTTAATTTCCCCTGAGTTCCTTTTGTTAGTTTGTTTTGATCTAGGTCTTTCTTATGGGAGGCTTACTTTCAGTGTTGATTTTTACTTTATTGTTTGTTTATAATGGAGAATATTATGTTGGAGCAGATTGGGTGTTGTGGGGAGAGGCAGGGCTTGCCAATTATAATGGACTGGATGGGGATCCAGTCCTTCATGGGCAAACTCTGCAGGCGGTTGTAGTGTCTGCACAGACTGTCAGTATCACTCAGCATCTGCAAAGACTGCATGTCAGCATTTAGAGAGCTTTTCCTTTGGCGTATTCTCTTTGCCCAGATAAGAACCTCCATTTCCTGCCCGGGAGGGTGGTGGTAGGGAGCCCTGCACCCCCAAGCTGCCAGTGTTCTGGCAGAGAGTCTAGAGAGAGACAAGGGCCCTCAGGCCTCACTGTTTATCCATGTTCTTGTTTTCAAACGTGTACTTCTCCATACTACCTGCTGTGATCCTGGGAACAGACCTTCTCTGAATCCTGTTCTGTGAATAAACTATCAGTTTCCTGCCAAGGTGAGAGAAGGAAATTAAGGAGGAATCATTTAAAAATCTAAGAGTGTAGTAAACTTCTACACTCTTAGATTTTTAAATGAGTCCTCCTGTTTGCCACCCACCATTTTAGGCCCTGTGTAGGAGGACTCCTGATTTCTGAGTTTTTCCAGGGATTAGGCCTACCTGGCTGACTTCTCATTGACTCTCTTATGCAGCTCCTTGCTGTCCTGCTTTATCAGCTCTGAGCATTTCATCTGATGCTTTTCAGCCTATGAATACTGCTGATACCTCTAGTCCACTGTGGATCCTTTTCTTTCTCCTTTTTTCTTGCGGAAGTTTTCGCTTTCATTCTCTCTCTCTTGTGCGCACGCGCGCGCGCACACACACACACACACACACACACACACACACACAGTTCTCATTTTAAGTAGGGTATTAGGAGGGAGGAGAGATAAATACACATGTCTAATCTACCATGTTTAACCAGAAAAATCACTTGCCACCTTAGTGAGAGCTTACTGAACATAATTTTATTTTTCCTTGCAGTCGTGGCCATCCCCATGAATAGTTAAGTAAATGTATGGCAGCTTTCAGGAGGCTCTTCAGGTGGACAGTCATTTGTATCTGTCCTGAGTATTTTTTAAAAAATATTTATTTATGTATGCAAGAATCGATGTGTAGGCCAGAGGTGGGGATGGTGAGAGAGGATTCACAAGAGACAGAGTGGGGAGCAGAACAGGCAGACTGACTGAAATACACTGCTGAGGGGAGCAGTGGGCTAGACAGGAGAGGTCTTCTGCGCCATGTGGGTAGCTCCCTGGCCAGCCAGGGATGGAACTCAGGCCACAATGGCTGGTGATAGCTTGATATCACTGAGACTTAACCCCTGCACCACCAGGGAGACCCTCTTTTCTGAGTATCTTGACCACTGTACTTAAAAATATTGCATCTTCTTTTTTAGGTATTGTTTTCATTCATTTGACATTATTATGCATATATAATGTGCCCAAACATTGGGTATAGAGCAGTGACCCAGATAAAGCCCTGCCTTCTTGACATTTTCTCCTTTGGGCTTTAACCTCTTAATGTTGTCAGTACTTTTGCCTGTTCCTTCTAATGTGCTCTGAGAACAGGGCAATCAAGTTTCTGGGACAGTGTATGAAGGAGAATAGATGGATTCTGAGCATGGGCCACCAGGTCCTGGAAGGTATAAAATATACTGTCTTTGTAACATCAGCTTAGGATTTTCACAGGTTCTCTCTGCTTTCTTCCCTACTTTTGATTTATGGCTGCGTTTTTGATAGTTAAAATAGAAAAAGGGTTTCTGAGTATAGAAATTGTTTAGAATCAAAGAATTTTAAGGCTGGCAGATATCTTTTAGGGCATACAATAAAATCTTTTCATTTTATAGTTGCTGTAGTTCATACCCAGGAAAGTAAAAAGAATTGCTCAAGGTCACACAGTTAGTTATCACCTGACCCAAGGCAGGAACGCATATCCCTGGGGGCTTTGTACTCAGATTTATAACCTGCAAAAGCAGGCATATTAGCTGCCAGTTCGGATAATGGGAAATGACACTACAGACGAGGCCACCTCTTCTGAAGGAAGGACGTGGATCTCATTAGAACACTGGGGCATCTCCGGCTGGCTTGAGCCAACCCCAGGCTAGAACAGGAAAAGCTTTCATATCTGCACCCCTCTTATGTGTAATGTAATTACATTTTCACTTCAGCTTAACTGGAAAAAGAGTTTGAATTTACACTGCACATGATTTTTACGTGTTTTCTGCTGATCACTGCTTAACAAGGTATTTCACAGGAGAGGTTTGTTAGCTTTAATAGCCCTTAAATTACTTATGGCAATTACCTGCATCACTTTCAACTCCATGGAGGTTATTAAAATGCTCTCATGGCAACTGTAAAGAAATATAAAAATAGGTAAAGATGAAATTATGCCCTTTTCCCTGAAGGCATTTGCTTGGAATGTATTTGCATTGCTTTTATACAGAGGGATGCATTTAGTTCAAGATAAATATCTTAAACACTGGGGCTTCATCAACCTAAAAGCAGGCATACCTCATTTTAAAAATTCTTTTCTCATCTTACCAAGTTTATTCCTTATAGAGGTAACTGGAAAATATTTTGGTTGAGATTTAATAAGCATTTGCTGAGCCTCTGGCGCATGTCAGGAAATGTCGCATGTACTATTCATTTGAATTCAAAGAGCCCCTAAGAAGACTTAGGTTCATGGAAATGACGTGAAATCATAAAATCACAGAGCTAGTAAGGGTAGCAGATGGGAAACACAGTCCTCCTCAATTTAGCATGATTCATATTATATCACAAGTACCCCTCCATTCATCAGGTGAACTGATCTATAATCAGAGTGACTTTTGTATGGTTGTTGGCAGAATTCAGGGGAGGTTTTTTGTTCCATCTGACCCCTGAACTCCCATCATTTTAGTATTCCTGTGGCTAAAGTGCTTGCTTTCTAAAATTCTGTCTTCAAAACCAAAACCGAAATTTGGATAAAGCTTTCCATAAGTTCCACCCACAAATGTCTTCCTACTTGAATGCGGTCCATGAGCCAACAGCATTGGCATCACCTAGAAAGTGCTAGGAAAGTAGAACCTCAGCCCCCACTGCAGACCTACCAAATTAGAATCCCCATTTTGAGAAGTTCTCCAGGTGATGTAGGTGCACATTAGAGTTTGAGGAGCACTGATTTATCATGAGGGATTTTGCCAGACATTCCTTTTTCTGTTTGAGAATATCGAGCATTTGGAGGAATAAGGTGAGAGAAAGAGAGGGACTGTAGACTGCAGCATGAGAGAAGGAAATAAAATTCATTTCCAGCTCCAGGGAAAGGGCTGCAGATAGTTTCAGGGTTTGTGAGTGATGTTCTGTTGTCTCTGCTAAACAGTGACCTAAAATCAATTATAATCCGAAGGCGAGGCAAAGCTTGCTGATTCCTGATACTTTGGGGAGGCAAGCTAGGATTTCTCTCAATTTTTCCTCTTAGATAAAAGCTGGCACTGACATCCCAGGTTTATTGTGTGGTTGAGAGTTCTGCGGTGTGACCCGTTTACAGTACATGGAAAGTTCTACCCAAAGTCCATGACAATGAGGGCTGGTCTGTAAGATCACAGAGGAGGGGAGGCAGAGGCCAGCCTCCTTGTCGCTGCCTTCATTGTTGCCTGCGGGTCTGCTCATCTCTCTTCTGTCTTGGGAAAACACG
Source organism: Talpa europaea (assembly GCF_964194135.1). Lineage (NCBI taxonomy): Eukaryota > Metazoa > Chordata > Mammalia > Eulipotyphla > Talpidae > Talpa > Talpa europaea. The sequence goes on from NC_140072.1 coordinate 46,591,829, forward strand.
GGGCTGAGATGCCAGACCCAGCGTTACAAAGGACAGAGCTATGAGACGAGAGCCAGTCAGTCTCCTGTCATCCAGGACTGAGGTGCTCTACATTCTTCTTTTAAACTCAGAGATATCTTTTATGGGAGAAAAACTTGATTTTTTTTTTTTTTACCTGTAGACTCAAAGCTGGCTCTGGGAAAAATGTGAAGAATGTGAAGTTTATTCAGTAAACATCCATTGAAGTAATTCTCTATGCCAGGCACTGCTTGGTGTGGGAGGAAAGGGCGAAAAACACCAAAATCCTGTGAGTTAGGTATTTCAATCCCTATTTTAAGGATGAGAAAACTGAGGTGAAGTGCCTTGCTCCAGATGGTTTTCAAACCCAGGTCACTAATAAGGGGTTCACAGTTTTTCTTCTCCAAAGCTGCAGCTCTTTCCATTTCTACACTGCTGAGGGCCCAAGGGAAAGGTAACTTTGGCCCAAGAGGACAAGGATCAGGAGAGGTTGTTGAAACAGGTTCTAAACACCCTCTCCCTTCTCAGTATGTGATTTGAGAGTCAGTGAGATGGGGGTCAGATGTTGAGTGAGCAAGCTTAGCAAATCCTGCCAAATGTCCTCACTCTGGGCACAGTCAGCTGAAAGTTAGGTGAATCAAGGGGAAACAGCTGAAGACAGGCTTGTCTTTATTTTTATTCTTTCTTTGACTTTCTCTGAGACTGACTACAGAAGTATGTATGATATGTAATGAAATTTCCTCTAATTTATCATATAACACCATAATCCCACCCCCAGAACAACTTGAGCACCTGGAGAGCACACAGTTCCTCTGAGCGCCGGCTGCCAGATGTCTGGATCCAACCCTGAGAAGTCAGCTTTGAATTTTCAGGAACCAAACTGAAAATATCAGACATGAAATTAGAATAGGCTTATACTTTTTTGGCTGATAAATATTTATCAAGTGTGTGAAGTATTTTTGTGGAAACCATCTGGCAAGTCTATCATTCTACTTCAGATATGCCAGGGTTTAATGTCTGAAGACCTAATCTGGACTGAATGTTTGTCCCCCGACCCCTTTGCACTCCCCCTCCATATGTTGAAGCCCTAACCCCCAATGTGATGGTACTAGGAGGTGGGGGTTTGGGGAGGCAATTAGATTTAGATGTCTTGAGTGTGGAGCCTATGATGGCATTGTTGCTCTTGTAAGAGATCACCGGAGCTCGCTCTTTCCTCCTTGTAAACACAGTAAGAAGGCAGTCCTTGGGAAACACGGAAGAGGCCTCTTACCAAACCCGGCCATGCTGGCCCTGAGCTCACAATTTCCAGTCTCCAGAACTGTGAAAGACACGTTTGTTGTTTAAACTCTGTAGTTTATGGTATTTTGTTCAAGCATCTGAGCTTGGCTATGTCAAGCTCATGCCACATCAAATGCCACGTCAAAGGTGCATGAAAGGAAAGATTTAATTATTGCATCAAAGAGAAGACAGCTGAGGAGGACTTCAAAAATTTTTCATCTAGCCTTGTGTTTGGCCTGATAAGTGGTAGAATAATTTATCATGTGGTTAGTCAGGCCAAGCTGGGGGCTAGGATCCCTGCAGGCTGCTCTAACTCTCTTAGGGAGAGAGTGGTTAGAGAGGCTGTTTCTGTTAGGAGAACACAAAATCGTGTGGCCCTTCTCTTCAGAGAGATGGCAGTCCTTCCTCTAAGCTAGAAGTGCTGTGATGCAAGAAGGCACTCACAGCCCTAGGTGGAGAATTGGCATTCTGCCCCATACTTGGCTTTGAGAGATTTTGTTACCTCAGGTGAGGTTCTGAATTTCTCAGTACCTCCCTTTCCCTGTCAGAGAAGGAGGGGCCTGCTGAACTTGCAGGATTAACTAGGAAAGGTGTGGAAGTTGTCAAGAGACCCTCTGGAGAACCCGAATCAATACCTTACATGAAAACAAAGCCAGCTTTCAAGCCCCTGAGTTCACAAAGGGAAGCTTCTTTGTTAGCAAGGCAAGTTAGAGCAACATGAAAATGGTTAAAACTAGTTCAGCATTTTTCTTTCCACAGAAAAGTTTAGAAGGCATTTTCCCATAGTGCATCTGGGCATAGCTTTATGTAAGGAGGAAAAAGATAGGAAGTAAGTGAATTTGCTTTCTGTTGGTGGATCATTAATTTATAGTTAGCTTCCTCTTATCCTCTGCCTGGGATTCATGCTCCTTACTGCCTACTGCTGCCAACTGAGTCCATTCTTGCTGATTGTCAGCTCTCTCATTCTAGAACTTTCCTCCTTTCATCCAAACTTATATGTGCCACATCCATCCACCCTCACTCTCATTCCTTCAACACCTCAGTCTTGAGTACTTGAGACAGGTGAAGTTGCTGTTCAAATTGCCTCTTCAAGTTTGTTATGTTGGTTGTCAGTGCCTTGGTCATGAGAGACACCTGTGCCCTGTGGATTTGGACAAGACACTTAATATCTGGGAGATTCCACATTCTTATCAGTGAATAAGGATTGGTACAAGATTCAAAACCTATGCGAAGTGATGAAGAAATGATTAGACCTTTGTCCACCTATAGAATGCTTTATAAAATATAGCATTATTTAATACATTATTTAAATATTAGGGCTTATTAAAGTTGAGGGGAGTTCAAGGGTAGCTAACCCTGAGCCCTGAATATGCCCCTGTAGACCCTGCATATCTCTGCTTATGCCTAAGTCTTGTCCTGCTGATTTGTTTAATTTTCTTGTCTTGCTTCTACTAGAGGAGAAGGGAGGGGGCCAATGGTGACCTAACCACTTCATGCCTCTAACAGAGATGGAGCAGCCATGAGCCAAAGCATGTCTTACCTGGGCCCATCCAGAGTAGAGTGGTGGCAGCTAATAGAGGAAAGTCAATGCTTGGCTTTTTTCCCTGTTATCATGCAGCACAGGGCTAGACTGGCTAGGGAGAGCAAATACTGAGCTTGTCTTTTTAATTGCCCCAAACTGGTAACTAGAGGCTCAAACATGAGGGTGAAGAGACACCAAATAACCAATAACATTCTAAAGAGAAAAGACAAAAATGCACCCCTCTCCCACCTTGCCTCCCCAAGCAGCTGCTGTTCCAGGTAACATTCTTCACTCCTCTCTGTGATGGTAGCTCATGTAATAGACCCCAAGAGGGGACAGTGTGGTGGGGATCAGAGTCTTAGGGTGTGCAGAGCTCTAGGAAAGGCACTTCCCTGCCTGCACTCCCTTTTGGGGTGGGGAGGAGGAAGAATACTTCCCTTCTCTGAGGTCAGGTGGGACAGGGCGCATCACCTGTGATGATTTTGGGTGCCAGCAAGAAAGGACAGATAACATTTCTTCTCCTAGATGGCTGCTCATTGCTCATCTGTCCTGTGCCATGTGTGCAGGGGACAAGGGTAGTGTCATGGGAAGAGTCTGCACTCGTTGGTGGACAAAGAAGTAAAGGTTTCTGGGGGGCAAAGCCAACAGTATTTGTAGCCACTACAGCTCCAACAGGGCGCCAGAGGAACCTATCAGAAGCTACTACTGTTGGATCTACTCCTGGGGGATCCCCAGGAGTGCATGATGCAGAGGTGGAGCTCCTTTTTCCACAGGGCACTGTGCTCAGGACCTTCACTGCTCTCTGGGAATCCCTGTGTGGGTACCTTAGAGGAGAGGCAGTTGTTGGCTTCCTGTCCTTTGTGTTGGGTTTGGGTTTCCCAGGAAAGCAGCTTGACCCATAGAGGCCATGAGAATGAATGTTGAGGTGAGAGACATTGGATCCCAACCTCATCCTGCAGAGGGAAAGGGATGGAGATGCCCAAGGCTAGAGCAGCACCCATTCTCTTTCCTCTGCTAAGAGTCAGGGTCCCTGCTTAGCTTGTACTTGGCAGAAGGATGGTATGAGGACATTTAAAACTGGATCAAACAAATTTTGATATCCAGAAGTGTCCCCAAAGTTATGGGTTCTGATCAAACTTGTCATTAAGAGTCTGCTTTCCAGTGGGGTGTGACAGAGGTGCTAAAGAAAAATGTAATTGGCATTTGCTTTCCCATGAAGCTGTTCTCTCGGGCAACCACTCACTCATGCAGGGGAAGAGAGTAGATGAAAGACAAGACGGCCAGAACATCTTGGGCACTCACTTTGTTGTCCACCTATTTCTGTGCTTCTTTCCCAGTTAAAGTCCTGGGTTTCTGCCCCAGAGATCTATACAGTGGACAGTCCGTCTGGATGGCAGCTAGCTTTTTATAGGGGGCCTTGTAACAGCCTTGTTCCTGACGTATGCGGGAGCAGCACCAGCAAGAAAAATCTGAAGGGATAAGCCCAGGAATCCTCAGAAGTGTCTCAGACAGACGTACTGAGGTCTTGTTCAAAAAGGTTAGCAGAAGTCTCAGACCCCTGCCGTGGGGGCAGTCGGTTGCCATGTAACGCTCCTGGTCTCTCTGGGTCCTGATCTGAGTACCTGTTTTCTAGGGATTTGGATTGTCATTTGGGTTGATATTGTTTAGTGCCCTTCCCCATGGCCCTGTTACTCACTACGCAGCCTGAGTGGGCACCATCTCGTCCTCTTCTGCTTCTGCTTTGTTTTTGGGTTGCAGCCCCAGAGGGCCACCTTGACAAGTAAGCCTGCAAGGTGTTAGGTGAATGATGTCCACTAGGTGGCAGCAGAGGACAAGCCTGTCAGAGGCCCCTAGTTGTTGGAGTTGGGAGGCTCCAGGGGGTAGATGGAGTCTCCTTACTTCAAAGACAAGCTGGAAAAGAAAGGGAGTGAGCCAGCCTTTCAGAGGACTGGAAATCAGCACTAACAGATGTAGGATGATTCTGGCAGGGTGGTGAGGTAGAATTTGCATAGGAAGAATACTAGTCCTGTTATGAATGTTCCCTGTGCACTAGGCAGTGCTTGATACACACATTGTGACATCCACTTCTTGGAACAACCTAACTATTATCCCTATTTTCCTTGTGAGCAAATAGAAGCTCAGATTAATGAATTGACTTGCTCAAGTTCACACAGCTAATAAAGTGATGGGGCCAGGAATAAAAATCATGTCTGTCTGAACTTAAGGCTTCGAAACCTTGTTGAACAGTACAAGTGTCAGGATAGGCCAGTGGCTCTCAAAGTCTGGTCCTGGGACTCCCAGTATTGACATCACCTGATGACTTAGAAAAGCAGATTTTCAGGCACCCTGCAAATCTATTAAATTAGAAACCTGGAGGGGGGAAGGTTCAGCAACTTATGATTTTCATAACCCTCTGAGAGTTTCTGATGCTGGCTGAAGTGGGACATCAAGAGACAAGAGCCTAGTCTGAGACAAGAGCCTAGTAGAGACAAGAGAGAGACAAGAGTAGAGACAAGAGCCTAGTCTGCAGAGATGCTGGACTGATGCTTGGCCTCTGGCATCACCATTTGTTGGTGCTCTGACCTGAGCTGGACAGGCCCCCTGGTCTCAAATGTAAAGAAATGATTTTAAGGGGCCTCCCCTGGTTGAGCGCTGGGCTGCGAAGCTGCCCGCAGCCTCTGCAGTGCCGGTTCGATCCCTGGCCGCTGGTGATGGTCCCACATGGCGCACAGACCTCTCCTGCCGTGCCTGCTGCCCCCCTCAGCAGTGTATTTCGTCAGTCTGCCTGTTCTGTTTCCCGCTCTGGCTCTGGTGAATTCTCTCACCCTCCTGCACTTCTGACTGTACCCAGTGCTTGAATAAATAAATAAGAAATGATTTTAAGGTTCACCTCAATTCCACCCCTAACCTGCCAACCTCCCTGCCACCTCCCCACCCCCTTTCAGCTGTGGTGAAGAAAAACTCTTTGTGGAACTTGGAATTTTTCTCTTCATTAACATGACAAACAGGCTACCTCCATCAAGGGCAGCAGGTTGAGACCAGTCTGGAATTTAGAATCTCCTTATAAATAAAGTCTCTGCTTTAAGCACTAATGAAAGACATGGGAGCTTTATGGCACCATTCATTTCTGATCTTGCCAATTCAGAAGCTGGAGAGTGTCTTCTATCTTTGCCCCCTGCCACTAATTGTGGAACTCTGCCTTGATGTGTACTAGTTCAGTTTCTTAGCAAAGTTGTTACTTGTATAAAAATATTATATAATATGTCAGGCTGGAGCAAAAGAGTCCAAATTGATAATATTTGTATTTCTATCCAGGAATTTTTGAGTGATTTTTTAACTTGTTTCTTTGTGCCTTAAATTTTTTTTTTTTTAAACTTAGACATATGTACCACTTTTTCAATAAGAAGAGAATATAATAAGTGCTGTTTTATAAACAGGTCTTTTTATCTGGGAGATGAACCCAGTGCAATGAAAGTGATGAGCCTGAAATTCCTGATGGGGATGATTTGACTAGGGAAGAGCTATTTGAAGTTTTCCTATAGTCATTTAAACAAAAAATTCTCATTAATTTTTACTTTATTCATTTGAAACTTGTGATCATATCCATAGGAGATAGGAGCCCTTTTTTTGCTGCGGCTACAAAAGGATATTAAGACAATGTTTTGGAGAACAGATTGTTTCCATGGAGTTGGAACTAGCTTCGACATTCTCATTTACATACCTGCAGTTGCTGTGCTTATTGTACATTTTTCATATATTTATTAGTCAGACAGTGGATGGTAACCCTCTGCATTAGCACCTATCTGCAGCCTTGCCATCAGATTGTAAGACATGTCAGCATACCAACTAATCTCTAATAGTGTGGCAATGTCTATCCACACACTTATGCAAACCGTCTCTGCAGGCTGAGCTCCACTCTCCTAACAGGGTGAATGTCTGATGGGGCAGAACCAAAGCAACAAGACCTACTGAAGTGACCACCTCTCAAAAAATGGACTTGTCGACACTTTGACATTCTTTAGAGGCAGCTTTGGGGAGGTGAAGATCACTAAAGGGCAGACTCCTCATTATCAAAGGACCTTTACTCTGATGTGGAGAAACCAGGGCTCCACCCTTCTCACGCAAGCTGGTGCCTGGACCCCCTTATGTCTTAGGCAAGACTTGAGGGCAGAAAGACACCCAGGAAGCACTGCAGCATATGCCAGTTGATCCCCATGAATTGAACCACTAGAACTGAGCCCCCAAACCCCACTAGAAGGAAAAGAGGCTCCTCAGTGTCTGGGAGGCCTGGGCAGGAATACTGAACCGTCCACCATGGGCTTCCAGACTGAAAGAAGTGTATTCTCAAATACTGCCTCATTTATATGTATCTTACTTGTTTCCACATTTAGAATACAAGCTCCCTAAGCCAGACCTGTTTTTATGTCAAGGTATTATCCTCAACATCTAAGAACATGGTAGATACTCAGTAAACATGCTCTTAATAATTATGTGAAGTTTATCATAAACTCGAGGTTTTTGGCATCATTGACACTTTTGTGAAGTTACAGTATTTTTCTAATAATTCAAGTAATTATTTTCTTTTTAGAAATAGTATCTAGCAACTCCAAGGTTCCAGTAGGAACATCAAAAATGATACTGAGACTCCTCATACAAAACCCCATGGATATTTTACATCTAAGAACCTTAAGATAGTGGTTCAAACTTGTTTGTTTCATTAGCAGCAGAGTTCTTTCTTCAATGGAAATCTGAGACAGAGGCTGGATAAAGAAACCATATAAAAATGGGGAGGCTCAGCTTCCAGCTGAATTAGTGGGGCTCTATGCTTGGTTTGTTCAGATCACTCCTTTCTATCCTTCCTCCAAGGTATCCCAAAGCACCCTTCCCCCACACAAGGTAGGATGATGATTCTCAAACCTGGCTGCACACTCTGATCATGGGGGCAGCTTAAAAGACCCCCACCTCCCAAATCACATCCTAGCAGCTGCCATGTCCATGCTTGGGGTAACAGGGTCAAGGTTGTCCATCCCTCTCCTGAGGCAGCTGCTCCTGAGAGCACATAGATGAGTTTTTATTTGGTTTTGTCCTCATTTTAATACAGTGTTGAGAGTGTAGGACTTGGAGTCAGGAAGAGCAAGTTTCAATGCCAGTTCTATTGCTTTCTAGTTTTGTATCTTTGAACAAATGACATTGTCTTTTGAAATGCATGCGAGGATAAGATCTATTGGAATGGGAACGACACCTCCCTTTCTCATCACTGTCTCTGCTCCTGGCACATGGTGGATACTCCATAGATATTAGTTGAATTAATGACTCATTCATTTTCCATTGCCGCATGATAGTCTGAACTAGGTAGGATTTTAAGATCTTTTTGGAAATAGTACCTAGAAATAGTATCTATGTTTAGTGATCAGAAAATGTGTGGTCAGCTATCATCTGGGCCACCGTTGCCTAAATTTTGCAAACACACAGGATTTGCTTCCATTTTCACTGTGCACTTTCCTTTCAGCTTAGAGTTCAAGAGCTCCCTAGACTCTGGACTTCAGATGAAGGGACAGGGCAAGGAAGGGAGGGACATGAAATCTGGACATAGTGCCCCCAGGCTGCCCACCTAATGGAAAGAACAGACCGAGGGTGGGAATTTGGGAAGTTCATCTCTGGACTGCAGAAACAGGAGCTCATTCATTCATTTGTTTATGATTCACCAGGTTTACCATCTCACTTAAGCTTTGCTTGATTCCTCCCTGGCTGATAAATCAGTTTCTCCTCTGTGTTTCGTGACAGTCTGTGCTGTCTCTGCTGAAGCTCATACCACATGATTCTCCTGTCTGTCCCCTCTTCTACCCCAGGAGCTTATTGGGAACAAATGCTATTTCATTTGAAACTGAAGATTTAATCCCTAACATAGTGCCTAGCACCTAGTAGGTGTTAAATTCATTTTCTAAGTTAAATTAAATCACTGAAAACAGTTTTCAGGAATGATTACTATAGAAACCAGAGAATTTACTTGACTATGCAAAACTTGGTCATTTTTTCCCCAATCATTTACAATGTAAGTTAGATTAGTCTGTATCTATTGGGTTTGATTGCAAGAGTGAAAAGTCTCTGGAAATTGCCATTTATGTAGTGAATGCAGCAGTAGTGCTCAGAGTTTAAAAAGAAGCATAAGGGTATTACACATGGAAAGGGCTTATCCAATTTGAGTAGGAAGGTGATAAGCAGACACATCTTCTTGAATGTTAATGGAGACGTTTCTCCACGCTCTGATTCTCCCTTCCTACCAAGAAAGCTTGATGGCTATAATTCTGGGCCTCTCTCCATCCTAGACTTAGGTTGACCCTCGAGTGGTAGGGTGCTTATTTGTAAATCAGAAGAGAATAACCAGGTAGGAGGAGCCCATTTCGTTCCAAGCGCAAGTTCTCCCATACAGAGTCTCCTCTACCTTCTTCCACTCTGTCTATTGTGCAGGGACCTTTGAGTGGGAAGGCTCTCACTCTGTCTCCCAACTTAGCCTCTGTTGGTATTAAATTGATATTTTGGCCACCATCAATACTTTTTATCTTAGTTCTCAACTTGTTCAAAACCCAGGTTGGTAAGGTGGATACTATTTATTGAAAATACTACTTAGAGACCTTTACAGTGGATACTCCATAACATATGGCTTCATTTAGTATGCATGTCTCAATAAGGATTTCATTTAACTTCTACCAGGTAAAAACATGAGGTCAGGGACTTCTGTATAAGGAGACTCCGCCACATACCACATGTTTTCATACTCAAGTGCAAGACCTGGCTGGTGGGGTGTGGAGTGAAATATTATATTTCTATAGTGTTTGCCAATGACACTCATCCAGTGTCCCTCAGTTGGTAGAGCTACATGATTCTGGCAAAACCGGGGCCATCTCTGCTGATGGTGGGGTAGGGTAGTAGGTATCCTTTTCTGTAAGAGGGAATGTGGGACTCTAACTTTTGCCAAACTCACAAGAAAACCAAACTCACATGGTTTGGAGAGAGGACATTTTCTGAAATTATAAGAATGAGACCTGGCTCCTTAGTAGTCAGTTCCCAGAGGAGCCAGAGGGTGGAGGTGGTAATAGGTTGGATAGACCTTTGTACATGTATGTCTGTGAACATTTCCTTGTTTAATCCACACACACATAGCAAAAGAGGAATTTGGTTAATAGAATTATTGAGATTTCTAATGGGTAATCATTTGTGTTTATTGAACGTTTGCTGTACGTGAACCCTGTGTTATGGTTGTCAAGAAAATTCCACTCTTAACTCCCGCTGTTTAAATAATTTCTGAAATGCTTGAGTTGACTTTTCTGCCTAATTAAATCTAAGTTATATCACAAGAATGAATCTTATGACTTCACTCCCTTACAGCCTTAGGGCACTCATTCTTCCTTCCAGTGATTTGCCTGGGGCTGGGGCTAGCCCGGAACAGACCATGGGGTTGCGTGTCAAAGGGTTACATTCAGTCTTTTGTGTGTTTCCACAATAAGCATGATGATATCATGCTGGGGCCAGACCTGTACTATGTACCCTGAGACCCACAGACCACTAAGCTGGAGCCAGTGTGATAGAAATCAGATGGAGACAGTGGTTAAATACTCAATCTAGAAGTTGCTCTTTTGAGTGAATTCTTGAAAGTAAGAGCAAGTGTTCCAGTTACTCTACTTTATCATTCAAAAAGTGGAGTTCAGCATAAATATTTTAGTGAATCCCAGTTATTTATGCGAAATGTTATGTATACACTTTAATTGCATGCATTTAATTGTGCTACACTGTCACACACCCATATCCAATGCACAGACAATCCCATGAATCAAGTCATCCATGTTACATGCCTAACAGGTGCACATGTACTCACACAAACACGTGAGGGTTCATCTGTGCACATGAACATACCTATGCAAGTTGCTTTGTGAAACTACAGATGCGGCCAGTCCTCAGAGAGAGACTTAGGGGCAGCTGGGAGCACGAGATTTTGGATATGGGGAGCTTTGGATTCTCAATCCAATCTGAGGTGTGTGATGGGGGTCTGGTTTAGGTACTGACACTTGCAGGGAGGGGAGTTTGTGGTTCTGAAAGCACAACAGAGCTGGCTTGAAAATAAGGGACCAGGGATGCCAATGAGGGAACAGAATGTGTGTGGCATTCACTCAGGTGAGACTCTTTTCAGTACTACCAGAAAGTGCCTTGTGGGAGGCTGATGATATAAAGAATTCTCACGCTGAAAGCAGAAAGTCCTTGTTCCGAATACCAGTACTTGTAGCATTTCTGCACATTGGTTACCACTTGCTTACACTTTCTGGGAAGATTAAATGAAATAACATATAAAGCACATAGAAGCCTCTGATACTTTCCTACTCTGACTGAAGCCACTTTTGGTGTCACCTGGCTACTGGAAGAAGCCGTGGACACATCATGCAGAGTCCCTTCAAATTCAAATGAGTATCCTACACTGATGAAAGTTGAGAGAGCTTTCTCTTTCCACCCCTTTCAGAGCTATTTAACTCCCCAGGGAGCATAAGAACTGTCCAGGGAGAACTGAATTCCACATCTCTCTGATCTTAAAGCCTACAGAATTAGGTCATGCACTTGGTAGGAGCCTGAGGAACTTGCAGCTGGCAAGTGAGGCGCTTGAATGCTAATACACGCAGGAAGGTTGCGCAGTGTTAGGACACATTTCATATTGTGAATATTTATTCACAAGGTGGAATATTTATCACCAGGGTGTGGAGCCTCGCAGGGTCTTATTTCTTGGCTTTTGGGATTGCCATGGATAAAGCCTGGGGTCTGAGAGAGCTAGAAGGAACTGTAAAGGCAGAACAAAGATGTAACCAAATTCAGGAAAGCACTTGGTATATGCCAGGCTTTCTTTCTGCTAAGCCCTTTTGTGTATATCAGCTCATTTTGCTCTCATAAACCTCCACTACTTACAATTACAGCTGGGGAGAAAGGGCCACAGAGAAGTTAAGCAACTTTTCAGAGTCACACAAATACAGACACAAAAGCCCGCAAGTTGGTGCTGGAAACCCCCTGTGGGGTGCCGTGGTCCCCACCATACCTGAATGATGACATTTGAGTCATTTTCAAATGTGATGTCAGAGGGAGGGAGAGACTTAACTGTGACAGGCAGAGCTATAAAATATTTTAGAAACAATAAATATATAGGACAGTATCTTTATGATGTTGAAGTAGGGAGGAATTTCTTAAGGCTCTCAAAGCAGTAACTCTAAAAGAGAGACTGATAAATTCAGCTATATTCAAACTAAGAACTTCTGTTCACTCAAACCAAGCCATGTTTGAATGTTAATGGGCTGTGAATTGTTCTCAAAAAGTAGCATGTTTACATTTAAAAGGAGTCTTTCGGAGAAAGTAGATGAACTATCAGAGTAGACCACTGGGGATAGACTTGGGAACAAGTTGCCATTTCAAGTAGAAGTAACCGCTTGCTCATTGCGAGGCCCAATGATAAAAATCTCCTCCTGCAGTCTGCTGCTAAACATCGACACACAGGGCTAATAGATGCAATTTGAGACAATTCTTCTGGGCTTGGGATTCAGAAGAAACCTACATGGATGACCCCATCGAGGCAGAGGAGGGCTGAATTTTAATGGAGCCAATGTTCTCTGAGCAGCTAATTTCCCAATTGGTCCAATTTCCCCTGCGGTGGCAGGAGCTGGCAGCAGGTGGGAAGGGCAACTGCATTGTATCTGTCAGCATGCCCTGCGTTCCCAACATTTGAGAGAAGACCTGGGCTGACCAGCTACCAGGAGCTCAGGATTGTAGAGTTGCCTCTGATACTCTGCTAACTTTGGGCCTCATTTTCCTCTCTGTACAGCAAGAGAATTAAATAGAATGATAACTCTGAAAGTACTCTTTCCTGCCTCTCTGTATATTTCAACGAGCACTTTTCAAGCCAGCAACATGAATTTTACAGCTTTCAATTCATTTGGCGGCTATTCATTCTGTGCCTATGGGTGGGCTTTCTGTACCTTTTATTGCTGGAATATTCCCTGGACACCTGGTGGGTGTTTGATCTGGGACAGGAGATGCCCTGTGTGGCAGTCCTTTGTTGAATGAGCGAATCTGGATTCAATCTAGTCTTGTGACTTTTGGATGCAGGGGAAAGAGAGTTGTCCAAGATGCCAGGGTCCCTGGTCAGCCATGGAGAACAGAGGGCCACTGTGTGCTGGGGCTTTGCATGCTGTGACTTCAGTTCTAATATCCTGGAGACACAGGCCTGGCCTGAGGCTAAAGTGGCTGAAATGTTCCTGTCCTGTGACTTAATCCTTCAGAGCCCAGAACAGACATTGCTAATCCCTCACAGTGCTGCTTTCTGAAAAGCCTGATGTAGCTTCCTCATCCTTCTTAGCACGACACTCCAACTGATCAGAGCTGACACTCCAGATAGGAGCAATTTGAGGAAGAGAAAGAAATATATGTTTCACTCAGGTGGAGTCTGTATAATGCAATCTAGCCTCAAGATGCTTGGCCGGTGTCGATCTACAGGCTTCTACTTGATTTCTGTGAATATTATCTTTTGTTTCACCTAGTATTCACCTCTAACAGTCCTCCTAATAAATCCACCTGAGTAATAATTGGGTCTCCTTTCTCTAATTCCCCATCCTTCTCCCATCTACCTCCTTGCTTGAAGTAAACAAATTACTCCTCTCTTCTCACCCCAGAGCATGACAGTTTGTTAAAAACTTCCACTGTGACAGCTACTAGTCTTCATATTTTGCATATATTATTTCTTTTATCCCCCCACAACCTCTTGTGGGATCCACTGTCATCATTCCCATTTTGAAGATGAGAAAACTGAGGCCAGAGCAGCTAGGCAACTTGTCCAAGTTTACACAGCTGACAAGCTGTAGAGTTGGGATCCAAAGCAAGACAGTCAGATTCCAGAACTTTGGACAATGTACATGTCTTCTAGAAGAACTCAGGACTCTCCAGAGAGGGACTCTGGTGGATGAAAACTGCTTTATCTCTTTTCATTAAAATGCATATTTCTAAATTTTGCATTCGTTAAACATTGGGAATACTCAGTCTTGGAAGTATTATATTTTATTGACTCTAAGATGCTATTGATGGGAAGGCAAACCATTATTTTATGCATCATTTTGACTATAGCATAAGGTCTTGCTGATAGTATAGCATGACTTCTGACTTGGTCATAGTGCTTCACAATTTCTTTAATAAATATCAGAGTTCTAGGTCCTTTCTCTTGCCTTCAATCTCAGTAACAAAATATTGCACAGCTTCATTCACTTCCCCTGTAGAAGGCTTTCTTTCTTAGGTCCCAGAAAGAATCAGCTTGATGTTTTCTCTGAAAATATAAATTTGCAATTATTCCTTCAGTGTCAAATATTTGTCTTATTACTATCACATTGACATCCCACTGCTTAGCTGTCTACTTTTCTAAAAACACAATAAACATTTCATGCTGATACTAAATCATTGTACATTTGGGGGTATTTTTTTCTCTTTTTGTTGTGGAAATAAACATATTAAAAATTGGGAAAAAAGGAATAATACCTACAAATCCACCTAACTTCAAAACTTTGTAGCATTTTACTATTCTGGTCTGGTTGAACTCAGTACATGAGTGGAGACAACTGGGGTAGCTCTGACCACCTCAGGGCATGTGGGCAACAACAATTCCACCTTAATGACTCCCTGCTTGGGGGAGATGGATCCCACAATTACTGCAAGGCCCATCCAAATTTCGGAGATATTAAAATGGAGTAAAAGGTGTCAATTGTATGGTGAAGGCTAGATGGAACTGGACCTTGAGTGGTGAACTCATGTAACATATGCACATATTCATGTGACACCCAAAACTCACAATAATGTCACATCAATAAAAAAATCTAAAAAATTTAAAATGGATCTAGATCCTCTACTAAAAACAAAACAAACCAAACCAAAACCAAACCAAACCAAAACAAAACAACATGCACCTTAAAATTGATGACATGCAGGCCAGGCTGCATTTTCCTCGAGAGTCAGGGCCTAAGGGGTCAGGATTTTCCTTACTTGATGCTCTGAGTTTTTCTCTTCCCTTCTCTCCTCTTATAGCCTTCACACACAAAGGGAAGAAACTATGCATGTTTCCTGAAAAGCCTCCTCCTTCTCACCTAGTTTTGGACTGTCAGGACCGGGAAGTGGCTGGAGAGAGCCCACTTCCTGCTCCTCCTCCCTGCAGGAGGCTAGGTCACTTGGGGCCTGGTTATGCGTACAGCTCACCTTTGTTTGGATCTGGGCTTTCGAGCCATGAGCAGAGATGTGTGCTTCATTGTTTGCAGATGTAGTATCTGAACCAGGTCCTGAATTCCAGGGACTTTCACTGTCCTAGATTGATACTGTATTAACAGACCCCAGATACCGGAAACAGGTCCCCAAATCTATGAATTCTCATGTCAGTTACCCTGTACCGGATGTGTGTGACTGGCCATTCTGAGTATCTGCAGTCTGGGGAGGACAATTTTGGCCAAGAGACACCATCACCCAGATCTGACCCAGGGGTGCTGCCATGTGGGGAAGAACAGCCCTGGCAGGATGCAGCCACCTTACGAGGAGCAGAGGCAGGTTTGCCAGGCACAGTGTCAGAGGAGAGCATTATGCAGTGTGATGGGGTGTTGGGCCAAAGCTCTGCCAATGGCTATAATTACTAGCTACCAGAGGTACACGCAGTCAATGGGTCTTCCCTCTTCATTGCATGCTGGCCAAACTCCAACTGCCAGTCTCTGTTCCCCTTTGTCTGCAGGCCTCCTCTGAAGAGCTGTAGAGGCCACCTTGCCCGCCCTGGCCACCTGCAAACAACAACTCTGGGGAGTGGCATATAAACACTCTAACCTTCATGCATGGCTGGACAACCCCAGGATTGTCATCTACTCCATTTCTAATATTTACTCAGGGAATTAGCCTCCAGTTGCTCACATGGGTAGCTGACTGATAAACATCTTTTACTGGCTGCCTCCTTGTCCTTGGCTCAGTTTTCCACTCCTCTGACTATTTTTATTTCCTCTCTTAAACAAACTACTTACATTTGAATCATTCTTTCGAGGTCTATTTCCAGGGGAACCAACTAAGGCATTAGACAAGCAGCTCATTTAATTCCCTCAGGCCACAGGTTTCTCCCCTGTTAATTATAGAAAAGTTTGCAAGGAAAGAGTGGTGTCAGTTTCTATGCGTTTTTCCATCCACATCTTATTTGGAGCTCAGACCTGTAAACAGGGAAGGTCTTGTTAGCCCATTTTGCAGATGAAGGAGGAAAGTTTCTGAGAGGCCTTTTGCATTGCCCAAGGCTGCTCCGTGATAAATGGCTGAGCTGAGCCCAGAACTCGGGCCTTTGTCCTCTGAGGCACTTTTTCTCATGTTTCTTGGTCTTCATTCTTACTGTCTAAAAGCTTTTCTTATATTTCTCAGTTCTATGAAGAACACACTGGTGTCTGAGAAAGAGTCCATCATCTGAGCTTTGTCCTTTGGGACTGTGGTCACAATGCTGGAGGAGTTGCTCCCAGAAGTCTCTAGTACCCTGGAGTGACTCAAAGCCTCCTGCACAGGTCTTCTGAGGTTGCTGAACTCCCAAGGCCACTAAGCCTTAAGGGGGTACATTTCACATCTTATAATTCCACCTTCTGGCAGATCTTTGCAGGGCTCTTGAATTGACATTTGGCCATTAGCCCCTGTGCCACTGTTGAACTCAGCATTCATGGAGGGCTTGCCTACTTGCCCACAGGCCTCAAGGTGGGTGTGTATACTGCTCCACAGTTTTCCTTGGCTGAGTCCTATGAGTAGCATTAACAGGTTCTTGGTGTTGGCTCTCAGCAATGTCCTTGTCCTAGACATCTTGGAAGGAAGTTTGCTAAGTCTGGACTAAGGCAAGAAAATGCCCAACGGACTTTCTCCAAAAAGGCAATAATAGCCTTGCAGGACTGTTGGCCCAGCCTGAGGAAGATGTCTTTGGGTGACATCCACTCTGACCCTACACCTCCAAGCTGGAACAACATCCCAACCTGCTTCCAGGCAGGAAACAAGTATGGCTTCTACACCTTGTGCATCATGCCCTCAGACTTGCTGGCTTCTCTCATTCCTCTGTTTTGGAACAGACCTCCACTCTAGCCACTTTCTCTATTAGTTCTGTACCTCATTTCCAACCTCATGCACTCCCTTAGATTGTGGAAGGTAACAAAATCCAGCCAATTCTGTTTTGATTTGGCATTCCTAAGGACAGGCTCACAGTCATCCCCGCCTCCATCTGTTTTTGGCTATTTCAGGTAACTGCTTCCCCAGAGCTCCAGCTGCCTGGGCTTTCTCAGGTGTTGATTTCTTGGCCAGCACCTGCTTGGTCTGGTAGTGATCTCCATGAGTATTTGGAAAGGTAACACTGATCAGTCAGGTGCCCTCTGTATCTCTAGGTAGAGGTAGCAAAAACTATTCTGGGCCCTTGCAAATTCACATGCTTAACTACTATCTGGGCTGGTTTTCCTGTTTCACAGGCTGTTTATATTTTGAGAGATATTTTTGACCATCAGCCTCAACTGTGGTCAGTGATGGGTAGACAGGGATACTCTGACTGCCAGAGGTTGGAAACAGTCTCATCCCCACCCAGTAATACCTCTACCTGTTAGCTGCAGCAGCGCCTGAAAGTCTAGAGTCACATAGAGGCCTCAGCACACTCAGTCACACACAGCCTCATCAAGGCTGCAGTGCTGTCAGGGAGGGTGACACTGGGGTGACCTTCGATCTTAAGTACCTTTGCACTTATGCAGAGAAGCACGAGTCTCAGAGTGTCCATTAGGAAGTTTACTGATCAGATTAGAATAGATCATTTACTTAAGAGAGAGACTAAGGTGCAGGAGGCAGGTCAGGGAAGGTAAGCTTGAAAAGGAAGGAAGAAATCAGTGATGTCAGAGTGTTGGGTGCCGCTCACGTGGGCAACACAGAAGAGTTATCTTGTTTAGCAGAGAGGGCCTTGGGCACTAACAGCCAGGGGACACAAAGCCAAAGAGTCCACCAATGGTGATCCTTCACAGTTATGCCTCAGACCAGCCTTCTCCTTGTCTCCCTCATCCAATATTTATAGTAGTCTTTCCCAGCTCTTTGTGAGTTATGCTCTCTCAATTTTATCCTATTCCTTTTCAGTGTGGAGTGGTGGAAAGAACAGCAGACCAGGAGTCAAGAGATAGGACCTGAGTCTCTGTTTTTCCATTTCTAGAAACACAGAATTACTGTGAGGATCCAATAAAATCATCTGTCTAAAGTAGTTCATACGCTGTGAAGCTCCTAGGCAAATGCCCACTCGAATTGTCTCGGAAAACCCCTCCCTTCACATCCTCCCTCACCATCATTGTTTGAAAATAAGTCAAAGATTTCACATTTTCTAGAGGAAAGCAGAAGCCTCTTTGGATTTTCACAGGAGAGTTGAGTGAGGAATTACTTCACCGGCAGATAGCATTTATTTTTTTTCTCTTGGACTCACTGGAAGGAACTGTCTTGTGTCACCTCCTGGGTGGTGAGAGGAGAGAGAGAGCCACCCGAGGGGGCCGGTGGGGCTGAGTCTCGGGCCCTTCAAACATGAAAAAGCTGTGCTGCCCGAGACCTTTTGTTTGGTGCTTTCTCAGCCTTCAACAAAAAGCCGTTCTCAATTTGTGGGGTTTGCAATGGCAGGCATTGTTGCCTGGGAGCCTTCTGCAAATGTCAAACCCATTAACAGGCTCAGAAAGGCAGGGTTTTAATTGAACTTTCCTTCCAACCTCCTGCCCTCCACAGCCATAACAAGACGGCTTGTGCCGTGATGGCCTTTTTACAAGGTCTAGGCTAGAAAAAGCAAATTATCTCTGAAGAAATGTTTGGACAGGAATAAGTCTGAACTTTTGAAGTGTTTGTTTTTTTAAGTTCCAGTATCTTCTTGCTGCCGACATTTCTTGTTCACATGATAAGGACACTATCCGTCATAACCGGTCTTCAGGAAGATAAAAATGAAAAACACTAGCAAGAAAGGCAGAGAGAGAATCAGGCTGACACTTTGAAGGGCACGTCTCACTTTCCTTGTAACTCTGTAAAGGTGTTCTAACTTGCTTCCATCTGAAACAGGACCAGGTCCTCCTCTTATCCTGGATTTTCTCCCTTTTTCTGTGGCCAAACTCCTATCCCTGCTCTCTGTATTTTTGTGTCCCATAAACTGCTCACCACTCAGACTACATTCTGCTTTGACAGGGCCATTGGCCTTGCCCTTGTCACATCACAAGTGACCTCTCCGCAGTGACCCATTTGTTCTCTCTGACCTGTGTGTACTTTATTTCAGGCCACCATCATCTTTTGATTGGATTAGTTTAAGAATTTCCTAACTGCTCTTCCACCTCCTATCTAGCCCCTTTTCAATCCATTTTCTTCATTTGCACCCAAAGGACCCTTAGAGGCACTTCAGGATGCTCAGGTCACTCCAGATGCTTTAACCTGGCTTCCTAAGCCATTTCAGCCCCAACATCGCCCACCCTGCAGCCTCACAGCCTGCAGTCCCTTCTTGCATTTGGTCCTCCAGCCAAATTAAGTTGTCATTTCTCTACCTCCATTTGTTCTCTTTTTCTCAGGAGCTCTGCGTCTACGGCCTCTGCTGGCTCTCCTGTGACCCTCTCCCTTACCTATATAGATTCTTACTTGTCTCTCTAGTGTGAGCACAGAATTCCTAGGCTTTGGAAGTCCTCTCCGGTACAGGGAGTCTGGCTCAGTGTCCTGCCCATGAGCTGTTCCAACAGTTTCCCCCTTTCACATCATAGCTGCTCTCTCATGTCTCTTCCCATTTTCTAGAAACTCAGTACCCTGAAGGCCCCCAAGGCAGACTTTGACATTGGTGTTCATGGGTAAGGGGTGTTTTAAAGGAAGTGCTCCTTGGGGAACCTGGAGGAGCAGGACAATGAGGGGGGCAGGAACCCAGCAAAGCTCTATCCCTAGGGAACATGCTGGGGAGTGTCCTGTGGGGAGCTCTGGAGGGTAGGTGATACCAGTATTGTTCCATGGGGAGCTCAGGGAATGGGCTGTGGTACCCCACCTCTCTCCTTGCTGGTCTAGGGCTGCTGCAGGGAACTGCAGGTCTGGGGACTCCAGCTCTCCTTCTGTGTGTGTACTGTTAAAAATGATTAAAGATGGTGTCATTTATATGTGGAATATAGAAAAACAAAACAAAATGTCTGATAAGGCCAAACAAAAATTACCCCTTGAAATCTGAATATGGAATGATCAGGGTAGTCCTCTTTGAAAAGATGCCTTTTGAGCAATGCTTTGAAGGAGCTTACCGCAATAAGCCTTGCAGGTATCTGTGAGAAGAGCATCCAGCAGAGGGAATGACCAGTGCAAATGCCCTGAGGCACATTCTTATCCTGTGCAAGGGACAGCGAGCAGGCCAGTGTGGCCAGAGCAGAGCGATCTAAGGAAAGAGATGTAGCAGATGAGGTGAAGTAGAAATGGGGAGTTGACAAATCATGTAGGGTCCAGTGGATTGTGGTCAGGACTTAAGCTCTTTCCCTGAGTGACCAGGCAGCTTTAAGTGGAGGAGGGACTTACAGCCAGATAGCCCTTCCTGTCTCCAGACTGGTGTATTCAGTTGCTTTTGGATATTCCGTGGGTATCTCAAGTTAAATGCAGTTAGTCCTCATTATTTACAGATTTCCCTTATTATTCCAAAATTGCCTACTATCTAAAATTAATTTGCAATCTCTAAATTATTCCTTCTGATGTTTTTGGAGTCATTTGTGGGCATGTGTAGAACAGTAACAATTTTTGATGGCATGCCCTCAGCTGAGGTCAAACAAAATAATTCTGTCTTTATTTCAGCTGTGATGCTATAAACAAGTGGCCTTCTTTGTGTGATCTATTTAGTGCTGCCTTAGGGTGCCTTTTTTGGTGATTTTACTTTAAAATAGCCCCCAACCTTGCTAGTTTGTGTTCCTAAGTGCAAAAAGGCTGTGATATACTTGATCTGATATATGTATGTTAGATAGGCTTCATTCAGGTAGGAGTTACAGTTAACCTTGGATTTCCTAGAGGGGAGATGGTTCAGTATTCATTAATTCAGTGTTTTCAGTGATTATAGAACGTAACTACAGTGAATAACAAGAATCGACTCTGTATAAGACACTGAAGTTATTTTTAGTTCCCTCATTCACCAAATCACTCCTGCTGGGTAGGACCCTCACTTCCTTATTCTTAGCATCAGTTTAGTGTTAAGCTCCCCCTTAACATCTTCTCTCCATTTCCACTGTCAAGGCCTTAGCTAGATCCTCACCTTCTTTTGATTCAACAACCTGATCTCCTTCCCTACTTCCCTGCCTCTGATCTGGCCCCTTCCATGCCTCTTCCAGAGAAATCTTTCTACAAGGCAGTACATATTATACCTCTGTATACAACCTTCAAGGGCTCCTTTTTGCCAACAATAATGACTTCACAGCCCTGCTATTACCTACTCAATATCTAGTTCCTCACTTTCTCAGGTGACAGTCTGCCCATCTCACTCCTCAGAGCCCCTTGCAGCTGTGCCCGCACTGCTCAGCGAGTGTATGCAGAAGTCACTGGGCAGAACGGATGGGAAGACCTTTAGAGGGGACAGACTTGACTGGCATCAACCTTTTTGCTTCTTGTCCTTCTCTCTTCCCTTGGGATATGATTTTTGATGCAGCAGTCATCTTGTTCACCATGTAACAGAAGTGAAACCCAAAGGCTGGGGTTTCAGTCATCAGTTGCCATGTTACAAATCATCCAAAACGTTGTGGCTTAAAGTATCACTTACTTGCTCAAGATTCTGCCGTCTGAACTGGGGTAAGCTGGGTGGTGCTTTTGTAGATTTCTCTCTGGGTCATCTCCATTGGAGATTTACTGGGGGTTAGCTGGTACTGGATGATTTCAAGCAATCACCTGCGTGGAATCTCAGTGGAGATTTATGGAAAAGCTGGGTTGACTAGGCCCTTGTCTCCATCTGGTCTCTTCTTACATCTGGTTTCTCATTCTTCAGGAGGCTAAGGCATCCTTACATGGTGGTTTCAGACAGGACAACAGATGCTTCAAGACTTGTTGAGGATAAGGCTCAGAAGTCACACAGAGAAACTTCTGTTATATTCTATAGGTTACAGCGAGTGATACGACCAGCTCAGATGAATGATCATGTGTCCAGGGATGAGAGCGATTGTTGTGGTCATCTTTGCAAGCAGCCTGCCATACGTGACAAAATCAGAGGCTAGTAATACAAATCTTATTTATTTAGTCCCTGGAGTAGTTTTTTTCTTTTTTCTTTTTTTACCATGGAGAACTGAACACATTAGGAAACAGAACAATTTAGGAAATTGATTTAAGTTGTTCCTAAGTACGATTTTATTGTGCCTTGGTGGTTCCAATCAGTTGTTGAAATCTCACAGGTAATTTACCACTAGTAATAAAGTGCCAGAATTTGGGAATGATCTATAGAGCGTTAAAAAAAAAAAAAAAAAACCAACAAATTAGTATGGATTCAAGGACTCCCTTTAGAATTGTCAGTCACCTCTGTCATTGGGATAAAATGCCAGAAACATTGGCCTGTAGAAGCAAAGTCCATTGTCCTATTCTTGTGACTACTGTCATTAGGGATTCTAACTTCCTGTTCCAATTGCCTTTATTGTGGGATTCTAACTCCCACCCCCAAACCAGACTCCTCCCTATTTATTTCACATGTAGAGTAACCACTCCCAATCATTATTTATTACTGCAGCTTCCTGAGGTAGGATGTGCAGTTCCCACACTCTCTGTGAGATCCTAGTCTTACTCTGCCTGGGAATCCTCAGGCCTGGAGGACCTCTGATGTTCCCCTGACCCTCCCACTACCAGGCAGCATTCGCCATTCCTCTTCCCACCACCAGCGCACATTAATATCCTGGTTATCTTCCAAAATAACAAGGAAGATGCTTCTTTCCAGTTATACTTTATTAGGCTCTCTCAGCCAGGGGTGTGAATGCAAAAGTTTCACTGTTCAAATCTCAGTCTCTCTCTCTATTTCTCTGATAATGAGCTTGAGACAGGGCAAGCTAGGGTTATTAGGCAGTTTTAGGGACAGTGTAGGAGGGGACCTCTGAAGAATTTAGGGAGGCTTCAGAGATAAGGACAAACAAGGAAATGAAACCAATTCCACTGGGAAAAACAAACATTCTAGCACCACAGATAATCTTGTTAAGGATGGTCCTGGTTTTCTTCAGATGATAAGATAAAGTATAAAGATGCTCACCGGGAGGGCTAGACCATAAAGATGAAGATGTAACAAATGGGGAAAGACAGACCTGTTAGATAAGGAATTTGAAGATCTCCCACTCAGTAGCAAATTAAGTGAGACAGCCGAAAACTGACCAATCACCAAGAGACTGGTGGAGTTTTAGAATAATGAGGGAAAAAAGGTATATATTCCCTGAGACACAATTCCACTTTGGGCTTCCTTGCCCCTCCCAGGCCTGGTTCTTTGGCCTGGGAGTCCCACTTTATTTCTGCTCTTTTTCTCCTCAATAAACTTTTTTTCTTCTAAACAAACCTGCGCTTCTCGCTTGCTTGCCTGAGCGTCTGCGAAGTTCCTGCTGCGGCTTCGTGAGACACCAACCCATGGGGGGTCTAGCAGCTGGGGCTCAGCGCTGCCCTGCAGCCTGGGATCCGTTCCTGGCTGGGAGACTAGGCCTGACAATTCCGGTATCAAGCTGACATATCTGTTCCACCACTGATGGGCTTTCACCCCACATCAGGGCCACACACCACTCAACACCTAAGAGGGCCTTTGTGCCCCCTTGAGGACGTTGTGTCTTTGTTTTATTCAGAAGTCATTCAACAGTGCTGTTGCTTGGAACCAAAATATTTCAGAGCTAGTGATAATAACTTTTTCTTTGAAGGATATTTATTCCTTAAAGCTACTGAATAGTTATTTCATGCATTTGATTAAAAGCAAAAATTTCAAGCAGTAACAAAAGATGCAATGATGAAATGCACCAGTCTCTAATCCTTCTTGGTTTCCTTCACCTCAACAGACCTCCAGCGTAGTAGACATGCACACTTGTGTAGCTGATCCAGCCCTTTCAATGAACGAACACAGCTTAGGCTGAACTGGAGGCCTGGGCTAGGAAGGTTCTAGAATAAACTGCTGTGCCAGCCTGGGACCTCCACTCCACTTTGATCCCTAGACTTTGATTTATTTGGCCAATCTCTTCCTTCCCTGATGGAGACTTCCTCATTAGTCTCATTTTGTCTGCTGTCTTTCCCTGCTCAGGATATATTTGACATACAACTCTGAATAAGTTCAAGTGGTGCTTGGCATACACATGTTGTGAAATGATTACCCCAGTAAGTGTAGTCAACATCCAGTTCATAGCTACAAAAATTTTTTTTCTGGTGATGAGAACGTTCAAGATCGACTCTACCAGCGACTTTCAGTTATACCACACAGCCCATCTGTGGCCTTTTGTCATATCAGAAATGTTCACACATGTTCAAAACTCACTAATGCTCAGGGTTCAGGTAATTTCCTGGGAGCCCTGGGACCCCTTAGAGGGGGTGAGCAGTCACCTGCTTCCAGCCTTTAGATAAGCTGAAAGCAAGCCCCAGCTGTTCCAGTACAGCTCTTGCGGGTCCCCCCTGTATAAGTTCAGGCTCCTGCCCTTGCTTACCCCCTCCCCACCACTTGCACCAGGTTTCAGCCCTAACTGTACTCTGGCAATTCTTCCAGCCCGGAGGTTTCACACTTTGAGACTTTCCTGCTTCCTGGAATATCCTTTTTCTTTTGTTCTCTTTGAAAACTATTTTCCTTCAACATTAAGCTTAATTGGTACCTTTTCTATGAATATTTTACAGGATTCATTTCCCTTCTCGGCTTCTGAGTTGAGGTCATCACATCAACATCGATCAATGCCGTCTCTAGGCTTATTTTTGTTACTCAACCTATCACACCGTGCTATAATTTTATTTTGTTTTTTTGCTCACATTTTTCACTCCTACCAACCCTATGAGCAACTTGAGAATAAGCACTCATTAAAATTTATGCATGTCACATAGGTGGAATTCAACAAACATTTCAAAATAAAGTTTTTACACATGATGTGTACATTTTACTCTTAGAACTACAGCGCTGGAATTCACTTGAATTTGGAAGCATTTGCAAAACACTGGGAGCTGGGACTTGGGCTGTTGTGTACAGCCTGTGGTCCTTTGCATGCAGGCTGATGTGTCCCCATATCCGGAGGCATGGCTTTAAATCTTCAGCCACTTAGTAGCGCTGACAATGGGCAGTCACTTAATCTCACTGAGCTTTGTTTTTCTTGTAGGAAAAATAGAGGTTTTATCCATCTTGCAAGGTTCTGGGGGTGAATAGTGATGATGAGAAGTTGCCTAGAAGAAAGCTGTGTGCTACCTGGGTTTCCTTGCATGTTAATTGAGTGAAAGAATAAATGAATGAATATCTCTCGTGTTAGAGTAACTGACATGTCTAGCCAAGCCTCTAGAGGAGGAATGCTTACAAAATACCAAAAGGAACAATGTTCTGATATATTAATATATTTACAGGCTTCTACATCTTCTTGCTCCTGTGAACAGACACACAGGCCCTTTGTTTCTCTCTTGTATATACAGTTCTAGTTTCCAATTTTGTGCATTGGTTACACAATAACCTCCAGAACAAGGTCTTGCAGGTGAGAGAAGTTGAAGCAGGTTTAACCGCAGTTTTGATGTTATGCTCCAGTGGCGTTTCATTTTCTTGTCTGTTTTCCTTTAGTCCAAGGCCGTTGCACACCTTTCCTTTGTGTGTAAGCTGCTTGGGCTGCTTACTGCGGTTCTGTCAGTCGTTTTGATGGTCTGCTGTTCACATTGGCATTCTATGAGTCTAGAATTTCTAGTCTTCCTGGAAAGGCCTGATATCTTATCATGTGGACACAGAGGTTTTTTTCAGTGCTTACTTTGCTTCCATTTTTAGGTGTGATTGAATTCTGTAAAAGCCTCTCAGTGAAAGAATGTTTTTTGATAAGCACTTGAAATCCTCCATTTATTTGTCAGGTTCACTTTTACTTGGTGTTTGGGCTACACACAAAAGTATCCCAGGCTCTCCAGCTGTTTCACGTGCATGTATATCACCTGACCACTGCTGCCTGGCCCCCAGTCCATATAACGCCATAGCTAACCTACTCTCAATCCCTTCTCCATCTTTGAACACATTTGGGGAAAAGTGGGCATCTTCCCTATTTGCTCCTGAATTGGTCCATGCTTAGCCTGTTTGTCTACCATCAGGCCCAGGTCCATCTTAGTTGCCAGCTCTCAGTTGCCAGTGGTGTGGCATATGGAGACTACGGTTCTCCCTGTGGAAGGTGCTGCTATTCCCAAAGTGTTTGCAGAGACAGAGCTAGTTTGGGGGACAGTGTGTGGGGCAGGTCTCACTCCCACCCCGTGCACTATGCACTGACCATCATTTTGTTCTCCTTACTACCACCAGTGTGGTGATCATGTAACAGGGTGGTCCCCAGGAAAGGGGGAGGTTCCAGGTTCCCTGCCCCACCCAAGGAAGGGTGGAGCTGAGCAGGAAGAGGAGAAGCTGCAGAAGAGACTGAGGAAGGAAGCAGGATGGAGCCAGGAGACCTGGAGGAGGCGCGTGGAGCCTAGAAACATGTGAAGAAACTGCGCTTGTCTTTTGGTCGTGGACTGGGTGACACAGATGTGGGTGAGACCCGTGGGGAGGTGACCATGGCAGCTTTTATCTGGATGTTGATTTTGCTCTTTTCCTTCCGGGCTTGTCCGGTTGTTTGTGACCCTTTTCTGTGGGTCCCCACTGGAAGATGCTTTAGACTTGTAGTAGGCTTTGGGGCCTTGTTCTGGGCCGATCCCATATGGATGGAGTTTTACCCACGAGGGGATGGGTAACTTTGGGTGCTTCATTTAGAAACTAGACTCTTTGCCTTACCTGTATTGTTTCCTAGTTTTATTAAAGTTCCTTCCCATTAAAGTCTCATGTGTTTTGTGTTGATGCGGCGGATGGCAGAACCCATTTAGAATAGGCAGGTTTGCGGGGTTTGGGCTGCCCCTCTCCCTGTCCTATAACAATCATAGTCTTAGAATGAAATCCTGGTGACTTCCAAGAAGATTTATACAGAAACAGAATGAAACTAGCTTGAGAGTCTTCCCCAAGTTGATTAGGCCTCCCTATAAGAAAGCTCTCCTTGATCCTTCCACCTGATGGCACAGTCAGCAGCTGGGTTGGTGAGTGGGAGTATTTGTCTCAAAGGCATTTTATCCTCTTTGTTCATTATATATTTTTTAAAGATTTACTTTATTTATGCATACAAGCACTGGGGTGTAGGCCAGATTTGCACAGAGAGGTGGTGTGAGAGGATTCACCAGAGACAGAGTGGGGAGGAGAACAGGCAGGTCTACTGAAATACACTGCTGAGGGGAGCAGCAGACTTGCCTTGGGCAGAATGAACTCTTGCCTCAGTGGCTGGTGATAGCTTGATAGCGCTGAGACTTTAACCCCTGCACCACCAGGGAGGCCCCCTCCTTGTTCATTATTGAACTCTGAGTCCCCACCCCTGCCTAATTCCAAAGAAAACTCAAATCCTACTCCTTTGTTACTCTTTCCTGTCTCTTCCATTCCCTCCAGCAACAAAGAGCCCTCACCTTCACACCAAAGTGCCTACCAGGGGTCTTACCAGACCAAAGAGCAAACTCCACTCCTTCCCTTGAATCTTGTCACTCCCCTCATACTATGAAACTGATTATATTTAGTTCCCATATTTAAAATTGGTAACACTTTCTCCCTTACGGTACACAGACCCTACACTCTCAATATTCACCCCATTTTATATTCCAGTTTTTCTTATTGTCTATGGAAGACACTTTAAGTCAGTTCCCACTGACCTACTGATAAATATCTACTACATGATCTACTGTTACAGTACTTATTATTAATGACAAGGGACATTATGAGATTATTAATTTCTGGCATATAATGTATCTGTTATAAAAATTTGGGATAACATAATATTACTTTTGTCCACACTCATGTCTGACATTAAACAACTGAAATAAAACCAACCAAGCTTCTAACTACTTAGAACAAGTAAGTTCAAGTGTTAATTTATTTAAATTACTGAATAGGTTTAAATAAACAGGTACTTAATATCATGACAGATTTATTGAGTGTGTAGAACCCCATTCTAGAGCTTGGGGCTGTGCGTTTGGGAACTAAAAACACTCAATAAGTGCTTCATACTTTTGTATGTTATGTGTGTTCTCTCAGGCCTTATCTGTACTTGGGATCAACTTGGTCTTGCTTGATGATGACCATGATTTTTGACTTTGATAATCTGCACAATTTAATTCTCCAAACTCTGTCTGTCTTGGGTTTCTACTTGGTGGTTTATTGGTCCTTGGTGGCTACTGTAAGTTTTCTGCTTTAGGTTCTCTTATTTCATCTTAATGGCCTTCTTGGATTAACAGGAGGCCCAAGGTTCTAGTCTGAACAGGGTGGCAGGCATGGACTGTAGGTCAAAGGCAGCATTCCAGACATAGTCAAACCCAGTGGTAAGTTTTATAGACTGGGCAGGAAGCAAAACTTACAGCATGCAGATGACAGAGGCCAAGGTGGAGAAGGCCACAATTTGTGGGAGACTGCCATAGTAGGCAGGAATGAAAGGTTAAAAGCTGGTGATCTTTCCTATTTTTTTCTCTTTGGAGTATCTGCATTCAGCAGAGGACTCTATATCTCTAGAACCTCATTGCCTCCAAGGTACTGCAGATTTTGGACCAATGTGCTATGATCTAATATTTAAATAATAAGTTTAAAGTCTTATATTTTTAATTTTATTATGCCTTCTCTTACAGAACTACAAATAAGCTGTCCCAGGCAGGGCACTTGGTTCTGTGATACCACTCAGAACTACCCTCATTCCAGTGGGCTGTGTTGGGTTCCACCTGCTTCATCCCTCTCCTATTTCTGGTGTGTGCTCTGACTTTCTCCATGGTCTCCCCTTCAATAGAATCCTCTAAGTAGTTCAGGCAGCTGCCACTTTCTTCTTTGTCCAAAAGTCATAATTCCAACGTCCTAGGGCAAGACCTTTAATCTCTGAGTCCCTCCTGATTTGGCAGGAGGGGCTTGGCAGGAGGGATTTGGTCTTGCAAATAGTTTCCTAGGTCCTTTCTTGGAAGTTAAGTGGAGGTATACAGATGGCACACAGTTGGAAGTGCAAGAGAGTATTATTAACATCTAAGACAGAGACTGTGCTATGGCTGCTAATGTCAAGAAAATAGGGGGCCCTCATTCCCAGTTCTGTGCTACTTGCTCTGTCTTCGTATTATGTCTATTTGCTACTTCTGCATCCCTCTCTCCTGCCTGGTTCTGGCTTGTCAGTCTGATGAGGTGACCTCAATATTAATTGTTCTCTCCCTCTGCCTTTGAGTGCCATTTCTACGTGTTAATGTTTCTCTCAACAGGAGTGGGGTGAAGGGTTCTCAGCCTCGGTCATCGTGGTGCACCTCTGGTCACTGCAATGTCAGACCACTTGTCAGCAGCTGGACAGAGGATCACTGCAGTATGCACAAGCCTGACAATAGCTGTCAGGTAAGGGCAGTGCATTTCAGGCTATGATGACATTCTAGGGAAAAGACCTATGGGAATTTTTCCCTTCTGTTGGGAAATCCGAAGATCCAGTTACTCCTGGTAGCAAAGTGGACCCTGCATTTCTGGTAGGAAGTACATATTTCCACCTCCTCACAATCATTGCAGTCTCTGTTGGGAAAGAAAAGTGAAGCAGCATGTGCTCTTTCTCCACTCCCCTTGGATACTGATGGTCTGCTTGGGGAATCTGAGCAATAGGCTGGCATGATATAAAGATGACAAGGATATCAGCACATAAGTAGGAGGCAGTGGGCAACTTGCATTGTTGCTGGTGGATTACTTGGAGCAAGGCAAAGAGCCCTGGGCTGGTTATCAAGAGGTGAAGGTTCTAAGGCCTCCTTGGCCATTGCTTGTGTAGCTTTAGTTTTGCTACTATCAGTTCAGACTGCTACAACACTATTGACTGAGTGACTTTTAAAAATTATGGAAACCTATTTCTCACAGTTCTGGAAGTTGGGGACCAGGGTGCTGGCATAGCCAGGTTCTGGTGAAACTCTTCCAGACTGTTGACTTCTAGTTGTATCTCCTCATATCCGAAGGCATAGGATATGCCTGGAGTCTCTTAATAATATTATAAAGAGTCTCTGGAGAGTCTCTTTATAATATGAATTCCATTCATGTGGACTCTGTTCTCCTGACCTAATCCCCTCCTTAAGAAACGATCTCCTAATACAATCACCCTGAGCAGGTAGGGTTTCCACATATGGATTTGGGAAGGAACGCTAACATTTAATCTAAAGCAGCTGCTTATATTTGTACCCTATTTCAAATAAAGGGATTGATATGGGGAATTTCTAAATTTGCTTTCAGCTGAAGGTACTCACAGAGGTACCAAAGATTTCGTATTTCTGAGCTTTGACAAGGCACATTTTAATATACTTTTGAACAAGATGCCAAAATGTGGATCGTGGTTACCATAATTCAGAGGTTTAATCATAATTATAGTGGGTTGCCATAAAAATATTTGTTATATTTGATATCCACCAGGAACTAGTTATCTCATGATAGGTAACTAGCGCTCTATTTTATCTAAAATTTTCTTTATAACATGGATGAAGATATAGAAAAAATGCATCCACTGTGTGGAGAATTGAAGATGACCTAGAGCAATGTCAAGCCAGAACAAGGATTAAAAATGTCTTAACTTCAGTTAATTAAATTAATTATTGCCATGTCTTTCAATTTTCAATGCATATCGCAGGTTCTAAAAAAATTCTAAATTAAGGCTTATTAGGCGTGGAGGTCTGGGATTGGCAGCACCATGTGAAAAAGACACACTGGGTTACAATTTTTACTTTTTGGGGTCGTGGATCCCCTTGAACATCTGATGAAATATACATCTCATAAGTGTGCACACACATGCAAATAGGCATACATATATGATTTTCTTTCATACCACCTTTAAGAGGATTACATATCCCTGAAGCCCATCTATTAACTCTATGCTAAGAATTCCTGGCTTAAAGGATTCAATCACAGCATGATTTAGTCACCAAAAATCTCATGGGATCATGGAGAGAATGAACAGAAGTGAAGTTTAGTGATTGTCCCTTTCACATCCACAGACACTAATAATTTGTGCTGTTCAGGTCACTTTTTCACGAGATGTAGACAAACCAGACACTTTCAGAGGAAAATAGCAGGAAAGCTGAGGAGACTCAGAAAGCCTGTAATGAAGAAAGGATATGGAGTGTATGAAAAAAGGCAGGATCAACGCTTAGTGTGATCACCCTGAAGACTCAGGAAATAAACTCAAATATTCAGGTCCATTTTCACAAAAAATATTGGTGTTCAAGATAATCTTCAGTTAATTAGAAAGCTAAGTTTATAAGAAATTTATTCTTCTAGTGCTCCAGTTAGTAAAGGTTTTATTGTACTGACCTGATTGTATGAATGAAAGTATGACAGATGCCTTAACTCTGATTGTATATGGTAAAGTTGATCCATAGATGTGGAGACTGGGTCAACCAAGCATGCATGGACTACATGTAGGCTGCTAAGAAGCTTATCTGAGTATCTGCTCAGTGCTCCATCATTCATGCTTCCTAAGACGTCATAATGACCACAAACTCAGATATGCAGGATAAATGTGACTTCCTTTATTTTTTAAATACAACAACCTATCTTCTATCTTAAACCCCATCCTGCCTAATTAATCTAGTAATTTCCAGGTGAATTCTGTCATTTCAGTTTTTCTAGGTTATTTGAATATATGCTTCAGGGTTCGACTTCTTTCTCTAAATTCTAGAGTTTTTCTAAGTCATTTCTAGACTTTCTAGAACGTTTGTGGAAACACTTAACCAATTGATGATTTTCTTCCTTTTTCTCTAGATTCTAAATGTTGATATGGATGGAAGAGGAGTTTATGAGATGTCCAGATATTGAGAGGGTTATTTGAATCTTGGTTTTAATGGCTTTGGATGAGATATATGTAATTTTTAATGGCTCTTGATCACTGGTCTCTATTCCCACCAATAGCCACTGAAATGCTATTGTTCACTCTGCTATCTGGCTATAGTGACATGTATTTACTCTCTGTCTCTCAGCTTCATAGATCCTTACAACCAATTTCCAAGACCCTCTGATGAGCTGTGGGGGTGTACATGGGGGCTTTGTCTGAAATCTCATTTCTGCTAAAACACATCATACTTTAAGTCTTACTCAATTACTGCTCTCCCATGTTGGTGCAGAGAGCTGTTCTTGCTTCCCTGCAACATTAGGACTTCATTTTTAAATTCCCCAAATGCTTCTGGTACTTCTGTCCCCTCCCTTCCATTTAGCACAGGACTGAGAGATCCATAGGAAAGTTTAAACCTTTTTTTTTTTTTTTTTTGTCTCTGACTTTAATACTCACCCAGTCAATCTAGTCTGGAATGGTGAGGACTCTGGAATTCTATGAGTTCTCTTTTTTATTTGAAGAACATCACGTTCTTTGCCTTCTTTAGGGCTTTGACTTGCAACTAAAAGATCCAATAGAGGGCCTCCTCTGGTGGCACAGCGGTTGAGCGCTGGGCTGCGGAAGCTGCCCGCAGCCCCTGCAGCGCCAGTTCCTTCCTCTGCAGCGCCAGTTTGTTCCCCAGCCGCCGGGGAGGGTCCCACAAAAAAAAAAAAAAATCCAATAGATTCGCAGCTTAAAAGCCATTACATTTTTTTTTCCCAAAATGTATTTAAAAGCTCAAAAGCATTGTGAACCTCTATTGCTTTGTATTCTGGGTAATTTCTTCTAGAAGGTCATACTTGCCATGACTCAAGTGATATAGATTAAGTCTGATAAGGAAGTACTGAGGTGGGAGGTTGCGGAAACAGCTATAATGATCTGATAATATATTAGTATATATTATATAGGATGTATTTTAGGACATGTTTTTCCTTTGCTGGGCACAAACAAGCCACACTAGAAACATAATGGAAGATAAATCCTCAGGCATTATCAGCAACTTATTGTCAATTAGTTTTTTTCTTTATAGAGGCTAAGTTCTCAATGCAGGCTTGACAACAGAGTAGAGAGGCAGGTTTAGCTAAGGACAGATGTAGTTGGAGCAAGGGGCTGTTGGGGAGCATCTTATAGGTAGTAGAAATCTGAGGTGGATGAGTACTATTGGTGGTGGTGGTGGCAGCATCAAAGACAAGCTTTACACACTTGCCTGTCATGCTAGAGTTGGGTGAAACAAACATGAGGTCTATGTATTCACGCAGAGTCAAGAAAGATCTGTGTTCATTGACTCAAAGATTTCTAAGGAGACATAATGCTCCAATTTCCAGGTGACTCAAAGTGATTTCAGATAGGAGAGGTTAAGGCAGTAAAAGAAAAATTAACATGAATGGGGATGCCCAGTCCAGTGGGGAGATAAACTCTCTGTGAATATAGGAGGGAAGAATACCTCTCATATGACTCAAACCCCTCATGGGGCAGAGAATTCTAAGCTGGGGGAAGGACAACTTGGGGGTGGGTGGGGTTATACCATTCTAAAAGTAGAAATTTTATATTTAAAGTGACCCAAAATAGAATCGTTCTTTTATTAAACATGACTGAGAAAAATATCTTTTCACTGTTGAACCTCCTGCCTCCTTACTCGGGTTCTGCATGAAAAAGCAGCTTCCCAAACCTTTGCTTTGATCACCAGCATGAGAAACTGTGACATTGCTTGATGGGCAAGGAAAAGGAGAATACAGCTTTTTTTCCTTGAAAGCTCCTTGTGTTTGGAGTTTTTGACTTTTTTAGGATATCTTCACTAGAAACCATTCTATCACACGATGGCAGTAGAGATATAATCTAAATTTATAAGCTATGATGCATGGATGCATCCCAAAGGGAGAAAATGTCTGATTTATGTTTGTCCATATATTTTTCTTTGGTTGGTGTTTTGTGTTCTCAGTTTCTGGAAGCATCAAACATAGAAAAGCCCTGTAATTCCACCTGGGATTAATGCAGACAGTATTTTATTTAGGAAGCGAAGCCGTAAATACGAGGAGGTACCTTTTGATGGCCTCTAAATTTTTTGAGATAACACTCAAGTGCTTGTAAAAACCAAATCAACTTCCTACTTGCATTCTTAATTTTCTCTGTACCTCATTTATTTCCAGGATAGAGATAATTTTTCAGGCTGGACGAGACAAAGGGCACCTATGAAAGTCTCAGGGTTTTCCCTTTTAACATTATTTTCCCCCTAACTCTGAGTTCATTCTGGTTTTTTTACAAAGGAAATATTTCTTGGATCCTAAAAAGTGATAAAGCAACAGGAGAAATGTGGGATCCATTATGATAGGTCAAAAATCTTTGGGAAGAATTGTATACTTTGACATTCATTCTTAAGCCACAAAAGGCATCTGTAGAATATCTAGTCTTCATTAATGTCATATTTTCTTCTGAGAGGCAACTCAAATGTCTCTCAGGATTCACTTATTCATCCAACACACTAATGGTGCCCACTAGGGAAATAATACAAGCTAACATCAAGTGATCACTAATGATGTGTCACAGTGCTCATGCTCTTTAAACATTTCATTTGATCCTTTCTGCCTTATCATAAAGTAGTTACCAGCAATAACCCCTTCATCTTACAGGTGAGGAAACTGAGGCACCAGGAGGTGGAGTAATAAAATTAAATAGCTAATCAAGGACTGACCTGACTTCAAACTCTGCACAATTAGTCATTGAGTGGCAGGATACAAAGGTTCTGTCTTCAAGTAGTCTGTAATTTAGCAAGCAATGAAAGTGTATGTTTGAATCAGTGAGATGACATGGTGGTGCACTGAATATGGCTGATGAGAATAGGTTAATCCAGAATATAAGTCAGTTTATTAAAGGCTTAGAGTTTATACAGGGAAATATTAGGAGATAGAAAATTCTTCTACCTGGAGAGTGAGATGGTCATTTCCTTTCCTCATTTCTTGACATTATTTTACTTCTTTAAATGACTCCTTTTAATTAAAAATGTTTTAAAGGGTCTTCTTTGAATCCAGGAAGCTCAGGGAAAATAAACAAACTATGCAACTGTGGTGTTGAATTCAAGGGTCAAAAGGAGATCTTCAGCTCTTCTAGTTTGTCTAGTTTGTCCTGTCCTGTGGGACAGGAAAGGAGGCAGGCATTCAGGGTAGAATCTCTGTCCAGGCAGAGAGGGTATATGCATTTATCTGAAACATCCCTGTGCTATGATTTCAGGAACCAGTGTGAGGCAGATGGGGTATATGAACCCCAAACCAAACTCATCGAAGGAAAACATGAAAATCAATCCTTTGCCTGAATAGCAAAGGAATCATTAAATCTTATTCTTGATGTATCCAAAATTCTGTTAATTATATATTTTCCAATTAAATTTCATGTTAAGAATAACTTGGGGCTGTTTGGTTCTTCTTGTCCTAGAAAAAACTATTATTTAGAGATAAATTTAGCCCTCTCTGCTGATTTACATCATGAAATTTTCATGGGTGAATTAGAAATTAGATATCTAAAAACACCTGCTTTCTTTCTACTCAGAGGGAGGAGAGATTATGTTTTTTTTCTAGACTACTTTTAACTGTCTAAAGTTTGAGAAAACGATCTTGAGAAGATAGATAATCGAATTAAGGCCATTCTTGGGGATCATGACATTAAATGGTGCTAAGGATACTCAAAATGACAACATCCAAGGAATAAAAATAATGTTTCACTTTTATTTTACTGTTGAACCATTTGAACTATTAAAAGTGAGGAAATTTATTATAGTGCAACAGTTTATGTTTTCCCATTTCTAAAGAGATAAATAAATAGAGAAATCAGGCCATATTTCTCCAAAGATGAATAGCTTAAGACAACAGAGAGACTATTCACTAAAAGCCATAATGAGTAGGGGCTAAAAATATAGCCACTTTACGATGTCTGCAGTAGCTCTTCAGCTATCTGCATTTTATAGGGTGGAAGAAAAAGTCTCTTCACTCGGCCTGACTTATTCTCTATTCAGTGCACTTATTCTATTTCTCAACACCATTTGCTTGTGTCTGAGTATTTTCTTTTATTTTGAAAATAGATGAGAAGTAGATTGGCTTAGAAGGGCAATCTCAGTGTGAGAGTTGGGGAAAAGGCAAGACTTGCTCTATTATTTTCACCAAAATGGCTGAGAAGTGATTTTTTTAGTCATTTGTCCTCATTTTTAACCTTTGTTTCCCAGGATCCTTATTAAGAATAAGGTACTGTTAAGAGTTAGGAAAAGGACTTTGTATTCATTAGTAGGATTATACTCAAGTTGCATTTAAATAATCAGAGTGCTTTCCTAGGGAAGGCATATGTGCATGTCTTATAGAAAGAAAACTATTGATTTGCAGACAACCTCTGCCCCAATTCAGAGACTCAGTAGGGTCCAATAGGACTAAACCAACAGCTCCAACATGAGTTCAAATTGTCAATAAACCTCTGAAGAAGAGGAAAGTAGTAAGGGTCACTGTCTCAATAGTTCAGAAAGTAGAAGGCCTTCTAGTTAGTTCATTGTCCTATTTATTCTACTCATCAGAACTCAGAGGTAACTATGATCAATGATCATGTCCTTTATTGTATACATTCTGCTTTTATGAAATTCTCTGTAAAAGGGGAAACCAATCCAGTCAGTTCTGGTCTGGTGTTCATCTCATGAAAGGACTCTGGAGTAGTAACATTGTCACGGCAATGGGCCAGCTGAGTCCACCAACCAGTGCCTCTTCCACTTTCCTGGGAACTGCTCCTGTCCTCAACTACAGCAATGGGCCTCCACGTCCATGTTTGTTCTGCAAGACTTTTCTCCCTTGGGAAGGACCAACTCCATTAGGAGTTGAAATTTGTCTTAATCTGGTTTCTCTTTTCCAAGATTTGGAAGAAGCAAAAAGGAGAAAGAGATGGAGAGAGGGGATGAGAATGGACTGAAAAGACTCAATGTTAGGGGCTCTCCAAAGCAGGAAAAAAGTTGAGAAAGTCAATTTGGAGAAAAAGTAAAAAAGCAGTGGCAGCTGTCTAGCGTTTTCTCCCTGTGGTTTTCATGAGAATCCCTACATCCTTGTAATAAATTGGTCCAATTCATTCTATCTAGATTGAATTGGTGTCTGAAAGTGCAATCACAGATCCTAACTAAAACAGACTAAAGTAGGCCCTGATGATTTATTCAACTTGTGGATTTATTTCTAATAATTTAAAATACAAATCTGAAAAATGGTTTGTATTCAATTTGATATGACTATAGAACAAGAACACACAGGCTGAAGATGGCACAGGAGTGGAGTGTGCTTTTGAGTGAACACAGAACAATATGAATATCAGCCTCTTCTCTTATAGAAAGTAGGCATATTATTTAACTTTTCTGAGCTTTACTTTCCTTAACTTTGAAATGCAAATCAGGGGCCTCCCCTGGTGGCGCCAAGGTTTCATGCTGGGCTGGGAAGCTGCCTGCAGCCTCTGCAGTGCAGGTTCCATCCCTGGTCACCAGGCGAGGGTCCCACATGGAGCGCAGACCTCTCCTGCTGTGCCTGCTGCTCCCCTCAGCAGTGTCCTCGGCCTGTCTGCCTGTTCTGCTCCCTGCTCTGTCTTTGGTGAATTCTATCACTCTCCCATGCTTCTGACTGTACCCAGTGCTTGTATAAATAAATAAATAATCTTAAAAAAAAAAAAGAAATGCAAATCATAGATATCTCATAGGATAGATGTTTAATTTAATGAGCTATAGTGTGTAAAGCAGACAACTAACACTATAAAGGCAGTCCTCCTAGTTAAGGGACATTTCTGCTGGGGAAAAAAACTATTTTGCCTTTTTTGGGTTTGTTTTTGGCTTTTGGTCCTGCTCAGGCTTGGTTCAGGAACTGGACAGGATAGACTATGGGTGTTGGGGAGTTACATTGTCTCCAAATAGTCTGAAGGGTGGGGGGTATCTATGGCCTGAGGATGTTGGAAGGGGAGAAGATAGAATAGAGAGGTCAAGCCAAATATCAACCACCACACAGTTTTGGTGAGAACATGCCCAGGCTGATGCCCAAGAGACTGATGAAAAAGATGTGAAGTCACACTATGGGTGGTTCCTCTTCTCAGCAGCGGATGCACTGGTTCTGATGCAGTGGTGTGTTTTGCTGCATTTATATTCAGCCACATTTCATGGGTTTCTCGCTTCAACAGTGTTTCTCAATTTTGGTACTACTGATAGTTTAAGCCATAATTTTCTGTTGTGAGGGCTGTTATACAGGGAGTTAAACAGAATTTCTGTCCTTTACTCACCACTTTTGACAACCGAAACAGTCTGAGGACACTGCCAAATAGCCCCTAGGGTGGGTGGAACAAAATCATCAAAGCTTATGAACCACTGCTCTAAATCTAATCCTTCAGTAGGTGCGCTACCTTGGGTTTGTGTGTGGGTACCCTAATGTTATCTCAAATTAAAAAAAATCCCTTTCATAGATTAGCAACTCTGTTTTAATTAGGGACTCTAACATAGAAAACACAATCAGCAGAAATAATACCTCAATCCCTTTTACAAACACCCCCTTATTCTTACAAGCTTGACCCTAATAGGGCCTTGTACATCATATGGAGATATATGCTGGAAAGAGGAGAACAGAGTTCAGACTTCTCCACAGCCCCCTACCCAGTGATGGTCTTGTGTGATAGTGTGGCGAGGGGAACTCAAAGCTCACTTCTCTGTATTCTGATTAATGATTACATAGATGGGAAGATAACTGGCCAAGTGGTGAGGTTATTCCAAAGTCTTGGATCAATATCCAGGCAATTAAAAAATTCCTACCTAAATGCTGGTCACATGTGCCGGAGAATGAGGCTTAGATAGGGGCTTATTCAGCCTCAGGACCCTGAACCTGGGGAGGTCTGCCCCAGGAACCCTAAGCACACTTTCCCTGCCAGGCTCATACTCCCATATCTTTTATGGGTACACAGTAAGCAACAGGCTTATTTCCACCAGGTGGACGCTCCCCTTAAACAAGAAATTCAAACCAGGGCAAAGAAGCATGTTAGATTTGTACTTAATGCAACCACCTATACAAGTCAAGGACCAGAGCTCTGTACCTACAGGGTACACATGCTAAGGGCCTCACTTTTAACTCCTCCTGCCAGAACTGTGTCCCAATCAATGACCACTCTAGTTAAAAAAAACCCAAAAAACAAAAAACCCTCTCCTGAGATGTTGGAATAAGAGTAAGTGACCCTAACTTATACTCTCTAATTTTATGACTTTGGGAGAAAAGTGGGGGACCCTATCACATAAATAGAAAGGCAGGTGAGGGGGAGTTGGCAAGTGTCTCCATCTTCCCTCTGCACCACACTCCCCAAAGAGACACATAATTTTCCTCTTTTATAATGGGTATATGCAAAGAAATAAAAGAGAATGTATGATCTGATTATCAGTAGTTATTATTGTTTTCAAGATGAGTTTGCAGGTTTGTCTATTTAACAATAAAGTATAGCGGGTTCTTCCATTAATTCACCAGGTCCTGCCCACATCTTGGATGGCAGCAGAGATTGCGTTGACTTACCATGCTAGGCACAGCAGGAACAGACAGGGGTTAAGGGACTAAATGTCCAGGACCTCCCCTGGTGGCACAGTGGTTGAGCGCTGGGCTGCGAGGCTGCCCGCAGCCTCTGCAGCGCCAGTTCATTCCCCGGCCACCAGCGAGGGTCCCACAAAAAAAAAAAAAAAAAAAAAAAAAAGAGACTAAATGTCCAAATTGCAGAGTGAGTTTGAGCTCTGAAGAACAGCAAGGTTATAAATTGTGCACTCCTTTGAGCATCATTGAAAACATTGAAAAGAAGTTGGTGTAAATCCTGACATGATCTGGGGGAGGGTGGTACACACAATCTGTTTTGCTTGTGGAATGATGTAGGTAATGCTTGCTGACCCCTGATGTATGCAGATCATGGCCCGGGAGGCAGAGGCAACTCTGCTTCTGGGTTTCTTGTGCAGCTTTTCCTAGTTGCTTTTGTTTATCTTTAGGGGAGAATTTGTTTACCAAGAAATCCTTCTATTTTCCTGCTGAAAATCAAGAGTAGACTTGGGTATAAAATGGCTAAAAACTGAAAGAGGGTCCATAGCACTTTTTCTCTGACTAAGTCATGAACTGTGTTGATTGATGAGTTTTATAAGATCTACTTTGAAAATCAATGATCTCTACTCTTTGAATCCCTCTCATTAAAAACAAATAAAATTACCTTGTTTTGAGTAGCCTCTCTTTTCCATTCCTTCTTATGGATCAGGAGGATTTTCTATTGGTAGTTTGGGAAGATGGCTCTTAAGTTTGTTGGACAAAATAAGAGCAAATAGTAGAGTGCTTCCTGGGTTCAAGTTCTGCTCAAACTTTTACCACCTGTGTTTTCCTAGGTGAGATTATAGGGAGATAATGCATGTAGTGCTAGCATAGAGCTCGACACATAGTAAAGACACAGTAGGCCATTTACTGTTTTATAAATTTTAAAATTATGATCATCAAGACATTATTTTTGTTTATTGATGATTCAGTAGTTGAATCCAGTGTTATGGAGAGAGGAGGTTGAATAGTTTCATGGGCTGCTGTGGCCTTCAGAGGCCTGCCTCCATACCAAATGGGTTCACTCAAAGTACATGAAAGATTTATCAGTTTGACCCAGTCTGATAATGTTGGTTTCATCTACACCTTTTATCACACTTTCACCCTCTGGCAGAATCTTAATTGACATCAAGGTTGATGTGCATGAAACTGAAAGCCCTTTTAGTTCCCAAGTATCACCTCACTACTTTGTCTTAGTGTCTGGAGCTTCTACTCTGGGTTATTCTTTAGCTTAAGGGTAAGGGAAGTTTCACGGAAGAAAGGTGAGTTTATCTAGTTCATCCTTCCCTTCTCAAGGTGGACACAGGCAGACTACTGAGTTCTCTCACATCCCAACTCTTGGTACTAACATCAGAGATAGGTTCCTAAACAGGAAGGGCCCTGGACAGTTTTTAGATTTTAAAGTTTACCCATAGTTTATGTGGATGATTTCTACAGGAATATCCATGAAACACCCAAGTAATTTCTCAATGTCTGTGTTGAAATCCATGGGCTTCCATTGGAATCCTGGTTTCAGACTTTGGTAGTTTATATGTCATTCTCCACTTCAGCTATAGAAGCAGCAG
Source organism: Talpa europaea (assembly GCF_964194135.1). Lineage (NCBI taxonomy): Eukaryota > Metazoa > Chordata > Mammalia > Eulipotyphla > Talpidae > Talpa > Talpa europaea. Next base: position 46,632,882 of record NC_140072.1, read on the forward strand.
GTGGAATGAAAAGAGCCTGTTTCAAGCAGCCAGATTTTGTTTTGGTTGTCAGCTAAAACAGAAAGCCCATCATTCTGGACTTGGCAGCTTATTAGTAGAAAAGCCACTGGGAAGCTCTGAGTTAGTAATTTAGAGCACAGACTTTTCCCTGATACAGCTGCAGAGCAGCAGGTGGCTGTGACTTAAACAAACACTAGCTTTTAAAAAATGGAGTAAGGAAATGGAAAACTTTTTTTGAACATGTCAATATAGTGAAGGATGGAAGAGTTTATTTCTTCTACCTCTGGATTATCTTATTACTTGCCTAAATCAATCAATCTATCTATCTATCTATCTCACTCAATTCAATTTATTTTAACAAATATTCATTGAGCATCTAGTTTGTACCAGATACAGTGTTAGGTGTCAGGAAGCTTCATTTTCTGCTATAGATTTTTGTGCAGATACAGACATGAGTGTAGATTCATAATAAAGGAACAAAGAACAATGACATTCTTTCAGAGCACTTAGCAAAGAGTCATTTTGATCATGGAATGAGAGAAGTCTTCCAAGAGAAAGTGAACAGAAATTAAATGGATGAAAAGAATAGAACTGGACTGGAGATATAAGGTTCCAGTCAGAGGGAGTTGTCAGAGAATAATCTGAAGGATGTCAGAATGACTGAGGGTAGGAGAAAATAAAATAGGTATTTTCAATTTGTCTCTATCTGATGGATATGCTCCTATTAAAAATAGATCTACCATACAATCCAGCAATTCCAATTCTGGATGGAATCCAAAGGAAATGGAAGACAGAATTTTGATGAGATCTACACACTCCCATGTTTATTGAATTATTCACAATAGCCAACATATGGAAACAACCCAAATGCCCATCAGTGATGACTAGAGAAAAAGATGTGGTACATATACACAATAGAATATTGTTCATCCCTGAGGAAGGAGAATATCCTCTGATTTGTGATGGCATGGTCTTGAGTATATTATGCTAAGTGAGATGTCAGATGGAAAAAGACAAAGTACTGTATGAGATCACATATGTGGAATCTAAAAGTTCAATCTATAAAAACAGAATAAAATGGTGATTAACGGGATGGGGGGAGGGGATCAGATTTGTGGAGCTTAAAGGTACAATTGTAGTGAGTAGTAAATAAGCCTTAGAGCTTTATTGCACAGTATAATGAATATAGATAGTAATATTGTCCTGTAACAATACATGTGATATATATTGCTACAACAGCAATCATATTGCACTATATAGGGACATCAAAGCAACATGAAATATATCTTAATTGTATACAATGTAACATGTTCAATCTAACCCATAATAATGGAAAGGGCATTTTTTCTTAATTAAAAATTATTTTAATTATTTAAAAAATTGTATCATTTTCCATTGCTGTAGGATTAGTTTACAACACGATATAGAGTTATAGATTCATACCTCATCAGATGTACCCTTCCACACCACCCCCACCACCATGGCACCAATAATCTCCCACCACAGTCTGTTGGATCCCTTTTACTTCCCATTACCACTCCCTTTCTGCTAGCTTCAGCTATGCAGTCATATTTGTAGGGCTTGTTTTGGTATAATATTGTTTGTTCTATTGTTTAATTTCTTTATATTCCCCATATGGGTGAAATTAACCAGTATTTATCTTTCTGCTTGACTTGTTTACTTACCATATGCCCCTCCAGTTCCAACCATGTTGTTTCAAATGGCAAGATTTTATCTTTAAAAAAAAAAAAACAACTGATAGTTTACCACTGTGTATATATATATAGACACATATATGTGTGATATATATGATATATAGGTGATATATAGATACAATCTATAGATATGTATAGATGTGATATATATATATAGGTGTGATATATATTTATATGGCGTCCTTAATTTATTTATCACTGGGAAGTTGTTTCCATAACTTGGCTATAGTAAATAGTGCTGCAGTGACCATTAGGAGTGTATATATCCTTTTGAATTAGTGTTTTTGAATTCTTTGGGTAGATACCTATGAGTGGAATTGCTGGATCACATGGTACATCTATTCTTAATATTTTGAGAAGCCTCCATACTGCTGTCCACAGGAGCTGGACCAGTCCACATGCCCACCAACAGTGAAGAAGTGTTCCAAAGTGTATTTCAGACTCCCTCTACCAAACCATTTGCCCTGGGAGTTGGATGCCCTAAGCCACAAAGGTATGCAGGAAGCTCTTCTTGTCATATGGAGTATGGAGAGGACAGAAGGAAGAACTGAAAAAAGGAGATGGAGACTAAGAGAAGCTATGGGAATACATTTAGAGTAATAGGAGTGTAAAAAAAAAAACAAATGGTTCTAAAATTATGATAGCTTTTGTCTATACATAGTTATCACCTGAAAGATATAATGCAAAAATATTATTCATAAGAGTTATATAAATGTAAAACACCTGTGATTATCTTAATCAGAAATTTGGTGCAAAGCCTAAAGAAAACTATTGTACAAAACTCTGTAGATGCTATTAAGACAGGTTATTAAAATGATTTGACAAGATGCATAAAAATAAAACGTTCATGAATAGGACCTTTAACTTGTAAAAATATTATAGGTTCCTAAATTTTTATAGATTTAATATGATTCCAATTAAATTCCAACAGGATTTTTTTTGAAATATGTAATTCTGTTAGAAGAAATGATCAAATAAATTAGGGAAGTTTAAAAAAAAGAAGTGCTACTTTACTAGACACTAAACTAGTGCCTCGTAAATACTAACATTTTATACATAAAATCATAGCATTTTATAATATTGAAACAAAATCACATATAAGTCAATTGAAATAGAAAAAAGCTTAAAGCAGATATTTGCATATATAAGAATTTAGTATATGATTAAGGAGAGATTTTTAATTCATGCTTAAACAAAATATTAATTTATGGTGTGAGGACAATGAAAGAACTACATAGAAAATTGTCCAAATTTTATATTACACAATATGCTAAAATACATTCAGGTTAAATGAGAGTAAAGTGTAAAGCAATGTCACAGAAATATTTTACGAAAATACAGATTACTATTTATGTGTGAGGGTAAAACCCTTTTTAAACCCTTTTTAGGTCAAAGGTATAAACCATCACATAAATGGTTTGGCAACCATGGTTATTTTTTATACAAAAAAGTACTTAGCAAAGAGTCATTTTGATCATGGAATGAGAGAAGTCTTCTAGGAGAAAGTGAACAGAAATTAAATGTTGATTAAATTAAATGTTTAAGTTAAATTAAATCATGGGAAAAATTTTAATTCAGAGGATTAGATTCTTAATATATAAAACACTTGACAGATCAATGTACATAAGTAGGCAAATGAACAAAGACTTTGGATAGACAACTGACAAAAGAGGACAAGCAAATTGAATGTCAAGAGACACTTTGGCATGGCTTATCAAATTTGTAGAGAATTAAAATATATATAATATTGGGTCTTAGTAAGGGTGTTTGTGTTGGTGAGGAAAATGAAAATCCTCATTTTTTTTGTTAATGGAGATTTAAATGCTTATACCCTATGGAGAGTGATTTAATAAGGTACTACAACTTTAAAAATGCTTAATATGCTCACTCAGCAATACTTCTAGAAACTGATCCTAATGAAACAATCAAAATTGTGTGCAAAGAATTATCAATGAATATGTTTATCCTGCAGGTGTTAAAATAATAATGAATTTTAAAAGGTAATAGAAATAATCCAAATCTCTAAAAAGGAATTGGTTAAATAAATTTACATGAAAGAATATTATGTAGTCTGTAAAAATCATGCTGTATAAGATTTTAGTGACCAAGAGAAAACATTCCCTTTTCATTCTATGTTGAAGAAGAAGAAAAAAGAATAAGAAATGATATAAATTATGATCCTATTATAAAATCATCTCAAAATACGGTATACATATTTTAATGGAAGCATATCAACCCACTTATTGACAAAGATTATTGCTCAGTGTTAACATTAGAAAATATTTTAACTTCATTGTTTGTATTTTTCAGGTTTGTCACAAAGAATTAGAAAAAGAAAATAGGTGGTTCAAGGGTTGAAGTCTTAGTACTATCAAGCTATCACTAGCCACTGTGGCATAAGTGTGATTCCTGGCCAGGTTGCTAACCCACACAGCAGGGCATACTTCCCTGTCTCACCTCCTACTCCCCTCAGCAGTGTAGTTTTGTAGATTTGCCTGTTCTGCTCCCCACTCTGTATCTGCTGAATCCTCTCACCCCCTATACCTCTGGCCTACACCCCACTTCTTGTATGCATAAATAAGTAAAAATAAATATTTTTTAAAAAAGAAAATAAAACATATATACTCCATTTCAATAGCCCAAGCTCAGTGCATGGCATAGCACATTCTTGCAGAAATAGTGCATTAAGGGCCTCCCCTGTGGCGCAGTGGTTGAGCGCTGGGCTGTGAAGCTGTCTGCAGCCTCTGTAGTGCCAGTTTGATGCCCGGCTACTGGGTGAGTGTCCCACATGGTGCTCAGACCTCTCCTGCCGCCCGCTGCTCCCCTCAGTAGTGTACTTTATCAGTCTGCCTGCTCTGCTCCCTGCTCTGGCTCTGGTGAATTCTCTCGCCCTCCCGCACTTCTGACTGTACCCAGTGCGTGTATAAATAAATAAAAATAAATATTTAAAAAAGAAAAATTATTAAAAAAAAAAGAAATAGTCCATTAAAACATTTAGTGATAGGAGTGGGATGTCTGGAAACAAGAAAGCCAGTGACAGTGTGGATGGTACATGTCCCCTGTACTCCTGGCTGCCTGGTACACTCAAGCTCCAGAGGACAGTGAACAATTTGCAAAATATTGCAGAAATTACATCCTTCTCTCTCTTCTCTGCTTTCTTGCCCTGCTGTACATACCCAGAGTCAGAGCAAAGAGTTGGGTGGGTAGGGGTACTAAAATCCTGGGGAGATAGTAAGTAGCCAAGCTCTGGTACTATGGATTGACAGACTTCTTGTTCTCTCTGTGTACTCCCCAGCTGCTGTGACCTCCAGAAGTAACTTTTATGTAAAATACAAGAAAAGTCCTTTCTTCTTTATATAGCTGACAGATCAGAGAATCAGAGGAAATGGCAGTTAACATGGATTGGGGATCTCTTAACTAAATAGGCCAGGAGAACTTCATCCAAAGAGTCAGCTTGATGAACGAGAATTCCCTATATCCCACATGAAAATGAGTGAGGTTGGCTGGAATTGGGGCACAGGTGAGCGTAAGACCTGGATAGAAACCAGACTAAACTGGACAGATTAAAATCAATACTGTATTGAGAATGCCCATGTTCTACTCATTCAGTCTGTTTTCTTCTTTCTGTCTCTCCATATTTATTAAGCACCAACTAAGTACCATCATTATTAAGCACCAATTGAGTATGAAACTGGGACTCCCACTTTCAAAGGACCCTTCAGGCTAGAGTCTGTAATTGGCAATTGGCTCATATCCCCTTCCAAAGTTTTCTGATTTTCCTTTTAAGTTTTTCTTCTATTACCCCCATAGTTTTCTGAAGGATGAAGTGATGATGTGTACTGTCTGTCATGATATTAGTTAGAGGGTAGCATTTAGCCGCATTTTCTTTAAAATGTGATTAATGCTGAGAAGGATGAGATCCTAAGTCAGTGGAGTCAGGTAAGGTGTGGGAGTAAGGGAACCTCTTGAAATGCTTCCTCAGCCCATAGTCAGATATTCTGACTGAATAGATCTAGGCTAGGGTCCAGATGGTCTTTGTGTTTTAATAATGCCCCTTAACTTACAAAAACTGTATGTGATTTAAGGTTATAGGTTCATGCCTCTTTAGAAGCATCCATAATCCTCCACTGTAGTCCACTTTGCCCCCTCCCTCTTTGCTTCCACCACTCCCCGCATCCTCCCCTTCTGCCAGCCTCAGTTCTACTATCTTATCTCTGGAGTTTGCTTTGGTATAATGTCTGTTCCATTGCTCTATTTCTTTATATTCCACATATGCATGAAATCATGCAGTCATTTATCTTTCTTTTAAGAAACAAGAAAGGTCTTGTTCAACATGCTCTGCGTTTCAGGGAACATTTTAGAGAGATTTTCTATTTCCGTAGTAGAATTTCAGAGTTCCAATGGAGTTCCTTGAGGTCAGTAATGAGGGCGGCAATAGCAGGGCAGAAGGTTTAGTTTCCAAAAGGGAGTATCAATCAGTGTGGACCACTGATTGGGCCAATCAGTGTGGAATAGCCCTCTGACACATGTCTGTCAGGTAGCCTGTAACCTACCCAAGGTACTGACCTCCTCTCCCTATGGGGAAGGAGACAGAGAAATAGGCACTTTTAGATTTTTTTGATTTTACTTCTGTCACTTGCTGTGTTCTGTTCACTCCGTCTTCTGTTACCTTTCTATTTCAGTGCTGACTAGATTCTTATTCTGGTTGAGTTAGTGCATCTGATTTTCAGATCTCAGTATTTTGTTTGAGTTCAGAGACTTGGTTTGTTACATTTCCAAATCTAACCTCTGACCCTGGATATTCTCTGACCCAAGTTTTATTTCCTGGCCCTGCTGCGCAGCGGGATGACTGAGAGTGATGGTAAGTTGTGATGTGCAGTGGCCCCATGTTTTGGTTCACAAAAAGGACAGATTAGATGCTGGACACTTCTATCATAAAGCACTGGCTATAGAATCACATGGTTAACTGGCCATAAGGGAGTTTGTAATTTGACAAACCCATCTAAGGTTCTGCCTTGATGGAAATTCTGGAGTCTTGCCTCTGAAACTTTTATCAACAAAATACAAAATATGACTTTTTATTAAATTTCTACCTTTATGTGTTTTATTGAAGTGAAAGACAAGAGGCATATGTTTTACTGAAACTAGAAAAAATTGAAGATCTTATGCTCTGCATCTTTGAGTTCATGATTATTTAAGCAAGTTCTGATGAGCAGTATAAAAAGCATTTCATTTTGGATTCATGGTGACACTCATGCAGTGTGACTGGTGGTGGGGGGGGCAGCAGACCCTGATGCTTCTATTCTTGATGTTACATGTAACATCAGAAAGGTCTTGGGAGAAAGTAGTGAACATACTTGTGTGGATTGGCAAGGACTCTTTATCTTTTTCTGATCTGGTCTAGAGTTTGTAAGTATTGCTTCCAGGTCATTCTTCAGCAATGCTTCTATGTCATTCTACTTGATGTTTTTCTGATTTCTTCTTTCTCTGAACTCTTGAAACAATGTTTACACTATTCATTTCCCATTGAATACTTCTCATCCTTTCCTGTTTCTGATCTCTGCAATTCACTTTTCAGCATTTCGAGTGCATATTTCATGTTGTTCTTTCTTGTACATGGAGGCAAGTTTTCTATTCTTTCTCCCTGACTTCTGTCCATCTGCACATCTCACTTCCCTATTTCTACCTTACATCCTGTTCTCAAGAGCGGAGGAACTGCTATGCTGAGTGTTCACCAGCTGGGAGTCAATTATCAGTGTGGTTACTGTGCTTTGAAAGCCAACACTGTCTACAGTTCTTACTTTGGAACTTCTTGCTTCTATGTGATAATGTACCCTGGCAGCTCTTTTCTCCTACTTCACGGGTTAGCACTGTTTGGTGCTAGTGAGGGTGGAGTTATTTATGTTAGTCGCATGGCTATGTATGTGGGATAGAGATTTAGACTGAAGCCCGATCTGTGTCCTCTGAGACAACTCTTACCAGAGAGCCCTACCTTGTGTCTTCATTACACCATCCAGTGCAACCAGAACCCACTGAGAAATCTTAACGCAATGTATTTTCCATAGGGCTTTCACGTTGTGTGTGCTTGAATGAGTAAACAAAAGGATGAAGTAACAAAGAAGCAAAAGAAGATGGTCTTTTGAAAGATACCTGAAAAGGTCTTTTGAATGTTTGACAGCAGTGGAAGAAGACACACTCCTGTGTCTGGGAAGGGCTGGCTCGAGGCACAGTGGTCCAGTAGTTAGCCCGGTAGTGAGGGGCCCTCTTTCTTTCTCAGTCTTTAGTTTTCTAATCCTGCCTTCAGGCTGTCCTGATTCCTCATGCTGTTATTATTCTATTAGTTTTCAATTCAGTATTTAACCTCAGACACAGTCTTTGTCCACCTGTAAGGTGAAATAAGCTCATTGTTTAAACACTCACGTATTTGGTGACATGGCCCTGAGGTCCACAGGAAATGTCTTTCAGAGCTTGTCGGGGAGGGTTATAGCAAGAAGATTCCATTGGGATTGTTAGTCTGTCGGGACTAGAGGAGGGAAGAAGAGAACAAGCTGACATTTGAAGGGAACTTGAGATATGGTTTATTTCTATTTATTGTAGATGAGAGTTTTCAAGGTCTAATACAGTGCCAATAAAGTGGCTTTGTGTCTAACATGGAGGAAGGGCCACTTGGAGTGGGCCACTTGTCCGCTTCCCTTGCAGGTGTGACCATCAGGGCAGCTGTTCCTGGCATTATCATGTGGAGGGGAGCAAAGGCCCTGTTGAAAAATCATTCCTTTGTTGGCCTACCATGGCGCTGGGAATGCTCACCTTAGTGGATTTAGGTATATTTTGCAAAGCCCTTGCCAAATAATAATTGCGTTGCCTTGGAAGTAATGTACGTTGAAATTATTACCCTAACTGGGAGAGCCATTGTATAAACTCATAAAAACCTAGGACACGTGGGCATGGGCTCTTTGATAGAGCATGGTGGCTCATGCCAGGGGATAGAGCAGAGGTCTAATCAGTTTGGAAGACTAGTGTGTTTTCAGAGAGGGCATATCAGGAGCTTCTGGATATAAGAAAAGGGAGTGAGGTTTTGAGTTTCTGGAGGTGGTAAGGGGAGAAGAGGTCTGAATAGAAAGAAGGCCCTGGAAGGTAATGTTTTCTAAGTTCAGAATTTTTGTAATCTTGATTTTTCTGTCTGTGATTACTTTTATTTCTATTTATTTTTTATTTATTTATTTTTAAGATTTATTTATTTATACAAGCACAGGGTACAGTCAGAAGCGTGGGAGGGTGAGAGAATTCACCAGAGCGGGCAACAGAACAGGCAGACTGACGAAATACACTGCTGAGGGTAGCAGCGGGCGGCAAGAGAGGTCTGCACACCACGTGGGACCCTTGCTGGCGGCCTGGGATGGAACTGGCGCTGCAGAGACTGCAGGCAGCTTTGCAGCCCAGCGCTCAACCACTGCGCCACCAGGGGAGGCCCATTTTTATTTCTATTTAAATATGTTGGGAGGGGATCAACAGTTTACCATAAAGGAGTGAATTATTAACTGCATAATAGATTACATTAGATTACCAAAATCTTTCCTCTGTTAAGAGCAGAGCTCTCCTTCGGTACTTGATTTTTTTTCCTGCCGGGCTCACCACTGACAGAAAATTTGAATTCAGGGATTGTTTTCTTTCTGATGAAAGTGAACAAGAGATGAAGGGAGTGGTAATAGGGTGAGGGCTTATAATAAACATCTTTTTCAGAGTATGGATGGCTTGTCTGTCTATACTCCCCAATGAATGAGATAATTGAAATATAGCCTTAGCATCACTCCATAATTCCTAGGAAATATGAAAATGGCCCTTTATACTGTGACCTGTCTTGGCCTGTCACCCACCTTCTGTGCAAGAAGGAAGGGAGGGGGAAATTCATATATCTTGTCAGTTGGGGAATTAAGGAACTGTCCATGATCTTCTCTTCACTGCATGAAAACAGTGAAAAGGCATGAAACCAGGTTCCAAAGAAGTTGTACGACATTCAATTGCTTTTTAATAGCCCTAATTAGAAGACCCATTTTTGTCAACAAGTTATTTGACTGTCCTATTTCCCCAGTCAAAATGGATGAACCTGCTTACTACCTCTGCTCTCCAGGTCCTATCCTGTCCTTGTTCCTCTTCCAGCAGTGACCTCTTTTTAGACAACTAACGATGATACAGTTATCACTATACTAGCTGCCATTGACTATGCTATGCTGTCATCAAAAACAAACACTGAAACTTCACTGACTGGGATAAAATTTTCTTTTCATGGATATCTGATGTGGGTCAGCTGGGTTTCTCTGCACCTGCTGAACCAGCTGCCCAAATTCTGCCTCCCTGAGGTTGCTGCCACGTGGTTTCTAAAGGGAAGTGTAAGATATAGGAGACACTGCTGCTCTCTTGTCTCCAGCAGGAAGTAGGGGAAGAAAGCATCTCTCCCACTTTGCCAGAATGTAGTCAATGGCTCCAGTTTAACTGCAAACAAAGTAGGTCAATGTCCAGGGAGAGAAACTGGTGTGGTGAGTACGTGGCTTAATGTTAACTCTGTAGTCTCACTGGCAAAGGCGTTCAGTCAGAGGCTGCCAGATAGAACCAAAAAAGTGCCAGGGCTGTGAGATCAGACTGATGTATGGATTTCGAGCATTAGTTCATTTCCCGGAAGTGAAGGGGTTGTGAGGGAAGCAAAATGATGTAACATTCCTACAGTTTTCAGTTCATTACCTGGCTCAGGGCAGGCACTCAAAAAGTATTTCCCTTCACAGTCTGACTATGCTGGGTAAAGCCTTGGGAGCAATGGGAATAACAATACAAGTTCTTCTGTTTGTGGCTTGAATAGGTCAGTTTTCAGAGGACATGCGGTGGGAACCTGCTAAAAATTTCAGGGTAATTCCTTCAATTTATTCCTTTGGCCTCTCTTTGGACTGAACATTTACTAGGATAAACAGGAATATCTCTGACCATCAGACTGTTGCTCTAGAGAAATAAACATTTTCCTTCTTCTTAATTAATCTGTCTACTCCCTACAGCAATTTTAACAAGCTATGATGTGCAGAAAGATGAAACAGTCCAATTATTTTTCTATACTGCTATAATCCTTTTACAAGTACTTGCCTCTGATGTATAATCTCCTAAATCAGACACAAAAGAATCCTAGCTTTGATTTGACAAGCCTATCCTTCTCACAAAGGGGGGAGAAACCACCCACCCAAACCCTTGATTCTCTCAACAGCTGTGAAATGGTCCCTTTAGAATGAAGTCTTTCCACTGTTGCGAGCAGAGCTCTTCATCTGGGCCTGACTAGCTTCCTGCAGGGCCCACACCACTGATGTCACATTTGGATTCCATGATTGTTTTCTTTCTGATCAGATATGAACAAGACACAAAGGGAGTGAAGTTGGGTGTGGGAGGAGAAACCCATGGTAAGGGAGAAAAAATATGAAGTGGAAACAGTCAGGGAAGCAGGAAAAGAGGAGAGGGATGGAAGATGCAGGCAAACAAGCTTGATCCCATCAGTTCATGAAAAACCTGGGAGGGAAAACCAGCTAGAGATAGAAAGGGAAGCCCCAGCTTTGAATTTTATGGGATTTGAGAACTGGTTTTGATTCTGAATCTGCCATATCATAGCTATGTGCTTTTAGCTGCCAAAATAACTCTTGTAAAATTAAAAAAAGAAAGAACTGTGTGGAATGCAAGGCAGCATACAAATATGAGTCATTTTCATTATTTTTATCAAGATGTAATTAGATACATGTTGAATTAGATTGACAAATAGGACAGGCAACTCTTACTCATTTAAGGCAATTTCTGCATACGTATCATATGTGACATATTGAGTGAAGAATCACAAGTCATCGGACATGCAAACAGGAAGTAGTCTTGTTTTTCTAAACAGCTGCTACCAGTGGTGCACTTTCTGTTTGGCAGCATGATTCCTTATGGCCTCTGTCTGATAATCCTCATTTCTCAATTTTTGAGAAAAGTCTAGCACAGAATATCTTGAACTCTTTCTCCTTGAGTTAAATTTATTTCAAATTTCTTTTTTGAAAAGTAAATGTCACCTCTCATTTTACAAAGTCACTTCCATGATGCCATCATTTCTTTTGTAATAATTTGTTTCCAGTTTTATTGAGATATAATTGATGTAAAATATTATATATGTAATGATTTGATACATGCATATGTTGTGAAATGACTATATAATATGGTTAGTTAACACATCTGTCACCTCATAGACTGTGTGTGTGGTGAGAACTTTTAATATCTAGTCTCTTCTTAACTCTTAAATAGTACATTATTGCTAACTATGGTCATCATGTTGTACTTAAGCGGAATCATCTGGTAGATCTATTTAATTTTTTGGGAAATCTCCATAATGTTTTCCATGGTGGCTGCATCAATTTGTATTTCCAGTAACAATATACAAGGGTTTTATTTTCTCCACATCCTTGCCAGAACTTTTGTCATTTGGTAGTAACCATTCTAATACATGCAAAGGGACATCTCATTGCGGTTTTGATTTGCACTTCCCTAATGATCAGTGATGTTGAGTGCCTTTACCATGTATACCTATTGTCCATTGCAATATCTTCTGTGGGAGAAGTCCTGTGCCTGTTTTTAAAATCAGATTATTATTTGCTACCGAGTAGCATACACTTCTTATATATTTTGGATATTAACTATTTTTTGTGTAATATGAAATTGTTTCTCCCATTCCTTAGTTTGCCTTTCTTTTTTTTTTTTTTTTGCTTTGCTGTGTAACAAATTTAGTTTGATGTAGCCCCAGTTGTTTACTTTTGCTTTTGTTGCCTTCACTTTTGGTATCAAATCCAAAGAATCATTGCCAAGATTCATGTCAAGGAGCATTTCTCTCTGTTTTCTTCTAGGAGATTTAAATATGTTTCAGCTCTTAAATTTAACCCCTAAATTCATTTTAAATTCATTTTTTAAAAGATTTATTTATTTATGCATACAAGAACTGGGATGTAGAGTAGAGGTGCGGGATGTGAGAGGATTCACCAGAGATTCTGGAGAGCAGAACGGGCGGATCTACTGAAATATACTGCTGAGGGGAGCAGTGGGTAGGAGAGGAGAGGTCTGCTGTGCTATGTGGGTTGCTCCTGGCTGGGGGGGTCGAATTCATGCTGCATTGGCTGGTGACACCTTGGTAGTGCTTTCTTTAACTCTTGCACCACCAGGGAAGCCACATTTTGAGTTCATTATTGTGCGTGGTATAAGACTCTTGTAAATATTTGGAATAAAGTGACAATCAAGTGATGTTGAAAAATTTCAGAGATGAAAAATTTCAGACAATTCCACAAATGGGATTTCATGAAATCCAAGATGGATTATGGCCTGTGAGTGAGAGCTCCTTGTATTTGATAAAAAAGAACATTTACTTTCATAAAATGGGAACTTGAGGTCAACCATTTTGTTAGGTGAATAATAGCAACTCCTTGTTCCTTTCAAATTCATTGTATTGTCAGTTAAACCATTCAGTTTTCTGTTTTGTAATGGAAGACTGACTCACTGTTATGTTTCCTTGATTCTGTTCTTGGAAATATTTTTATTGGAACCATATAACTTTAGAGTAATCTTCCCTTGAATGTAAACCTTAATTTTTAACTTTAGTTAGTATGATTACTAACTTAGTATTAACTTTAATACTAAGTTCAACAGGATGTGTTTTCACAAGCAAAAGTTGGGTACTGAATCCCCTATGTAAGATCCATCTATTGATTTCCTTTAGCTTTACAGGTCAGTACTTACTGCTTTGTTATGTTCTGATGATTAGACCCAAGGTCATTAGGAAGCTATCACTGAGGAATGCTATTGACAACAAAATCCTAGGAAATGAAATGGAAGCACAGCAGCCATTCACAGGGAAGTTCCTGCAGGGTGACTCCAGTACCTATTCTCTTTTATTTTTTTTCCTCCTCCTTTTCCTTCTCCTCTATTTCAATTTCTATAGTCATTATTTCTTCTACTGATGCAGTTTGTTATGAGGATCCTGCAGAGACATCCAGTAAGTTAATTACATTTCAATCATGGAAATAGAGAATCTCAGAGTTGGAAGAAAGCCATGTAGTCCTGTGGCCTGCCCTTTGTGTAATTCCTCTTCTAGTGTCCTGAAAATATGTCTCAGAAACTGTTTAAACAACTGGGAAACCTATTATGCTAGGTGGCAGCACATCCATGGATATCGCAACCATGTCCTTATGAGGAACTTATCACCTTCAGATATTGAATATAGCTATCTTCTTTCAGATTTCTTCTCCATTTCAATAATTCTTTTCTCATTATCACCACATTATTTGACAAAAGTTAAGACCTCTGTCACCTTGGTTGTTCTTTATAGTGCATTTACTTTTAAGTGTTATCCTCAGATTTGAACCCAATATTCCAGGTATGGTCTGATCAAGCACAATAGAGGAGAATTATATCCAATGATATTCATTAAAATAGCTAAGTTTTCTTTTCTCCTCTCTTTTTCAGGTATTAAACAAAATTTCTTTTATACTTGTTCAGTTGAATTGTGGAGTCAAGGACAAGATTCTGCATTTGTAGGTACTAAGTTCCATATTATTAATTTCTTTTCAAAATATTTTCTTATTATATGAAATACCCAGTCTACTTACCTTATACTTTATAATTTTTGAGCCTTGCAAATAATTTCATTCTTTAATTAGTAACACAGTTTTAGGTGAAGATTTCTTCTATGGTTTTGCACCTATTTCTAAATTTTCGTTCTATGCTAGGATATTTTACTTTTGTCTTGCCCTACCTAGCCAGGAGAAGCTATTTTCAGACAAACCACAAGTTCCAAATTTAAAAATTTGTCCACAATGCCACATTTTCTTTTTTATGTTTCAGAACATCCATTATTTATATTTTTAATTCAAGCATTTCAGAGTTGGAAAACACTTTGAAAATCATATAGTCTAGTGATCTGTCCTGACATCATTTATATTCCATGTGTGTTCTGAAAGTCCCTTAGAAATGATTTCTCCCTTCTCTATTTGATTTTTAGAGAAGAATTGTGGTGTTTTCTATTATTTGTCCAAATTTTCTCTTTGACCATCTTCCAGAATGTGCATAAATTGATGATTATTTCTCCTTGACCAATTTTCAGGGATCTGTGATTTTTAACTCCCCTAATTACCTGAGTCAAGGAGATAGTTTACTCTTCTCTGTCTCTTCTGTATCTCTGCTTCTAATGACTTCCATTATGGTATTTCTATCTGACTGTACCTGACTTCCAACTTACTATTTAATGTCATATTGCTTTCAGTTCTTTTAATGTCATATTTCTTTTAATGTCATATTGCTCTCAGTTCTTTGCAGTACCCAGTCCTCTACTGGAAATAGGTCTACCTTTTCCTGCAGTTTCTGTGTTTCAGTCTTTTTCACCATCTCTACTTGGTTCTTCTTTGCTTCAGGCTTCCTGTCTTTCTTCTCAGAAATTATACTTCATGCACACCTCTGTCTCCCTCTCTTTGTGGCGGTTTTTGTGTGTTTTTATTGCTTTTTTCCCCCAACAAGTTCTTGTACAACAGCTCACAGTCCTTCAGTTACGTAGCAGTTCTAGTGGAGACTGTCGATGCTCACAAGGCCCTCTCTTTCATATGGTCCTTTGTGATTAGAATGGCTGTATGACTAGCTCTGATCCCCCAGGTGTCACTTCCAGGCTGAGGATAGTTCAGTATCTACTGAGACTTCCCTGTGCTGTCTTCACCTTCTGCTGACTGATCCTCTATGAAATCATAGGTTGGTAGAACCACAAGTTGGAAGCTGTCTTGGTCTCCAGTATGGTAAGAGGATAGCAAACCAGCCCATATCAGACTGTGCTGTGGGTGAAAAATGAACTGTTCTGTTAAGATGCTGTATATGGGGTTTGTTTGTTACCACTGCATAGAATAACCTATCCTGACTACAATGACTTTTGTCTGGTTCTATGATAGGCAAGTTGGGAGACTGCTGAGAATTCATAGGACATTAGAACTGAGAGTTTAGAGCCTTTAGAGTGTTAGGAATCAGCACTACTTGTGAGTCATGGATTTGTATTTGTGTTGATCAGTTTTTCAGATGTCTTGAATTTAAATATTTTCTGGGTCTTTTTAAGGGGCAGCAAATGTTATTATCTTTTCCATCTCCTATGCTTTGGCCATTCAAAATGCAAGCATCAACCATTTTTTGGTTCATAATAATATCTCTGATTTAGCTTCAGCCAACAGTTTTCAAAAATATCTAGAAAAACTGCTTTGCTTTGCCAAGCCCGCACCAAGGCCCCCATTATTGTGAACTCTCTCCCGCTGTCTCAGCAATGTCATTTTTCAGTTCAAAATGCTGGAGGCTACCATTTAGGTGTGTGGCCAAATGTGCCTGACAGCTGTCTTCCCTAAATTGGGGACAGCAGCTGAAAATTTGCCCAGAGAAGAACTGGGCAGATTTTTGGCTTCAGGGAAATCCTGGAGCAGCTCACAACTTTGATTCCCCACATGTCTGCAACAGAAGGTGCACGGAATAGTGATCAAGTGTTGCTTCCTAGGTGATTTTATACCGTCTGGACCATGATATCAGAGAGGCTTTATGATGTTACAAAAATGCACATTGTTTCCAGATTCCTATAATCAATATCTTCCTGAGGCAAGGGAATATCCCCAGAGGATAAAGAACTGTGTCCTTTGAGACTTGGTTCCAAATATAATTGGAGAGACATACAGCAGCTATAATATCATCATCTTTGGAAGCTCTAAGTTCGGTCCAAACAGGCAATCTCATCTTCTAACCCTAGGTCAAACTCCCAGATTTATTTCTAAATCTCCTTAAAGTTAATGATTTGCAACAGCAGAAAAGTTTCAGGATAACAGACTGTTCTTTCTCTCTCTCTCTCTCTCTGTCTTTTAAGAAGATAAAATGATGTTTTATTCTCTCCTATTAAGGGAGCTAGATACACAGTTCTGAAAATAGCACATTTCTGCTAATGGCATCAAGACTGGTCTCTTTTCTTAAAATGTGATATTTTCTTGGGCAAGGATTCAAAAACAGGCATGGTTTTCAGCAGCCTCTTCCCTTTGATCATTATAATTGAATAATTATTATATACACTTGAATGTTCTATTTATGCTAATGCATTGGTTATAGAGAATGACACAACAGTATTCAGATTACGTTGGCTGTATTAAGAATGGAAAAAAGGCTACATTGAGGTAATTTTGTTTCATTATTTTTGTAATTATTTCCTCCTCATTAATGCTCCTTAAGATTCAAAGCTAGTGTTTATTGAGCAAAATTGCTCTTTCTTAGGCTAGATCATTGTTCACAAAATCCTCAAGACTGGGAAACATTTATATCAACCCTCCCTGTGTTTATCACTTATGATTGGTCTCTTCTTGGTAAAAGAGGACTAGATTAAATAAGTTGGATGTTTATTTTTCTCTGGCATGGAAGTGTGGAGGCAGGCAGGCAGTCTAAGGCTGGGATGATGCCTCTGTTCTACAAGTTGTGAGCAATCCAGGCTTGTTGATCCACTTTTTGCAACTTTTATATCTAATGTCAACCTATGATCCAAGACATTACACCAGCTCGAGTCCTTAGGTTTAAAGTGTAGTCTACAGGAAGGAGAAGGGACAGGGGCAAGTGGTACCCACCAACTGACTGTTAAGTATAGGCCCTGGAGTGTCCCATATTTTTGTTAGATCTCTTAGGCAGTTAGCTCCATATAACTAACTTCAAAGAAGCTTGAAAAACTTAGTGTTTTGTTTCTGTTCTCCCTAGGCATTCATGAATTCATCTTAAAAATCTCGGGTTCCATTCCTACAGAAAGGGAAGACAGTTGATTGGTAGTCGCCCAGCATTCTTGGCATCATTATCCTCCCACCCTTGAACGAACCAAAGGGACATGGATGGCAATTTTGTTGAAGAGCTATCTAAATTAGGCTGATAAAGGGTCATTTGTGTTTTGTCCCAGTTACTGACCCAATGAACATTTATCTTGACCCTTTGGAGAACATTTCATCCTTTCAGTTGTATTTTTTATGGAGCCCATTTGTATTCTTCAAGACTTAAAGCTCTGGCTAAAACTCAAATGTTCTTTGAGAATATTAATGGATTAACAAGCATGATGTAGAACAAAGTACACAGATGTTAGAATCTGTTTTGTCATTTATTAAGTGAATCTATGTGGAAGTGAATGTTAATATCCTGGTCTTCATTTTCTCATCTGTAAAATGAGTATTATTATACCTTACATATTTTTTATGTTTACAAAGTGCAAAACTGATGATTAAAAATGATTCCTCCTATGCCGTTCCCTACTAGCCACATGCCAGCTCCAATCAGATTCTTATATTACTGAGAACTGAGTCTCGAGCAGGTATAACTGATGATGGTTAAGTTTTGACAAAGCAGGGTCAGAATTATTCTGGGAAAGAAAGGACATTTTCTGGAAGATTCTAGATGAGTGGCTGTGGTATAAGGTCCTGAGCAAGAACAGGAAGGCTCAGACCACCAACTGTATCTAGGAGCATGTTTATTTTGATATGTTGTTATAATAGTTTTAATCCAGCATGGGATCATTTTGTCATAATCTGAAACATAAACCACTAAACTTTCAATTTTATATGATTTTCAAATAGGAGAAGCTATTGTTATCTGAAGTGATAACAAAAGGATTGCTTTGAACAATGTTATGAGTGCCAAGAGTGCGCATGAGACTAAAAGATGGTATAAGAATCCGAGATGACTATTGTACCTTTTTATTTATTTTTTTTAGAATACAGAAGAGTCTTTACTTTTTACCTTGAATGTTTTGGAGCATTAAATCTTTTCTTTGATAAACAAGAAGTATGTAGGCAAGATCAATGGCCTGGATGCGAGAGCCTTCAGGATCACAAAAGAAAAACACCCTGACACACGTCATAATTGGCATGTAGAGAAATTCTGCTCAGAAAAAGTATTTTTCTAGACTTCATATTAGGTGTTGCTGTTTTAAAAGCCTGCTGTGTGGAAAGTCCTACACATTTAAGAAGAAAGCAAAAAAAAAAAAAGATAATGTGGCTAGGTAGCTTATCTTTGGTATAATGCAGTGGTCATACTCTTTGTGTTAACTTTGCTGTTCTTAGTAGGAATTTAAGGAGTCAAGTAACATAGCCACCATAAGAAGAAATTTGGTATATATTTTAAATTACTGTTACATGATATAAAGTGGTTACAACTGAAAAAACAGTGAAATGAAGATTTTTGAAAAAAGAAATAAGTTTAACTGTCAATTACTATGTGTGCAATTTTTATGTGTAGAAATAAAAATGACCGATTTTCTGCTATAAATTGGGGTGTAGATATCATGTGAGGCAATTGTTAGGCCAAGAAATAAAAATGAGTCATATGTGGCCACAATTTTCTAAGTTTTAAATTGTATATGGAAATTGACCTTAAATGACACTGTGGATTAAGTCCCAAACCCTGAAACTAACAATATTAATTGGCTGAATTACAATTGAACTCAAAATATATACTTTTCTCCCAACAGAAATTCAGCCTTTTTTCCTTTCTTTCTGTTTTAATCAACCAGGAAATCAGTTTGAACTGGACCTGCATTTAAATATATTCAAAATCCAAAGATATAAAACACCAAAAATATATCCCGGATCAAACAAAAACATCATTGGAGAGGGTCAAACTATCAAAGTAGTCTCTTGAACAGACACAAGCTTATTGACTATCCTCTACCTCCCTTCTACACTTAAAAAAATGCAGACACTTTCTCTTTTGTCTTCATTGGCTTCTGGTGCCCTTTCCAGCATTTAGATTTGCATTCACTTGTCATGTGGCAAATTTTGCATTGTAAATATTTGCTTAATACATGACAGACTTCTCATTTCACTAATATTTGATTTCATCCTGGGCCTGCCTTTTGGTTTTTAATTGAAAGTTTCATGGAATAAACATGCTGGGCTCTCGATTCTCAATGCATCAATTCATGGAGAGCAGAACTTGTGCGTGCCCTGGGATGCTGTGTTTATTGATTGATAAGCTGAGGTTTTAGACAGGTCCTTTCACTAAGTGAGAATGGAGGCAGATAGTTACAGAGAAAGAGAGAATTGTGGAATTTGATAATGTGCCTCTCTTTATATGTGTTTGCATGTGTCAAAGAAATTGGGAAATTTGGATTTGTATTTTAAACATCACCAATGTTCTGTTTCATTTAGATGGACGAGCCATCGACTGGCTCTGATCAGTCACCAAGATAACTTGCACTAGGAAACAATCACTGAGGAATTATTGGGACTGGGTGAATGATAAGGGAGAGATGTTTGCTTGCATGTCTTCAAAACCACTTTCCAAGCATTGGAACTTTGTCAGAGCCTGCCCTGGTTTTACCCTGTGTGTAACACCTTCGCTCTCCCCAATACCAACATCCCGTCATTTATTTACGGGCTACTCAGAGCTGACGTTGGTGCACCTCAGGGTTTGGTATTTGGTGCTACATTATTTTTATTTTATCTTCCTCTCAAATACATTGAACCGGATCATAAAATACCACTGTTCAGACACAGGCACTCATGAGAAAGGAAGGCACAGACCCAACACTGAGAGACAGGGATCAGGTTTGTGTTTTCTGGAGCTGGAGGGGGAAGAGAGCACTTTACCCTAAATTAGTTGGGGTGTGTGTGTGTGTGTGTGTAAGTAACTTGAAGTACTCGTGTGTGTGTGTGTGTGTGTGTGTGGTGTGTGTGTGTGTGTAAGTAACTTGAAGTACTCTTGGGATAAAGGCTGTGGATATTTTCTAAAACTCCCGAATGAAAGATGCCTAATAAATCTTCCAAGTTTCCGTTAGCACTTTTGTTCTGTTTGTCTTGGTGGGGCTCTCCCTAATGCACTGTGCACACGATGGAGGACAAAGCCAAGATGGCTGCACTATTTTCTCTGCTGATGTCCATTAGAGTCAGTGCTGGGCTGATGGGGCCCTGGGGCTTCTCCTAGAGATAGGCACTGATGGTTTTTATTAGCGAGAAATCTGTATTTTTCTGTCTTCGTTTTTCCCTGGGAGAGATCCTCTTCCCTACCAGTAGAATGGGAGTTATTACCGGGACATTTGTGCCTCTTTCTGTAACCTCCTCTGTTAGTCCTTTACCCAGGAAAAAGAGTGACTTACAGTGTTTGATGGCTGAGATTAATGGTGAGAGTCTAACCTGTTTATATATGTATGTGTGTGACTTTGCATTATGATATGTAAATTTTTGGTGTGTATCATTATAAATCAACATCAGTACTGTAAAAGTCAATTCTATCCTTCACCACATAGTTGACTTCTTTTATCTGCAGTATCCACCACCCTTCCTTGTTACCTTCTGACAACCCACAAATTTTATCTTTGAGCTTAAAAGTTTATTTTTTAAATTTCCTTTATTATTTTGTTTGTGGACCACATATGAGGGAAATCATACAGTGTGTTTTTTCTCCACATGACTTCATTAAGCATGGTACTCTCTAGTTCAACCATGTTGTTGCAAGTTACAGGATTTCATTGTTTTTAAAAATAGCCGAATAGAGGGCCTCCCCTGGTGGTGTAGGCGGTTGAGCACAGCTCTGTGAAGCTGTCTGCAGCCTCTGCAGCGCGGGGTCGATCCTGGCCAGCTGGCGAGGGTCCCACATGGCGCGGCAGACCTCTCCTGTCTCGCCTGCTGCTCCCCTCAGCAGTGTATTTCATCAGTCTGCCTGTTCTGTTCCCCGCTCTGTCTCTGGTGAATCCTCTCACCCTCCCACGCAGCTGGCCTGTACCCTGGTTCTTGTATAAATAAATAAATATTTAAAAAAAAATAAAAATAGCCGAGTAGAATCCTATTGTGTATATGCACCACATCTTTATCCACTCACCTGTGGATGGACACTTAGGTTGTTTCCAGCTCTTGCTTATTATAAATAGTTCTGCAATATACATGGGTGCTATATATTCTCTGAATTAGTGTTTTTGTATTTTTTGGTAAATACCCAGAAATGGGTTAATATTTTGGTAAATACCCAGAATTTCTAACTTTATTTTCTTGAGCAGTCTCCATACGCATTCCATAATGGCTTTACCAGTTAATATTCCCACAGCAGTATACAAAGTTTCACTTGAGAGACTAACTTCTTCTGCACCCCATTACCTGGATGAGGAAGCTAACATACTGAAATACAAAGCTTGTCCAATATCCATGCTTTTGAAGTCTCTATTTTGCCTATTAGGCTTGTGAATGGATTTTTCCCCTGCACTTCAGGCTTCCATTTATGAGGTTGATACTATGATCTCCATCTTGTCATTAGTCCATTGTGTCGATGCCTTTATGCTTGTAAGGGAGCAGAGGGAGTGATGGGCTTTCCAGGGCACCCACTTCCCGGATGCCACCTGGTGGCTGCCTAGGGCTCACCACTGTTGAGAGCCTCCCAACACCTACCTGCAGAAGCCCCTTAGCATGCCAGTCACCAGAGCATTTGTTGAAAATACAGATTCCTCATACCAACTCTGGAGCTGATGATTCAGTGCTTTGTGGGGGAAAACTACAAGAATCTGTATTTTTGAACACATTCTGTGGGTAACTGTGATGATTAGTCAAATTTAAGAAGCATCATTTTATTTTTTTCCAGTATCCTTTGCCATAATTAAAACTTCCCTTTTCCACAGTGTTTCAGGTGGTTATTTAGGAAATAATAAATGGTAAGCTTCAAAAAAGGGCATTTGAATGTGTTAATCAGAGTCTTTTAGAGACAATGCCAGAATTAAAAGAGGCCATTCCAGGCTCTGCATTCAGGGGCAGTGGTGATGAGGAGCCCTTTAAATACTGTTTAAATCACACTTTTCAGACCACAGACTCCTGAAGAACTCTCATAGGCCCTTAGAGTGTATTTCAGGGTGACAGTCTTTTCTGCCCATGATTTTGGACTTGGAATGAGAGAGGTGATGAAATGTAAATTCAAACACATTTGGGAATGAGCAGTTTCTTCTCCTGAAGAGATTGGCATGGAGTAGAAGATACAGGTGACAGGCCAGGGGCTGGTGACACTCATAAATTATCAGATTCTAAAATTCACATTCCAACAGGATTATTTTAAAATGGCTTAGCTCTCTTTGGGTGCATAATGTCTTATTCTTTCATCTTAAGTATTCATGTTGATAAAAATGATTCCTCATGTAAATTCATATATTGTAATGCAATCCTTCCTAACTCCCTTGATATAGAGTTACAGAATGTTACTTTTCTTTTTCCTCTTGAGAAAGGTGCTAAAAATGCAATACTGCCTTATGGTATATGAATTCATCCAACATTCTTGCAATAAATTCTGCTTTTTAGAAGTTATGCCCTTCTATAACTTGTCTTTCACCTGCTTAACAAATTATTGTCTACTTCTGATTGAGGTGTGTGTAATTGGATTCAACCAAATGTATCTAGGTGACAATTTACTCCCTTCCCATTTCTGGGAGCCGTCTGCCCTTGACTACTTTGACAGTTTTCAGCTATTTTGTTCTTCCTGTGGGATGAGAGTACTTCAGGGTGACCATGCTAGTGAGCCTCATGCTCCTGCCAACCCAGAATTATGGCACTGACAGGGTGCCAAGGGCTGACTGATGTGAGCTGGTTACAAAACTTCTTGACACTGGCCTCAGATCTATAGAAGAATATCATTTATCTTCCTCTGGCAGTTACAAGCTAAAATTAACAATGATATGCCAGTTAGTGTTAGTATGGTGAATGTTTAGCTTATGGATTAAGAAGGGTAACTAAATGTCTGCTAGGCACAGAGAAAGAGAGCGAGAGGAATTCTGCATGCTTGGCCTTGCTCACATGAAAAAACTGATGGACCTAGCCAACATGGTGAGTGCTTCTGTATCTGTTGCACTATTAAGGACTTTCAGCATTCTACTTAGTAGATGGTTTATGCCTGGCAAATGGTGCTGCTCAGTCTCAGGGCCATCTTACTAGTGATATGTCTGCAGAAGATAGTCTATGGAAGGCCTCCCCAGTGGCTCAGTGGTTGAACACTGGGTTGCGAAGCTGCCCGCAGCCTCTGCAGCGCCTGTTTGATCCCCGGCCACGGGCGAGGGTCCCACAGCACGCAGACCTCTCCTGCCACGCCTGCTGCTCCCCTCAGCAGTGTACTTCGTCAGTCTGCCTGCTCTGCTCTTCGCTCTGGCTCTGGTGAATTCTGTCACCCTCCCACGCTTCTGACTGTACCCAGTGCTTGTATAAATAAATAAATAAATCTTAAAAAAAAAGTCTATGGAGTTAATTGGTGCTATGGGAAAGTGGAGTGAGTGTGGGAACCCTGGTCCTTTTTGTTATCGGGACTACTGTCTTAGTGCTCAGGGTTCCTTCTGGTCAAGCTAAACTATTAAGTCAGGCAAGGGGGCTCTCACCAGGGCAAAAGTCCTAGTATGAGGAACATACTGGGAAACAAGTTTCTGCTGAAAACAGCAGGCAGATTTGGCAAGATCAGCTAGATTACCTTACTTGTAAAGATGAGCAGTGAGGTAAGAATAGGTAATAGAGATAGTATGCTTTTATTAGCGGAAACTATGGAACTCTCTCCAAGCAATAGACCCGGTCACTCCACTCTAGCTTGCACCAGATGATGACACATCCCTGGTAATACACCCCCATGCATGTACATGTATATTCCTCCATGTACATGCCCACCTTTTCTAAACTTTGTTTTAAATAAATGAGGCTGCCCATGGATCGGGGCTGTACCTTTTAGGTGTAAGCCCCTCTAGGCCTCTCACTTGGACTTTAAAAAATCTTTTTCTCATCCCGCTGCTTCCATTGCACTGTCCCTCAATGCAACAAGTAAGGGATTCAGCTGCAGGAAACAAAGAGAGTCGGAGGCCCTGTTTTTGCTTCAAGTTACTGTAGTGTGATTTGGGACCAACAGAAATATGCTTTGGTGTTCCCAAATCCTAAACTTAGAAACTATTTTTTTTTTTGAGATAATAGACTATACTTCAAAGTTTCCTGTGTTAAAATCTAAAGTGTTTGCCTCTCTAGGGTGTTATTATTAGTCCTAATGAACAAACGAAGGTCAGTCACCAGATGCCTGCATCTTGAGGGCTGGTCCAAAGCACTGGAGAGTTTGAGAGAAAGTGTAGGATGGCCAGATGCTCACCCTCTTTGGGAAATGCTCCTTGGTCCTTTGGCCCAGTTGGCAGGCAGTGTGAGTGTATTTGCCTTGGATCCAACCTAATTGGCAGACACTTAGAATTGAGTCCTGAAAGTTACAGGCTTTGAGTTGGACGATCCATTTACAAGTAGTTCTCTTAGTTCTTAAGAACTATTATGCTCTTCTCCAATGCACCCTAGAAAGGGGAACTCTTGGGACAAACCTCTAACCTTAGATGCTTGGATTCTTTTAATGCAACTTTATTCAGGAATATTTTAAACACATTTGAATGTCATATTTTAATGCTTTTTGACTCTCCTCAAAGAAATTTTTAAAATAATGTTGATTTAAATGTAAAAGATATACCTGTATTTTTTTTTCCACATTGAACAGAGATAGCTATAGTGATGCTATTGAATCATAATCATTTTTAAGGAGACTTTTAGTCAAAGATGTTGATTTCTTGAATTCACAACTTACTAATTTTTGAAGAAAAATTTATTTTTCCAGCCACTGGCACTTGGCCAAGAGATGCTATTTTAGTTACTAATACGCTCCTCCATTCTCGAGTCTTTTTTTGTGGGAAAATTTGTGAGCCTTATGGCATATAGGACAATGCCTGGGTGAGTTTTCTACTTTTTCTTAACCCCAGATATTACATCCAAAGTGCTTGAATGGTCCTTGCATTGCTGTGTGTGTAGCCACTTCATGTTTTGTAAATTCATCCTTTCAGACCGTATGAGGGATGGCCATAGATTTTGTACTTTCTTTTGGAAGCTTCACTGTAAACAGGAGGGAAGGAAACAGGGCACTGAATTTTAAAATATCAGTTCTATACTATATTGTATAAAAGGTACGAGAAGGAAAGGGGAGCCACAGAGACTATAAGCAGTCAGTTTGTACATATACCTGAGCATGCGATGTTCTGAGAATTGAACATGTTTATGTCCATTGCCCATTATAAGAAACTCACAATGTAACTCCTCCCCAGTAGAAGTAAATTTTACTGAAATTTACTCCATGGTCTGCACCTTAATTTTATAAAACATAGCTATATAGAAGTTCGCCGATAAAATTATAACATATTCTCCAAAGCAGAAATTATAAGGTTGGAATCATAATTTAAAATGCATTTACATTTGTAATAAAACAGTTTCTGCCAAATCACCTAAATCAAAACAAAAACATTGGAACACCATATAACTTAAAGATAAATTAAGATGTAATATGTGAAATTGCCTAATTTGAAAGAAGGATAAGAACTCTGCACACAAAAATTATGAAACAAGTCAGAGGTCAGAGTATTATTTAGAAAAAAATAGTTTTTATTAAAAAATAAGAAAAAGTCACTGAGTGAGATTTCAATGCAAGAAACAGGGTAACAAAGTAAATCAAATAATGAAGTGGGAAAATATTGATATAGGTATAAGCTGTAATAAATCAGACAAATTAATACAGAAATTAACAAAAGTAGAAAATAAGAAATGTGCTTATTCAAAATAAAGGCATTTTCTTAGAAATAATAAAATTGCCAAAACTTCATCAATATGATCAAATCAAGGAGCAAAAAAATGATAAAGAGGATTAAGAGCAAAAGGGGATTTGTCTATAGATAAAGAAGGGATTAAAGGTATACAAGCAATTCTACCCTTGCGATGACATTGTAAGGAGTTACATGAACCCATTTCTCAGAAAAATAAGTAAAGGCAGTGAAACCAGTTAACAATAAAAGCCTCTGAAAAAAATTCTATAGTCATAAAACAAAGTTTGTTCAAGATAACCTGCTAAGATTTGATAGGCGCAGTGAGAGTCTGTGGCATGTGACTAGGCATGGCCCTTCCCCTCATTCCCTCTATTCCAGCTCAGCTTGACTAAAGTTCTATTCAGATGGGATAGCCAAGAAGATGGGCATCCTCTCCTCTCGGCTCTCAATAAAAGTTACCCAACTCACTATAAAGGGTAGGTAATTACCATTTCTCGTTTGCTCCAACCAACTCTTAAGTTGAAGAGGTTAAATTCTTGGTAACTGTGGCCAAGAAGTTATTGGCTCCTTTCATCCATCTGGCTCCCAACCGTAGGATAGAGGATCTACCGTAGGAGGGAAGAAATGATACCAGATGGTAATGCAAACCCATGGGAAAAAACAGAATGAGATATGGTAAATACAACAAGGTAAAAGGTAAATATAACAAGCTCTATAAATATATAACATACTCTACTTTCTTTTTTCAGCTTCTTTACTAGACATATATAAATTAAGAATTATAACAATATATTGATGGGTATGTAATGCATACAGAAGCGATGTATATAGTAATAATGGAACAAAAAGCTATGAGGGGATGGAGCTATAAAGGAGTAACATCTCTACATCTCACTGGAATTAAGTCAGCATAAATCTGGAACAGATTCAGTAAGGGGAAATATATGCTGTAAAACTCAGAGCAACCACTAAGAAAATGACTTGAAAAAATCATTCAAGGAATTAAAATGTTTCACTGTAAGCTATTCACTTAATGCAAAAGGACAGAGTAAAGGATAAGTGAAAGGAACAACAACAAAAAACCCTGAGACATATAGAAAATAAAAGTTAAATGTCAGCTATTAATCCAACAATATCAACAATATTAAATGAATGAATTAAACAGTATGATCACAATGCAGAGATTGTCAGCCTGGATAAATATGATCCAACTATATGCTGTCTAGTGCAGAAATATTTTAGATTCAAAGATAGATTGAAAGCAAAAGGATTAAAGTTATATCCTGTGAGCAGCAACCATAAGGCAGCAGTCGTGGTTATATTAATATCAGTCAAAATAGACTTTAAAATAAAAACTCTTAGTAGGATAAAGTGGGACATTTTATAACAAAAGATTCCATTTATTAGGGAATTGTAATGACTATAAATAAAGGTACACCTAGTAAGAGAACCTCAAAACATGTAGAAAAAGATGATTGAACTTAGAGAAGAAATTTAGAGAATGGAACAGAGAGTCAGAAAATTCAGTAATGAATAGAAAAGTTAGGCAGCAGATCAACAATGAAATAGACTGATAACACTATCATGAAGTAGACCTAAAAAACAGGTACAGAGCTTTCTACCCAACAATGTGAGAGTGCACGTTCTTTCCAAGCACACAAAACATTCTCTAGGATGAACCATATGCTACACCACAAAATAAGTGTCAATGAATTTAAAAGGCCTCCAATTGTATAAAGTGTTTTCTGATTACAGTGGACTGAAATTGAAAATTGATAGGAAAAAAATGGGAAATTGATAAATATTTTCAGTTTAGTACCCTACCAAATAACCAGTGGATCAAAGAAGAAATGGCAAGCTGAGTTAGAGACAATTTGTGATGCGTT
The DNA here is from genome assembly GCF_964194135.1 of Talpa europaea. NCBI lineage: Eukaryota > Metazoa > Chordata > Mammalia > Eulipotyphla > Talpidae > Talpa > Talpa europaea. Next base: position 46,661,114 of record NC_140072.1, read on the forward strand.
GAAGTGAAGACCCAACACCTAAGTGCTTATAGGGAAATTTACAGTGTTACACTTGTATCTAAAAAAAAAAAAAAGCAATCTCTCAAATCAATAGCTTAACCTTTCATTTTAAGAAATTAGAAAATGTGCAATTAAAGCCCAAAGTAAGAGAAAGAAGTAAAGATTGTGATAGAAATGAGAGAGAAAACAGAAAAGTGAGAGTATTAACTAAGTCAAAATTGGATTTTAAAAAGGAACAATAAAATACATTTTTAGTCATACTAATCAAGAGAAAAGTGAGAATAATAAAATTATGAAAACCATCAAAAGAGGGGACACTACTATCACATTTACAGAAATACAAAGAATTTTAGGGGAATTCTTATGTACAAATGATAAGATAACTGATTAAATTGGGCAAATTCCTAGAAAAAAAACACTACTTAATATGGCAAGAAGAAATAGAAAATTTAGATGGGCGGAGCAATATGGTGGCGAGGAGATGCTGCGAGTAAGATCTCCCATTAAAAAAAGTTAATAGGGAGGAAAAGCAGCAGGTCCCAGTGAGAACTGGGACACGGAAGATAAACGGGTGACTCCAGCAAACTGCCCGAAGAAGAAAGTGGCCATAAAAGAGGACCAGAAGGGAGGGAAGCGCAGAACCCTGCTCCCGTCCCCCGCCCACAGCGCCAGCACTCTCCGACCTGCAGAGAGGAGGAAAACAACAAACTAAAAGGACCAACAAGAACAAACTACGCAGCAAGCGGGACTGTGAGTGGAAAGGAACTATTTCAGCCACCACACCCTGTGAATGGGAGCTGTGGAGAATCCTGCAAGATCCGGCGGTGCACTCCAGGCGCCATTAAAGAGAGACCCCGCCCCCAGGAGGAGGCCAGCACCAACACACAGCCCCGGGCCGCCTGGTAAGCTTGCGAGGAAAAGCGGCGCGCTGGAAAAGCAGACGCGGATCGGGATCGGGATTGCGCGGAAAAGCAGCGCAGACCAGAATCGGGATCACGCGGAAAAGCAGTGCGGTTGAAAAGCAAGCGCAGGTCCCCGTGCCTGCGACCTAGGCTTGCGGGGAGATGCGCGGAGGCCCTCAGTGAGCAGGAACCAGGCGCCCAGGCACGGGAGCCGGATTCAAAAGGCGCCATTCCCGCGCCACTGAACTGGGCTACAGCCCGCGTCCTGGAACTGAGAGCTTTGGAACTGAGACCTGGGGCACGAAATTAGGGGCGTGGGTTCCCCACTACAGTGGGGCACAAGGCAGACACAGCACCCCAAAGCCGTTGAGGTTTACCCTACCATTCCCGCTCTGTTCCCAGTCCCACGGGGTGGAAAATCAGCTCCCCAAGGGCTCTAGGAGAGATCTCTGGCGCCACCTAGCGACTTGAAGCCAGCAGAGGTTCCTGGAGGAGCCAGTGGCTGGGGAGTTAGCCCACGCCGGTCCCCTTCCGACCAGTAGTCTGAGCCCACAGGGAGAGCGAGCACCCACAGCCGGGGCAGACCAGACACGCAGAAGAGTGTGCCTGAGACCGGACGCGCAGGGAGTGTGTCCCACATCACCATTTTAGAACAGGGACATTTCTTCAGTAAAGACTACATTTCTTCAGTAAAGAAGGCTTCCTCAGGAGCCAGAGGTGAGCGGGGGAAGTCCGCCCATGCCAGACCCCCTCTGGCCTGCAGTCCAAGCCCAGAGGGGAAGCAGGAACCCACCGCCGGGGCAGACCAGGCGCACAGGGGAGTGTGTCCTCACATCGGCATTTTAGAACAGGGACCTTTCTCCAGTAAAGACTCCTTGAAACTGACATATGACTCCAGGAGGAACCAGAGGGGAGCAGAGAAGCTCGCCCAAGATGCCGGCCAGTCCCAACAACACACTGTCCCAACGCATACGGCAAATTAGAAAACAGACAGTAGGGAGTAGAAGAACCACACGCAACCTAGCAACACCCCAGGGAAAAAGCACACCACAAAAAGAAAACCAGTCCCCAGATTGCAACGACAGTAACTTGGAAGAACTTCTGAGCCTTCCAGAAAGAGAATTTAAAATTGCCGTGATTAAAAAACTGACAGAAGTCATAAAGGAAAACAATGATAAGGGAAAAATAATCAACGATCAGAAGAATGCAATCGAGTCCCTAGAGAGGGAAAACAATGGTCAGAAGAATGAAATTGAGTCCCTAAAGAAGGAAGTAAAAGAAATGCAGGAGATCAAAGAATTAATGGAAGAACTAAAGAATTCTGGGAAAAGCAATGAAAAGAATAGATGAAATGGAAGAGCGAATAAGTAATCTTGAAGACACAGAAATAAAAAGAACCAAAACAGAAAAGGAAAGAGAAGTACGAAGGAAAAAGAACGAAGAAAGACTTCGGGAACTATCTGACTCCATGAGGAAAGGAAATATAAGAGTTATAGGAATACCAGAAGGAGAGGAGAGAGATGTAGGAACAGAGAAAATATTCAAAGAGATAATTGAAGAGAACTTCCCAAATGTGAAGAAGGAGCTGAAAATTGATATACAAGAAGCAAGAAGAACACCAAACTTCCACGACGAAAGGAAAAATACAGCAAGACACATAATAGTAAAGCTCCCAAGAATCCAGGACAAGGAAAAAATAATGAAGCTGGCAAGAGGGAAGAAACAGATAACATTCAAAGGAAAGCCAATCAGGCTGACATCAGACTTCTCCGAAGAAACACTACGGGCAAGGCGAGAGTGGAGGGACATAGTCAACAGACTCCAAGAAAACAGATGCCAACCAAGAATACTCTATCCCGCAAAGCTCTCCTTCCTCTTTGAAGAAAGAATATGGACCTTCCCAGACAAACAGAAACTCCGGAATTTCATTACAACTAAACCCCCACTCCAAAAAATACTACAAGGAGTCCTAAAGCCAGAACCTCAGAGGGATGAATAACAATGAAAGAAGGCCAAAAAAAAAAAGTTATTAAAAGAATAAATAAATAAAATCAAAGGAAAGACAAACACAATGGCAAATACAGATGTTAACATATCAATATTAACTCTAAATGTAAATGGACTAAACTCTTCAATAAAAAGACACAGAGTTGCAGCCTGGATTAAGAAACAAAACCCAACCTTTTGCTGTCTCCAGGAAACACATTTAGCTACAAAAGATAAAAATAGGCTCAAAGTTAAAGGATGGAAAACAATCCTACAAGCAAATGGACCAAAAAAGAAAGATACTTATATCAGATAAAACAGACTTCAAACTCAAAAAAATAAAGAGACCCCAGTGGTCACTACATTATGATCAAGGGGACAATACTTCAAGAAGAAATAATACTCATTAACATATACTCACCAAACGAAGGAGCACCAAAATATATCAGACAACTGTTGTCCTCTCTGAAAACAGACATCAGAGAAAACACATACGTAGTGGGAGACTTCAACACACCACTATCAACAATGGATAGATCAACAAGACAAAAAATAAGTAAAGAAACTAAAGCTCTAAATAAGGACCTAGAGCATTTGGGCTTAACAGACATCTATAGAACACTAAACCCAAAAAAAACGGAGTACACATTTTTCTCAAGCGCACATGGATCATTCTCCAGGATCGATCACATACTGGGGCACAAGACAAACATCAACAGATACACCAAGATTGAAATCATACCAACCATTTTTTCTGACCATGAAGGCATCAAACTAGAAATAAACCATAAAAAGAAGGCAAGGAACTATTCTACCTCATGGAGATTAAAAACCAAACTACTGGAAGACCACTGGACTAATGAGGATATCAAAGAAGAAATTAAAAAATTCTTTGAATTGAATGACAAGGAGGACACTAATATCCTAAATGTATGGGATGCAGCAAAAGCAGTAATAAGAGGAAAATATATAGCAATAGAAGCTCATATCAAAAAACAAGAAAGAACTCAAAGAAACAACCTAATCTCGAAGCTCAGAGATCTAGAAAAAGAACAACAAAAAAACCCCAAAACCAGTAGAAGAAAAGAAATGATAAAAACCAAAGCAGAAATAAATGAAATTGAAACTAAAAAAACAATCCAAAAGATCAATGAAACCAAGAGCTGGTTCTTTGAAAAAATCAATAAAATAGACAAACCCCTAGCCAGGCTCACAAAGGAAAAAAGGGAGAAAGCACAAATAAACAGGATCATCAATGAAAGAGGAGAAATCACAACGGACACAGCAGAAATCAAAAGAATAATCAGTAACTACTATGAACAGTTATATGGAAACAAGTTTAACAATCTAGAGGAGATGGACAAATTCCTACAACTCTACAATCACCCAAAGCTAGATAAAGAAGAAATAGAACACCTAAACAGACCAATTACAATTAGCGAAATTGAAATGGTAATCAAAAACCTCCCCAAAAACAAAAGCCCAGGACCTGATGGATTTACAAATGAATTCTACCATAGATTCACAGACGAATTAGTGCCTATCCTTCACAAACTCTTCCAAAAAATTGAGAAGGAAGGGACAATACCAAACACGTTCTATGAAGCCAACATTACACTAATACCAAAACCAAATAAGGACAACACAAAAAAGGAAAACTACAGGCCAATCTCCCTAATGAACACTGATGCAAAAATCCTCAATAAAATTTTAGCTATCAGAATCCAATAATGTATCCATAAGATAATTCACCACGACCAAGTAGGATTCATTCCAGGGACACAAGGAAGGTTTAACATCAGAAAATCAATCAACGTTATCCAACACATCAACAAAAAGAAATATAAAAACCATATGATAATATCAATAGATGCTGAGAAAGCTTTCGACAAAGTGCAACACCCATTCATGATAAAAGCCCTTGAAATTCTTGGGATACAAGGAACATACCTCAACATCATAAAGGCCATCTATGACAAGCCAACAGCCAGTATCATCCTCAATGGTGAAAAGCTGAAAGCAATTCCATTAAGATCTGGAACAAGACAAGGATGTCCACTCTCACCACTGCTTTTCAATATAGTACTGGAAGTCCTAGCCAGAGCAATAAGACAAGAGAAAGACATCCAAGGAATCCAAATAGGAAAAGAAGTCAAACTATCACTATTTGCAGATGATATGATAATATACATAGAGAACCCCAAAAACTCCACAGAAAAACTAATTCAACTTGTCAATCAATTCAGTAAAGTGGCAGGATACAAAATCAACACGCAAAAGTCAGTAGCCTTCCTATACACAAACAATAAATCTGAAGAAGAAAAAAAAAAATCCCTTTTATTATCGAAACAAAAAAAATAAAATATTTGTGAATAAATCTAACAAAAGAGGTAAAGGACCTATACAAAGAAAATTATAAAACACTGTTAAAAGAAATAGAAGAAGACACAAAGAAATGGAAAGTCATCCCCTGCTCATGGATTGGAAGAATAAACATTATTAAAATGGCCATCCTACCAAAAGCAATATACCGACTCAATGCTATTCCAATCAAAATTTCAATGTCATTCTTCAAAGAAATAGAACAATTATTGATGAAATTCATATGGAATCACCAAAAACCCCGAATAGCCAAAGCTCTCCTGAAAAAAAAAAAAAAGGAAATGAAGGCATCACACTCCCAGACTTCAAACTCTACTACAAAGCCATAATCATCAAAACTGCATGGTATTGGAACAAGAACAGACATACAGACCAATGGAATCGAATAGAAAATCCAGAAATAAACCCACAGATTTATGGTCAACTAATCTTTGACAAAGGAGCAAAGACTATGCATTGGAGCAAAGAAATTTTGTTCAATAAATGGTGCTGGGAAAACTGGGTCGCTACATGCAAAAGAATGAAGCTTGACCACTACCTCACATCATACACAAAAATCAACTCAAAATGGATTAAAAAACTTGACATAAGACCTGAAACCATAAAATATATAGAAGGAAATATAGGCGAAACACTACGTGATTTGCACATCAAAGACATCTTTACAGACACATCACCCAAAGCAGTGATAGTGAAGGCAAAGATAAACAGCTGGGACTACATCAAATTAAAGAGCTTCTGCACAGCAAAAGAGACAATAACAAAAACAAAGAGAAACCCCACCGACTGGGAGAACATTTTTGCACCCAACACTAATGATAAAGGACTGATCACAAAAATCTGCAAAGAGCTGATGAGACTCAACAACAACAAAGAAAATTATCCAGTCAAAAAATGGGCAGAAGAGCTAAAAAGAAACTTCTCTGAAGAGGAAATGCAAATGGCCAACAGGCATATGAAAAAATGTTCAACATCACTTGTCATCAGGGAAATGCAAATCAAAACTACCATGAGATACCATCTTACACCAGTGAGAATGGCACATATTTAAAAAACTAGCAACAACAAATGTTGGCGAGGGTGTCGAGAAAAAGGAACTCTCCTGCACTGTTGGTGGGAGTGCAAACTGGTCCAACCACTGTGGAGAGCTGTGTGGAGATTTCTGGACCTACTAAACATAGAGCTTCCATATGATCCAGCAATTCCACTCCTAGGTATTTACCCAAAGGACACAGAAACATCAATTCCAAAGAACACCTGCACCCCTGTGTTTATAGCAGCACTGTTTACAATAGCTAAGCTTTGGAAACAACCCAAATGCCCAAAAATAGATGACTGGATCAAGAAGATGTGGTACATATATACCATGGAATATTACTCAGCATTCAAAAAAGATAAACACATGCAATTTGCAGCAACATGGATGGCGCTGGAAGGGATCATGCTCAGTGAAATAAGCCAGAAAGAAAAAGAAAAATACCGGATGGTCTCACTCATAGCAGGAATCTAGAAAACTTAAATAAGGGACCAGGAAAATAAATAACTATAAGAAAGTGAAACTCAAAATCAACAAAATCTATGAACCAGAGACACTTTTAGGGGGGCGGGGGCGGGAGGGGAGGGATGGGTCAGAATGGGGAGGGGCTGCAATTGTATGGGGAATATAAAAATAAAATTATTTATTAAAAAAAAGAAAAAAAAAGAAAAAGAAATAGAAAAATTAAATCTAGAAAAAGATTGCTATAGTAATTAAAAGAAACTTCCCATAAAGAAAAGCATGGGGCCAGAATATATGAATGCTACCAAATATTTAAAAAGAGTTAATACCAATTCTTCACAGACTTTTAAAAACTATAGGAGGAACACTTTCTAGATCATTCTATGAGGCTAGTATTGCCTTTAAAACAAAAATGAGATCAAAATGCAGGAGAAAAGAAAACCCTGTATACAATTTATGAATAGATGCAAAAATCCTAAACAAAATTGTAGAGACAGAATTTTTTAGAAGATTTATTTATGCATATAAGAACTGGGGTACAGGCCAGAGGTGCTGGGGGTAAGAAGATTCATCAGAGACAGAGTGGGGAACAGTGGGTGGACTGACTGAACTGCACTTTGATGGGAGCAGTGGGTGAGACAGAAGAGGTTTACTGCGCCATGTGGGTTTCTCCCTGGCTGGCTGGGTATTAAACTGGTGCTGCAGAGGCTGCAGATAGGTCCATATTGCTGTACTTAACCAATTGTGCTATGAGGGAGGCCCGAGAAAGAAGAATGTTAATGAAGAATTTTCTATCTAGTAAAACTATCTTTCAAAATGAACAAGAAATCAAGACATTTTGATATAAAAATTTAGAGCATTTATCAATAGCAGACCAGCCTTAAAACAAAGAATTCTCTCAGGCTGAGATTGCAAGGGGTCTCCCCGGTGGCACAGCAGTTGAGCTCTGGGTTGGGAAGCTGCCCGCAGCCTCTGCAGCGCTGGTTCGATCCCTGGCCTGGCCACTGGCGAGTGTCCCACATGGCGTGCAGACCTCTTCTGCCACCTGCTACTCCCCTCAGCAGTATACTTCATAAGTCTGCCTGCTCTGCTTCCCCCTCAGCTCTGGTGAATTCTCTCACCCTCGCGTGCTTCTGATTGTGCCCAGTGCTTGTACAAATAAATAAATCTTTAAAAAAAAAAAGAAAAACAAAACAAAAAAATAGATGGTAATTTGAATCAACCTGAAGAAATAAAAAGTAATTGGTGCAATTCACAGTTGTGCAATTCACAATCTGTGCAATTCACAGATCCCAAATCAATCATTATTAATAATGTGATTTGCACAAATGAATTAATCATTGATCTTTTCATAGACAAAATGGGCTTAATCCCACAAGCAAATGTGGAGCATGGCATATGTAAAGATCCTAGCAAAATGACTGGCACATAGCAGATGTCCAGTAACAAGCAGGAATATCTTGTATTTTTTTTTCTCATTGCATCAGTTAGGCATTTTTCTTAGAGATCTTGTGTTTCCTCTCCTTCCTGCAGGGCAGGAAATCTTCCCAGCCCTTGAGTATGTGATGTTAAATTTATTTCCATTCATGGCAATCTCATGGTTAGTGTCCCATCACCCTTCTTTGTCCTCTGCATGAGATAGGCATTCTCTGCAGCAAGACCCCTTGCCAGTCTCTGAGGCCAAGAAGCTGCAGATGCTGTTCTGAGGATATCAGGTAGCAGCTGTAGCTGGTCTCCTGCTGTTTCCTACCCAGTCACAGCTGGCCTCAGGCCACTGGGGAGAGGGACTCCGCTGGCAATTACTTGTACAACCAGGTCGGTTCCTTGTCTGTCCTCCACCTGTCCTTCATCCACTGCTTGTTCTGGTCTTTCTGCACAACACCAGCTCCATGTAGCAGTGCTGACATTCTGAATGTAAAAACACAACTGCCCACCATGTAGGTTTTTAGAAATCCTGGGAATTTTGTTTCCTGATCCAAAAGAAGAAAAGTGTGCCTATTTGGAAGAACTGCTTCTTTATTTGGTTTTTTTTTTTTTTTATAAAGAGGCATGTGTTTTTATTTATTTATTTGTTTTGTTTATACATGCACTGGGTACAGTCAGAAGTGCAGGAGGGTGAGAGAATTCACCAGAGCCAGAGCGGGGAGCAGAGCAGGCAGAAGGACCGACGTACACTGCTGAGGGGAGCAGCGGGCGGCAGGAGAGGTCTGCGCGCCATGTGGGACCCTCATCCGGTGGCCGGGGAGCAGCCGGGGATCGAACCGGCGCCTCAGAGGCTGCGGGCAGCTTCGCAACCCAGCGCTCAACCGCTGTGCCACCGGGGAGGCCCAGAACTGCTTCTTTAAATTGGGTTCTATTAATCTATACCCTGCTGTTTCTCTGATGGTAAACTTTCATAAAGATTTTGTGTCTGCAAAATCTCAGATGGCAGTGAATGATCTAATTTCAGTCTCTCTGGGAGTTGATGTTATCCAGGATTTGGGGACTAATTCCTCTCATTGAAAAGGGATTGTAAATTAGACCAGCAGAAACAGGGGGAACTTGGGTTGATTATCCCTCAACTGCTCCAGGACCCATTAAAAAACGTGTTTATAGTAGATGGAACTAGAAGGGATTATGCTCAGTGAAATAAGCCAGAAGGAAAAAAAAAAAAAAAGGATGGTTTCACTTACATGAAGAATATAGGGACACCAAATAAAGGGTCAAAAAAAAAAAAGAGGCAAAACTTGCAGGCAAACGATCCATCTGAGGCACACAGAGGGAAGGGGAGAGAGATGAATCAAAATAGGGGAAGGAAGAGCACAAGGGACTATGGTGACTGTTCACTGGTGATGTGACAGTGGGAGAGGTATAGGGACTACATAGGAGCAGAAAAATCAAATATTGTGCAAAAGTAAATAACAATGTAAGAAAAAAGCATGTTTGTATGTAGATTCAGCATGGAGATAAGGAAATGAGTTTGGTATTTCCTTTCTTTGCCATTGTCCTTTAAATCAAGCTAAGCAAAGACAATGAAATCCTTTGAAAAATGTGGTTATATAATACAGTTTATTCTGTTATTACTGGTTTTCAGAATTTTTTCTCCCAGATTACTATGAGTTATTCAATGTTAGTATTGTCCTTTTATCTATATCTTCAGAGAGTTAGCCACATAAAAACAAAACCTCTATTTTTGCTGAATGGAGTTCTAGTAAAAGCAGTGGTTTGCTACTCTAAAAGATAAGCTGAAAGAAAACCTTTTCATTTTAATGAATATTGTAGATGATCTGAAGGCTTTCTTGCTTTATTGAATCTAATCTGGTGAAAATGACCATAAAAACACTCAGCATTGTTATTTTGGACCTCACTTCTCCATATCCTGTCTTAGGAGGGGGTTGGGACTGGCATAAGCCGGACTGACAAAGACAAACTTGAGTTTCTACTCTGCCATCCAGTGCCCAAGGCAACCATAAATATTTTAGCAGGACACATTCTCCCATTGAGCTCAGACAAAGTCTTTGCATTCTTCTGGAGGGCTGGCTCCAGGCAGATACTTTCTACTGATGGGAAATGGCAATTGTAATGAAGTGTGTTTGTCAGTTGCAGTGGATTGAATCACAAGTCCTCTAAATCTCTCTTTTTGACTAACTGCTTAATATCCACTCACATCTCTGACATTAAATTCTTTATCAAGCAAATAGGGACCTCTGCAGATCAAAGCACAGCCAACAGATTCTTCTGTTTAATATCTACTTACCTTAATGTATTACTTTAGATTTAACTGAATAATTGCTCAGTTATTTTACTTTGCATAGATAGGTTGAGCTAAAATCCTGGTTGTGAAATAGACAGTTTATTTTCATTTCCTCCAAGTAGGCCCTTCTGAGGCAGATTTTGGCTAGGTAGGCAGGACAGAGGCCCACAGAGAATGAAAGTGGCTAAAGAAAAATTACAGAAAAATGGAATGTATAGGCCCTGCGTCTGTGAGCAGGAGACCTGCCAGTCAGCAGGAGACAGGTAAGAAATGCTTGATAAGTAGAGGAGCAGAAGGGAGGGGGTGATGACCCTGTGTTTTGGGGCCCTGAGTGTTAATCTCTAGTGAGCTTCCCATGTTTTTAGCTGCCTGTGTGTTAGTCTTCAGCAAGCTACCTCTTCACATGTGTATTCAACCCACAGAGTTCTGTTAGTGAACTATATTTAGTACAAAGGACCCTGGAAATGAATACCTCAGGGTACCATGCTTTTGGGTCCCCCCTCCCTGTTGGCACTGCAGGGAGCCTTTTGCTTTCCCATTGCTAAATAAACGCGAAACCTCACTCCATGGTCCAAGTCCTCAGTTTTCATGGCACAAGACAAGGAATTGCTGACACCGTGTAATACCTAGACTCAAAAAATGCCAGATTTTCCTGTCTGTAGGAGATAATGCCTCTCTGGCTGAAAAATTCCATCTTTCTCTCCACCAATCTATATACTGTAGATCCTATAATACCTAGAAGGTTCAGGGTTTACCTCCTTTTGATTCCTTTTACTACCCAAGCTTGCTTTCATGTTTCCCATGCCTTCCTCCAAAAGTAGCTGGTAGGCCCATGCTTAGCTGACCTCTTAGAGGGAAAGAATTGTAACATTTTAATCTTTGTGTCTCTGATAGTGTTGTGGACGATATTTTGTATTTAGTGGTTTCTGATAGATACAGAGTCAAAGGACTGCACAGCACTCAGATTTATAGTTTGCTAAGTTGTTTTTTACACCTATGATTTCCTATTAAATCCTCAACTGTGTAAAGCAATATTAGGAGAGGCTTCTGAAGCTCAGGGTGATTAGGTAACTTTTCTAACAGTGCACAGCAAGTGGGAGGTAGAGCTGGGACTCAAATCTTATTCTACTAACTAAATTTTCATCACCATCATAGACCCCATATCATAGTGTTTCTGGGTTGTGAGCCACTCTTTGGTTCTGTGTTATTCATTGCTATATTCTGGGTTACATTATTGGTTCAATTAGATTATAAACTCATCAAGGGTAAGGTAAATATATTGTGCTGCCCCTCTCTTCTCATTGTCATCATAGGTGTGTATTCTGTACTGTCTGATCACTGGTTATCACAAATCACTGTGAGATTAATTTTTCTTTAGTCTTGCTTTGCCAAAAAGCTGATTTGTCTAATGGGGTCATTAAAAAGAAGCTTGAAATATATTCAAAAGAGCTTAGAATTTTATGCTGTGAAGGCAGTATCTGAGCTGTCTGAGCACATATAAAAAACCATTAAAGGAGCTGATGTGCTTATTAAATCTTACCAAAAAATTTCCTTTAGTCATTGTAATTGAAAAGACTTCAATATAATACTTGCCTGCCAAGAATCACAGATGATCTAGTGGGACAGAATCTGATAATAAATTCTGGCACTTGGAGATATGTCCTGGCTTTGTGAAAGTCTCTTACCCCTTTTCTGAATGAGATTTTTTCTGGCAAAGGAGTGAGCCAGGTATGTCCCCTTGATCTCATCCCCACTCACTAATATTTATCAAATTACTCTTACCCAGAAGGTCCCAATAACTTTATTCCTAAAGTAAAGTTAATGGAAACTTCTGGGTTATACAACAGTTCTATGATAACTGATGCTAGGTGTTAACACTTGGTTATGATATGGTCTAATTTTGCTGGGTAAATACATCATCTAAAATCAAATTATTCTCACTCAGTAAGAGCTGAGAACAAAATAATCTGATGGTTAGTTATTGTAAAACCTATGTTCAGTCAAAATAATAATACTCCTAGTAACTACATTTTTTGATTATTTTTTCTCATTGGAGAAAGATTAAAAAAAGTTCCTTTAAATCTATAATCAATGAATAGGAATGCAACCAGGAAGACTTTACAGGTTACCTATGATGTACAGGGCAGACTGAGAACACGGGTACAGGGCACAGGTGAGAAATGCTCATTGTACCTTCTAGTAGCTTAGAACTAAGTCAGGTGTTAAGACAAATATGTTTTTAAGGTAAATTCTGCAAGAGATATTAAACTTCAGGGTTATGTGAAAGAGAAGAGATTACAGCTAGCTGGATTTAGGAAGGGCTTAATGGGGGAGCAGAATATGGAATGAATCTTAAACATGGAATTGGATTTTGAGTGATAAACGATCACCATGAGTAAGGTCATTACTTGGGTAATAGTGATAAATGTGGTTTACTTGAATCTTGGCATGGATAGAAGAAGAGGGAAATAAAATTGGAAATGTAGATGGGGTCATTATATGTAAGAGGGTCATGATCAATGAGGAATTTGAGTCTTTGTGTAGACTGTGGAATTTTCCAGCCAAAACCATCGGGAGATTTTTAACTAAGGTACTAATCCCAGCTGTTGGAAGTCTGGGTCATTTCATAGAACCTACTTTAAAAGTGACAATTAGAGGGCCTCCCCGGTGGTGCAGCGGTTGAGTGTTGGGTTGCAAAGCTGCCCGCAGCCTCTGCAGTGCCGGTTCGATCTTTCCACATGGCGCGCAGACCTCTCCTGCCACACGCTGCTCCCCTCAGCAGTGTACTTTGTCGTTCTGCCTGTTCTGCTCTCCGCTCTGGCTCTGGTGAATTCTCTCACCCTCACATGCTTCTGACTGTACCCAGTGCTTGTATGGATAAATAAATAAATAAATCTTAAAAAAGTGACAATTAGATGTGAATAAGTTTTGGATTTCAAACACTAAAAGGCAGCTTTCATGTCTGTCCAACAAAATTTGATCACATGTGGATGTTCTCTGTTAGCTCTTCAGTTTACCTCCTCCTTTCAGCTTTGCCCTCCAGATGTTATGGGTTTCCTTGCTCATTGTTTTCTGGCTTGGCCAGTGGGAGGCACAGATTGGAGCTCTGGGCCAGGAAGCTAGTGGCCTTGGCATTTATCCCCCAGCTTCTTCCAAACCATGTGTAGTGGCAGGAACAGGACATGGGGCAGGTTTTCTGATCCCATGCAGACCGGGTAAAGGAGGAGTCAGTCCTCAGTAGTTTTGCAGGTTTTTTATTTGGGGTTCACCAGGCATATGGCAGGCAGGGGTGCTGGCTGGGGGGCTGGGAGGCTGGCAGGCCTCCCAGCCCCCAGCAAGTCTTCACTCTATCTGGGCTCTCTAGTGTTCATTCTGCTGCTTCTTGGCTTCTCTTTCGGCTTCTGCTTCAGCTTCTACTGCTGCTGCTGGCGTCCCCGTGACGCCGCCCTTAAAAGCACAGTCTTAGCTCAGCTGAATCCCATCTACCTATGCCCACACCCTACTCCAGGTGCCCGCCATCAGGCATGCATTCAGGCAAGGATCCATCATCTATCCTGATGGCGGAAGGGCAGAAAAGCCTGACATTTTCTTTACCCTACACCATGGCAGGGCCCAGGTTGGTGATAACAGGTTTCTTTACTACAGGACTTACAGGGCCCTGGTAACCTCTCCTGTCTGTCTCTTCAGGTCTAAGTGTGTAGCCGTAGTGGTAGTTTGCCTCCTTGTTGGTTTCCTTAACCCTGCCCTTCATGTTGAGATGTCACACCTCAGCTTATTTGTTTTACTTACACACACATACACACACACACACACATTTTATATCATATTTGTACACACACACACTCACACATTTTACATCATATTTGTACAATGTATGCTTTCTCCTCTCAGGTGTAGTCCCTGTGAAATTCCCACCACCAATTTACCTGTGTACCATCGCCATAGTCCCTTGTGTTCTTCCCACCCCCCTGTTTTGATCCTTCTCCCTCCTCCTCCCCTGCAGAATGATTCTGATTTATAGTTGCCTGTTGATTTTGATTTTTAATTTATCATAATTATTTTTTCCCAGATCCCTTATTTATTTCCTCTACATTCCTCCTATGAGTGAGACCATCTGATATTTTTCTTTCTCCTTCTGGCTTATTTCACTGAGCATAATCCAGTCCAACTCCATCCATGTTGCTGTGAATGGCATGAGTTTATCTTTTTGATTGCCGAGTAATATTCCATCACACACACACACACACACACACACACACACGTATACACACACCACATCTTCTTGATCCAGTCATCTATTTGTGAGCATTTGGGTTTCCATATCCTCAGTATATTGGACCATCTTGGCTATAAAATGTCATATTCTTGGATTGTTCTTCATTAGCTATCATTTCTTTCTCCTTACATTATGGACTTCTCAGTCAGCCTTTCTGAAATTGCAATCTATTCCCAGAGGGGACTTGTAGTTTGTCATGCACTTTGGATAAATAACTACACTGTGGCTATTTTCTAGCTTTCCTTAAAATGAGAAATCAGATTTGCACATAGGACTTCATTTTGAAGTCAAATAAATTCAGAAGAGAGTAGGGTCTCACTCCCGTCAACCTTTAAGCCAAGTTTCTATTAACACATTTTTTTTTTCTTAGGAATTGTTTACAACTAAATTAGCAAAGTTTTGTTTTTATAGTTAGCAAAGACCTGTGAAAATAACTTTGTTGGCAAAAATATCTTTTGAAATGGTTTATCATAATCAGTTTTTTACTGATTTACTACAAAGGCAAGCATACTGGAAAAATCTAGTTGAATTGGGAGATGTGCAATGCAGGGTCCATTCCACTGGAAATCTCGGGCCTGACTGCCAGACTTATCAGGGACTCTTGGGATATGTTTCTGTGGGGCTTATAGAAGAGATCGTCTTCGTTGTTAGCTCTGAGTTTTCAACCCATAGAACCTTTTCCATTTTCTGTATTGTTTAACTTATATCTTATCTCCATAGGCAGAGCAGAATGTTTCCATGTGAGATTTAAAATTGGCCTTCCCTGACTCTCTCCTCCTCAGTCTTTCACTTTATGGTCCAACTGAGAACTCCTCTCTCCTCTTTAAGGTGGAACCAAAATTTCCATTCATCTCCAAAGCTGCCTTTCCTGTCTGAGGACTAGGAATGTATCTTATAGTCTTTGGGATACTTCTATCACTAAGAATGGAATAGGTCCTCAAGTATAAGTTTTGCACTAGTAAAGCATATTACAGTTATTTTTCTTCTGGCTAAAAACTATTTGAAGATGTAAGCTCACATATGTATATTGTTTGTATATGTAAATTTACATATGTAAAATGCTCATGTATAAGCAATGAATTACAAATAAAAAACTAAGAACTAGAAATATTTCTATTTGTATTTTTGTATGACATTTTCTTAGTTGGCTCTTGTTCACTCTTCAAACTCAATTTGAGTATGTTCCTGACCTTTGTGGGTCCTGCTCCCTCCTGAGTCAGGGGTAGACGTCACTCCTCATCGTATTGGGACCATCTTGGCAACAAAATTTTCACATTCTTGGTTTGTTCTTTATTAGCTATCACTTCTCCCTCCATATATTATGGACTTATATTGAAAGCATGAACCATCTCATTTTAACTCAGTATGCTTGATGCTACAAACAGAGTCTGGTACATAACAAGTGCTTATTGAAAGCAAGCATAGCAATGAAAAGTCAGACTATGTGCTTCTATACTTAAGATTTGGGTTTCAGTGCACACAGTAATAATCAGGGAACCCTGAAAAAAACTAAAATATACTCCTGCACCCTGTGACCACTCTCCCCAGAAGATTCTGATTAACCAAGACTTGGATAAAGCACAGGAATGTAAATGTTTGAAGATATACTCTAGTGGTTATGGCAGAAGGAAGGGGTAAGAACTGTTGATTTGATTTCTCCTAGGAGCAGGAGGGATGCTGATAGATTTTCCTTTGAATTCACAGAAAACTGCAGTGAACTTGAGGCTTCAGAGGCTCTGTCTCTGTGTGTTGTCATGAGTCAGTGTTTGGAGGTCTGGAGAGACTTAAGCTTCTCAACTTGAAAGCAATCATTTTTCTGAAATTTTGAAGGGTGAATGGGTGGAAGAAACTGATAAATATTAAAGAATTTTTGGTGAAAATTTAAAAATTTTAATAAGAGATCTCTCAGGACAGCAGAAGTTGTCAAGTTAAGAGCTTTCATTTGTATCTGGGAAAAGATTAAATTTCCCTTATTATCTGATAGTTTTTAGTGAATTCTTGTCTTTGTGAGGAAATTTGCCTTTGCCTCCACATTATTAATTATTTTTATTTTCTTTTGGATCATTTCAAACAACAAAAATGGTGAAATATATTACATTTTAAGAAAGTTGTAGTCTTAATCTTACTCTCCAGCAAATGCTCTGTTCTTATGCTTTCATTTTTACCAAATTCTGTGATGACAACCTGAAGAAGTGGACTGAAAAAGACAGAATTAGCATGGGTTTCATAAACAAAAAGGCTGGCCATTTGAAAGGACTCAAAGAGGAGAAGTGAATATGCTTTGCTTAGGATGGCAAAATATAGTTGGACACAACTCAATGACCTGGTGGTGAGAGTGAGAGAAAGATCTTGCCATCAATTGAAAAGCAAGAATAAAAGGGAGACAAGGAAGCCAGAAAGCCCACACTTTGTTCTAATATCTTCACTATGAATAGAAGGAAAGAGATGGAGACATACTTACCTAACCTGGATGAGAATTGCACAATTGGAGTATTTGAAGGAAAAGGATGAGGTCACTTAAAGCTGGTTGCACTTGACTGTATGAACTGAATTCCTGTCTTCAACTCATCAGATGAGTTTGCTGATTTTACTATTTAGGAATTTGAAGTGGGATCACATACATCACAGGTTCTCCTCTGTTATCAGAATAACAGATATTGCCAATATTAAGCACTCAATTTCAAATGAATCACCAGGAGCATGACTTATTTGGCTTGCCATCTGTGAAGGCTGATGAAGACGCACTAAAAATAGGTAACTCCTAAAGTTCAATTCTATCCAATGGACTCTCCTTCCAAAGTGACTACAGTATAGAATTCCTACCAGTAGAGTCAGTTCCAAGAATCTTTGGAAGACTTTCCTTTAGTCCAGTCTTTGATCCAGTTTAGCATTCTAGTCCACATTAACCATAAAGTCTTAGCTTGAACTTGTCCAAGGATGTTTACTGATTCCTAATCTATTTTTCTTCATGAGGGAAATGAAAACCATGTGACTTAACCAGAGCATCTTGCAGTCACTTAACAAAGGGAGAATAGGAATGAAAGCAATAGATATGAGAATATGGAAACACTTCTAGAATACTACCCAGGGATAATCTATTTGAGTGAAGCTTAGGAGTGAGGGTGGAGGGTACAAGGATATATCTTTAGTGGATGGTGCATCATTGAAATAACACAAACAACATATTTTGGTTTTATCTTTAATCAGCTTTTTGAGCATTGGCTGTGAGTGAGAGAGCCCCATGTTGCAGTGCCTAGCAAAATGCCTGGCATATAATAGGAACTTAATACATATTTGATGACAAAGATGAATACATACCTATTGGTAGCATGTTAGTTAATATATATTCCTTAGTATAAAAAATGTCCTAGATTTGATTGCTGGATTTACTATAGATTTGTACCTTGCTTCATGAACTCTGGTTCCTTTTTGTGAAATGGATATGCTGATGATAGTTATCCCATTAAACATATGGAAATAAATATAATTGTACACAGACACTCATAGGTATCTCTATGTCCATCTTTATCTCTCTAAAGGAAGATAAAATCATACTGGAGAAATACTTATGTGGTAGACATGTTCTAAATCTTTCCCATCAGTGGACTTATTTAATCTTCACAATAAATCCATGTGTAACTTTACACATGAAGAGACAGGCATGGATTAAATAATTGGCTCAGTTAATACAAACGAAGATTGGAATAAAGTAACTTCATACATAAGGAAATGGACACAGAGAGGTTAAGTAACTTGTTCAGGTAATAACTAGCAAGGTGGGGTTTGAAGTCAGGCCAGAGTAGGTCTCTTAATCACCATATTATCTCTCCATGATAATGCATGTAAATTGTGTAACACTGTTACTGGCACAATTTTCTCCTTGCACTACTATTACTATGTTCTTAACTTCAAATTAAACAATTGTTGCAACTCAGAGCATTCCCCAGAAGTTGAGAGAAAAAAGATGAGAGGTTGAGATAAGATAATCCCCATCCCAGAGGACCCAAATAGTACCATGCTTTGGCAATAACCTCTGCATCCCAGCATTTGTTTGAGTTTTATTAAATGTGATTATATGACATACCCCTTCGGGAGTAATCAATTTCCTTGGGTGCTCAGTCCAGCACCTAGTGTAGTACACGCACTTGACAGTTTACTTCCAAAGTGATTATCACACTTGTGTTAATCTATCAGCCAGCAAATGACCCCCAAAGATTCATGGAGACTGAACAATGCAGTGTTAGATCAATATCATATTTCACTTTGTCGGCAATGAATGTCTGGGATAGCTGAGTAGGATGAGAGTGAAATGAGCTATTGGATTATTGAGCGGGTCCCCTCTGGAGTCATCCTGGGATTCATCAGATATTAACTAGGAGCTGAATTTTTTGTTGATTGTAGACCCAGAAAGAGATAAAAACTTTATTCAATAGCTGATAAAGTGTAACTTATGGGGCATGATGTAATTAATGAGACATTTTCCTGGTGATAAAGGAAGAAACCCCTTTTATGTTATAGTAATTGATGATATGTTTACAATCCCCTCTAACTTTCCAAACTTTTTCACATGTCTTACATTTCCACAAATATTCCTCTCCTTTGTGGATTCTCACTCCTTAAAGTTCCCAGCATTTTGGGAGGAAAATAGCCCTCCTGGATAATTTCTCTCCCCATATTGTTTGTGGCACTAGATTAGGAAGGTCATTTATTTAACAGATGTTTATATATTGCTAGCTCTGTGTCAGTTTTTGTGGTAGGCAGAGTTAAAGAGGCACATTACTTTTCATCACAGAGATTGCAGTCAAAATGAGGCTAGAGAAACAAAAGAAAGAAATAATATGTTGGGGCCAATTCTACTCTGTAAAATGACCAATAATTGAAGGGGAGAGGGGGAAGAAAAGAATATGAGAGGCGAAATTATACAAATTTAAACATCAAGAGAAGAATGTATAGAGAAGGCACTAATTGGCTAGGAGCTGGGAGTGTGTGTGTGTGTGTGTGTGTGTGTGTGTGTGAGAGAGAGAGAGAGAGAGAGAGAGAGAGAGAGAGAGAGATATGCAGGGGTGACTGCAGAGAAGTTAGTTCATCTATTCCATCAAAATGTCTGAGAACTGACTCCTGGGCAGATGGTGGTGGTAACTCAGTATTGGTCAGGATGGGATACACCTTGCTGCAGTGACAAACAACTCCCCAATCTTCCAATCTTAGTTGTTTATTACAATAAATTACTTTTCCTGCTCATACTACTTGTTTGTTCAGGTCAGCAGTGGCTTCTGTGCTAACATTTTCTTACTTTTGCATCCACACTGATGGAGCAGCCACCACTGAATGCTTCCAGTTATGTTTGAGGGTTAAGAGGGTGAGTTTCTTACACTGATTCTTAAATGCTCATGACCTATTGACCAGAACTAGTCATGTAACCTTGAGAAACAGATGAGCTGCATGTATCACACCACCACATGCTCCAAAGGTAGAGAGCTGGTGAACACCATCAACGACAAACTCAAGATAACTCAGAACCTGGAACAAGGAAGTCAGTTGCTAGTGAAGATTTCAGTCTCTCTTCCCAAGACCAGGGAACAGAGTGAGCAGCCATGGAGTGAATGGAGGAATAAAAGGAAGGACAACTGATTCTAACCCTGAACCAGTAGCCTGATCAAGGGCATGTTTTTAAGTCAATATCTTTATCAAATCCAAACTTCTAAGACTATTCTGGGATGAAATAATATTAAGGAATTAAACATAAGAAAAAGGAAGAAATGGGTGAGGAACCCTTAGTATTTACCATTTCTTTCCCTTTTCTCTACGGTAGTATCTTCTTTGGCCCTGCCCAAGTAGCTGTGTTTTCTTCATGGCAAATGAATAAAAATAGAGTGAGTGTCTGCATCAGGAAGTGGGCAGGCCTTAGTCTTCAGCAGGGGAAACTTGATTTGAAGTTGAGAGCAGGTCAGTTGGCAGTGGTTCTCCTCCAGGGAGGTTCTTGCCCCTGGCTAGATGAGCTTGAATATGTGAGGAGGCATTTTGGATATTTGCAGTGACTGGGGTGCACTCGTGGCATTTGGCAATTGTTATCCATTTGGCATTTGGCAATTGTTATTTTAATTGTCTTGCAATGCCCAATACTGGGATTTTTATGCATCTGAAGTTGAAGCTTTAGTCATAAGAGCTCTAATCAGGGAAGACTTAGAAAGCAACAGAGAGGAAGAAAATGGTAATAATTGCTGAGACTATGAAGCAGAATCCAGCTCTATTTGCACCACTCAAAATACCAATTGTTGAAAAACACGGATAGAGAATGAGCAGCTGTTAACAGAGCATATAGGACTTCTGTGAGTTAGGATGACTGTGAAATCCAGCAAATCTTGTAGTGAGGTTGCCAGATTCTTGAAAATGGGGTGTTAGTCTTCTTTTTCTGCTTAGGTGGCATTGCACATGGTGATTGCACAATTAAAATCATGGTGAGAAAATGCCCCAATTGCTGTGTTTCTGGCATGACAGTGTTTCTGAAGATAGTGAGAGACTTAAAAATTAGTTTTAGGCAAAAAGGGCAGACAGGGACATCATGGACATGTCCTTAAACTTTTCCCGTCAGCATTAGGGCAGCAAGCGGTGCCTGCTACTGTGTGTTCCTTGATGCCTCTGGTTCTGGATCTGGGTTATTCTTTGCCTCACATACTCTGCCTGCTTTTCTACCTTTAGCCATATTTTCACACCCTATTCTTCTTTAACATCAGGCTCAATGACACTTCAGCAGGGAAACCTTGGTAAGGCCTGGAAGAAAGCACAAGTTTAAAGGAAACCTCTCTGTGATGTAAAATGCTGCTTACCCATACACTAGTGAGATTTGGGGCTCAGTACTTTTCCCAACTCTCACTTGGAAAAGAAGCTTGCCAAAATTACAGGACTGAGCTGCTTAGCATCCAAGTGACTCAAAATTTAGTCTTTATGAGAAGAAGGATGAAGGAACCAATGTTTATTGATCGCTCTAAAGAGAAAAGTCACTGGGCTGCAAACACTTTTTTTTTTGTTTCAGCACCACGAGAATCCACTCTTTATCCCCATTTTGCAGCTGGGTATACTAAAGGTCAGAGGTAAAATCCCGTGTCCCAGGTTATTACCATTTTCTTTCTCTCTCTTGCTTTCTAAGTCTTCCCTTATTGGGGCTGATATGACTAAAGCTTCAACTTCAGAGACATAAAAAAAATCCTTTTCATTCATATAGAGAACATTTTGCAGTGTTTGTTAATTCAGTATAAATTTCATAAGATGGCCAAGAAGAAAATGGATGAATAAAATGTGCAGTTGCATGTTTATAGAGAGACAGCCTGTTTTCGAGAACACCGCTCTCCCCTGGGGAGGGAAAGGTGGCATCACATGGACACTGACCCTTTTTCCTGTGAGTTGTTTGTGGAAACTCAGGGTGTCTGATGGATCCAAGATATTTGAAGTGAAGACACAGAGGAGTAGTTAAAGAGGAAATTACCACACGTTAGTGGGACTACAATGTAGGATATAGTTTTCCTCTTTCTGATCACGGCATAGCTTTGTCACAGAGCCCTGCTTCCTGGCCATGGAGTAGAAGGAGCCTATTGTATGAGATTTTTCACTGACTGGAATTTCTGGTAATTAGGTCCATAAAACATTGTCTATACTGCCAGGTAAAGGTAATTTCACTTTTATCTTACCACATTTATATAACTTCATTTTGTGTTAGTTGTTTGGAGATGGTATCCTTTCCCCCCAACTCCCCAATTTGGTAAGGAAATTTTTTTCCTGTGGCTTATCTAAATTGGATGTGGAGCCACTGGGCCATGGGGAGTGAACACACAGATGGAAGTGAACACACAGATGGAAGTGATATATTAGGTGCTAAGGTGCTGAGGGTACAGACAGCATTTAGGGCCTTTAAATAGTGCTTGCTGGTAAGTGCTATTTATTGCAAGTTGATAATGATCTACAAGATGCAAATGAACTGTCCCCCAAAGAAACATCAAAAGCTCCCCACTTCTGCTCCTTCTGATAAAGATGCTAATGATTTCTTCTGGAGTATGGATTGTACTCTTCACAATGGGTAGCTGAATTGTGAGGGGACAGAAAAGGGGTGGTCATCTCAGAGGAAGTGCAGCCCATAAAACTTTGAGCAATATCAGTATCATCAAATTACTTGTTCTCAGGGTGTGGCAAGAGCATCATGAGGTGAACTTATTATCCTAAGAGTTCTAGGTCAACCTTTTCCAAAGTGGTCACAATTCCTTATCAGGAAAGGAGATCCTAGTGTTATTGTATAGAAAGGGGCCTCAGGTCAACCTCAAGGTCATCAGGTGCCAAGTTTGCAGGGGTTTCCCTGCCTGTGAGTCATTTATTTACTGGACCAGGAAGAAAAGAAATCTGGGGGTTGTCACTGCATGCCATCAGTGTAGATATACTTTAGGAACTTGAGCAGCTGTCAAATGAATGGGAAAAGTCTGGAAAACAGTAACCCTGGGATTAGATTTGGGGGACATAGGTGAAAACACACACTATGTTGTAATGACCCAATGTCACTGACCTTGAATTGTGGACATGCAGGCATGTGAGGGTACACCTGTCTCTCTCTGCCTCATCTTACTGGACTCCAAGTGTTCTGGGATCCCATGTGACCAGAGAGACCTCTAGAAAGAGCTGAGATGTCAGGGACACTGTCCCATTTGCCAGGATCGAAGAAAGAAGCTGAAGCTCATTCTGGGGATTAGCCAGTCTTAAAGGAAAAGGACAGTGGAGAGAAAGAAGAGGATTGGGAACATTTAAGTACTGTTAGTGAAATTCATATTAGTGTTTCTGTTGGGCCTCCAAGGACGCCAGGAGCAGGAATCTCAGGTTCTCAAGCAAAATCCTCTGGCTGGTTGGCACATCTTGTAGCAGCCTTTGTCATTTTGCCTCAGTTTTCAGTTTCCATTAAAGACAAGTGACTGACGGGAGCACAATGGAGATGACTGGGGTCTGTGGTGTAGCTGAAGGGTCTCTTTGTTTCACATGACTAAAGATGAGGGGACTTTCCTGTTTCTCCTTAGGATGTGCATCTTAGAAGACACAAAGAGCCTCCAGAACACTAGATGGGGTTCCCCAAAGACCATCATTCAAATTCTCTCTTTTAGTTTCATTAATGTTTCTAAACAGCAACATTTATGGATGTGGGCTCTTTGATGAGCTCATTAAATTTAGCAATAGCAGACCAAAACATGGGTTGTACAGCACCTAGAATTTCTAGGACTCTGCAGTCTGCTGGTTCTGTCACAACCTTGGGGCTCTTTGGTCTATCAGTCTGAGAATAACTGGGATCCCCCTCAACTCATTAGATGCCCCACCCCTGCCATTACTGGTCTGCATCTTCCACTCATGTTGGACACAGAAACTGCCAAGGGCTGTACTTCTCTGAGAAGTGGGCACTCTGTCTTGTCCAGTTCAGAGAGGTGGTGGAATGATCTTCAGTGTTCAGGGTCTCTCTCCCAATTTTGGAGGTTTTTAATCCCGAGGATTTGATTATAAAGAGTGAGCAAGGAGATAGCTAAATTTCACTTGATTAAAAAAATCAATTTCTTTTTGAAGTAACATTGATTTGTAATATTCTAGAGGTTTCAAATACACAGCCTTATAAAACATCTATATATACTGCATTATTATGGCCACCCAAAGTCTGGTTTCCATCGTTCACCATAAAATTGACCACTTTTATTTGAAATACATTTTTCCCATCTTCCCTTCTGCAAATCACTATTTCGTTCTTAAAGTCAGAGTTTGTTTTTATTTTGCTTTGGTCATTCATTTTGCTTATCAACCACATATATATGAAAGCATGCAGTGTGTCATTCCCATCTGACTTATTATACTAAGCATAACACTGTGCATCATGTTGCAGCAAATGCCGAGATTTCATCTGTTTTACATAACTGAGTATTGCTCCATTGTGCATTTATGCCACATCTTCATCCACTCATCCATCAATGTGCACTTAGGTTGTTTTCAAGTCTTGGTTGCTGTGAATACCACTGTGATGAACATAGGGGTAAATATAGCTCTTTAAATGAGTGTTTTCATATACTTCAGCTAAATACCCAGAATTGGGATAGCTGGATCATACAGTATTTATACTTTTAATTTTTTGAGGAATCACTATGCTATTTTCCATAATGGCTGCACAAAGTTACATTCCCACCAATGGTGAATTAGGTGAGACTCACTTTTTTTCTGGTTCATCTGGAGTTCTACCATCTTCTCCTGGGAGCAAAATGACTGTCCCCTTGCTGATCAGCCATTTCCTCTCTTCATCTCTCCCAACCCCCTGATTATCCCTAAATGATGCTTTGCTCTTGACATTTAGAAGGAAGCTTTTGGGATTTGGAAAACCATTTTTCTCCATCAACACTGCTAAGCTTTTAGGATTTTCTTTCACCCTTGATTTGAAAACCCAATCTGAAACTCAGTGCTGAGCAATGACCCCTTTATATTAGGCGAGATCCTCCCTCTGCTGAGGGAAGTATGGTGGAGAATGAAAGGGCAATGACAGTCACAGGTAGTGAAGGACATAGAGTTTAAGATATCAGTATATTATTACCGTGTTTATTAAGTTCCCATATGCTAACTGGTGACCACTAAGATCCTTAAGAGAAACTGAAAACTCCTCCAATGCAGAGGCATCAAGTCCTCCATAAAGCTGAATGCCATGTTTCTCAAGTCACGTGTGACATATTTCTATGACAGTGTTACCTAAACATGTATCCTCATACATACTAAGCACAGACTTCTTGTGCTTCTAGCTGTGGACACCAACAGAACTATTAAATGGAAAGACTACATCAATTTCATCTAACTAATTCTGTTATAGTAATAATAGCCAAGAGAATATTAATTTGTATAATGGATAATATTTTCCTGAAACTGGTGTAACACCAATAGGTGAAAATGGCACTGAAAGCTAGAGTTTGGGTTGTTTGCTATTTTGTGCTTGGGAAGCCTTTTCTGCTGCTCTGTGTGAAGATTTGATTTTTCCATTTTATTTGTGTTTGATCTACTGCAAAACTTTGATTTATAAATTATTTCAAGCTTTCTCCTGGCTCAAGTGCCTCCTTTGCACATGAAAATTTTTTTGTTCATTTTTCGTTATCTACAACAACCCAAAGTAACATTCAGGAACACATTTATTTTCATGGTGTTGAGACAAAAGTATGAGGTGATCTATTGTTAGACTTATGACATGTCCCTTGAGACCCCCTCCATTTGATTGTCCCACCCTTGTGTAATCCCCTCTCCTTGATTATGGATCAGACCTGCTGACCTTTCTTCTAACCAATAAATACTTTTCTTCTAAACAATAAATACAGCAAAGGTCTGGGATATTACTTCTGTCATGAGAGTATAAAAGATTGTGACTTCAAGTTGCTTGGGAATTCTATGGCCTGTTTGGTTTGTCCACTTTGATGAAGCAGGCTGGCATATTTGAGCCGTTCGAAAGGCCAGACAATGAAGGGTGGCCTCCACCAGCTGTTAGCTAGGAATTGAGATCCTCAGTCCAATAGCCTGTGAAGAACTGTACCTTGCCAGCCGCTATGTGGTCCTGAATGTGATCCTTTTTCAGCTGAGCCTTGAAATGACCACAACCCAGCTGACATGTTGATTGATGCCTCAGGGAGTCCCTGAAATGGAGGACCTGGATAAACTGTGTCCACACTCCTGACCCAGAAAACTGTGATATATGAAATGCACGTTGATTTAAACTGCTAATTTTGGGGGCAATTTGTTAAGTAGCAATAAATAATGAATATAATTAGAAGTTGAAATCTTATTGTATGGATGTGCCTTTCAGTTGATAACTGTATAGAATAGCTTTGCCAGTGTAACTGGTAAGAAAATTCAGAGTTAACATAATGGGCAAATGGGGAAATTTCGTGTCTTTTTGTTTAATATTTGAGCATATCAACCTAAATTCTGTCTGAACTGTCTTTCAACACAGGATTATAATCTAACTTTTGGAAATCCTGTTTGGTGACCACTGAAAGCCAACCAGATTTGGGTTGCTATTTGCAAGTACTGGAGCTGAAATGTGTATATTAGAACTTGGGGAGTCCTAACACTATCTTTAAGCAACAGTGGGCTAGACAGGTACATTAGAACTGGAGTGGGTAGCAGAGATCATCACTATCTCCTGTTATTTCATGAGACAGGGTCCAAATACTTCAGTGTCCAAATGGTGGAATCTTTTTGCTCCCACCTGATTTTTATTTTCTCCTTTAATACAACAGATAATTACATTCTTGGTCTGGAAGAGTTTTCCACCCTGTATTAGGACAAAGTCTGTCAAAAGTTGTTGGTTTCTGGGTGAGCATGCTCAGTGATGGTATCGAATTTTTGAAATTTATTGCTCTGCAGCTTACTGTGCTCTGCTGTGAGGTATAGTTATACTTTCATGGAATTCTATTATTTTCTCTAAGTAAGTGAGGCCTTGCCAAGGACTCCAGCAGCGCAGTTCATGTTGTAGTGTTTTCTAATTCAGCATCAGGGGATGGAAAATTGATCTTTCATATTTCCTTCCCCGTATGTGTTTCAGGTCAATGTGGACCAAGAACAGTGAGCACAGGATGCACATAGCCCCTCAGGTTGTGGGGGAGAGTGGCCCCGCTAACACACCACTGTCAGGGAGACACTTAGTGCTATAACCCAGGAAATATTATGGCATCCATATTTCTACTCAAAGGACAATTTGTGTTCAGTTTAGAAGTTTTCTTGGGGAATTTCCCATCCCTTACGATGACAGAGTGCTTGCCAGGCGCAGAAGGAAGTAGAACATAGAGCACTCATGGGCAGAAAGACAGCCAGCACCCTGCCCCAGAGACGACAGGCACCTTGAGAATACAAAATGTCTAGAACATTACAAAGCCCACTTCATATTTATCAGATTGAGAAAGGAAAATTAAAATAGACGCCAGAAGCAAATTATTCTTAACTAAATGTTTGATAAGAGATCTGAAAAGCAAAATTTAAGCAACTGTATAAGAAGAAACAGAAGCATTAGAAAAGCAACATGCCAACTTAAGCTGACAAAGGATGGTGATTGTGTGGGGCTTGCAAGGGATGATCAGAAGAATCTGTATTTTAGGAGAAGAGAAATCTTAGCCTGGTAACTATGTATCTTAGTTTGCCTATGACTGTCCTGGCATATACCTGTTGTTCTGGCATAATCATTTTTAGGGTCCTTATTTAGTCTCAAAGTACCCTGGTTTAATGATAAACTATATAGTCACTCTCAGCAAATGTCTAAGAATTATTATGGAGTTTTTAGGGTACTAATTCTAAATGACTATTAATATTCTCATTCTTTAAAATAGCACTGTTCAATGGAAATACAGCAAGTCATAAATAATTCTAAATGTTCTAGTAGCCACATCAGAAAAAATATAGCTAACATTAATTTTAATTAATCTTAATGATATATTGTTTTTAACCCAATATATCCTAAATATTATCACAAGACATTGAAATTCAGTGTGTGTTTTACACATACCAGTTAGAATTAAACACCTCACAAGTGCTCAATAGCAAAATGTGGCTAATCACTACTGCATTGAACTGCACGGCTGTGGAATGTATAGTTTGTCGAGCATAACTGTATTTTGTTAGCTGTATGGTGGCATGTGTGCAGCTCCTACGCCATAGTGTGGTTCAGTAATTCTTGAGCACCTGCTGTCATTATAAAATGAAGAATTGCTTAGTATTAGGGCTTCCTTCCTTCCTTCCTTCCTTCCTTCCTTCCTTCCTTCCTTCCTTCCTTCCTTCCTTCCTTCCTTCCTTCCTTCCTTCCTCCCTCCCTCCCTCCCTCCTTCTCTCCCCCCCCTCTTCCCCCCTCCCTCCATCTCTCCCACCCTCCCTCCCTCAATCCCTCCTTCCTTTTTTTTACTTGACATGACAATGGCTTACAACATGATTTAGACGTATAGGATCATTCTCTGCAAGTGTTGTTACCAGACCACACTTACCACCAAGACACCCAGTTCTCCACCCATCACAGAAGCACTGTTTCTTCATTTTTGGCTTTTCCTTATGCTCTTTTGATTTAGTTTTCAATCTAGCTTTCCCCTCAAGAGGTAAGATGATTCTTGAGAGTTCTAGAATTATTCTCTATCCAAATGAAAGTGACTTACTCTTTCGTAGTAGCTCCAACAAATCCAGGAATTGAGTCTAACTTGACCAAACTGGATCACATGCCCATCCCTGAGGTGGTCACTGGCCCAGAGGATGGAAAATTCTGTCTGATCACATACATGGTCCTGGAGCTCTAGGTGAGGGGCTAAGTTTCATCCCAACATGATGAGCTGTGAATGGAAAAAAGCTCTCCCAGTAGAATCCAGGTACTAATACCAGAATGGAGATGTGTACCACGATGGCAAAAATTAGAAATATTGGAGTTATTTGGAGACCTCAAAGTAAACAAGTACAGCCTTGTAATCCAGGTACATAGCCAGCCTTCCTTTAACTGCAAGAAGTTTGTTAGAGGCCACCAAAAAAATCCCTTATCTATACTTCTTTGATGAAGGAGTTTCTTTGTTGTAGGTTGCTCATATAGACTATGACATGGTGTTTGAAATTTCCATTGTCAACTTCCAGTGGGAAGATTATGAGAAATACATTCACTTGACCACTAAACCCATATTCCTACTCTTTGGGGCTGGAATGGAAAGTATCCATTTTACCTAGATTTCTATGGGATTGTTACTACAGTCAGTGTAGACAATAATGTTCCATAAAGAACCAGGTCACATGACTATGGGTGTTCAATCCACACCTTAAGGAATGGAGATCAGTAGCATTCCTAGAGTCTAAAGGGCAAAAGGACCCCAAACTTGCAATAATGATTTGATATGCTTTTGGGAGATACAAGTGGACCCTGGCAGCATTTGGGGATAGTGAAGGGCAAAATCCTGCTGTTCAGAGCAAATGAGGAAATTCCAGAACATCTTAGTACTACAGGGGAGGGGAAGAACTGTAGTAGGGAGAGGATGAGTCCAGGTTAAGGAAGGAATGCCAGAAGGGTAAGCTAGTCCCTGAGTCCCATATTGAACAAAGATTTGGAGTCCCATTTCTTTGGTGCTGCCCAAGGCCACATGCAGGGAGCAGAGTTCTGTGAGATGGTCCTGAAAAGCCAGGTCCACTCAAGCCACAACCAGAAATCACCATGTCATCTGTTGGGCTTGGTGACTAGACAAAACTCTCCTTTTTGTTGAGGTCAGCAGAGTTCAGTGCTTTGTATGAATCCTTCTAGAGAATGTGTCACTGATGACAAAGGGGAGATTGTCCTGAAGAAATTTTGTGATGTGTGCGTTCTTAGTTGTTACATCTCTGCAACACTCCCTCATAGATGAACATAGAGGAGAGAACAAGGGCTTGGGAGGCAGAAAGCCTGGGACTGAATCCTGGTCTTGCCTTCTATTAGCTGTGGGACTCTGAGCAAGTTCCCAAGACATTCTGCATCTCAGTTGCTTCATTTGAGAAGTGGACCTGTTAATAATGCTGGTCCTCCTTTCCCATTCTTGCATTAATTCATTTTTGCATTCTTACACAAAATATTTATAGAGTATGTGCCATGTGGATGGCACTAACGTAGACAGTGTGCATAAGACAAAAATTGTCCCTACCTTAATAGAGAGGATCATGCAAGATATTTGATAGATAATATCCCATACACTTTATAATATACATGTAAATGATGATGGTCATAGAATATTAATAATTCAACTGCTTACTTTCTCATATAGCTGTTTATCGCCCACCCCCTCCCAGTAAGTACACTGAATATACAACATCAGCAATTTCCTTCCTTTGGCACAGGGATTTCATTTTCTCTGTCATTCTAGGCAAGCCCGCCACAGCAGTGCTTGTATTTATAATTGCCCCTGCACAGGCTCCCAGGGCCCCCAGGGCCAGGCGTGCCAAGGTCGTTAAGATGCAGACTTGCCTGCTCTCTGTTCTGTGCAATCATCGGTCCCCAGTCACACAGGAAATGTGTCATTGATATGTAATTAATGAAGAGGGAGTCGGGGGCTTGGCATTAGCACACACAAATCAAGGCCTTGTCAGCCATGGGGGGGTGTCAAAGGGGCTTTTGTTCTTTCATCATTATTTATTGTTACAAAATACTGCACAGTCAAGTGAGGAAGGGGAGTGTCTTTGTGGCTTTGGTGAAGTGAGTGTTTGCAGCGAGCCACAGGGGACAGATGTCAGCTTGATCTGCTAATTAATTCAAAGCTCCACAGGCAGAAGCAGTTCAGGATGCTAAAAAGAAATTTTTTTGTTTGTTCAAAATGTGTGTGGGGAACCTTCCCTCTGATCGTGAGTTGCCCTTAATTTCTGCAAGTTCAGAGACTTGTTCACCCCAATAATATGAATTTATTGAGCATTCTCTGTGTGTAGGTGATGGAAAGGGAGGTGGCTTGTAGTTCAGGTATTTTGCAATTCGGTGATGGGCAGTGGTTTTCCCTGCAGATCGGGCAAGCAGAAATGGAAGGAATCTTAGAGCTCATATTATCCAAAACTCTGAGCAGGAATCCTTTCCAAGCAATGACTTCTCAGTGCTGACGCATATTTCCCTGCCCCTGGTTATACCAATAGAACCAGGGGTCACATCACCTAATCCCAACTGTTTACTTTTTGGAGAAAGCAGAGAGAAGGACAAAGATAAAAGAAAGAGGAAAAACATCTTTTCTCCTCTTTCAAGGCTCAAGGGAGCCAAAGTGTGATGATAGTTGGTGAAGCCAAAGCCGTCCCATACTGCATTTGCTGACCTGGGTCAGCCTAGGTCATGGCCATCAGACCACATGTGTTGGGTTGTTTAATTCTGGGCTTGTGACATGTTCCCCTCCTAGAGCTATGTTTCAGCATTTGACATACCTTAGGACTGACTCATACCTAAATTATGCACAGTTTCACAGCACAGTTTTTTCTCTGAACACAAATTTTCTTATGGAAGTAGCCTACATATCTTTCACCAGATGAAGGGGTAAAGAATATGTGCTACATATATACCTTGGAATATTACACAGCCAAAGAAAAGATGAAATGCAGCCATTTCAACAAAATGGAAGGAATTTGAAAAATTGTATATGCAGCAAAGCAAATTAGAATTATGAAAACAAATACTGAACATTCATTTAGCAGACTATTTGACAACAAAGTGGAATTATGTCCACACTATTGGACATCAAACATCCTGAGGGCTCTGAAGTTAAGAGGGAAGGGGGAAGGTAAGAAATAAGGGGACTAGGGCCTCCCCGGTGGCGCAGCGGTTGAGCGCTGGGTTGCGAAGCTGCCCGCGGCCTCTGCAGCGCCGGTTCCATCCCCGGCTGCTCCCCGGCCACCAGAGGAGGGTCCCACATGGCGCGCAGACCTCTTCTGCCGCCCGCTGCTCCCCTCAGCAGTGTACTTCGGTCCTTCTGCCTGCTCTGCTCCCCGCTCTGGCTCTGGTGAATTCTCTCGCCCTCCCGTGCTTCTGACTGTACCCAGTGCATGTATAAAAAAACAAACAAACAAATAAATAAATAAATAAACATGCCTCTATTAAAAAAAAAATAAATAAATAAAAAATAAAATAAAATAAAAAAAAAGAAATAAGGGGACTAAAGGTATTTGAGAGAATATGAAAGATTTTTTTCTTAAATGATAAACCTAAAGTGTTCTATGCAATAATAGTTTCATTCTTTCACTCAGGGCTTGGCAAACTGCTCCTTAAAGGGCAAAAAAATGACATAATTTAAGCTTTGTAGGCCATACTACCTGTAACAATATTAAACACTGCTGTTACAGCATGAAATCAGCCATAGACCATATGTAAACAAATGAGCATGGTTGTGTTACAAGATATTTTACTTGCAAAAACATGTGGTAGGTCTGCAGGCCATAGTTTGGTGATCTCTGATCTAACTATAATCAGTGCTTATAGCAGATTTTAGCTCTCTGATTAAAAAAAAAATCTTGCTCACCAGCCTTCTTCTTTTCTCTAGCACAGTCCCTCTAACCTTATCTCATCTGTCCCTGCAGTCTTGGCTTCTCTGTCTTTCCTAGGTCATGGTTTATCACTTCAGCCACTCTCTTTCCATGACCAGTCATCTCACACCATGGCCCTTATGTGGCAACTTCTCTACACATTCCCTACTTTTGATCAATATGACCATCTGCTCCTCTCCAGTTTCCAGATGACTGGATGCTGTAGGTAAGAACAAAGCACATTACTGCACAGGTGTGGTTCCCAACTTTAGCTAGATTCTCAGTGTAGCTCTGTGATCTTCCTGCAAGGTCCCAGTTGGTATCCTTATATGTTCATCAAAATTTCTCTTATTCGGTGCCATCCATTCCCTGAATGCTTTCCATCTTTCTCCCCCTACTGCTGCAGATTTAATCATTTAAGTCATATCACAAGATGTCTTTGTTTGAGTTCTTTCCAAACTGATCTCTCCAAATCAGACAAGGATTCTAGAACAGGTCGTTTATTTAGAAGAGGCCCCAGCAAACATCAGTAGGGGAGTGGGACATAGATGAGGAAGGGAGGGCGGTCAATAATGAACGTGTTAGCAAGCACGTTTCTCCTGCAAGTAGCTGGAGTAGTCCTGCTGGGGGTCGACACAGAAGATGTGCTTGAGTTACTCTGTCCAGAGATGAAGAATATTGACACAACCTCTCAATCAGTTTGTAACCAAAGGCTGCCCCAAGGGTCACTGATTCTCCAGAACTCAGGGCTTGGTGCAGTTATATTCTCCTGAAAGGTTAACTCCTTGTACCAGCTGGTAAAGCTATTAGAAGAGTGTGCTTCACTCTAACATATTCTGAATTTTCTTTCTAAAATATTTGTTCTTGGGGCCTCCCTGGTGGTGCAAGGGGTTAAGCACCACACTATGAAGCAATCTGCAGCCTCTGCAGCACGAGTTCGATACCCAGCCAAACAGGGAGAAACCCACCTGGTGCAGCAGACTCTCCTGTCTCACCGCTGCTCCCCTCAACAGTGTATTTCAGTCAGTCTGCCTGTTCTGTTCCCCACTCTGTCTCTGGTGAATCCTCTCACTCCCTGCATCTCTGGCCTGTACCCCAGTTCTTGTATGCATAAATAAATAAATCTTTAAAAAATAAATAAAATATTAGATCTTCTTTACATGATGGTATTCAGTTTTTAAGTCAGACAAGATCTTTAGTATAACAATTCCAGCCATCCTCCATGAAGCCCATGGCTCCTACATTTGAAAGTGATGATTTGAGAAAGAGTGAGCAAGAGCACTGTGGTAGCAGAGAGAATAGAGTAGTGGGGAGAGAGTACAACAGACTATTGTGGAGGAATATGGGTCAGCGTCAGGGTCAGGGTCAGGTAAGGGTGGTGGATGCACTAAGTGACTACACCTGATGGGTGAAATCCTCTACTGTCAAATTGCTTGCAAGGATGTAAACCTATGGTATTTCAATAAAAACTATTTTAAAAATAATTTTAAAAAAGAACAAACTAATTTTCTTTTTTTATGTTTTAAGCCTTTTCCTCTGATAATTTCAATGGTTATATACTTCTACTTTTCCCAAACAAAACAACAGAAAAGTTATATGTATGTATGTTCTTGCCTCATGTAGTAAACAACTTGAATTTCTACAAATTAAAAGAAATGGTTTCCTGAAGCAGTGAGGACTAGTGCGTGCCATTTCCTGAAAATCAGAGAAATGGTGTCATCCGTTCAAGGTCACACCCCTGAAACAGGGATAGATTTTAAGTTTTCTTAAAACTGCACTTTCCACAGTTAAGCAGGATGAGTATTTCATTTTCACTCAACTTTTTGTGAGGGATAAGACAACCTCATCATTGACATTCTCCTTTCAGCACTTTTGAAAGTAAGTCTTAGTTGGAGTAGACTTTATTAGGGACTGTGTGAGAATACCCTTCACAAGACTAATTTAGAGTCTTTATGACTCAGTAGAGGCTGTCAATCCTAAGTTATTTGACGTTTAATTCCTGCTGATGTAAATTTTATATGACAAATAGTTTCATTTAATTGTGTCACCTCTGGCTTATATACACCATAAAAGGTTTCAGTTTTAACAGCCAGCAACAAAAGAGTCCTGGCTGAGAGAAATAATGTCGAGAAATCTTACAAGGGCATGGCTGACTGGGGAAGGGCAGATGGCTCCCTGGGGGGAGAGAAATTCTGGAGGGAGCCTGGGCTTCAGGCAGAAATAAGCCTGTACCTGAGCTTGTCCGCAGAGTGCTGACCTGGTAGAGGTGACACTCCTCTTGCGACCTTGACTAGCACACACTCCTTCCCCTGACGGATTTCCCGCAACTGCTCACCCTGCATGTACTAATAAAAATTTTGTCATCATTTCTTGAAAATCACCTAACTCTGTATTTTTGTTTTTTTAGTTTAAATCACTGTGCTTATGGATAATAGTATGACTGACTCCTCTGTTGAGAAAGTATTGACGGGTATCTATGTATCAGAAAGCTACTTATTAACCATCTACTATATGACAGGCTGGATGGTAGATACTATGAAAAAATGAGTGATCCCTCTCCCCGAGAAACTTGCAACTGACTGAGAAGATCTAATATGCCGAAATGATGAGACAATAAGATACTTTACATGTGCAGCTTATTATATTTATTAAGGGCTTTCATGTGTCCATGGCAACAATACTTTAGAACGTATACCATTACTCCTCTGTTTTATTGGTGATGACTCTGAAGTCTATTGCGTAACAGCTGGCCTTTCCCAAGATCTGGTATTCTGCTCTCTTTACTTCTTCTATACATACACTTCAAAGTTCCTCAATAAAGCATGCCCTTTTCCAAGACATTAGTAACACAAAATACATGTTACTGTTATGTAGGCCATTATTGGCATTGCCTGGGTACTGATGTTGTGCATTTTGTACATTTATAATTATAAGGAAACCATGTAGACTGGTTAATATTGGTTCAGTCTACAAGATGAAATACTTAATATCCCACCAGCCAAATGCATATGGGTTTTCTTAGAGGGTCCTATATATTCGACATTTTTTTTTTTGAGCCTAACATTCTTTCACACCAACCTTTAGCTATTGTATTTTTCCTATATTTGAAAGATGTGATACCTGGCAACTCCTCAGTGAAGACTCACTGTTTTTGTCAGATATCTTCCATTTACTCCACTTACTCTACCTGCCCCATTTTTTATACTTCTCTGTATTTTCTTATCCTGCTCTCTGCCTGGAAAGGTTGGCCTGAACGAACTCTTTGAGTGGACTCTAGACCTCAGGAGATGTCCCACTGGATTTTGTCAGTGAAGGTTTCTGACATGAAATCAGGGGGATGGAAGGGAGTGAGGCAGTGTCCTTATTCCAGTCTCCATCTCGTTTGAGATGACCTTCAGCTGGTTCCATTACTTCTCTTATCATGGCCCTCTCTTCTTCATGTATTTTTCTCTCTTTGACCACTCAAGACTAGGGGCAGTAACAACTATTTACAAAGATGATACACCAACTCAGAAAGGAAACACCTTACTTAGAAATAATCCCTTTATTCAATTTTCCTAAAATAATCCTAACCTGAGTGTGCTTTTGGTTTTCTCTTGGGATCCTACTTTATATTGGGATCCTTAAAGAGTTCATGCACTGATTTTTGCCTGACTTATCCTTTCCACTAATAGACATTTTGTAAAGTGAAAATAAACTCTGTGGCCTAAGGAAGAAAACCCAGGTAAAATGAGGGCTAGAAAGAATATGTGTGATGTGAATGATGAAGTGGGAGTGGAGATGCTCAGAGCTGGAGATGAAAGAAAGGACAGTCTTCTGTTTCTCGTCTTTGACTGATTATAGTGACACTGGGGAATTTTGAGATACACAGAAAACATTTCTTCTAGAAAGGTCTATTTCTAAAATGTGTGTGTGTGTACATACATGTGTGTGTGTGAAGGAAATAGAATAGTATAATGGAAAGAACTTGGAATAAATTTGTGATCTACTACTTACTGGTTTCATCATCTGCTACCCTCTCCATGGTTCAGAAGACTTATAAAATATAGAAATAGATCTTCATAAATTATCTCTCTTAATTTAAAAGTTTGACTGCATTTTAGGTATGTAGAAACACATTTTTCTTAGTGAAGAAAATCTGAGTGGGAGGTAACTTC
Source organism: Talpa europaea (assembly GCF_964194135.1). Lineage (NCBI taxonomy): Eukaryota > Metazoa > Chordata > Mammalia > Eulipotyphla > Talpidae > Talpa > Talpa europaea. Next base: position 46,698,054 of record NC_140072.1, read on the forward strand.
ATTTTTGGGTCATACATAAGAGGAAGTATGGATTAATGCTTACCCTGAAAATTAAGTCCTCCCCCAAATATCTACTAATCAACACCAAAGTATACAAAGCGGGGATGATCTCATTTGATGTTAGCTACTAAGAGGGAGATTTTTAAATTAAGGATTCTAGAATTAATGATACCACATTAAAGGAATTTCTTAGCAAAATATTTAAGTGCCTACTGCATTTTTGCAAAGACCTGTGTAATGTGTTTCAGGTATAAAAACAAATAAGCCCTAGTCCTTGCTTTCAAGGAGAGTACAGTTAGGGAGGAAGGATAATAGGTGACTTATCAAGATCATAGGTCATATATCTTCTGGCTCCCCACTGCTGTCAAAGCTCCAGTCTATTGTGGGTATCTCAAAAGCTTGTTGAACTTGAATCAGATGGTAACCAGCAATGCTAGGCCTGAGAAACAAAGATACTACGTACATTAGGAATTCAAAGACAGAGAACATATGGTGACCTAGAAAGTTTCATGGAAGTAAAGGAAATTGTTTTGAACCTTGATAAGTGTGTAGATTTGGATAAGTTTAGAGAGGCAAAGGTAACACTTCAGGGACTAATTATTTACATAGTGTAGATTCATAACAGCCAAGTTAGCAAATATTGTGGTATGAAACTTAATAGGAAATGAAATTTACATAGACCTGATTTTAATAGGATTTGATTTACACATATCAACCCAGAAATCATATGTTTGTTTTATTTTTCACCACAACAAGCAGCATGTGAAAGTACTATTTCACCATAACTTCCCAAGTATAATGTATTATTGTTGAAAAATACTTACCAACATGATAGGTGACATCGTATCTCAATTAAAAATGCACAAGGGGAAAGAGTTAATTGAACAAGGAAAGGGTGAAATAAAATACATGGGATTATACTGAGTAAGAAGAGGCAATAAGGCTGAGGCTCAGGAAGGAGGCATAGCAAAGGGACTGGAGACAGAAACAAGACTAAGTATAAACCTTCTGAGGTCTCTGTCCATGGTTCATTTGACAGGGGGTCAGTAGGCTGTGGGAAGTGAGCAAAGTACAATTTTCATGAATCCTGATATACAGGTTCATCAGGTGCAGGAATAGGTGCAATAAAAGGACACATGTTTGTCATCAGAGGGAAGGTTGCTGACTGGGGTTATTGTAGGTGGAGCCATGATGAGTGAGGAAAAGAAGTGAAGTATAGCTTAAGGCTGAAGGCAGGGGTTGGTGCAGACAAGGAGGTGTAGGAGCTGGGAGGTTAGGGGTCAAATGTGTTAGCAACACAATTTTATGTATGTAAGGATGAGGTCAGTGTTGCAGGACTACCAGATGTCACTTAGGACCACAACATGGCAGGAGGACTCAAAAATATGTCTCAGACTATTGGGGGGAGAAAGGAACATCAGGGAAGAATGAAATATTGGGGGGATGAAGTATAAGTGAGAGAACACCTGCAGAGGTGTTAGTAGCAATTTGTGTAGGCCTCAAGAGCCAGTAGAACTTATTGGCTAAGAATAGGGTTGGCTCTTCCATTTATTTTGGGTGAGGCATTTTTTCTTTCTGTGCCTATTTCCTCACCTGCAAAGTAGGATTGTTAGGGACTTTAAATGAGGTGTTACATTCAATGTGACCAGAATGATGTTTGTCCCATGGTAAGTGTCTGCTACTTTTGTTGGTGGCAGAGTAGTAAGTTGTGAAGGTAATGGTTTATTCTGGTTGCTGTTTCCTTATGTTGGTGGGAAAGGTGTGCTGTGCAACTGTTATAGCAAATTTACAAAGAATGGGGCTGAAGAACAGACTGGATGTTTGCAGCAAGGGCATGTAGGACTTGTTAATTCCTTTGAAAAACTATGATTTGTAGCAGAGGTTGCTGGAAGCTTGCCTTGGTATCAAGTTGGTATCTTCCTAAGCCTCCAAAGTCCTTGGACATCAGAGTTCTTCTATATACAAATTGATTCTCTGAAAAGAAGCCACGTAGGTGTTGGTGTAAAACTTTCATGTTTGCTTCAGAGTCTCTGTCTCACTGGGAAGGAGGAGAAAAGTCTGGACTGATTTTTGAACTTAAATCATATAGAACTCTTTCTGAGAGACAGCTAGGGATACCAAGTCTGACTTCTGACTTTCACAAAGCCCAGCAGTCTCTGAGTGCCTATTCACAATCTTGTCTCAATCTTGGTTTTCTGCTCCTTTTTGTGGGGGGTTATATGGGTGTCATCAGTTTTGATGGGCTTTGTTCCACAAGGTGAGAGTATGGATTTTTCAAGAATAACTTCTGTTTTTAGTATCCTTTAGCTCCTGGGTTTATCATTCTTGTTATCTCTTTAGTCATGTGATCTTTATTTGTTCCTTTTGTGGTCTGATGAAAACAAGTAATGTATCCTGACAAATTTCAGTCCAGAGTTTATGCCTTCTGTTATGTTTGGATTATTCTATACTTGTCTAAAGTCATGGCTGTGCAAAAGCCTAATTTAGACATCAACTGAAAGGCTTCTGTGCTTTGAGTACCCTGCCACGAAAGGGACAATGAACCTGAGTCTAAACTTAAGGTAAGCATTTTAATTGGGGAATGAGTAGTTTCTTGAGTTGTGGTTTAAGGTCTTTTCCTGCTCTTAGGAAAGTAAGTCGCAGAATAGATGAGGTCATTATTTGCTTATAATCGTGTTGGTCATGAATTGCTTTGTAGCATTTGCTCCTTTGTATGTGTTTAGTATGAGAAGCCACTCCCTACAAAGAATCAGGATCCAGAGAGGTCCCTAATCTAGGAGGAAGGGAAAGTATATTGTGAGGGGTTCTATGTGTGTGGAGGGTCTGGAGAACCAAAGAATTGTCTGCAACACACTCTGTGTTTATTCCTGCTGCTCTTGGTGGTGGTCAGAAGAAGCAGCTTATAAAGAGGAAAGGGAGCTTGGAAAAAATTGTCACAAATCTTGGTGTTATTTTGGGTTAGCCTTGGTGTCAGCAAATCAATGTAAGAGGCCCTAGAAAAATTTTCTTTGCAGACTGAATTCAATAATGCATTAAAAGGATCATATACCTTGACCAAGTAGGATTTATTTCAGGGACCCCGGATGGTTCAACATCTGAAAATCAATCAACATAACTCACCACATCAACAAAATGAAAGATAAAAATCTTATGATCATATCAATAGATGCTGAGAAAACATCTGAAAGATTCAAATTCAATTTATGATAAAAACCCTCAAAAAACTGGGGAGATTACCTCAACACAATAAAGGCCTTATTTGACAAACCCACAGCTAACAACATTCTCAATGGTGAAAAACAAAGTTATTCCACTAAGATCAGGTACAAGACAAGGATGTCCACTTTCACTTCTACTATTCAACATATTATTGGAAGTCCTACTTTGAACAATTAGGCAGGAGAAGGCTATTAAAGGAATCCAAAATGGGAAAGAGTAAAGCTGTCACTATTTTGAAATGACAGGAAAATAGACATAGAAAATCCTGAAAACTCAAACAACTAATTCACACAATCAGTTTTCAGCAAATTGGCGGGTTAGAAAATCAATATACAAAAATCAGCTGCCTTCCTTTATGTAAACAGTGATCTAGAAGAGGAAGAAATCAAGAAAACAATCTCACAGTTGCATCAAAGTTAGTTATGTATCTAGGAGTAAACTTAATAAAGTAGGTGAAGGACCTATACAAAGAAAACTATAGGACATTGTTAAAATAAATAGGAGACACAAAGAAATGGAAAGATTCTCTGCTCATGGATGGGAAGCATTAACATTGTTAAAGTGGCCATATTACCCCCCAAAAAGTGCAGATTCAATGCAACCCCTTTTAAATTTTCAATGGCATCCTACAAAGAAACAGAACAAACATTACTGAAATTCATATGTAACCAAAAAGATCTTGAGTAGCCAAAGCAATCCTGACAAATGAGGAAGAATGGTGGTATCACATGCCCACAATTCAAACTACATTACAAAGTTATGTAATCAAAACAATATGCTAGTGGAACAAAAAACAGACACACACACCAATGTAATAGAATTGAGAAACCAAAGGGTGCTGGGAAAATTGGACAGCCACATGCACAAGAATGAAACTAGACCACTGTCTCATACCATAAACAAAAGTTAGCTTAAAATGAATTAAAGACTTGGATGTAAAGACTGAAACCATAAAATACATAGAAGAAAATATAGGCAAAATACTCCCTAACAGACTTCACTGATATATTTTCAGATTTGTCTCTGATAGCAAGAAAAAAAGAGAAATATAAACAATTTTGGGATTACATGAAACTAAAAATCTTCTGCACAATAAAAGAAACTATTACTAAAACAAAAAGACATACATCATCATACATCTGACAAGGGTCTGACATCCACACAGAGTTCATACAACCAGCAAAAAAGAAAACAAATGAAACAATGAAAAAAATGGGCAGAAGAGCTAAATAGTCATGTCTCCTTCCTGTCCCCACGTGAACCCTCTGCTCTTTCTCTTCTGCTCAGCTGTCCTTCTCTGAGACTTTCCTCATGTGAAGACCTGCCCTCCTCCTTTTCCAAATTGCACTTGCCTTTTCTGGATGGCAAAATAACATTACTGTCTCCTATCCCTAGACCACACTTTTTGGTCCAGAGCACCTATCTCTCATTACTAAAGTAATTAGTACTCTAACAATAGTTAATATTACTGAGCTGTTCATAAGCATCTGGCACTATGTTGAGATATATATCATATAATTTATTATCACAATAATTCTATGTACTGGTTATTTTTTCAGATTTATTTATTTAGGCATACAAGAACTGGGGGGTAAAACAGAGGTGTTGTGGGGGTGCGGTGAGGGGATTCACCAGAGAAAGCAGGGAGCAGAACAGGCAGATGTACTGAAATACACTGCTGAGAGGAGCAGCAGGTAAGCCAGGAGCTCCCTGGCCAGCAGAGGGGATCAAACTTGTGCTGCAGTGGCTGCACATAGCTTGATAGAGCTGTCTTTAATTCCTGTGCCAAGGAGGCCCTGTGCTGGTTACTGTTATGCCCCATTTTATAAATAAGGAATCTGAGACTTAGAGAGTTTAAGTCACTGTTCAAGGTCACCTGAGTGTGATCTAAATACAGATCTGATTCTTCACACATCTTACCTTTTGGGTTGTAAAGTTTTGAGAGTGGAAACTGCTCTTAAATTTCTCTGTTTTCCTTATAGAAGACTGACAGTGTGCATACAGTGGTGCTTAATATATGTATAAGACTAAAGAGGAGATTAATGAGTTAAACAGGTGTTTTACAATATTTTTTCTTCTTCATAATATGCAAATATCTGAAGTCTTTTTTAAAGGTAAAAGAGTAAATAACATAATCTTATTGTCTAGAATACTATGTTAACATTCCAGCAGTGCCATAACAAAGCACACTGACTGCGTGACTTAAACAACAGAATTTTTTTTCCTAATGATTCTAGGGGTTAGACTTCCAAGATCAAATTGTTGACAGGGTTGGTTTCTTCTCAATCTCTCTTGTTAGCTTGTAGATGGCTGTTTTCCATGTCAGCACATGTCTTCTTTGCATGAGTGACTTAACTTTCTTCTCTTCTAAGGACAGTGATCGATCATGTTGAATCAGACCTTGTCAATAACCTCATTTAGATTTAGTTGTCTCTTTAAATACATTATTTCCAAATATAGTCACATTCTGAGATATTGAGATTTAGGATTTCTACATATAAATTTTTGGAAGATACAATTCAGTCCATAGTACTGGCAAATTGAATTCAGTGGATGTCATGAAGTTTCCAGAACTAGTACCCTTCTTGGAAATTTTTTTTTTCATTACAATCAATTTTATTTTTTTTAATTTTTATTTTTTTTAAAACAATATTTGCTTCCCCCCACCCACTCAAGTTGAGTCCCCATAGAATTTCCTTCTCCAAGGTACCCATGCACCATTACCAGTCTCCTGTTCTCCTCCCTCCCTCCCTCTGACCCCTCTCCCTCCTCCTCCCCTACAGGATGTCTCTGATTTGTGATTGTTTTTGCTTCATTGTGTTTTATACTATTGTTACTTTTTTATACTGATGTCTTATTTGGTTCCCCTATATTCCTGGTATGTGAAACCAGCTGATATTTTTCTTTTTCCTTCTGGCTTATTTCACTGAGCATAATACCCTCTAGCTCCTTCCACATTGCTGCAAACAGCATGAGTTTATCTTTTTTGATTGCTGAATAATATTCCATTGTGTATATATACAATGTCCTCTTGATCCCATCATCTGTATTTGGGCATTTGGGTTGTTTCCAGGTTTTACCTATTGTAAATAGTGCTGCAATAAACATAGGGGTACAGGTGTTCTTTTGAATCACTGTTTTTGTGTCCTTTGGGTAGATCCCTAGGAGTAGAATTGCTGGGTCATATGGTAGTATGACCATTTTTAGTATGACCATTTTTAGTAGACTGAGGAACCTCCAGACAGCTTTCCCTTCTTGGAATTTTTTACCAAGTTAATGCTAATGAATTTGTTATAGGCTAGAGGAAAAGTCAATCTTTCCTTTCATATATTTTTCCTCAGCAGCTTGATCTTTTCCTTTTAATCAAGTCAAAGTATTTTAGATATTTTTGGGGGGAGCTTTGTTCCTTTTCCAAGAGTAAAATCAATGAACTTAATAGGGTGAGTCTATTGAATGAAAAGAATCTAATTAAGAGGCTAATTTTTTTTCCTCTGCATATTACCTCCCTATTTTAGCTCTCTGAGTATTTTACTTAAAAGCATTTAAAGTTAACATTTGATAAAGTTGACATCTAAGATGCTAAGAGTAATCTTGGGATATGGCATGCTCAGATTTTTACTGTTACTTTATCAGGAGCTGCCAGGTTAAACCTATTTCTTCTTAATCTTTCATTTGTCTATGCCACTTACATATTCAGGACCTGTCAATGTTTTATGATTTTAAAAGGTGCCTAGAAAGTGATGGCTGCTATTCTACTCTTAAACTTCAACCCTTTAGCTTAACTGACTCTTCCCTGGAAGGGTTATACTAAATTCTTTAGGTTTTAACCTGACAGAGTTCTATTTAGGGGAAAGAAATAGAATAGCATGAAAGTGATTAAAAATGGACAAGGGCAGAATTGGGAAGACTGGGGAAAAACAGACAAATCCACTGCTCTTACAACAACCCTTAAAGGGTCGGTTCTTCTTACACTTTATCTTAGCCAAAAGGACGAGAAGCGATGGATTGGGTTGTCTTTAGGGGTGTTCAGGTAAGTCACCTGTCTAAGTTCCTCTCTAATGGGGAGCAATAGCTCCTTGAATTATTTAGAAATGGAATGACTAAATAAAACATTACTGTCTTAGGGCCTCCCCGGTGGCACAGCGGTTGAGCGTTGGGTTGCGAAGTTGCCCACGGCCTCTGTGGTGCCAGTTCGATCCCCGGCTGCTCCCCTACCACCGGAGGAGGGTCCCACATGGCGCGCAGACCACTCCTGCCGCCCACTGCTCCCCTCAGCAGTGTACTTCGGTCCTTCTGCCTGCTCTGCTCCCTGCTCTGACTCTGGTGAATTCTCTCACCCTCCCGTGCTTCTGACTGTACCCAGTGCATGTATAAACAAAACAAAACAAACAAACAAATAAATAAATAAATCATGCCTCTATAAAAAAAAAAAAAATTACTGTCTTAAAACAAAATCCACTATATATAAAATATATAAAGTCATTTCTCTGTAGATCAAAGGTCCAGGGTCCAGGTGGACTGGACTGGAGTCTCTCTGCTTATGGTCTTGTGAGGTATTGAAGTTGAGGTTTTGGCTGGGCTGGGTTCTTATCTGGAGGCTCTGGGAAAAATGCACTTCCAAGCTCTGTCAGGTTGTTGGCGTAATCATTTTCTGTGATCAGTCATAGGTGTGAAGTTCCTGTTTCCTTGTTAGTTGTCATCTGGGGATTGCCCCTGGTTTGTGAAGACTTTCACATCACTCATGTGGATTCCTCCATTTTCAAAGCCTTAATGGTGAAGCAAGCCTTTGTCACCAGGCCTGGTCTCTCTCTGATTTTCCTTTTTTCTCAGCAATTCAAGAGAGTTCTGGGTTTTTTAAAGGCTAATGAGATTAGATTAGCCCAGTCCAGAAAGTTCACATACTTTAAGGCCAACTGACCAGGGACTTTAACAAACAAAAGGCAAGATCCTTTCACAGCACTGCCTAGATTAGTGTTTGAATAACCTTGGGACAGAAATATTTTTGGGGTGGGCAACTTTATAATTTGTCTAGCATACACAGCTTTGTCACTCTTTGGCCCAGTTAATAGCTTTCTAACCTCTACTTTGTGCCTGCTTTCACCAAGGAAAGAGAGTTCATCTGAGGCTGCTCAAGCATCTAGTCAATGGTTTCTCATGATTTCTTCACCGTTCACTTTGTGAACAACAAATTCAAGTCCATATAATTTTATCTTTTAAGACAACTGTAGAGCACTTTGATTATCCCATGTGATTTGGCACCTTGGAGACTCTGGTTGATCAGGATTAAATTTGTGCAGGAAGGGAGCTGGAGTTATCTCCCGGTATGTTGCAGAAGTTTCAGTGCATTCTGATTTGCATCTAGTCCTGCCCATGCTCTCCTGGAAGAATATGTGACTAATGGCAAATCAGATTCTCTCGAGTTTCCAGCTTCCCACCGCCCCATAAAGAAAACCATCCTACTACAGTCAGATGCAGCTGTTATAATATTCTTAAAATGAGCCCAAATCTGCTTTGCATCGGTAGTTCTGGCACTATGTAGACTAGACTATTCAAACAGCTTTTTTTTTTTTTCTTACTCTATTTTCTGTTTTGCTATTTTTTCTTTGCTGGGAAGTAGCATATGTCTCAGTCAGCTGAGATTCAGACCATGACCTCCCTTTCAAACAAAAATAAGTACTGCCCTTCTTAGACTTTTTCCTCCTTCACATTTGCCCTTGACATAATTTTAATGAATATTTCAGATGGAGGCCAGATGCATGACCTGTGTGTCCCAGAAAGTGGCAGCTGATGCAGATCACATGCACTGGAAACCTGCTCTGTGCACCAAGGAGAGTGTGTTCTGCTGAGCTGGGTGAGTTTTCTGTTCACTAGTTGGAATTAGAGCATGCTGTGGTTTGAGGGGAGACAGTGGGAAATACACTTGGTGATATGTCCAGGCTGGCATTCTGTGATGGCAGAAAACCAGCGGTCCTTATCATGAAGAAGCACAAATCTCCAGGTTCAAGTAGAGTAAGATGAATGGTTAATTGTGAATCAGAGTTGAGATGAATTGAGAAATGTCAGTACTTGCTTGCATAACACACAGGGCTTGAAATATATGTGGCATATGTGAACTTTGAATTTACTATAGTTAGTGGTGTGCATTTTGGATACATTCAGGATATCAGGGCACCAATGTCATGCAATGATGTTCCATGAGCAAGTATATGTCACCCTGAGCTTTGATTTAACACCCTATTGAACATCCCATGGAAAATCTACTGCTTTCCCAGAATTTCTGTGAATTCCTGGGAGCTCACTTCTCATTGCACTACTGAGTCAGAGTCCCTGACTCCTTGCACCTTCGCTCTCTCCTTCAATCTTTTTGCTGTGACTTCTCTGTTCCTCCCACTCTATCCTTATCCAACTCTGGAACTCAGCACTTCTCTCTTGCCTTTACCCCAACTATCCACCCAAAGAATTTAAAAATGCCACATTATTTTGGGAAGTATGGGCAAGGAGAGAAGATGATTATAGTAACATTAATTGTTTTAAGGGCACATTAATATCCTTGTTCTTAAAAACCCTTCATCTACCCTATGAATAGGAATTTCTTACTGGTCACAATCCAATGGAGTCAACCTCCTACTCATCTTTGCCCTTTTTCCTTTCCCTCCCATTGCCCTCTCCCTACCCCCACCTTTCCAGGTTCCTGTAATTCTTCTTCATTTTGCTCATAAAACCATTTAGGGTCCACTGCCATGTTCTAAATCTTCATGTCACCTACTCTACTCAAAAGGATTTCCTAACCACATTTCCGTGTCTATGGAATAAATGTACACACAGATAATTCCCTTATGGGAACTCTTTAAAACTATCTTTACCCACTCTACATTACTTATTACCTGAAGGGAATATATCATAAAATTGTGTGGTTACTAGTGCTACAGCAGCTGATTTTTTGGTTTTCCTCTAGACCAAAGGGTCCTTTAGGACTGAGATGTTTCCTGTCATCACTGGTGCATGTGCCACTTAGCACAGCTGCCAGCACAAAAGCAGTGTGCAGGGTCTAGTAAAAGTGGCTTGGCCCATGTTCTGTTTCTGGGGGTGTGTGTGTGTGTTCACTGTGACAATTAATTGAACTGTGTATTTATGATTTGTGCACTCTTCTGTGGGTGTGCTGTATTTCAATACATGCTTCTTAAGAAGTGGCTTGCAAAAGATGGCACAGTTATTTAGAGACAGGCCTGGGTCTGTGGACTCCCAGGGAGGACCATCTCCCTTAAACTTAATGCTCTGACATGGTTGTAAGATCCATCAGATCCTGCCAACACCACCGGCTGCTGCTGCTAACCACATTGTTTGGTAAGACTCTGGTAACAAGGTCAGGGCCTGCCTGCCACTGAGGGGCACCTGTGGGACCAACATAGGAACTGGAGATAGTAGCAAAAGGTAACAAACATGCTGGCTGATCCTTCTGAATGTGGGGGAGACTTGCATCAACTGGGCTTCTGGTAGTCCATCCCATTCTGAAATCTTCATTCATATTTTGGAAGAACTGTACTTTTTCTTTGAAGCCCTGGGTTTCATCAGCTCTTAGACCTGGACTGAGTGAGTTCCTTTCTTTCTTCATTTGTTTACCTTGCTCCCTAGTTGTTATATGGTTCACCTGTCATCTGGAGCTCCACTGCCTTTTTGGGAAGTGATGTCTATTTCAAGTGTCAGACATGTAATTTCTCTGCTCATCACATACCTGGCAGGTGTCAAACCTCATTAGTGAGCTCAACATGCTTTCACGGGTCATTGCAGACATGTCAGGAAAGATTGAAATGTGTGTCTGTGGATTTCTCTGGCAGAATTTTAGACTTCTCTCCACACCTGCCCCTAACAGCCTTCACTCAGCTGCCATGTTAGCCATTTGCACCTGCCCCCTTAGACCCCCTTGCCACCACCCCATCCCCCAACTGTGCCTCTGGTAATCCACGTGGATTTTCTCTTTTATTTTTTCCATCCCTTCCTCAAATCTTCATTCATACTTTGGAAGACATACTTTTCCTTCTAAGATCAGTTTTTAAGCACCCCGTTCAAAAAGCCATTCACATTCTCCCAGGAGAAATTGCCTTTCTCGCTAAGCCTTGGGCATGCAGACTGGTTTTATCTTCCTACATGTTACAAACTGATCTGTGGCCAACATTTAATGAGCATGTACAATGTTACTTATGTGACCATTAGGATAGTACAACATTACTTACATTGTGCCAAGATATTTACTACCTATTTATCCCATTTATTTCCTTCACCAATTCTATCAGATAGGTACTGTTACTAGCCCTTTTTTAGTAGATGAGGAAACTGAGTTTTGGAGATTGAGTACAGATATGGGATATCAATCTGGACAATCTTGTCTACCTCATTGGCCTGTGAGGTCATAGAATACAGGAATGTGTTCCTATAAGATTCACAAATAACCTTTTGTATCCATTAGACTGTTTAGTATTGCTGTTTTTGCATGGCACTATAACCTTGTTTCTGAATATGCATGATGCTTATTGAATTGTTTTCCTTGACTTATGTAAATGAAAAACATGCAGACTTAGGAAAATGCAGAGATCAATAGCTTCAATGAAAATGTTTGCTTGTTTAAATTTAAAATGAAGTTTGATCACTGGAAACAAGGCTTCCTTGAGGGTGTATGGGACTGAGCAAATATTTTTTGTTTGGGATTCCTGTCAAGATAGCAATTTGAGTCATCCCAAATCAGCATGTCAGCTCCATTCTGGCAGTCCAATTTTGTGCAGTTCTGCTATGGGAAACCACCGCAGATAGTCAGGATATTCTGCTCTAAATGAGAATTGGAGCCCACATGACACCCAGACAGACTGAGGATGCCCCCATGAGCTCCTCTGACCTGACCTCCACAGTCCTAGCCACCAGAGTGTGACTTAGAAAATATAGAGGAATGTGCTCCAAAACTGAGTTCCCTGAGGAGGGGACTGCGGTAAGATCCCTCTTGCCTGGGTTTGAAGTGTCATCCTGACTGCAAATATATGACAGGCTTAGAAGTATATGATACTTAAGATAACTGCAACAGAATGTTTGATAGACATATACTAAACTGTATACTCTGTATGTGCTTAAGATGTCTCAAGGTTGTGTGATATTGTTCAAATTACTTGTGAGCTCTAAGTTTATAATCTTTTTCTGACAAATTCTGTGATTGGATAAGCAACTAAGTTCTCTAAATGTTTCCTCATGAATATAATGGACAGTGAAGACACCTTGCCAGAGTCATGTGCGAAAGTACTATTATACTTATAATAGCTTGCATTTGTTGAATTCTTATTGTGCACCAGGCACTGGATAATCTCATTTACATCTCACAACAGCCCTTTGAGGTGAGTTCTTTTAATCTCTTTTTATAGGTGAAAAATGAGGCATGGAGAGGAACCCCATTTGGATTTGCAAACCCAATGCAAGGTTCTAAATATATAATTACCATGCCATATCACCTGGGTGAGATCTTTTCAACCCTGGCTGCTGGTAGAATTATTTGAGGATCTTTTAAAAGGTACCAATCACTGGGCATTAACCCCCCCTCCTGAAATTCCAATTTAATTGTCCTCGAAGTGGGGCATAGACATAGATCCTTTTTACAGCTCCCCAGGCAATTGGCATGGCAGGCAGGGCTGAGTACTAATAGAGAGCAGACGTGCCGTGAGCTGGTATTGAATCTCAATCAGAGTGACTCAACCTTGACAACACCAAATGAGTAAATACGCCTTAGTATATTTCAAAACTAAGTACTCCACACACAGAAGAATTCTGTTTGATATTTGTTAAGTGGATATGTAACCAGGATCTTCTTTGTTCATAATACTGACTAGAGAAATAAATACACAGAGTGTTTCCTAAACAGCAGCAGGGGTCGAGAGGGTGGAGTTAGAGGGTAGAAGTGCTTTACTACAGTGGGAGGAGGATCTTAATACTGACCTTGTGTAGTGTCTCAGGGCCTGCTGGTAATTAAAAGCAGACTGACTTTTCGTCAATTTTGTTTTTATTTAAAAAATACACTCCCATAACAAGCCAAATGTTGAGTAAGAAAACAGTATACTGTTTTTAGAACAGGGACCTTTCTTCAGTAAAGACTGCTTGAAACCTGCAGAAGGCTCCTGGAGGAGCCAGAGATGAGCTGGCAAGTTCGCCCATGCCAGGCCCCTTCTGGCAAGCAGTCCCAGCCCAGAGCGGGAGCGGCACTCATGGGGCAGACCAGGCGCACAGGGGAGTGCGTCCCCGCATTGCCATTTTAGAACAGGGACCTTTCTTCAGTAAAGACTGCTTGAAACCGCCAGAAGGCTCCCGGAGGAGCCAGAGGTGAGCTGGGAAGTTCGCAGCACCAGGCCCCTTCTGGCTGCAGTCCCAGCTCAGAGGGGGAGCTGACACCCAAGGCCTGGGCAGACCGGGTGTGCAGGGGAGTGTCTCTCCACATCGCCACTTTAGAACAGGGACCTTTCTTCAGTAAATACTGCTTGAAACTGGCAAAAGGCTCCCTGTGGAGCCAGAGGGAGAAGGTTCCCTGTGCAGTCAGAGGTGAGCTGAAGGCACCCACAAGCCTGGTCCCGACTGGCAGGAAGTTGGAGTCCGGAGGGGGATCCAGTGATTTGGAACCCAGAGTCCAATCCAGCTGCCCCACCTCCAGGGAAGTTTGTGGGACTTCAAGACACACCTTTGTAATTAAACACAGAAGGAGGAAATATTCTGTGACAGCGATAATTAACACACTCAAAGTACTACTGCCTCACTAGACTTCAGGCATAACAGTATTTGACTCATTTAGACTGCCAGTTTCTGAACCCCACAAGGAGCACACCAAAAAGATGCCAGCCTGTACCACCCACACATGTCGCAACGCATACGGCAAATTAGAAAACAGGCAGTAGGGAAGAGAAAAACTACATGCAACCCAGCAACTCCTCAGAAAAAAGACACACCACAAAAAGAAAACCACTCACCAGATTGCAACGACAGTAACTTGGAAGAACTTTTGAGCCTTCCAGAAAGAGAATTTAAAATTACTGTGATTGAGGGGGGCGGAGCAACATGGCGGCGAGGAGACACTGCGAGTAAGATCTCCCATTAAAAAAAGTTAATAGGGAGGAAAAGCAGCAGGTCCCATTGAGAACTGGGACACGGAAGATAAACGGACGACTCCAGCAAATTGCCCAAAGAAGAAAGTTGCCATAAAAGAGGACCAGAAGGGAGGAAAGCACAGAACCCTGTTCCCCTCCCCAAAAGCGGCGCGCTGGAAAAGCAGACGCGGATCGGGAGTGCGCGGAAAAGCGGTGCGGAAAAGTGGCGATCGCGCTGAAAAGCAGTGCGGTTGAAAAGCAAACGCGGATCCGGATCGGATCGCAGCTGCCCAGGTCCCCGCGCCTGTGACCTAGGCTTGCGGGGAGACACGTGGAGGCCCTCCCTGAGTGAGCAGGAACCAGGCACCCAGGCAGGGGAGCGGGATTCAAAAGTTGCCATTCCCGCGCCACTGAACTGGGCTACAGCCCGCGTCCTGGAACTGAGGGCTTTGGAACTGAGACCCGGGGCACGAAATTAGGGGCATGGGTTCCCCACGACGGTGGGGCACAAGGCAGACACAGCACCCCAAAGCCGTTGAGGTGTACCCTACCATCCCCGCTCTGTTCCCTGTCCCACGGGGTGGAAAATCAGCTCCCCAAGGGCTCTAGGAGAGATCTCTGGTGCCACCTAGCGACTTGAAGCCAGCAGAGACTCCTGAAGGAGCCAGTGGCCAGCTGGGGAGTTAGCCCATGCTGGGCCCCTTCCGACCAGTAGTCTGAGCCCACAGGGAGAGCGAGCACCCACAGCCGGGGCAGACCAGACGCGCAGAAGAGTGTGCCTGAGACCGGACGCGCAGGGAGTGTGTCCCACATCACCATTTTAGAACAGGGACATTTCTTCAGTAAAGACTACCTGCAGAAGGCTTCCTCAGGAGCCAGACGTGAGCGGGGGAAGTTCGCCCGCGCCAGACCCCCTTGGCCTGCAGTCCAAGCCCAGAGGGGGAGCAGGAACCCACCGCCGGGGCAGACCAGGCGCACAGGGGAGTGTGTCCCCACAGCGGCATTTTAGAACAGGGACCTTTCTCCAGTAAAGACTGCTTGAAACTGACAGATGACTCCTGGAGGAACCAGAGGGGAGCAGAGAAGCCCACCCAAGATGCCGGCCAGTCCCAACAACACAGTGTCCCAACGCATACGGCAAATTAGAAAACAGACAGTAGGGAGGAGAAGAACCACACGCAACCTAGCAACTCTCCAGAGAAAAAGCACACCACAAAAAGAAAGCCAGCCCCCAGATTGCAACGACAATAACTTGGAAGAATTTCTGAGCCTTCCAGAAAGAGAATTTAAAATTGCCGTGATTAAAAAACTGACAGAAGTCATAAAGGAAAACAATGATAAGGGAAAAATAATCAATGATCAGAAGAATGCAATTGAGTCCCTAGAGAGGGAAAACAATGGTCAGAAGAAAGAAATTGAGTCCCTAAAGAGGGAAGTAAAAGAAATGCAGGAGATCAAAGAATTAATGGAAGAACTAAAGAATTCTGGGAAAAGCAATGAAAGCAGAATAGATGAAATGGAAGAACGAATAAGTAATCTTGAAGACACAGAAATAAAAAGAACTAAAACAGAAAAGGAAAGAGAAGTACGAAGGAAAAAGAATGAAGAAAGACTTCGGGAACTATCTGACTCCATGAGGAAAGGAAATATAAGAGTTATAGGAATACCAGAAGGAGAGGAGAGAGATGTAGGAACAGAGAAAATATTCAAAGAGATAATTGAAGAGAACTTCCCAAATGTGAAGAAGGAGCTGAAAATTGATATACAAGAAGCAAGAAGAACACCAAACTTCCACGACAAAAGGAAAAATACAGCAAGACACATAATAGTAAAGCTCCCAAGGAAAAAATAATGAAGCTGGCAAGAGGGAAGAAACAGATAACATTCAAAGGAAAGCCAATCAGGCTGACATCAGACTTCTCCGAAGAAACACTACGGGCAAGGAGAGAGTGGAGGGACATAGTCAACAGACTCCAAGAAAACAGATGCCAACCAAGAATACTCTATCCCACAAAGCTCTCCTTCCTCTTTGAAGAAAGAATATGGACCTTCCCAGACAAACAGAAACTCCGGAATTTCATTACAACTAAACCCCCACTCCAAAAAATACTACAAGGAGTCCTAAAGCCAGAACCTCAGAGGGACAAATAACAATGAAAGAAGGCCAAAAAAAAAGTTATTAAAAGAATAAATAAATAAAATCAAAGGAAAGACAATCACAATGGCAAATACAGATGCTAACATATCAATATTAACTCTAAATGTAAATGGACTAAACTATTCAATAAAAAGACATAGAGTTGCAGCCTGGATTAAGAAACAAAACCCAACCTTTTGCTGTCTCCAGGAAACACATTTAGCTACAAAAGATAAAAATAGGCTCAAAGTTAAAGGATGGAAAACAATCCTACAAGCAAATGGACCAAAAAAGAAAGCAGGAACAGCTATACTTATATCAGATAAAACATATTTCAAGCTCAAAAATATAAAAAGAGACCCCAATGGTCACTACATTATGATCAAGGGCACAATACTTCAAGAAGAAATAACACTCATTAACATATACTCACCAAACGAAGGAGCACCAAAATATATCAGACAACTGTTGTCCTCTCTGAAAACAGACATCGGAGAAAACACATACGTAGTGGGAGACTTCAACACACCACTATCAACAATGGATAGATCAACAAGACAAAAAATAAGTAAAGAAACCAAAGCTCTAAATAAGGACCTAGAGCAATTGGGCTTAACAGACATCTATAGAACACTAAACCCCAAAAAAACGGAGTACACATTTTTCTCAAGTGCACACGGATCATTCTCCAGGATCGATCACATACTGGGGCACAAGACAAACATCAACAGATACACCAAGATTGAAATCATATCAACCATCTTTTCTGACCATGAAGGCATCAAACTAGAAATAAACCATAAAAAGAAGGCAAGGAACTTTCCTACCTCGTGGAGATTAAAAACCACACTACTGGAAGACCACTGGACTAATGAGGAGATGAAAGAAGAAATTAAAAAATTTTTTGAATTGAACTCAAGGAGGACACCAATATCCTAAATGTATGGGATGCATCAAAAGCAGTAATAAGAGGAAAATATATAGCAATAGAAGCTCACATCAAGAAACAAGAAAGAACTCAAAGAAACAACCTAATCTCGAAGCTCAAAGATCTAGAAAAAGAACAACAAAAAAACCCCAAAACCAGTAGAAGAAAAGAAATAATAAAAACCAAAGCAGAAATAAATGAAATTGAAACTAAAAAAAAATCCAAAAGATCAATGAAACCAAGAGCTGGTTCTTTGAAAAAATCAATAAAATAGACAAACCCCTAGCCAGGCTCACAAAGGAAAAAAGGGAGAAAGCACAAATAAACAGGATCATCAATGAAAGAGGAGAAATCACAACGGACACAGCAGAAATCAAAAGAATAATCAGTAACTACTATGAACAGTTATATGGAAACAAGTTTAACAATCTAGAGGAGATGGACAAATTCCTACAACTCTACAATCACCCAAAGCTAGATAAAGAAGAAATAGAACACCTAAACAGACCAATTACAATTAGCGAAATTGAAATGGTAACTAAAAACCTCCCCAAAAACAAAAGCCCAGGACCTGATGGATTTACAAATGAATTCTACCAAACATTCACAGACGAATTAGTGCCTATCCTTCACAAACTCTTCCAAAAAATTGAGAAGGAAGGAACAATACCAAACATGTTCTATGAAGCCAACATTACACTAATACCAAAACCGAACAAGGACAACACAAAAAAGGAAAACTACAGGCCAATCTCCCTAATGAACACTGATGCAAAAATCCTCAATAAAATTTTAGCTATCAGAATCCAACAATGTATCCATAAGATAATTCACCACGACCAAGTAGGATTCATTCCAGGGACACAAGGATGGTTTAACATCTGAAAATCAATCAACATTATCCAACACATCAACAAAAAGAAATATAAAAACCATATGATAATATCAATAGATGCTGAGAAAGCTTTCGACAAAGTGCAACACCCATTCATGATAAAAGCCCTTGAAATTCTTGGGATACAAGGAACATACCTCAACATCATAAAGGCCATCTATGACAAGCCAACAGCCAGTATCATTCTCAATGGTGAAAAGCTGAAAGCAATTCCATTAAGATCTGGAACAAGACAAGGATGTCCACTCTCACCACTGCTTTTCAATATAATACTGGAAGTCCTAGCCAGGGCAATAAGACAAGAGAAAGACATCCAAGGAATCCAAATAGGAAAAGAAGAAGTCAAACTATCACTATTTGCAGACGATATGATAATATACATAGAGAACCCCAAAAACTCCACAGAAAAACTAATTCAACTCATCAATCAGTTCAGTAAAGTGGCAGGATACAAAATCAACACGCAAAAGTCAGTAGCCTTCCTATACACAAACAATAAATCTGAAGAAGAAGAAATCAAAAAAACCATCCCTTTTGTTATTGAAACAAAAAAAATCAAATATTTGGGAATAAATCTAACAAAAGACGTAAAGGACCTATACAAAGAAAACTATAAAACACTGTTAAAAGAAATAGAAGAAGACACAAAGAAATGGAAAAACATCCCCTGCTCATGGATTGGAAGAATAAACATTATTAAAAGGGCCATCCTTCCAAAAGCAATATACAGATTCAATGCTATTCCAATCAAAATTTCAATGTCATTCTTCAAAGAAATAGAACAATTATTGATGAAATTCATATGGAATCACCAAAAACCCCGAATAGCCAAAGCTCTACTGAAAAAAAAAGAAGGGAATGGAGGCATCACACTCCCAGACTTCAAACTATAATACAAAGCCATAATCATCAAAACTGCATGGTATTGGAACAAGAACAGACATACAGACCAATGGAATTGAATAGAAATCCAGAAATAAACCCACAGATTTATGGTCAACTAATCTTTGACAAAGGAGCAAAGACTATGCATTGGAGCAAAGAAAGTTTGTTCAATAAATGGTGCTGGGAAAACTGGGTCGCTACATGCAAAAGAATGAAGCTTGACCACTACCTCACACCATACACAAAAATCAACTCAAAATGGATTAAAGAACTAGACATAAGACCTGAAACCATAAAATATATAGAAGGAAATATAGGCGAAACACTACGTGATTTGCACATCAAAGACATCTTTACAGACACATCACCCAAAGCAGTGATAGCGAAGGCAAATATCAACTGCTGGGACTACATCAAATTAAAGATCTTCTGCACAGCAAAAGAGACAATAACAAAAACAAAGAGAAACCCCACCGACTGGGAGAACATTTTTGCACCCAACACTAATGATAAAGGACTGATCACAAAAATCTGCAAAGAGCTGATGAGACTCAACAACAACAAAGAAAATAATACCGTCAAAAAATGGGCAGAAGAGCTAAAAAGAAACTTCTCTGAAGAGGAAATGCAAATGGCCAACAGGCATATGAAAAAATGTTCAACATCACTTGTCATCAGGGAAATGCAAATCAAAACTACCATGAGATACCATCTTACACCAGTGAGAATGGCACATATTAAAAAAACTAGCAACAACAAATGTTGGCGAGGGTGTGGAGAAAAAGGAACTCTTCTGCACTGTTGGTGGGAGTGCAAACTGGTCCAACCACTGTGGAAAGCTGTGTGGAGATTTCTGGACCTACTAAACATAGAGCTTCCATATGATCCAGCAATTCCACTCCTAGGTATTTACCCAAAGGACACAGAAACATCAATTCCAAAGAACACCTGCACCCCTATGTTTATAGCAGCACTGTTTACAATAGCTAAGCTTTGGAAACAACCCAAATGCCCAAAAATAGATGACTGGATCAAGAAGATGTGGTACATATATACCATGGAATATTACTCAGCATTCAAAAAAGATAAACACATGCAATTTGCAGCAACATGGATGGCGCTGGAAGGGATCATGCTCAGTGAAATAAGCCAAAAAGAAAAAGAAAAATACCGGATGGTCTCACTCATAGCAGGAATCTAGAAAACTTAAATAAGGGACCAGGAAAATGAATAACTATAAGAAAGTGAAAATCAAAATCAACAAAAAACTATGAATCAGAGACACTTTTAGGGGGGCGGGCGCGGGAGTGGAGGGATTGGGGTCAGAATGGGGGGGCTGCAATTGTATGGGGAATATAACAATAAAATTTATTATCTAAAAAAAAAATAAAATAAAATTGCTGTGATTAAAAAACTGACAGAAACCATAAAGGAAAACAATGATAAGGGAAATATACTCAACAATCAGAAGAATGAAATTGAGTCCCTAAAGAAGGAAGTAAAAGAAATGCAGGAGATCAAAGAATTAATGGAGGTGCTAAAGAATTCTGGGAAAAGCAATGAAAGCAGAATAGATGAAATGGAAGAATGAATAAGTATTCTTGAATACACAGAAATAAAAAGAATCAAAACAGAAAAGGAAAGAGAAGTACTAAGGAAGAAGACCGAAGAAAGACTTCGGGAACTATCTGACTCCATGAGGAAAAGAAATATAAGAGTTATAGGAATCCCAGAGGAGAGGAGAGAGATGTAGGAACAGAGAAAATATTCAAGGAAATAATTGAAGAGAACTTCCCAAATGTGAAGAAGGAGTTGAAAATTGATATACAAGATATACAAGAAGCAAGAACACCAAACTTCCATGACAAAAGGAAATATACAGCAAGACACATAATAGTAAAGCTCCCAAGAATCCAAGACAAAGAAAAAATAATGAAGCTGACAAGAGGGAAGAAACAGATAACATTCAATGGAAAACCAATCAGACTGACATCAGACTTCTCTGAAGAAACACTACGGGCAAGGAGAGAGTGGAGGGACATAGTCAACAGACTCCAAGAAAACAGATGGCAACCAAGAATAAATCTAACAAAAGAAGTAAAGGACCTATACAAAGAAAACTATAAAACACTGTTAAAAGAAATAGAAGAAGATACAAAAAAATGGAAAGACATCCCCTGCTCATGGATTGGAGTGCAAACTGGTCCAACCACTATGGAGAGCTGTGTGGACATTTCTTGACCTACTAAACATAGAGCTTCCATATGATCCAGCAATTCCACTCCTAGGTATTTACCCATCACTTGTAAAGACATCTTTACATCTTTACTGGATGTCCTAGCCAGAGCAATAAGACAAGAGAAAGACATACAAGGAATCCAAACAGGAAAAGAAGAAGTCAAACTATCACTATTTGCAGATGATATGATAATATACATAGAGAACTCTTAAAAACTCCACAGAAAAACTAATTCAACTCATCAATCAGTTCAGTAAAGTGGCAGGATACAAAATCAACACGCAAAAATCAGTAGCCTTCCTATACACAAACAATAAATATGAAGAAGAAATAAAAAAAACCATCCTTTTTGTTATCGAAACAAAAAAAAATCAAATACTTGGGAATAAATCTAACAAAAGACGTAAAGGACCTATACAAAGAAAACTATAAAACACTGTTAAAAGAAATAGAAGACACAAAGAAATGGAAAGACATCCCCTGCTCATGGATTGGAAGAATAAACATTATTAAAATGGCCATCCTACCAAAAGCAATATACAGAATCAATGCTATTCCAATCAAAATTTCAATGTCATTCTTCAAAGAAATAGAACAATTATTGATGAAATTCATATGGAATCACCAAAACCCCCAAATAGCCAAAGCTCTCCTGAAAAAAAAAAGAAGGGAATGGAGGCATCACACTCCCAGACTTCAAACTGTCCTACAAAGCCATCAAAACTGCATGGTATTGGAACCAGAACAGATACACAGACCAATGGAATTGAATAGAAAATCCAGAAATAAACCCACAGATTTATGGTCAACTAATCTTTGACAAAGGAGCAAAGAAAGTTTGTTCAATAAATGGTGCTGGGAAAACTGGGTCGCTACATGCAAAAGAATGAAGCTTGACTACTACCTCACTCCATACACAAAAAACAACTCAAAATGGATTAAAGAACTAGATATAAGACCTGAAATAATAAAATACATAGAAGGAAATATAGGCGAAACACTATGTGATTTGCACATCAAAGACATCTTTACAGACACATCACCCAAAGCAGTGATAACGAAGGCAAAGATAAACAGCTGGGACTACATCAAATTAAAGATCTTCTGCACAGCAAAAGAGACAATAACAAAAACAAAGAGAAACCCCACCGACTGGGAGAAAATTTTTGCACACAACCCTAATGATAAAGGACTGATCACAAAAATCTGCAAAGAGCTGATGAGACTGAACAAAAATAAAGAAAATAATCCAGTCAAAAAATGGGCAGAAGAGCTAAAAAGAAACTTCTCTGAAGAGGAAATGCAAATGGCCAACAGGCATATGAAAAATGTCCAACATCACTTATAGTCAGGGAAATGCAAATTAAAACTACAAGGAGATACCATCTTACACCAGTGAGAATGGCACATATTAAAAAAACTAGCAACAACAAATGTTGGCGAGGGTGTGGAGAAAAAGGAACTCTCCTGCACTGTTGGTGAGAGTGCAAACTGGCCCAGACACTATGGAGAGATGTGTGGAGATTTCTTGACCTACTAAACATAGAGCTTCCATATGATCCAGCAATTCCACTCCTAGGTATTTACCCAAAGGACACAGAAACATCAATTCCAAAGAGCACCTGTACCCCTATGTTTATAGCAGCACTGTTTACAATAGCTAAGCTTTGGAAACAACCCAAATGCCCAAAAATAGATGACTGGATCAAGAAGATGTGGTACATATACTCAATGGACTATTACTCAGCACTCAAAAAAGATAAACACATGCAATTTGCAGCAACATGGATGGCGCTGGAAGGGATCGTGCTCAGTGAAATAAGCCAGAAAGAAAAAGAAAATATCGTATGGTCTCACTCATAGCAGGAATCTAGAAAACTTAAATAAAAGACCAGGAAAAAGAATAACTATATGAAAGTAAAAATCAAAATCAACAAAATCTATGAACCAGAGACACTCTATGGGGGTGGGGGTCAGGGAAAGGAGGGAGTGGGGTCAAAATAAGGGGGTTGCAATTGTATGAAGAATATAAAAATAAAATTAAAATTAAAAAATAATACACTCCCATTTCCCCCACTTGTATGCTAACCCTTGGTTTGTCACAGTTGTTGCTTTTAATTGTATCATCAAAATTATAAGCATGCATGCATGCTCTCTCTGTATTATATAAACTTATTTATCATCAGTGTATATAATATATGATATAACTGAATATAAATTATTGAGAATTTATAATTTGATATATATGCATTCTTTTATTAAATAATATGAGTAAAACTATGTAAATAAAAATATTTCTTATAACAACCTTTAGGAAAAGTATTCTTATCTCCACTTTACAAATGAGGAACTTGAAATGCGAATTTAAATTACTTCCCAATGCTAGGAAGTTAGTTATATGTAGTTGCTATGCATTTACTGTGTCATTTCCCTATATTATTTTAGCAAGCCTATGAAGGGGTACTGTTATCAACCTTTAAAAAACAAAGGTGCAGAAAAAGACAAAAGGAGTTCAAGGCACAGGACTCTAGCCTCCCCTAACTAGGCAGTGGTTGAGCCAGAACTGGGTCCCAGGAGGGCTGCCTCTCACACCGTGTTCTGCAGCCTAGCCATGCTGCTCTTATGTAAGGTGGTAAGTTGTACAAACCAAGTATTTATTTCCAGTGTGCTCCCCCTCTATTTTCTCTAGTTTCCTCTTTTGATGCTTTCTAATTTGCCTTTAACTTCTGGGTCTCTATCAACTGAAAGAACTAGACTATGTCACTCCAAAATATGCCATGTTGGCAAAAAAAAAAAAAAAAAATCGAGCTGAAGGCAATTGAGAAGATGTGGATACAAGAAAAGCTCCCTGCCTTAACACTATTGGCTTAAAGCAGGGAACAAATTCTGAAAAGTGTCCCTCCTCTCTTATCACCAGGAAGGATGAAAGTTAATCACACAGAGGATAGCTGTAGATTGTTACTGGCCTGGAGATGGCACCAAAGGAATCGATAGAACTTTACTACCTACCCTTTACCTACATCAGTTTCCTTTACAATCACCTTTTCACAGTCTACCATCCTAGGAAGCCTAAAAGCTCTTTCCCTTCTCTTGCCATTTTTCAATAGATTGACTGTTTTTTATTAAAAATGCTATGTTCTAACCTCTTTTGGGTATTCTTCTGTGAGTTTCTCTCATGTATACAAGTGATTTACATGTTAATAAATTTATTTCTCTCTTGTTAATCTGTCTTTTGTTACAGAGCCCAAACAAAAAATCCAAAATGGGTAGAGGAGAAACTTTTCTTCCCCTATGGAAAATAATGCACACAGCTCATTGTGTCCCAGTTTAATCCTATGACTTGAGCACATCTTCCTGATGCAACCAAGGTCACATCCCTCAACTTGTCCGAAATTGGACTCCTCCACTTGAGCTTACTTCTGCATCTTTTATGTTAGGAGCCTGGTCAGTTACTTCAGCATCCACCTGTCTCACACTAAGACTCCCAACTTCCATCTGGGAATTATTTTACTTGTCTTCTCAGTCAGGAATGTGACTACAGGGCATAGGTAGCTAGCATCCACTTTCTCCCATTACCTCTCTCTATCTCTGGGATACTTCTTTGCTTTTATCACAGCTCTAAATTCTGTCAAAGATGACAGCCCTACGATGAATTCAAAACTAAACTTGGTGACTGTGTGACTGTGGAGAGGTGAGCTAACCTTCTTCCTAGATCCTTTTATCTGTAAAAAGGGATAATGTTGGGACTCTGAAGGATGGTTTAAGTGGAAAAGTATGGTAGAAAAATAATCACATTTATAGAGATACACTTCCTTGAAGGGGAGGAAGAGTGTATTTATTTTGTCATTCTAGATTAGGCCTGGTGTTTGGAGATCTTTCATTTAATCTGTAATTTTAAGTTACTTTGGTCACTGTTATGCACTGAATTGTGTCTCCCCAAAATTCATATGTTGAAATATAAATACCCAGACTGTATTTGGAGATAGGGCTTTTAAAGAGGTAATTAAAGTTAAATGGGATCATAAGGATGGGCCCCTAATTCAATGTAATTGATGTCCTTATGAGAATATGGGGAGATAGCAGGGACATGTACGCAAAGAAGAGAGAAGAGATCACATTAGAGTTCAGTCAGAAAGCAGCCATCTGCTAACCTCAGGAGAAACCAAACCCACTGATTCCTTGATCTTGAAGAACTGGCCCCCAGAACTGTGAACAATTAATTCTGTTTACACCACCCAGTTGTGCAATTTTGCTGTGCAACCCTAGTACCATACACTAACACACAATCACCTTTGCATTCTAAAACATATTATTCAAAGTGATTGTTCCCAATAGGCTCAGTTCACACCAGTCCACAGAAGCATGTATAGATGCAACATTCAAGACTGGACTTGGCTGTCCCCAAAGTGACTCTCATCATTTCAACATAAGAATGAAATTATCACCTCAATTTGTATGGAAAGAATTGTATCACTAATGACACAAGTTGCATAACAGCTTTCATCTTTCTGGAAGAAAAAAAATCAGTGTTGTCTTTGTTTAGAACTCTGGTCTTTTGTGTCTTTAAGGAACCTGACCCTTTAGAGGAAATTTGATGTTCCTCCTAATTTTATTTTTGCTATTAAACCTCTCTGCCCTGCAGGGATCCTCAGTGGAGGTTTATGCCATCCTCTCGGTCTTAATTGAACCTGGTATTGATTAACAAATCAAATGATCTTAAATTAATAATAATGACAAATTGCTCTCAGATGGCACTTGTACATAAAAGGAAACACTTCCATTAAACAAATGTTATGTCATCAAGAAACCCATTAAGGGTTCTGCTAGTGATCATAGCTGTGTAATTTTTCTCATCATTAATAACTAGCAAAGTTATAATTGCATATGGAGCTTAATTAAAATTTTCTATCTTCTAAATGAATATCCATGCTTCAGCTCTCTCATTAAATGGACTGCAAAATTTAAACCACATTTCTTGAGGTCCAGATAGTTAGAATACATGAAAATGTATGGAGAGACATCAGGTTGGATTATGAAATCTCAACATGATTCAATTATTAATCATTGCATATTAGTGATGGAATTATACTTATACATTATTTAAACTGATTATAATATTTTAAAATGATTTGCATTTTACATATTTTTATCTCTTATATACAACATAATAGAAACAATAAAGAATAATTGTTTTCTCCTAAGTAAGTAAACCTTTCACTTAACAAGTAAACTTACCTCCTTAGTAAATATACTTCTACCATTTTTACCTACTTTATGTTTCATTCAAGTGCATACCGTGGCACAGCCTGGCCAGATCCTGACCATTCTCACCTCTGTCCTTCCTGAGCAATCACCTATGTTATATCTTCCAGCCCCTTTCATCTAAGTTAGTACATGGGCCACAGACTTGTTCTTGTCAGTGGCCTTGATCAGAAACCATGTTTGCCATTTTCAACTGGAAGGAGTTAAGAGCTGGTAAACTTGCTGCACCTCTTATTTCTACCACCTGCCTTCCAGATGCAGAGATTTCAGGGGAGGTACTAGGAAGTAGTACAATTACTAGTTGGAAGGGTTATGTGTCCCTACATAATTGCATGAAGCAGAGACCATCAACCAACTCCTGCTGACCTAAATTAAGCTATGGTATAAGTGAGAAATTAACCTTTATTAGTTTTAGCAACAAAGGTTTTGAGATAATTTGTATAGTACTTAGCCTACCCCAATACATATATTTTACTTTATCTCAAAATCAATTATAACTTCCAGTTTTTAAAAAATTGAAATTATTGAAAAGTTCCTACATACAAGATAATATATATAGCAGCACTGTTTACAATAGCTAAGCTTTGGAAACAACCCAAATGCCCAAAAATAGATGACTGGATCAAGAAGATGTGGTACATATATACCATGGAATATTACTCAGCATTCAAAAAAGATAAACACATGCAATTTGCAGAAACATGGATGGCGCTGGAAGGGATCATGCTCAGCGAAATAAGCCAAAAAGAAAAAGAAAAATACCGGATGGTCTCACTCATAGCAGGAATCTAGAAAACTTAAATAAGGGACCAGGAAAATGAATAACTATAAGAAAGTGAAAATCAAAATCAACAAAAAACTATGAACCAGAGACACTTTTAGGGGGGCGGGGGTGGGAGGGGAGGGATTGGGGTCAGAATGGGGGGGCTGCAATTGTATGGGGAATATAACAATAAAATTTATAAAAAAAAAAAAAAGATAATATAGTCATGATTTTAGTACCTGAATAATATTCTCTGTTAAATGATATGTCATATTAACACCACCATTTTTCAAATAGTGCACAGATTGTTTCTTGTATTTTCCTTGTTATGCAATATTCTTATGAATTTATCAGATATTCTTAGAATTATACTGAAAAATTATTTTTTATAATCATGTGTTAGTTTATATTTCCCCCAGCCATTATAAAAGTATAAGTCAAATTTTTAAAATTGAATTCTTTAAATTTATTTGCATTAAATGATACTTTATCCATAAACACTTTAAATATAAACATATATTTAACCTACATATAAATGTAAGGTATATATTTACATAGTATACATATATATTATATATACTTTATACAACCACTATATGTATATTTTGTCTTTTGTATATATATAATTTGTCCTTTGGTAACCAGTGTTTAATATTTTTCAGGTCCATTTGCTTATACAAACATATTAGCTCCTTTTATATGGAGAATTCATCCCTGTCAGTTGGGAAGCATATAACCCTTCAATTTAACAGATGAGGGAATTAGTGAGGGGAGGTGTTAAGGTAATGACTGAGCATCAAAATAGGTCTTATATTTTGAATATAGAGATTTTTATATTATAGGAAAACCTCCATGTTTATGAAATATGGCATGTCATTCTCATCCTTATGACTGTCATCTTGTGAAGAATGATCATGACATAAACAAAAGTACATCTCATCCTATATCATTCCCTGTCTTTTAACAGACCAGGTGAATTCAATAAATGCCCCCAGGCACCTGGTGGCATATAGCTTTGAAAGCTTAGATTTGTGGTTAAGCTCACTCCAGCCATGGACAGAGCCAAGCACAACAATGTATTTCATAATCTAGTCTCCTAGGTTTTATTTATATGACATAGGGATGAATAAATTCCACTTGAATGATTATTTGTGGTTGAAAGATTAAGTATTAGAAATGGCAAGATGAGAGGCAGATTCATGAGATATCTGAGTAAAAATAGGTCATGTTGAATGGGTTTTACCTAGAGAAGTGGGACATAACACTGAGAAGATGAGATAGAGATGGTGTAACTCAATTCCATTAACACATATCAAGTTCCTGCTAAGTGCCAGGTACTGCCATAGGTACTAGATTGATGAAAGACAAATCAGATGAAGGTCTTGAGTTCATAATGAACTAACGGAGAATATTTAATGAAGAAGTCAAAATTAGCTTGGGGCATGAACCTGAACTCTGAATTTTGTGAGTTTGGACAAGCTACTTCATTGTAATTTTCCTCATCAGCATAGCTGTAGTACATAGATGTGTTGCAGAGCTAACTTAGGGTTAACCCACAAAGATTTTAATGAACAATCTGGTGCATAGTGTGCCTACTAAAATGCTAATTATTTTAGTTTCCTTAACTGGGAGGACAACTGTTAAAATAGCTACAATGTATCATAAGTAAATGCAACAATAAAAACACATACACAAAACTTTGTACCTAACAGGTACCTAATTTTGTACCTAACAGGTACAAAGTTAGCACAGAAGAAACTGGGGGATATAGTTAATTTGAAAATACATTGAATATGGATACTGAATCTTGACTCCTTCTGTGTCCATGGTCTTTGTCATACAGTTAATGTAGAATTTTCTATCTCTTTAGGAAAATTATGCTTTCTTATCAACTTTGATAGGTCATGCTATTTGCCTTGACCAATAGATATTTGCAAACATGAGGCAAACAGATGTGAACTGCGTGTGAGGAATTTGCTTGTGACTCTTGTGCCTTGGCTAAGCTAGGAGATGAACAGGTCCCAAGCCTGATGTCTCAGCAAGAAGACATGGGATGAATGGAACTAACTCAGACCCACAGATCTGTAGCATAAAAAAGTTCTTCCTGAACCCTGCTTATCAGTCAGCTTCCACGCTTGTGAACAAAAAATAAATGGTAATTGTTGTATACCAATTAGCTGTGGAAGGTGTTTTTCCACAGCAATGTTTGATTGCTATGGGGTGGGTCTTTTAGAATGATCTTATCAAGAAGATTTATAAATTGGATTTAGAAAATTCAGAAATGTGGAATACCATGATTTAGTATTTCAGTTTGTGGGCCCTGCCTGGAGAATGTAGGGTTAATAAAGGAATCATGGAGGATGAGACAAAGGATATACCATGAAATACTTTGTGTACATGAAAGAAGCTCAATGAAAATGGCAAGATTTCATCTTTATTTTTTTTAATAACTGAGTAGTATTCCATTGTGTATATATATTACCCTTAAAATGTAGCAATATTAAAATAATAGATTTTTGAAAGTGAAAAAAATCACAAAATAAAGATATTTCTTATTTCATGCCAAAATTATTTTTAAGTGGGTAAATTGTGCTAAATCCTAGCCTTTTTTTTTGCATTCTACCTATAAAAATCCCTCCTGCAGCCAATTCCTTCCCATAACAATAATCCCCTATACTTTATATACACACAATGAGTTTCTCTTGGTAGCCTCAATTCAACAGTCAGATATCTAGGGTTTGTTTTGTTTTAGTTTTTCTGTTCTTTTGTTTTTCTATATTTCACATGTGTGAAATCATCTGATATTTGTCTTTCTCATTCTGACTTATTTCAAATAGTAGAATTCCCTCCAGTTCTTTCCATGTTGTTGCAAATGGCAAGATTTCATCTTTTTAAAAAAATCTGAGTATTATTCTATTGTGTGTGTGTGCACGTGCATGTGTGTGTGTGTGTGTGTGTGTATATATATATATATATATATATATATATACCACATCTTAATCCACTCATCTATTATCGGGCACTTAATCAGCAACTATTTTTTGAGCCTCTATTACCTGCCTTTATTAGCAAACTGATAGTGATTGTCTAATGTGGATAAGTGTTAGGCAGACAGTTTAGTATGTGATGTGATAGGATAGTGATTCCAGTGGTTGCTTTGCATTTAGTAGATGGTAAGACATGGTCTCCCTGAGGAGGTTACAAGGGACCAATCTTTCACCTTGGGAGAAAATATGTTTCTCCTGAGTGATAATGCTTGGGGATAAAAGGACCAAGCTACATAGGGGCCATTTACTAAATGATAAAATAGTTTATATTACTGCTGTGATGGTTAGTTTCAAACTGACTGCTTAAAAAAACAAACTGCTTGTATGTAAGCAGGGATCATGGGGTACACAGACTAGCAGTGCATTAAGTCAAATTACAGAGAAGTAGGTTCTGAATTGCCAGTGGAAGGGAGGTTTAAATTCCACCCATGGGGTGATACTTAATTACTTCAAAATATAGCAGAAGCATTAGAGACCATCTGGTCCAACCCTGATAGTCTCAGATAATGAAACGGAAGTCCAGAGGGTTATAGTGATTTGTCTTAAGTCACAAGGTTCTACTCAGCAAGTTATGTATCCATTTCCTAAGACTCACCAACTTAAGTAAATCATGAATCAAATCCCTGATAGAATTTGAAGTAGAGGAGGGAAGTTCCAATGTTGCTACAGTTGGCTGAAAGCTAAAGTTCCCTGTTATCACCAAATTTCACTAATTCTCCATGGCATAGAGCAGGAATATTGCAATAGTGACACACACATACATCAATAGAGAACTGAGAGAGGGGTGGAGGGTTGACTGACCCTACTTACTCCTATAGCACACAGAAGAGCTTAATTCCTATTTGACTTATTCTAGCAGATCCAGTCCTACGCTTGATTTGTGACTAACTAGGGGAAATCATATGTAGCAACAAGAAAATGCCAAATTTCTGGAATTACAGTCAGAGGACGTGTGTTCATTCCCTATGGTCACTTTTTAAACCTTTCATTTCCCAGCCCAGAAAATTGTCATGTCACTTGCATTGCCTAACACACATGGCCATGAAGACTTAAGAGTGAGGAGAGACCTCAGTATGGTATTTTTAAACAATGGATAGAAAATATGATGGGATTATTTACTAACATAAATGAGAAATCAGCTTGATCACTTTACTTCTCTGCATCAAGTACTCCAGTTTTTAAGAGAGAATTATACTAAACTCTAAGAACCCTCCTGGCTCTAACAGTTGATGGTTTATGGCAGAAAGTAGCCTTAAATCCTTGGAAAAGTATCCTCTAACCTTTTGTTTTTGCAAAGGGGTTTACCACTAGCAATCCAATATATGTAGCAGTGTCAAGAGGAAGGAATTCATTATGGGAAGTTTTCTATCTCAGTTCCCATATACACAAAATCCAAGGAGCACTTGAATTGAAGCTGGAAAGGGTGTTTGATCTCATAGCATCTTTTCTGGAGTGACTGACAGAACCACAATTTCTTAAGTTTTTTCTGGAAAAGCAGCTAATCAGATAGTTCTATGATGTTTCTAGCTGGGTTTTAAAATGACCACTGGATGAACTATAAATCTAGCTGGATTTATGCTGCAGGACCGGAATCCTTTATGAGTTCATGGTCATAGATAACTCTTCTCATTCAGGTTCTCAGGGCAGAATTCTGTAAATCACTGAATTGAATAATTACTCCCTGAATAGTAAAGTAAACTCATTAGGAGTCCATGAGAAATTAACTCTCATTCTGAAGGGGAAGGTGAATTGGCCAATTTCCTAGATTTTTCCAAAGATCCTGGGCACGCTGTGTGCCAGCAGTTCTTAAAACCTTTTTTTTTTAAAATCAGAGTTTCACTTATATGAGATAGCGTAAAATAAAACCCTTTTTCAATTATTCTCTTTCAAAAGGTGAGAAAGCCTCCTCCCTGCCCCCCCCACCATTGTTTAATAGAGAATAAGTATTGTACAAGCAAATTTTGGGGGAAATTGTATATGTTAGCAAAGTAGAGAGATAATATTTAATCTTTAATTTGCAGAATGTATTTCAATTAAAGTCTAGTTATTTAAAAATTATCAGTAAAAATCCTGGTAAACATATATACCACTAAGTTTGATAGATTTTAAAAAATACCCCACAATGAATATAAGTGATATTGATAAAGTTCGTAGTATTTACAAATTGGAAAGAATGTCAACAAATAAAAAACATGACCTACAGAAGATAGCCTTGACAATGCACTGACAATTTGCCTTGAATTGCTGAAGATCTTCATATATATATCAAAAGTAGGAACTCCTTAGAATTGCAGAACAGAAGGAGTTTAGTCCCTACTAAACTCTTGTCATACTCTTGTTCTCTTCTGAATATCAAGTTCTGTTAACTGAATGTGTAACTTTTGAGGTCAGTTGTCATAAGTCATCTTCATCATTGCAAAAATGAGTCTAGCAGGATCATTCACTGCAGAACTGATGAAAATTTGCAAACCTAGGAGGACGATGTCATGGGTCCTGTTGCAGACAGTTTCCTTGATACTTAATAGTACTTAACTAGTTATCATGTGGAAGCTTTGCTATCTGTACAGGATGACATTTTATTATAAAATGGGCCATATTCTCTTTTACTGACTAACATTATTCTAGGCATTGGGACTCAAATACTCACCAAAGACTATGTTTTCAAGTTAGTAATTACCGAGATAAAGAGAAGAAGGGACTATACTAACTGCTCACTAAATTTCATAAATTTTGCTAGACTTCTTACACATACTATTGTGTTTAACCTTTTAAATTATCTTATGAGGTATTTGCTATTTGTCCTGATTTATAGATTTGGAAGCAGAGACTCAGAATATTATTTTAATGTACTCAAGTCTATACAATGGGTACATTGGAGAGCTGGGACTTGAACCAGTATATATTTTAGTTTCAAAAGCCTGTTCTTTTCACATTATTGCTCCTACAAAGGTGATAGATAATCTTCCCCAACATTTAAGACACATTCCTTCCAAAAACTCTTGTTATCAGTATGATTGATTTGTTCGTAATCTTGTATATGTTCTAAGGTCTACAACAATCATGAACTGCTGGGTAAACCAATATTACAGCAATAAAAAATTTAAAAACTAAATGAAAATTCTAATTAGTATTTAGAAAAAATTTAATGAGCATTAAGATTCTTGAAAACATTTTTAGAAATGGAATATACTAATTCCAGCCTTTCTCCATGACAACACAAGGAAAATTTTTTTCTAACTTCTTTTTAAGAATCAGAGGAATGGAGAATTTGGTTAAGTGTCATCAACTAATCCTTTGAAAAGACTAGTGAGAGGAACATTTAGTTTTCTGGAGAACTGATGAAATTTCAAAATCCAGAAATATATTTCATCTCCCCTAATCCCACAGGTCTATCCAACTCAAGAATGTCACTGCAGAATTCTGATGCTTTTGAGAACAGAATATCAAAGAACAAGCAATTAATTGGTCATTAACATGGGAAGAGTTTTTAAACCACTTGGTATTTGGAGTATGGTGCTCCAGGAGCAGCTCCATAGTGAAAACAGGTGAAATTAAACACCGTGCTTTTATGAGCTTAGCACCAGGAGTTCTGCCAGTATTTTATGTGTGTGTCTATACTTACACATATTTGTACATATTCAGTTCCATCTTCCTCATTTTGGAGAATGGAGAAATGAGTAAACTGATTAGTAATTTGATTGTATTTGATTCTGCTGGTTCTCTAAGTTTGTTATGACAGTTCCAGGGTGAGTTTCCACTAATAGAGACTTTTGTTCAGCCTGAGATCTTAGAGAGTAGTAGATTGACTGGTGATGGGGTGATTGAGCTATTCATTTATTCAAAAATTCTGTTCATTCATTCAACAGTTGCTAGATGCTGTGTACTGTGCCAGATATAAGGACTCCCAATTGGAGTGGACCTGCAATGTTATTTTTTCTGTCCTTGTGGGAGAAGACTTACTACAGGGCAATGTGGCCAAGTGCTAAAGACATCTACTCTAGAATGGAGTTTTGGGAATGATTTTATAGATATTGAAGAAAGCTGAGCTGAAGCAGGATTAAAAGCTATCTGGATGATGAAGCATGGAAGGCACTCTGGGTGGAGGCCAGTGGTGAGAAAGGTCTTCCTTAGATTTCCTTAGATTTCCAGCAATTTTATACCATCAAAAGGAAATGGGGAGAGTGGTTGAAAAAGTGGGTCCAGTTTCAGGGAGGGATCAGATGGTTAGCTATCTTAAAAACTAGAGTGGAGCCTGGAAGGGTTTTAAGCCATAGGTTAGTATACTCTATTTTCAGCTCTGTAATATCAGTCAGACTTCTATGTAGATATTTTGGATTTGGTACAAAATCTGAGTAGAGGATTGAGTTAGAAAGTTATTGGAGGAATTTGCACAAGGGATGATGGCACTCAGAGCCCTTTCCACCCCCATCCTGCTGCCTTGGAAGAGCTAAGTCCTATTGCTCTTTAGTCCTCATGACGTCAAATTGTCATTGTACGTGATCATCTCTCTCTCTCTCCTGACATCCTGGAGAATCCATACCTTATTCATCTCTGTAACCTCAGAACCTGATAGGATCTGGCACCTAAAGGGCATCTAACACATATTTGTTTGATCACATTCTCTCTTGCTTGACTCTCCTCTTTCTTTCTTGGCATTCATTTCTCATGTAAGATTCATTCATAGCTTTCCAAGTGAGGCAAGAGAGAATCACACCTTGATTTTGCTAATCTAGCTGATGTTTCTACCCTCTGAGGTGGAAGAGTGTGACACAGCATCAGGTCAGTTTTCACCGAGTGGAAGAGGTATTCTTAGAGAAGCATTAGCATAGAAAACAACATTCTGGGCCTCCCCGGGGGGAGGGGGGGTAAGGGGGTGGGGAGTGGGTAGGGGGTAGGGTGTTGGTGGCACAGCGGTTGAGCCCTGGGTTGCAAAGCTGCCTGCAGCCTCTGCAGCGCTGGCTCAATCCCTGGCTGCTCCCTAGCCTCCAGAGGAGGGTCCCACATGGCATGCAGACCTCTCCTACTGCCCGCTGCTCCCCTCAGCAGTGTACTTCGGTCCTTCTGCCCACTTTGCTCCTTGCTCTGGCTCTGGTGAATTCTCTCACCCTCCCGCGCTGCGCTTCTGACTGTACCCAGTGCTTGTGTAAATAAATAAATAAATCTTTAAAAACAACAACAACAACATTCTGCCACTTCATCGTAATTCCCTTCTCTCTTCCTGTTCCCTGGAGCTTTCTTCTTGATAGAAACACTTAATGATGGAGCAGGAGTTGGAGAGTTCATGGTTGTTGTGTAAAACCTTTCTCTGAACCTGATCTAGGGAACCTCAGACTCTCAATATCTATTACTAGACTGTTATAGCTTGGTGGAAGCCTTCTTTTCGTAGAATTTTTGACTTGGAACCTTAGTGAGATAATTGGGAATTCCAGTTTCCCCTTGCTCTACCTGGCTGCTTATGAAGATCACATACAGAAAAGGACAATAAGTCCGCAAAGTCAAGAAAACCTAACCAAACCCTAATGTTAGCAATACCTTGCTCGGCTTTAGCAAGATGTGTATACAGAAGGTATGTCTTAGATATTCTGTCTTTATGTTAAAGACATTGATGTGAGGGGTTGGCTTGGAGGTGAGGACAGGTGCCAAGCATTCCCAGTTACTCAGTTGCACAAAGGCCTTGAGTCTGCTTATCTTACCCTCATTAGTTGGAACTATCTGCCAGATTCCTATAGAGGAGCTGCCATCTAGGAAGCCAAACCTGTTTCCTAGGTGGTATCAAATTGTGCCTAGTTCTTTGTGCAACATGACTACATGGCTAAATTTTTTTCATAATCTATGCCATCATCCTGGACTCAATTCAGTCATGTAATTTTCTGTTATGATAACTGCCTCCATCCTTTCTCTGGCTGGATGCCCTTATGACTCTAATACTTTCTTATATTGTTTTTAAAAATTGGCAATACTTTTGGAGCACTTATCTTGGATTCTGCACACCTTCCCACAAATGTGCCCTCACAGGGCTGTTTCTGGGGCTCTGTCACATTACCTGACCTCTATTCCACCAGAACAATTTTTTTTCTTGACTGCTTCACTATTGTAGGAACTTCTAGCAGGCTGAGCAGTCAGTGTCAACCTTTTATCTTTAGATATACATTGGCTGCCATTTGGTACTCCTCATTTATTATTCTGGAGGTTGTGGAATGAAGGTATAAAGAGTGGAGGAATTTGTTCTGGGAAGCAGCCAGGGATGCTGGGTCTGCCTCTTCCTGAGCCATGCTAGGAAGAAGCCAGAAGCTAGGCTACCTAGCTTAGGAAAGAAGTAGAGAACACCCGAGTGACTGAAAAAGACTCTAGAATTACACTGTCTAGACCCAGTAGCACTGCTTAAGGAAGAGGAGGTGTGCAAAAATAATGCAGAAATGGAGACATTAACTGAACCTGAAACTACATGCAAGACGGGATCCTCAGATACACAGATGTGTGGGACAACCTTACTTGAGCTATGCTTGCCAGGGCCATGCTAAGAATCAGAGCATCACAGACTCACAGAACTTATAGCTGGAAAGACTGAGATCATGTTAGAGAAGCCAGTGGGGGCAAGGTGGATAGCCCAAATACGTGAACAAGTAAGGATGACGTCAAATGCCCTCTGCCTACGTGGTAGACAATAAACACCTTGTGGCAAGTTGGCCCAGTACTGTAAAGTTGTCACATTTTTCAAGGAAAGCTAGAAATCCAGATTTTGCATGAAATTTCAAGACTTCTAAATGCAGGGAAACAATTAAAATTGTTTCTGAACACAGCAAAATCAAAGAATATCTGTGGGCTGAAAATAGAAGCTCATCTTAATGGAGCCTTTATTTTTGAGGTAATAATAGCTGGAGCCCAAGGAAGTGGATTTCTCCAAGCACCAATATAGTCATGCATCACCTAAAGATGTGGTGGACAACAATGGATCACATACACGACAGTGGCCCCACCAGGCTATACCAACAGCCTAAATGAGAAGTAGTTTGTGTGATTATACTCTATGACATTTGCACAAGGAGAAATTACCTAATGGCACATTATCAGAACACATCCCCATCATTAAGGAACACATACATAACAGTGATTAACTTGTAGATGGAGAAGTATTTGATAGTTCAATTTTCTAACTCACCACCTTCTGCCCCCCTCCCCCTACAACTCCCAATCTAACGTCCTGTGGAGATGTGGGGAGCATAAAGTATTCTGTCTTCCTCTCCCAACAAAAGTTAATAAGATGAGGTGATAAGACTCTTTGCTCCTTCTTGAATTTCTGTTGGCTTAGCTCCTCCTCTGTGAGGTTGGCTCCCTGTTCAATGCTGTGCAAGTGAAAAGAGACCTGAACCATATTCTAGCTCAGGTTTATCATCTGACCTTGAAGCCTTGGAACATTCTCTTCCCCCCTTGGACTTCATTCTTTTCATAGAATGAGGCAGTTACCCTGATAACTTCTAAGTTAACTTATAAGCCTGATGCAGGTAAACCAAACTTGGTTTAACTATCCAAGTCCTTATTTCAGTCTTTCCTTTACCAATTCCTTCTACTTCATTATTCCCTCTCCTGCCTGTCCTATGTCTACAACACACATTGAGGACCTAGTATCTTCATACTGCTCCCCAAATCCTGCAGTTCCATTGGTTTGTGCCAGTGGGATCTGCTCTCCATTGCCTATGAAAAGATATTAAAATCCCTTTTCTCTCAAAATTCAAATAGGCAGAGAAAGAAATAACACACCTAAATGTTAAAAATGGAAAGATAAATTTCTTAACATAAGAAGATGAAACTGAAAAACTTAGGAAAAATATTAGGACTAGTGATAGATGAGCAAAAGGGCCAGTTAAAACATAAACAACACTCTAAAATAGATCAGTCATAACCAGTTAGGGACATACACACCCCTCTTCTAAAAGTGATCTCAAAAAGAAATTTATAGTACCTGCATGAGTAAAACCACAAACCTTTACCATAGTGCATAAAAGAAGATGGGGAGAAATGTTTATGGAAAAGAAATCATATTATAACAGATGTCCCCCAAGTTAATCTATGATTCAGTGGATTCCTTCCAATTCAGTACATTAATAGAATATCAATAAAAACTCAATCACAGGATGTACTATACAAGCAGTTATAAAATGACTGTCAACTTTACTTGCAGAAATGGAGTACTATCTTCCGAATAGATTCATATACAATCATTTCTTTCTACCATCTTTGGTCCAAGTCATCAACATTCATGTGAATTATTTTAAGAGTTTTGTGCTTTGCTATGGAGAGCTGTGTGGAGATTTCTTGACCTACTAAACATAGAGCTTCCATATGATCCAGCAATTCCACTCCTAGGTATTTACCCAAAGGACACAGAAACATCAATTCCAAAGAACACCTGCACCCCTATGTTTATAGCAGCACTGTTTACAATAGCTAAGCTTTGGAAACAGCCCAAATGCCCAAAAATAGATGACTGGATCAAGAAGATGTGGTACATATATACCATGGAATATTACTCAGCATTCAAAAAAGATAAACACATGCAATTTGCAGCAACATGGATGGCACTGGAAGGGATCATGCTCAGTGAAATAAGCCAAAAAGAAAAAGAAAAATACCGGATGGTCTCACTCATAGCAGGAATCTAGAAAACTTAAATAAGGGACCAGGAAAATGAATAACTATAAGCAAGTGAAAATCAAAATCAACAAAAAACTATGAACCAGAGATACTTTTTTGGGGGTGGGGGGCGGGAGGGGAGGGATTGGGGTCAGAATGGGGGGGTTGCAATTGTATGGGGAATATAAAAATAAAATTTATTATAAAAAAAAATAAATGTGGCATAGCTATGAATTTCATAGCTGACCTTGACTTTGACTCATTCAGGGAGTACAGGACAGCTATGAAAGGAAAATTCAGGGTTTACTTTTGCTATTGCTTAAGAAACCTATTTCCAAAACAGCTTGAACATAGAGTCGAAAAATCCTAGCCTCTTGGAGCTGGCTATTTCTCTACAACTCATTCCACTCAGTGAGGAACTCTCTGTTGTTTCTAACATCTGACATTATAGACTATTGATTTTTATCAAATTCTCCTGGAAGTTAGGTTATACAATTAACACAGGTAAACAAGTGGCTGGGCAAGTGGAGGAAATGTTTTTGCTTTCCAGGACATGGCTGT
Organism: Talpa europaea; assembly: GCF_964194135.1. Lineage (NCBI taxonomy): Eukaryota > Metazoa > Chordata > Mammalia > Eulipotyphla > Talpidae > Talpa > Talpa europaea. The sequence goes on from NC_140072.1 coordinate 46,737,726, forward strand.
TACTTGGAGGGAGGGTCTTAAAACTGAAGAGCTAAGTGGAACTCTGATGGCAATCAAACTGTAGAACACTTGGAAAAAGCAATCTGTTTTGACTGATGCATATACCTGAAAGAGAGAAAAGCAGATTTCTGAATTCACTATGAGGTGCATGTCATTTGCTTGGCAAGGTGTTAAGACACATTTGAGAATTTTGTCCACACATCCAATGCAGGGATAAGATGAATATCAGACGTTACGCTCTTGCAAGTGTCTTTACTTTGATTATCTACATGTATCTACGTATAACTATATCTTCAAAACATCAGGAATAAGCATCTCTGAATTTTAATTATAAATACTCATTTATTTAAAAAAATCAAATAAACACACCCAAGTCTAGAACCTTGACTTTCAGCTCTTAAATCTGAATGTAATTTCTTTAGAAAACATTTCCATACCTAAGCTGTTAGTTACACTCTGTAAAGAGAAATCATAATTTTAAGATAATCAAGTTTTTTTTTCTTCCATTAGTGACATGAAAAATTCTGCTGGAATTGGGGGTCCTTTACTTCCAGCAGCCTTTGGCATCCAGCAGCAGTGTGAAGCCAGCACCTGTCCTCAAAGGAGACACCCAAAAGTGGAGCACCCTCAAGGAGTCAGCTGCCTTTAGCTTTCTTCATTCTAGAAGGTGCAATGGACAGAGCCACTGAGAGCAAAAATCCCTGTGATAGTCAGTGTTTGTTCAAGGGAAAAACAGGGAAGAAGCAGTTGTCCAGAAACCAGAGTGCTGTGCTTAAGATTCAAGAAGTTATGTTATAAAGAATTAGAACTTGGTTAAGTGACCATGCCATAAAATCAAATTTTGAAAGCTATGGGTGTAGAATGAAGTAGGTATTTGAATATCTCAAAGGGCCAAAATATCTTTTTTGTTTGTTTGTTGCAAATTGAGCTGTGAATCCAGCTGTTTCAGGGAACTTTTATTAAATTATAAAAATAATTTATAAATTTATAATTTAAAAATAAATTATAAAAATAATTTATAAATTTATAATTTAAAAATAAATTATAAAAATAATTTATAAATTTATAATTTAAAAATAAATTATAAAAATAATTTATAAATTTATAATTTAAAAATAAATTATAAAAATAATTTAATAAAAGTTCCCTGAAACAGCTGGATTCACAGCTCAATTTGCAACAAACAAACAAAAAAGATATTTTGGCCCTTTGAGATATTCAAATACCTACTTCATTCTACACCCATAGCTTTCAAAATTTGATTTTATGGCATGGTCACTTAACCAAGTTCTAATTCTTTATAACATAACTTCTTGAATCTTAAGCACAGCACTCTGGTTTCTGGACAACTGCTTCTTCCCTGTTTTTCATATTTAAATAAATCATCGATGTAAAAAAAAATAGAGTTTTGTGCTTTGATCCTTTCCTCCTTTGTTGTTTGCAAACAGCTTCTAGTAGAGTCTATTAAATGTCAGTCAGCTATTGACAATTTCTGATCAAAATCTCTAATGCTTTTTACCTTTTTTGAAAGTAAAAGTAAAATCTTTCCAGTGGCTTGCAGTGACCTAAATGATCTGACCCCCATTATGGGGCTTTCTCATTTCCTATTCCTCATACAAGCCAAAAAATGCAAACAACCTCAATGTTCATGAACTCATGAATCATTAAAGAAAATATGATACATCCTTGGAATTAAATAGTATCAGAAAATAAATAGGGCCCTTTCTGGTGGCACAGGCGGTTGAGCGCCGCGCTGTGAAGCTGTCCCCAGCCTCTGCAGCGCCGGTTCCATCCCGGCTGGCTGGCGAGGGTCCCACATGGCATAGCAGACCTCTCCTGTTGTGCCCGCTGCTCCCCTCAACGGTGTATTTCGTCAGTCTGCCTCTTCTGTTCCCTGCTCTGTCTCTGGAGAATCCTCTCACCCTGCTGTGCATCTGGCCTGTGCCCCGGTTTTTGTGTAAATTAATAAATAAATCTTAAAAAAAAGAAAAGAAATCAAATAAAGAATTAAGTACTGCTAATGCTAACTATGGATGAACCTTGAAAACTATGCTAAGTGAAAGAAGTCAGGCAAACAGGAACCACATATTGTAGGAATCTGTTTATTCAAAATGTTCAGAGTAGGAAAATCTCTAAGGTAGAAGTAAATTAGTGGCTGTCTGGGCATGTGTGTGTGTGTGTGTGTGTGTGTGTGTGTGTAAGGGCTGGGAGAATAGTAGTTATGGAGTATCTCTTTTGGGTGATGGTTGTGCAACTCAGAATACACTGAAAACAAATTCTGTACTTCAAAGGGGTAAATTATTATGGAGTATATGTGGTATTTCAATAAAGTTATTTAAAAAAGGGAAAACTATTGTTTCCAAGGGACTTTTATATACACAGTCTCATTCCTTCTTCAAATGAGAGTATGTTCTGGGGATGTGATATCACCTCAGCTAAGCAGAGAAGAAACTCAAATTCTAGCTTACACTGGCTACCCAAGTCTACCCCACTAGCAAGTGAATCATCTAAAAATGAGGATTTCTAGCTTCACATTTTATTTTGTCCCTTTCTTTGTTGCTTAGATCTCTATTTTAGACCTGACCTCAGATTCATTTGTAACAAGTCCTTCATCTCTTTTTGCATTTAATTCACCAGAACCAGAATGTTATTCATTATTTCATTTATTCACCCTTTGGAGAATATGAAGATGGCTCTCTAAGCTGACCACCAGAAATCAGAACTACTTCACATCAAGGGTTTTGAAAGTTCCAATAGTTATGGTACTTCATGAAAAATACCTCACACTGCAGTTCACCGTGGAGGGATAGTTCTGTCAGCGTGTCTGTCTGCCAGGAGAGTCAGCCCCGGTGGCCTTGTCCACACGTGTACATTTCATCTCAAGACTTCTTTCCTGAAGTTTTACCTCAGCGATACTGTCTAAGCTGATTGGTCTGAGAGTCCGTCATCTTTGTATCTCTACCACTGTAAAAACCATAATTTTTTCTTATTATCCATGATTTTTCCAATAAATATTTGAGGAATTTATGAAAAAATAAAATGCACAACATACAGGATTTTTAGATGGGGAATGGCATATTCAACTTTTTATTGTGGGGATTATAGTGGCAGAGGGGAGAATATACTGGATCAAGAAGAGACTGAACAGTAGGAATTCAATGATTGGACACTTACTACTTTAACCATCAGTTGTGATTGTTTATTTTGATGGTCAAAGGTCTTTTAAGATTCAAAGTGCCATTTAGTTGATTTTTGTGCATGGTGAGAGGTAGTGGTCTAGTTTCATTTTTTTTTACATGTGGTGGTCCAGTTTTCCTAGCACCATTTATTGAACAAACTGTTCATGCTCCATTGCATATTCTTTGCTCCTTTGTCAAAGATTAGTTGTCCATATAAGTGTGGCTTTATTTTTGGGCTCTCTATTTGGTTCCATTGGTCTGTGTGTCTGTTTTTGTTCCAATACCAAACTGTTTTAATTATTATGGCTTTATAGTATAGCTTGAAGTTTGGACACCTCCTTTCTCTTTTGTTTTTGTCAGTAGGACCTTGGCTATTTGTGTTTTTTTTTTTTGTGGTTCCATATGAATTTAATCAGTATTTGTTCTGTTTCTTTGAAGAATGTCATTGAGGTTTTTGTTGGAATAGCATTGAATCTGCTTTTGGTTGGATGGCCTTTTTAATAATGTTAATTCTTCCAATCCATGAGCAAGGGATGTCTTTCCATTTCCTGGACATAAGACCTGAAACCATAAAATATATAAAAGAAAATATAGGGAAAACACTACAAAACATCAAAATTTTGATTGTTTCTAGAAATTTCATTTTTAAGATCACTTACCTAGGGTCTCCCTGGTGGCGCAGCGGTTGAGCGCTGGGTTGCGAAGCAGCCTGCAGCCTCTGCAGTGCTGGTTCGATCCCCAGCTGTTCCCCGGCCACCAGAGGAGGGTCCCGCATGGCACACAGACCTCTCCTGCCACCCGCTGCTCCCCTTAGCAGTGTACTTCATCAAGTCTGCCTGTTCTGTTCCCTGCTCTGGCTCTGGTGAATTCTCTCACCCTCCAGTGCTTTTGACTGTACCGAGTGCTTGTATATATAAATAAATAAATAAACAAACAAACAAACAAACAAATAAATAAATAAATCAATCTTTAAAAAAAAAAAAAGACCACTTACCTAGAAATTGGCAACAAATCACTTCCAGACCATACAGGATTCTTCCCGTTGTTGGCATTGTGAAACTGCTGTGCAGCAGTAAACAAAACAGCTATTGTTCTGGATTCTAAACAATAAATAAAGCAGCAAATAAATGTGAAAGTAGATATATGAATAAAGTGATTTAGACTGGAACTTGAAGGTCTGGATAAAGGAGTAACAGAAAAATAAATTAGTGAGATTAGGAAAAGCAGCCAAGGAAAGATACCTTTAATGTCAAATTGAGCCAAAGGTAATGGTGAGGATGATAACATTATCATTATATTGGCAATAGTGCTTTGTATTCGGCAAATGTGCTTACCTTCACAAAGCATTTTCATAATTATTTAATTCTTGCCTTTACTAAATGAGATATGAGCAAAGAAGTAGAATAATTATCTGTGGTCAGAGAATTTTTAGTGGCACAAGTAGTGCTAGAATCTTCTATTGTGTTTCTAAACAGTTCCATTGCAGTATCATTTGTTGATGTAAATCTTACATGGACGCCCACCCTCACCCTGATCCTACATGCACACTCTATCTATCTCCTCTGTCCCCTGAGTGGGGCTATGTCTAAAGAAAAAATTTGGAAACTTGCTAAATATCATGCTCTGCTATGGAGACACACTACCCTAAATATGGAGAAATTGATTTGTTTTGTAATTCTAACATAACATTCTGTATACTTTGGCTTTCTTCAACCACATGCTTTCCATCTAAGCACTGCTATAAAAATGTAACCTACATTAATATTGTTTGATCCCTAGTTTATTGACCTGATAGGCTGGTCATGAGAGAGAAGAAAGATCAGGTAGACCTGTCAACAGCTTCCTCTGCTTGCTGAGCTGGCATCTTGGCAGCGGTGGTGTTCTCGTTGACCTGGGATGTGCCAGCTCTCCCACTGTCCTCAGTGAGACTTCTGTTTTCTGCTTTCCCTTACACTAGAGTCCACTTTTTTAAAGTTAGACTACTTCTTCCTAAAGTGGAGGAAAATTTATTCTCTGCAGCTCCTTTAAAAACTGATTTTCCACTGCAATCACTGGCACATTCCTCACTTTGCCACAGAGAGGGTGATTTCCTGGCTACCCTTAAATTTAAAAGGGAAAAACAATCTTTTCTAGTCCTCTTCAGACTGGAATCCTCTTCTGCCTGCCTCCTGTTTGACTTCTAGGAACAACATCCCTTCCTTCTTTTGTAAAAGTGATTTCAGGACAGCTTTCCCATTTAGGTCCTTCTTAACACAGAAAACCTTGGATGAGTCTTCCATACCAAGTTTTCTCTACCTTTCCACATGGGAAACTCCCACCAATTAGCAGCCCCTGAAACAGTTGCCTCCCTCCTACCTATGGATCCTTATGGCCCCATTTGGACAGGTATACAAATCACAGTAGGTAGAATGGAGCTTACCAGGGGGATGAAGTTGCTGGTTGTCTACAGACTGTGGTCAGCATTTACCCTCTAATATGCAGCTATCTATGAACTTTCAGTGCTTAGCTCAAAAATTGTCTATACTGGCTCTCAAAATTCCTGTCCCTTGAAACCTCAGAATGTGACTTAGCTTGGAAAAAGTCTCATTAGATGCAGTTAGTTAAGATGAAGTCATAGAAGATTAGAAGGGACCCTAAATTCAAGAAGGCTAGGTGAAAACACAGAGGCACACACGGAAGAAGCCTGTGGGACAACTGACACCGATTGCAGGGACACGTCTGCAAGCCAAAGAATACGAAGGACAGTTGGCAACCCTCAGAAGCTAGGAAGTGACAGGGAGGGTTCTTCTCTCAGTCTCCACTGGAAGCCTGGATGGACCTGGACCTCCATTCCAGCCTCAGGTTTAATCTTTCCTCCCTCCACCATTTGTTTTCTGTGTCCTTCACATTGAATTTCTCTTTATGCCTTAAGCATCATGAACCATTCAAACTGCAGAATTCTGCACCTTTGCATTTGCCATACCTACCTTTAATTTATCTCTTCCAAACTTTGACAAACTCCTTTCATGACAGTTCATACCACCTCCCTATAAGATCCCTTTTCTTTTCATGCTTTCTTCCTTTCCACAGCAAGCAGAGTCATACCTGGCAGATCCAACTTCCTCCGCTTCTAAAGCCTTTCCTCAAACCTCTATTAACAGCACATATGGCCTCGTATTATTTAACAATTTTAACTCAGTGAGCCCCATTTGTCAGGAGCTTTAAACTTGTGTCATTTTGCCCAACAATGCTGTAGGAGCTCAAGACATGTTTATGTAGATGAATAGACAAGTAAATGAATAAATTAATACATTTTAGTATGAATTGGTGTAGCTCTGCTGAAGAATAATTAAGAGATTGAGTTGGGGATTTGGAGGTCAGTAAAGAGGGAAAGGAGATAATAGTCCTTAAATATTTGAAGGCAGCATTGGCTGCTGGGAGTGTCAGATCCCAGATCAGTTTCCCAAGATGTGCCCAAAGTAGCAAGTCATTATTTTGAATTAAAGAAGCAGTGGATGAATGAATGATACCTTCAGTATCCCTTTCTTCTAAAAGAAAGAATTTTCTCTGAGCCTCTTTCTCTCTGTTCTCACTGAAAACAGGAAATAAATCTCAATGTGAAAAGTGCCCTCCATATACGCAGATGGAGAGGCACACTTATGGTGAGGGACAGGGTTGGGAAGCTATGTAAACACATTTGTTTTGCTGAGCTCACCAAATTACTTATCCAAACCAAAACTTTCAAGAATTTGTTGTCCTGTTTGTTCCTCTTAGATTTATGGCTTTGTTGTCTAAAAGCTCTATGAGCTGGCTGTTCTGATCACTCACTATGGATCCCCATGGCTTGCAATTAAATTTGTCTCTTCCTTTGCTAATCTCTCTCATGTCAATTTATTATTGGGAAATTCCTTGACTATCCTTAGTCTTCCAGAGGAGGAGAAGGGAAGATCTCCTCAAAGTGCTCCTATAGGAGACTGCCAGCCCTCAAGATCCCTGTGCTGGAAGACACTAGGGATTGAGGAAGGAGAAGCCTCGTGAGAGTGAGATAGAGCAGAGAAGTGCAGAAAAGATTGTATGTTTCCTTAGGTCAGTGGTGCCCAAGCTTCTAGTCCTCCTTAAACATTTTTATTACAACTGTGTACCCCTTGTATTGTTATTATTTAATATGTTTCTTTACTATAACTTAGTCTTAAATTTGAATACATTAACTTAGAAAGAAAACCTGATTGCTGCCATGGTGGAAAACCATTGTGTCTTGTCCAAATCAGAAAGTTATGATAAAAATAAATGGAAAACAGCACCTTATTGCTAATTTCATGCTGAAATTGCTGCTGCCTGCTGAAATTTTAAGTGTGGGACCTAAGCCCTTTTAGCTACAAAGACAATTTGACAAGCCTGAGGTGTACTAAATGTATACTTATTCTTGGAAATTGTGAGACGAATTTAATGCAACCTGAGAAGGGAATAACTATCATTGACAGAATCCAAAACTGCTTAATTCCCTGTCTGCAAGCTACTAAATCAATTTGCATGCATCCCCATTCTGGAGAGTTGACTGGCTTTCTCTCTGAGCTAGACGTGAGTGGGCTTGCCTGGAAACCTCACCATCACTGAGGGTACCGTGTCTGTGTTAGAATGCATTCCTAATCCCCAGTAATGGTTTCCTAAGGAAATTTTTAGAAAGAGGAATAGTCAGAAGAAACCCTTTACCTTCTGGCTTCCAGACCTATAGCAAGAACCTTGCCTTTCATCAACTTAACTTTTCCTAACTATGAATGAAATGCACATAATACCCATCTACAATACAAAATTAGCGAATGGATCAAAGGTGCTGTGCAGAATGTGTTGAACATGCATGTAGGGACAGGCAATATGTAGCAAATATTTGTTAGTTTTGGATTGCTGGTGTAAGTGATTAGAAGTTACATACTTTCCCTAATCATTTGTTTTTTTATTTAATATGTACAGATAATCACAGTGCCTTTCTTCCAGATGTGACAGTGTTTAACATTTTTTATTTGCTACAGATTAATTTTTTAGGAAGCAAAAACTTGCATTTTTAATTAAAACTTATTTTGTGCTTAACCTGATCACATTTTTCCTCTCTTACCAGAAAATTTTTTAATACATTTGCTCTTACATGTTAAACCATTAACATTTAGATTGTGTTTTTTGTGTTTAAATGAATGCTATATATTATATACATATTTTTGTTACTTTAATGCAAGATTGTGCTTTTGAAAAATTTACTTATACTGTTTATTATCTGTCACTTAATGTTACTGCTACATATTATTACAAGTACAAATATACTCTCTTTTTTTATCTGCTCTCAAATAGGGAAATCCATACCCCATTTCTTAACTGTAACTGACAATACAGAAAATATATCCAGAATATCACTACTGTATTTATTTCTAAGTGAAATTCTAAGTCATAGGATATCTACCTTTAACTCTATCAGATAGTGCCAGATTGTTTTCCAATGATTACAGTCTTTTTTTTTATGAGTCTATAAAAAGAAGAGGTGTATTTGCAGTGATGGGATGTTAGGTAGCAGGGAAGTGAAGGTGGCAGTCATTGATGAGCAGATGAACTCACAAGACAGAGGCATTCCTCTAAAGATTTATTTATTTATACAAGCACTGGGTACAGTCAAGTGCGGGAGGGTCAGAGTGGGAAACAGAACAGGCAGACTGATGAAGCACACTGCTGAGGGGAGCAGTGGGCGCGGCAGGAGAGGTCTGCACGCCAGGTGGACCCTCACCCAGTGGTCGGGGATCGAACTGGCACTGCAGAGGCTGTGGGCAGCTTCGCAGCCCAGCGCTCAACTGCTGTGCCACTGGGGAGGCCCCCAGAGGCATTCCTCTAAACCTCATTTTTTTTTAAGAAGTGGGGTACAGGCCAGAGTCATGGGGGTGGGGGGGCTGTTGAGAAGATTCGCCAGGGAGAGCGGGGAGCAGAACAGGCAGGTGTACTGAAATACACTGCTGAGGGGAACAGTGGGCGAGACAGGAGAGGTCTGCCGCACCATGTAGGTTGCTCCCCGTAGGCCAGGGATCCAACTTGCCCTGCAAAGGCCTTGGACATCCTTACAGCACTACGCTCAACCCCCTGTGCCAACAGGGAGACCTCTAATTCTCATTTTTACCATGAGCATCTTCTTTCATAGCTGTAGTGTACTCATCGTCATCCTACCATGGACACCCAGCAAACTCCACAATGCTCAAGCCCAGCACCTTTTGACTTTAGTTTTTCTTAACCCTACTATTCTCCCTCTCCTGCATGTCAGTGTTTCACTGACATGAGGTTTCCTCACTTCTGTTTAGATGGTTGTGGTGTGCTGAATTTCCCAATAGCATCTCTACCCTGATGACAGCTTTTGGAATAATAGGAATAGTTAAATTCAGTAGCCACATAAGCAATGATGGATGCTGCATTAGAAACCTTTTGACTCACATGATAATCGGCCTTTCTCTGTAACCATGGGAGTCCAAATATTTTCTGCAGGGTTTTTCAACCAAAGAAGCTACCTGCATTTATTATTCTATACTGAATGCTTTTCACTCTCAGAAAAGAAAATGCATTTAGTATTTAGAATCAGAATTGTTTCCTACTCCCTGCTCTATCTCCCCGATCTAGGGAAACCTCTAGGGAACTTTCACCTTTGATCTACATTAGTCATTTCCAATCTTGACTATACATTGGAATCATTTTGGGAGACTTAAAAAATATTTATTTTTTGGCTAAGTTTATTTATGGCTAAATTCCACTACTGGAGATTTTGATTTAATTAGTTTTGGGCATTACCTTGGTATTTGGAGTTTTAAGAGCTTCCTGGGTCACTCAAATAAGTTAACCAGGTTTGAGAATCATGTTTTTAGATTTTAAGGTTTCTTTTCCTGCTTTGATTTACTTCTGCATTCTTATTTATCCCCCAATATCTTACAGAACATTTTGGTTTCTCTTTTCTACTTATAATGCAGCTCAGTATTTCACATGGAATTCTCTCTTCCTTTTTTTTTAAAAAAGATTATTTATTTATGTATAGAAGAGCTGGGGTGTAGGCCAGAGGTGTGGGGGTGAGAGGATTCACCAGAGACAGAGTGGGGAGCAGAACAGGTGGATCTACTGAAAGACGCTGCTAAGGGGAGCAGTGGGCGAGACAGGCGAGATAGGCTGCACCATGTGGGTAGCTCCCTGGCTGGCCAGGAATCGAACTTGTGCTGCAGCTTCAGGGATGGCTTCAGGGATGGCTGCAGCTGTATCAAGAACGTACAAAGGAGAAAGGTCAGAAGAGAAAATGCATTTAGTATTTAGAATCAGAATTGTTTCCTACTCCCTGCTCTATCTCCCCGATCTAGGGAAACCTCTAGGGAACTTTCACCTTTGATCTACATTAGTCATTTCCAATCTTGACTATACATTGGAGACTTAACCCCTTGTGCTGAGACTTAACCCCTTGTGCCACCAGGGAGACCCCTGGAATTCTCTTTTTGCAACAGAATGATAATACACATATATCTGAATTCTTGTACTTCCTACTCCAGCTCTGGTACATAATATCTAATGGACCAGCATTCTGGACTCACAGAGTGGAGTATGATTCCTATTCCTCCTGGTAGGTGGTAGCCTTCCACTCCAGAGGGAACAACCAGCCAGAAGGTCAAGAAGATAAATTGGTTTTGAGAATGTCAACATGAAAAATGAGAAAACTACTTTTAACAGTTGGAAACCTATTTAAACTCCTAATCCTCTTATTAAACCTGTTTGAAGACAGCCTGGAGAAACTGATGCTAGAGATGCTTCCATTTACCATCCAGATGTACAAAATAAATAATGGAATTTGAATCAGCTGGAGAAGCTGCAGAGCTCTAACACCTGATGAGATTCTTTTATTCATTTTTCCCTTGGGAAAACTAATTACAGCAAACTATTTCATCAAACTGTCCTACAGAGTGGTTGCACTTGGTGCCATTCTTGGAGAGAAAGAAGAGAGATTACTTAATAAAGGGAAATGACCTCAATTCTACTATATTAAGGCAATAGATGCCAATTATATATGTGTGGTGATTAGAAAGGGCTCTTGTCATAAATGAATTTGTTGGAGAAGGAAAATGTAACTATTTGAGAACCATTTTGACTCAATCTTCAAAGCTTTGTATTTACTATTATTAACAATAGGCCCATTTATTCTATGTACTTGACACTAGGTTGTCAGGTTCTATACCTACTCCTACACATCCACATCCACATCTACACACACACACACACACACACACACACACACACACACACACACATGAAAGTCAGGAAACAATAACCCATTTTAGAAATAGAGACTTAGAAATAGAGACTTAGAAATTTCTTGCTCTAAATCTCACAGGTGTTCAGTGTCACAACCTATAAGAATTCAGCTAATTCTATTTTCCAAGTTTCCTCTAATTGTGGTGAGAAAAAAAAAAAAATTAAGACTTTCTTAGTAGTACAGTACATCTGCAAATTTTGTGCTTTTCAGACATGTGAAGGTAGAGATTGGATTAAGACTCCTGATTTAAAGACAATGAATCAGATGAGCTCCACCCTGGGGTGCCAGTGAGTGGAGAGCCTCTGGGACCTGTGCTTTTTTTTTTTTCTTTTTGAGACAATAATGAAATGAGATCTTATTTCTGTTGCATACTAACCTGGGAACTATATTCTACCTGTGGTGTTTAAAATAACTGTAACCTAACTCCATTCTGTCCCAGTGATATTGCTTCAAAGCACCACAACTTACCGCTATCATTAGACTTTTGCTTCATCCCTGTTGCTTCCTACCTGCATTACAACCTTTGTGTTGGTCCCCTTGATACCATTCTCCCCACTCTTGTCTATTCTCATGCTAGGGGGTTCTTGCTTTACTGTCAATGTCTTTCTGAGTCACTCATCTGCTTCCAAACCTCTCTGATACCTCTCACACCAAACTCCTGTCTCAATTTCAAGCTGTCTCCCTTCTCTGCACACAATGAGTCATCATCAGTACTCCCTGCTGGACTCTTTGTTCCACTCTCGCTCTCTCAAATAGGCACTCTGCTTCTCTGCTCTTATTCATTCCTCCCCTTCATTCTCTCTCCTCTGCACATAAAAGTTCTACATATTTCCAAATCCCTGTTCACACATTTCCTTTGCCAGTCCATCCCTCAGCGATTATACCTTCTCTTACAATTTGCTCCTAATAATTCTGTCTTCTATTGTTCTCCGCATGTTTTTTATGGTGCTGAACAATGAGCAAATGTTCAATACACTTCCAGTACTCACTGGGAATGGGGAGGAGGTAAGATAACATGCACTGTTGAAGCTGAAGTGCTATGCATTTTTTCCTTCCTTCAACTCAGTAAGGAAGAAAACAAGGATAATTACATCTGGAATGACTTCATTCTTCCTGCCAGAAATTCAGAAAATGTTCCTCTTCAAGGATAGCTAATAAGCCCAAAGACAGATGACAGAATATGATGATCTATTTATTCATCTGGTCAGCCATCCATGCTCATTCGTTTTTTAGAACATGAGGCCAGTTGCCCCAGGATTTCTTAAATAATTCATCATTTCCACAGATTTGAAACAACCCCTTTATCATATACTTACATCTTATTTGTGTGAGTATTATCTTACCAGATTAGCTCTTCAGTAGCTTCCTGACATGGTTTAATATCTATTAGAGCAAGTGAGTTTTATTATTAAAAAATATTCTTGGATATATTTTCATGAATTCAATAATTCATCACTTATTTCTAAATAAAAATGTAAGTTTACCATGAGGCATTTAAATATTCTATTAAAATTTTGATTAGAATATTATTAAAGCTATATTAATTTAAGGGAGAATTGACATCACTTAAAATAATTTCATTCAAGAAGACAGTTTGCTTCAGTTTTTCTTCAAGATTTTTTTTTCACATTCTGACCCAAAAATGTTAGTTTCATCATTTATAAGTGGAGACAGTAGGATCTACCTTGTAGGATTGTTGTAGGGAACCAATGAGATGACATTTATAGAGTACTAATGTGCCCTGCATACAGTAAGTGATCAATAAATGTGAACTCTTATTCCCAGGATTTGGGAATTGAAAGATGGCTCTTAATAAAGAATGCCACTTTCTTCTACAGTACCTGTATATTTCTTGTTTTTCTTAACTGAGGTATGTTCCTATTATAAGTGCACATATTTTTCACAGGATGATTTATAGCCGGCTATTACTAGCATATAGGGAAATATTTTATTATAAATTTATTTTTGGCTGGAAAACTTATTAAACTTATTGGTTCCATGAGTTTTAAGCAGCTGTGCCTGGATTTTACAGGCAAATAACTGCAGTAGCAGAAAAAAAATTCTAATATATTTCATTAACCCATTTCTTAATACATTTTAACATTTTATTTTGACTAGAACTGAAATATTTATGTTAAATTATAGTAGTAATGAGGGCAGGGAATCTCATGTGCATTGCACCGTGTGTAGGTAGAATTTTAAGAGCTTAATGGAGGGTGGTGGTTCATGTTTATATGAATTGGGAGAATTGAACAAATTTAAGCAATTTTAGTTACTACATGATTTTTGAGAGCAATAGGCTTTGAGATCTTAAAGATTGGTGTAGTTTACAGAAATTCTTGACAACATTTGACACATATTTTACATTTTTTCAATGCTTATCTTGTTAATATCTCCCAAAGCAATGTCCTGTTTCACACCAGTTTGGAATTTATGGCTCTGATGATTGACTCATATAATGTTGACGGTTGAATTTACATAGGTATGAACCTTGTTCTTACTGTTAAAAAGGAATGGATGTGGGAATTTAATACATGTCTGGGATCTAATGAAGCATGGTAAGGGAGGAAATTTATGCATTCTGGAGCCACTGCCTGGACTTGAGTCCTGGGCTGTCTCTTAACAGTTGTATTACCTTGAGCAAGTTGCTTGACTTCTCACAGGTTCCTCATTTGTAGAAGGGGAATCATAGTTGAATCTACTTCATTGATTTGCAATGAGCATCCAATGAGTTATTGAGCAAGACCTGGATACAGTAAACATTACATAATTAATTATTAAATATTAAATACAAATAAATTAGGAGGAAAGACTCAGAATGCCCATGCTCTTTGTACCACCCTATCCTCCTACCTCATTCTCATCCCAAGTGAGGAGTGAGGAAATGAATATACTGAATTCTCTTAAACTCCTAGAAGTACTGTTTAAATGATCTCTGTGAACCTGAAACCTCCTAACCTGAAATCAATGCTACGAATCTCCAATGTGAACCATCTGACAGAAACCAAATAGGTTTCTTTGTGATCCAAGGTCATTCTCTAAAGACTTTCTGCTTTCAGGTAATGCATCTTACCAGAAAGGATGACCTAGCCTTTCCTATAGTAATTTTGAGAATTTGTCCTTTCCCTTGATTTGATATTCTAGAAATTTGTCCTTTTTTTTTGAATTTTTTTTCAAAGAAATTCACTCCATTTTTTTTTTTTTTATCATTCTACTATTGGGGGTCTTTATATTTGTACCTGATTTATTCTTATTATTTCTTTCTGTTGATTTCCTTAAGAGTTTGTCCCTGTCCTTTGTCTGATTTGAGCTCAAGGCATAATTTAATGTGTTCCTTATTGTGGGTTATTAACAAAATAATTTAAGTGTGTGCTAATATCTCTGAATATGACTTTTAATTTTTGTCCCATTAGAATGATATATAGAGTTCTTCATGTCTAGCAATCTTTCTTGTCATCTTTTTCATGTCTTTCAGTGTTGACTTCTTCATTGACCTAAGAGTTTTAATTACGATACGAGAGGGATATGCTTGTTTTATTATTAATTCATTGTTATTTAAACATTAAAATTTTTAATTGCATTACTTTTAATTAGGTAACATTGGTTTACATTGGTTTATTATTCATAGACAGGTTCACACCTCTTTGTGTATGTTAACACACCACACCAGCCACCAAAGGACCCATAATCTACCATGGTTGATTGGGCCCCTCCCAACTGTGCTCCCTAGCCTCCTCATTCCCCTTTGATAGTTTAATTCTACAGTCAGATTTCTAGAGTTTGTTTTGTTTTGGTTTTATCTGGTACTTTGCTTTGTTTCTCTATATTCCACATACGAATGTATCCATCACACATTTTTTTCTTTCTCTTCTGACTTTCTCTTCTGACTTAGTTTTCTAAGCATTATCCCCTCCAGTTCCAGCCATTTTGTCACAAATAGCAAGATTTCACACACACACACACACACACACACACACACATATATATGTGTGGGTATATATATATATATATACCTGAGGAGCATTTCATTATGTATCTACACCACATCTTCTTAACTCACTCCTCTGTTGATGGGCACTTAGGTTGTTTCCATAACTTGGCTATTGTAAATAGTGAGGAAATGAACACAAGAGTATCCTTTTTTGAATTAGTGTTTTTGAATTTTTCTTGCAGATATCTAGGAGTGGAACTGCTGGATCATGTAGTAGATCTATTTTTACTATTTTGAGAAACCTCCATACTGTTTTCTGGACAGATCCACAGCCCCACCAAAGTATATGAAGGTTCCTTTTTCTCCATACTCTTATCAGCACTTATTTCTGGTCCTTTTTCTGTAGGCCATTCACACAGATGTGTGATAGAATTACACTGTGGTTTTGATTTGCATTTTCCTGCTAAGTGATGACGAGCAGTTTTTCATGTGCCTGTTGGTCACCTGTGTGCTTTCTTTGGAGAAATGTCTGTTTAGCTCTCCTGTTTATTTTTTGATTGGAATATTTATTTTCTTTTAGTCAACATGTGAATTCTTTGTAGATCTTGGATATTAGCACCTTGTTGGATATATGATGTGCAAATATTTTCTCCCATCTGGTAGGGTATCTTTTTAAAATTTAATGATAGTTTCTTTCATTGTATAGAAGCTTTTAAGAAAACTTTTGTTTTTATTTTATTGAATTGTGGTCAGAGAGTAAGTCTTGTACATGTATGAATGGGGGATGCTAGGATTTCCTTAGTGACTAACTATGTTTCTCAAATTCTTCAATAAAACATTGTTGTGAAGACATTTGTAACATTTCCCTTCCCAACATCATTCAAATCCAATTTATTCCCAAACTCTGTCAAATATACCAAAAATATATTTTATATGGATTTCTCTGTGTCCACCTCCACTGCTAGTACTTCCCTTCAAGCAGCCGCCACCTCTCTTTTTGTCCACCAGACTCATCTTTCCTGTTTTGACTTTTACTCTTTTTCTATTAATTTTCCTCCTGTCAGCCAAAGTATTTAAAGAAATTAATAATGTGTATCCCTCCCATTAAATGCTGAATGTTCTGTTTCCTTTGCTCTCAGGACTGTCAAGACCTAAACACAAGACAGAGTTGGCCCCTTTCCTCTTGCTTAGTATGAACTAGCCACAAAAGCACCTGCCTTCTTGTGATTCTTAGAGTTCTATCCCCTAATACCAAGCTCTTTCCAACTCAGATCCATGGCAACATGGTATCCTTCCTTGGTAAATGGTCTCTCTGTGTTTGCCATATAGCTCCATTTCCTGCCACAGGTTTCTTTCTTCCACGATACCTTTCCAGGCCACTTCAGATAAAGGAAATCTCATCCCATTCCATATTCACTTTTCTCGCACCCATACTTTTTTTCCTTTAAATCATGTATTGCAATTTACAATTTAATATTTGTTACATGTTCAAAGACTATTTCAAAGCTCCATATGTATAGAAACTTTATTTAGGTCTCCCAGAAAAACTATTGCTTAGTACAATTCCAATGTATAATAGTCTCTCAAAAGTGTGCTGAATGGAAGAACAATTTGTGTAGAGTACAAAGCATGGTATGTTTCCCCAAATTTAGCCTTATCATTTTTAGGTTTCAGAACATAGATCCTTATTTATCAGTTCTTCTTCATCAGTCAAGTGCAAAGCAGTAAGTATTAAAGTTATCACTACAATAGTGTTTCTCCCAATTTCTTCTCATATTTCTGGCATATTTCACTTTATGTATGCCAAAGCAATGTTGTTCAGAGCATAAGTGTTTTTTGACTGTTGTAATTTTGTATGATTTAGAGCTCTTTAGGTTGTAATCGGTGGAATCCAGTGTGAGTTTGCAGCACCAGACCAAGAGGGGCTTTATAAGACTGCAGGGTAGGAATGCACAGGCCTCAAGAGGTCTCTCTCTCTTTATTGTTGATTTAAGTCTCTGCAGGCCTGGGACTTGTTCAGAAACAATGTATGTAGAGTTCCTTTGTTTTCCTCACTGACCACAAAATGGGTTGGAATCTTCTTATATTATAAACAGAAGCCTAATAAATATGGACATGCCAATAGGAGGTTTGGTCTACATACTGTGTCTTGTCTGTGTTTGGTGAAGCAGCATCACTTTGTTCTAACATTTCATACCTGACCATCTGTCTGGCTAGATTTCCAGATGTCACTGAGTCAAGGATGAGTTGAGTTCACACAGTATGCTCCTACCTGCCAGCCCTGGATGACCTGGTTGAGCAGATTGGTTGGCTTTCTGCAAGAAATTATAATTCTTTCCCATGTTGTTGAACGACAGTGACATGACAGAAACCAAACACTTGACTACTCATCAACACAATTTGGGGTATACTGATAATGGGAATGTGTTAAGTCCATTCCTCTGTCAGCCTGTTGACTTTCTGCTCAATTTAGTACATTTTTGACCCAGATACTCACAGGGATGCATCTCTATTCAAATGCTGTTTCACAAAAAGCAGTTTCAAGAGAGGTATCTGTACACTACGTATTTTCTAATTTTGTCAAATAAAAGATAAATCTTAGTAAGGAGAGACTTTATTTGAAGGAATTATTGCCATAGGGGGAGGAGGATTATGGTAATAAGAGACCCTGTGGTTATAATGTCTCTAAGTGTCTCAAAGCTTAGGCAAAATGGGAATAAGCAGTTTAGCTAATCACTTATGAGGCAAAGAATGGGACTCTGGCGGAGCTTACTTTGTTATAGATAAACAATGGGGATATCCATGAGCCTTATCATACAGAGAAGGGTGGTTTTGCAGTAAGCTGCTTTCTGGAACACCAAAGGATGGAAAGACTATTTAACCTTTGCTGTTTACCAGATCACAGGGCTTAGGATAACACCTTACACTCAACAATGACACCTCCAGTTCACTCTTCAACTCAGTTGAAGAGTGGAAGCAAGGTGTCCACTCTTGCTTCCATATGGACATTGGTCTTTTTATGTCACTGATGATTCCCCTTTGTCAAATTCAATGGACACTTCTCTGTTCTAGTGTTCTCTAGCTGTCAGCAGTATTTGGGACAGTTGACCTATGCCCTTGTTTCTTCTTGGAATGTTCACTGCCTTGGCCTCCATGAAACTACCTTCTCCTGTGTTTCCTCCTATTTGTCTAGCAGTGACTATTCTGTTCTTTGCTTTCTGTCCTAATATATAGTATTGTTATGTATATGGGGCCTCTGCTCATACGTTATACTTTCTTGAGACAATGCCATTCATTTCTACACTTTTAAATGTTGTGTCTTTGCCACCCTTCAATTTACTTCTATATTCCACGTGTCTTTGCTAAACTCCAGGTCCATATATCTAATACTTGAAATATCTGTTTCATCTATATAAAATGAATTTCAAACTTAAAATAGTGCAAATGAATTAGTTTTTATTTACAGTGTATGTCTCCAAACATTTTCCATCTATTTAGTTGCATTACCTGCAAATCCACATGCTCTTCTTTCTCTATCCTTCTTTTCAAATCTGTTGCTCCGTCCTGTTTATAGACTTTTGAACTACTTAGTTCTGTCCAATTTTGCAAAATACTGTTGTAACCTTCAAATGATGTTCTTAATTCTGTTGTGTTTCCCATATGGCCAGTTTCCCACATAATGGCCAAAATAATTTTTTTTTTAGATCCCCTGTTCAACTTTAATGATGCCCCATACAATTGAGTTGGAAAAATCTTTGCAATAGATTATGCTTTCTAACTTCAGCACTTGGCATTTTGGTCTGGATAATTCTTTGTTGTGGGGGACTGTCTTGTGCACTCTAAGAAATTTAGCACCACTTACTAGATCCCAGTAGCACACTTGATCAGCCCAGTTCCCCTAATCCGGTGGAAATTATAAAAATGTCTCCAGACACAGCCAAATGTTCCCTGGGTACACAGTCACCCCTGAGTGAAGACATTTGATGCCAACCATAAGGTTCTGAAAAATGTTGCTCTGTTTCTTACATAGTTTCTCATTTTTTCTTCATGGAATGTCTTGATATAATTTTCATCTATCAAAATTTTGCTCAGGTCTATCACACAAGCTATCTCTTTCATGGAGGATACTTTCTGACATTTCCAACCTCCAAAACTATCTTCAAGTAAAAAAAAAAAAAAAAAACACTTCCCCTCTTTTACCTCCTATAACCTTCTCTTCTTTCTCCAACCACAGCAAAATGTTTGTCTCAATGAACTAGACATCTTTCTTTGCCATTTGGATGTAATAACCAGAATCCTATCTGAATCTTTTAATACATTTCAATGAATTTTATCATGTTCATACAAAACAAAAGTTGCTTCCCTTCATGGCAATCTGGCTATTCTCTGGCCTTACATGCAGAGATGAATTGATTCTTTGGAACCATCTATTTTCCTGGTGGTTCTTTCTCTTTTAATTTACTGCCATCCTCCTCTCACCCCCCAAAAAAATTTTCAATTCCAGTGTCTGTCTCTCTCTGACACCAATCCTTAGAGCCTCTCATCTGCTATTCTGCAAAGTAGAAAACCACCAGGAAACTAAGTGGTCCAGGGTCACTTGGCTTGTCTTAGGCAAAGCTGCCCTCAAACAGTCTGCAAATCCATGCTTCCTACACTGCCTTTCTAACAGATGGTCTATTGGAAAGGACAACTGAGACCGAAAATAGACTTATAATGGCTTATAAAGAGGCATTTAGGAAGAGAGGCATTTAGGACCCTTTGCAATATCCAGCAGTGACATAAAAGCAATAACTTGCAATTGTATGAAATTTTTTAAAAATAATTTGTCTATATGTCTGTCACACAAAGTATTCCTTCTGGTTTAGTTTTCCTTCTGATACAGTGGAAATGTACTTGCTGCTGTGATACTGCTACTGAGGTTTTGGAAGAAGCGCTCTATTTTCTAAAAGTCCTCTTCTTCCTGACTTACAGATATGAGACTTGTCATTTGGAGTGCTTTTTTTTGGGTCTGTAGTAAAATAAGGGTATCAAAGACATAATTTAAACGTAAAATATCTTTGCAGGAGATCCTCATATATTTGTATAATATGAAGAAAGTTATTAATTATATTTTGAGCCCCTTTTGGAATAGCATTTGGAAATAGAATAGAGGTATCTCAGAATAGAAGTATCCCAGAATTTATAAGAGGAATAATGGTGAGAGGAGAGAGAGAAGACCCACATATCTCATTAACACAGTTGAGGGCATTTTAGTATCCCTAGGGACAGACTATAAGTTGGGTGAAAATGAGCAAGGAAATAAAACACCAGCATTCACAGTTCTGGCTCAGCTTGAACCAGACATATGAAATTTTATGAAATGTAGAAATGCAAGTTCAACCAGACACTTATCATAACCCTTTGATGAACTGTTACTGCTGCATTTGTAAACAAGTATCTTTTATGACTATTTTGGAGTCTAGAACCAGAATTTTACATTTGTTAAATCATCACAAACAAATAAGAAAATGAGTATTAGAATGCATTCCATTATTTTGATACACTATCTGTACACATTTAACTTCCTCTTTATTTATCCTAATTTGAAAAGAAATATTATTACTTGCCAGTAGATCAAATTCACAATATATTTACCATCAGTGTTGTTACTCTCAACATTTGTGTGTGTAATTAAAGAGATAAAAAATGTATTAGCTGTACTTCATATATGGAAATGACAAAATGAGAGAAATTACTTTGGGAATTGTTGAGGTGGTATTTGTTAATAGTTTAGAAAATAAAATAGGATTAGAAATGCAGATAGCTACAAAATTTAGTCTGGACTATTAAATTGTTAGGAAACATATGCTAAGCTGGAAATTTTATAACTTTCTGAACTCACAGAAACTTAAAAATCAACTCATTAGCCAATACAACGTTTAATTGCACATATACCCACAGAGTCACACGCGCGCACACACACACACACACACACACACATTTTCTCTCAATGAATACCTTAGACTGCCAGAATTAGGGGTATACTATCATCTATTACTAGGAAAGGATATACAGAGAAATAAAAGGACTTTGCCAAGGTCTCTCAGCATCTCTATTACTTTCTAATCTTTTCATTCCTCCTGCCACTGGGGTTCCACTCATCTGTTTAGACTTGTGATGACTGAAGAAGGATGGAGTAAAGGAAAGAGGAAGAATAGGGTAGCACAAAAACAAGCTAAAGAGTGAAAACTCTACATTTCTGTCAAAGCCCCAAGTTATTTTCACCGCAATCTTCCAGTAAAATTTCCCCTGAGGTAGAACAAAACTCAGCAGTATTTCCAAAGAACATCTGGGATTGGAAATAAAAGAGGTTAATCTAGAACCTAGGATAAAAACGTGAGACATGGATGTCATCTGAAACTTCTGCCTCATGTTCTAGTCAGTCATACATTGTGACACCAGAGGGTTGTGTTCTAAGAAATGTGTAGTGAGGTGGCTTTGTTGTTAAGGAAGTGCCATAGAATACAATGGCACACACCTAGATGGTATTCTAGGTTTAGGGTAGAGCCTACTGGTTGACTACTATATATGGAATTCCATTGGTGACCGAGACATTATTAAACTAAGTACTTGACTGTACTAAGGGCCAAGGGGCCACTGTTTTGAATAACCACTTTTTTTGGACTAGTTTTCTGCTCCCCCAAGATGAGCCTCGTGCTGATTCTGCCTCATATTACTGTATGTCATCTGACATCATCTGTCACTGCCTTCTCTCCCAGCACCAACTCTTGGTCCTTCTTAAAACACCTAACTTTCACATGATCTTCTTTCCTCCCATACAAAATTGGGTAGTGTAATTCAAGTCCTGGCAGATGAATTGCTTCTATCACAATATTTTCTTCTATGTTTTACCACCCTTTCTATCTTGACTCTAATTTTCTCTCTGTATTTATTTATCTTACATATTCCTTGTGTTCCCATGAGACCCTCTTTTATTTTTTATTTTCAATTTTGTTTATTCAAATATTTATAAAATCTTTTTCTTAAATTTTAAATATTTTTAAATTTTATTTTATATATTTTTTGCATCATTTCTCATTTTTGCACAATGTATGCTTTTTCATCTTGGTTATAGTCCCCATAAAATTCCCACCCCCCTTATTTTGACCGTAATCCCTCCTACGCCCACCCCGTATCTCTGTATCTAGTGTATCTCTGGCTTATAGTTGCTTGTTGATTTTGATTTTTACTTTATTATAATTAGTCTTTCTCCTGGTCCCTTATTTAGGTTTTCTAAATTCCTCCTATGAGTGAGACCATCCGGTATTTTTCTTTTTCTTTCTGGCTTATTTCACTCAGCATGATCTCTTCCAGCTCCATCCATGTTGTTGCAAATTGCATGAGTTTATCTTTTTTGATTGCTGAGTAGTACATGTACCACATCTTCTTGATCCAGTCATCTATTTTTGGGCATTTGGGTTGTTTCCATAGCTTAGCTATTGAAAATAATGCTGCTATAAACATAGGGGTGCAGGTGCCCTTTTGAATTAATTTTGGGTAAATACCTAGTAGTGGAATTGCTGGGTCATAGGGAAGCCCCATCTTTACAAGGCTGGGGAATCTCCACACAACTCTCCATAGTGGTTGGGCCAGTTTGCACTCTCACCAGCAGTGCAGGGAGAGTTTCTTTTTCTCCACATCCTCGAGAACATTTGTTGTTGCTAGTTTTTTTAATATATGCCATTCTCACTGGTGTAAGACGGTATCTCATTGTAGTTATGATTTGCATTTCCCTGATTGCAAGTGTTGCTGAACATTTTTTCATATGCCTGTTGGCCATTTGCATTTCCTCTTTGGAGAAGTTCCTTTTTAGCTCTTCTGCCCATTTTTTGACTGGATTGTTACTTTGTTTTTGTTGACACTCTTCAGCTGTTGGTAGATTTTTGTGATTAGTCCTTTATCACTAATGTTGTGTGTGAAAATTTTCTCTCAGTCAGTGGAGTGTCTGTTCGCTTTGGTTACTGTCTCTTTTGCTGTACAGAAGCTCTTAATTTGATGTAGTCCCAGCTATTTATCTTTGCCTTCACTATCACTGCTTTGGGTGATGAGTCTTTAAAGATGTTACTGAGGTGTATGTCATGTAGTGTTTCACCTATATTTCCATCTGTGTATTTTATGGTTTCAGGTCTTATGTCTAGTTCATCAACTCATTTTGAATTGGTTTTTTTGCATGGTGTGAGGTAGTAGTCAAGCTTCATTCTTTTGCATATAGCGACCCAGTTTTCCCAGCACCATTTATTGAACAAACTTTCTTTGTTCCATTGCATATTCTTTGCTCCTTTGTCAAAGGTTAGCTGACTGTAAATCTTTGGGTTTATTTCTGGGTTTTCTATTCAGTTCCATTGATCTATGTGTCTGTTCTTGTCCCAATACCATGCAGTTTTGATGATTATGGCTTTGTAGTATAGTTTGAATTCTGGGAGTGTGATTGCCTCCTTTCCTTTTTTTTTTTTTTCAGGAGAGCTTTGGCTTTTGGGGGTTTTTGGTGGCTCCATATGAATTTCATCAATATTTGTTCTATTTATTTGAAGAATGTCATTGAAAATTTTTTTGGAATAGCATTTAATCTGTAAATTGCTTTTGGTAGGATGTTAATTCTTCCAATCCATGAGCAGGGGATGTCTTTCCATTTCTTTGTGTCTTCTTCTTTTTCTTTTAACAATGTTTTATACTTTTCTATGTATAGGTCCTTTACCTCTTTTGTTAGGTTTATTCCCAAGTATTTGATTTTTTTTTTGTTTCAATAACAAAAGGACCCTCTTTTAAAGATAGTATTGTTATAGAAGATAACTGCCTAGCCCTAACTAAAGAGCCCACATAGATAGCAAGAATTATGATTTCAAAAAAGATAATATTCACCAAGGATTCCCTGAAGATAAGCAATCCACTCTTTTCTCTAAAATGGTGGATCTCAGCTGGAGTTGAGCAAATAGCTTGTCAGAAGAGCTTTTATAAACCTGATTCCTGGTGCCCATCCAGATCTACGCTATAGGGCATTGAAGAGTGAATGTCCAGTGGATTTTGAAAAAATGCCTAGAACTAGTTTAGATCATCTGAACTTCATTCTATGACTAAACCAATTTATTGAAAAACTGGTTATTTGGACCACATTCCTTAGTTCTTCGTAGAATTATGAAATTATCTCATGCTCAGGTTGAATTGCATAGTCTTGTAAAAAAAATGCTAATTTCAAGTAAATTGGATATTTAGGATATTGTCCACAATTTCACATGTTTTGCACCAGATACCTGGGTATAAATTTATCTTAGACTTTAGTGCTGCAGTTGAAGTAGGGGTTGGTAGGAGAGACAGAAAACAGATTCTTTTCCTGAGAAACTTCTATATGGGGTTTTCAAATTTTTAACTCATGAGCTTTCCTCCTTTTCTTTGTAGTCTACTACTACAAAGCACTTAATTCAAGTTTAAGCATAAAATAACCCAGTTTTAACAATTGTGTACACATATCTTGTGTGTTATCTGGGTAATTCTTGTTTCTATTTTATTTGTGAAATTGTATTTTCCTCTAGGTTTCATATCTTATTCTTTTTCCATTATTTTGAATTTAATATTGCAACTTGTCTCAAGTTTTTTCTGGATGATTAGTAACAAAGCCAAACATGAAGATAATAGCAGTTATATCTATTTTTCCATTTTATGATGTTGATTATTGGACATGGGAACAATTATTATAGACTGGAGTTTAAAGTTTAATGAATGACAGGAAAAAATCTTGAAATTATAAATAATAGCTTCATGGAGCATTTCATTAATTGATATTATCAATTATTAATACTACCTTTCAAATATAATTAATAGTTCTATGATATGACTTTTTCCCCTTATGTTTTCACTCATCTTCTTTGCTTTCACAACTCTTCTATAGTGTAGCATTATAATTACGTTCCTCACTTTAAAGTTGAAAAAACAAAGGATCTTTATCAAAAGATTTAATAATATCCACAGAAGTATTATTCCAAGATATTGGAGGCATTTAGATATTTCTGCTGTTTCTGTAGTTGATGACTTAAAATCAACTATGTCTACAAAATTTATTTAATAATATTTATAAAATGCATGAAGTATGAGCGGCATTTTTCCAGAGACTATGGTAAATATAGAAATAATCAATCCCTTGATCTCAGGCTTTTATATCTCAGTTGGGGAGAAAGATATATGGGTACTTTCTTTTAAGGAAAGACTAAACAACATAAAATAAATAGTACAACAAAATACTAGTTCAAAATTAATAATGATAGAGAAATTAAGTGATTTTATTTTATTAGTTGCCCATGACTGATAAAAATAACATGCACAAATTATTCAAAACTGTCAAGGAGACAGTGGTCTGAATATATCTTAATGTACTTTTGGATTACAATTTTTTAGAAATATTCTGAGGGATGATTTGGTTATATATTGCATATGTTCATGTCCTTGGATGCAATAATTCCATTTCTATTACTCTAACTTGAAGAAAAATTGAAGTCATTATTAAAGATGTATTTATGAGAATGTTTATGATAAAGTATTTATAAGACTTTACATGTACAACTACAGGGAAAAAAAGAAAGAAATGAAATTGTTTTCAATGTCTAGCTCCAAAATGAAATTTTACAGGCTTATTTGTATATTCCAAAATTTTATGGGTAAGTGTATTACCTTTATAGCAAGAAAATACAATAAATATAATTAAAAAAATTCTCATCAGACTAATGATTTGAATCTGGTGTAAAACCAGGTGTCCAGATGTTTAGAAGTATCTGGTTAATGGCATGCACTTTTAACTGTAGTTTACTGCAGAAGGAACAATGAGAAAGGAGGTTGGAGTTTGCGTCCACAAACCCTCAGTGCAGCTAAAGCAGTTAGGCAAATGAGCTATTTCAAGGAGAAATCTTTTTTAGGGCAGCTAATGTGCACCACCTTCTATGAGAAGCAGTGGCCCCTGATCTGCCCCTTTTGCCTGAGTCACATGAACTGCCACTGTCTACACGGGGACGAGGGACACTATGCTGAGTGTGGCTGTCATGCCACAGCTGTCCTGCCATCTGTTCCGCCTTTGATTCTTATTGTTTGTCATTTCCCCTGTGCCTTTTTTGTAGGCTGCTGTCCAGTGCTCATTTTTGAGTGACTTCTCTGATACCAGGGGATTGATAGTCATAACAGCATGATTTCAATTTTATTTTACCTGGAGGCCTTCAGTTTCAGAAAAGGAAATCCAAGTAATATATCAGTAACCCATGTGGGGCATTGAAAGTTCAATTTAAGAAGTTAATCAAGTTTTTGTGATCCCTTTGTTCCAATGACCTAGTTAAGTAACTCGAGGAAGCTAGAGGGGATATATTTGGCTTGAAAGCAGACTGGAGGATAAGGATATGGTTTAGATGGTACATAGATCTCAAATGACAGCTATGAATTGCCTGTTTTCAGTCCAGTCATTCAACTATATCTTTCATGCCTTCATAGCACTCAAACTAATTGTCTATTTAATAGGCAATTTTGTCTTTTTCTACAGCCACAAAAAGAATAAAAGGAAGTTTTAATTAAAATCATTAACCATTCATTCATTTGTTCAAACACCTGGACACCTGCTTTGAGTCTGGCTCAGTGTTGGATTGGAGATTCAGAGATGACTAAAGGGCATTCATTCCTTGAAAAAGTGAATTGAGACAAATATGAGTTTGTTTCTTTGATGAATAATTATGGTGAGGATGTTCAGCAATGGTCTCACTGAGGCAATGGCTGCCAAGACTCAATGGAAGAGTACCAAGAGAGAGATTAGCTGGTGAAGGAAGGAGAGTAAATCAAAAGGGAAAGATGAGGGATTTAAAAGAGAATCATGAGATCCTAAAAAAGAAAACTATATGGATTAGGACAGTTTTTGCAACTGAAAGGCAAATCAACTGACAATTCCTTTGCTTTTAAGTCACCTGAAAGGAAGTTACTTTCACTTCCTGGAGATCCCTGTGGAAGGTGTTTTGAGATATTCCCATAAAGCCCATTTAGGTATCTCATTTCCTCCTCTGATAAAATATTCTTCTTTAGACCAAACCCAGCTTCTGTTATGCAAGATCTCTGGGCTATCTGCTAAGAAAGATTCCTGCTTTTTGTTTGATAATAGGAACATTTCTAATGACATTTGAAAATGTACTGTGTGTGAAAAAGTGCTTCACATTTTTACTTTGTTTAATTCTTACAAGTCTGGAGACTGGTGTTTTATTTTCCTATTTTAATAGACAAGCCCATTCAGACTCAGAGAACTAAGAAAATTGTGAAAAACACTAAGCAATAAGGGGCATATTTGGTTCAAGCTGATCCAAATCAAGAATCATAGTTTACAGAACAGATTATTTTAAGGAATGAAAAATAATTCTGGTTATCATTGATACCATTCACCAAATATTTCTGGTTCTCTCCTTTTCAAAGAAACTTAGTGTTGAATTTCCTGGCTCCCTTGTGGTGCAGAGGGTCACATAAATATTTTAGCCAATGAGTTGGGAGTGTAAAATAATTTTTGGCATGAGATTCTCCAGACTCTCTTTTTTGGATAAAAGCTGGCAATGTTCAAGATGGCGGCTACTCACTTAGCCTGGTCACTGAGTGACTGTGAAAAATAGACTAATGATGGTCACAAGAAAAACCAAACACTTTCAGTTTCAATTCACTGAGATTTTAGAATTTGTTGCTATAGCATAAATTAGCATAACTTTGCCAGCACAAACTAACCTCTTGTTCTGCAGTTCAAGAAGATACTCTGCGTCTGTTGCTTTCTCTTCTATTCCCTTGGGGCACTGGGATTATGATTGAAAGAGTAACCCAAGATTTGCCCTTCTGAGTTTTTATTAAGACCATAAATAGATACTTTGAAAATGACTATACCTATATTATGAAATGAACTTTATACTTTTATTGAATAATTAAGGTATATACTTATTTCAAGTCCCCAAGTGAAACCCAGTGGTTATTATCAATGTCTCTTTGGTGGAATTTGAGCAGAGGTGTGACAGCTCTCCTACAATGTAAGCTTTGAAACTGTAAAGTCACCACTGAGATTTCCTAGACTCTTTCCTAGGAAAACTGTTGTCAAATATCAATGGCTGCTAAGAGTGTTCAAAGATATGGTGTTCAACTATGATAAATTCAGAATCAGATGGGGAACTATTATAGATCCAGATTCCTAGAACTTACCCCTAGAGATTGTGTCTTCAAAATGTTTGGGAGGAATCCAGGGAAGTATGTTTAAAAAAAAAAAAAGAAAGCTGAATTTGCAACAGCAGAGATTCTCTTCGTATGTTGCTGACCTCACCCAAGTTGGGGTGTTTAATATGTTCTTCTCTTCTTAACCCTCCCTGCAAACAAAAACATTGGGGCCTTTGGATGAGTTCTGGTTGGTTGGGACAGAGTTTTGCCTCAGTTTTCAAAACAAGAATTTCTTGGGGTCCCAGGGAGACAAGCCTGGGGAAGCTGTCAGCAAATAAAGAGCAGAAAGTACTATTAGCACCAGCTGCATCATAAAGTAGCCCACTGAGTAGAGATAGTTAGGATTCCTTGGAGAACCTTTTATCTTTACACTGTCAGAAACATACAAAGTCTATGCATATTAAGCAGGAGTTTGATCAAAACACCAGTAATTTATTTTTTGGAGGGAGGAGGAATCTGTTGCATTTATTTGCTTTTTTTTTTTCTTTCACACTAAGAAAAACCAGTCCTGTAGTTAGTAAGATCATCTGGATGGCAGACTGTTACTGGCAGGACTCATGCACATGTATGAGTGACATGCTTCTGTCCACCTAATACTCACCTCAGAGACACGTGGTAGTCCCTAGGCAGTGCCCAAGTCCTGCCACCAGGTTTCCTCCCTCTAAACTCTCCTGCCATCATGTGATGGTTTGCTAGCTATATTCCATGCCCTCGCCCTGAGCCCTGAAGCTTGGCATTAATTCACCAATATCCTTGAAATTATTCTCTTTTCTTTCTTAAAAGTTCTCAACCTTATTTATTCACTAGTACATGGGATTAGATCATGATCAATGGCAACCATAGTTTGGATTGATGGTTCTTTATATTTTTCCTTTTCTTTAGGGATTCTCTACCTGATGAAAAGTTATCTTTCTATTAAAAGTTAGCTACAAAACTGTGTGTAGTTGTGAGTTTACAATGACCATAGAGATACAGAATGGAGAAGGAAAGGAGATTATTTCCTCATGATCATCTCTGGTTAGTGAATCATATTAGCTAAGCTGGTCTATCACATTCCCATTGTTCCTATTCTGTTTTACACTGTTACGAGTATGGGATTTATCTCTTTTCATAATTTTCACAAAATTGAGCAAAACAATCATAAAATCATTCACAAAAAATATTGGGGTGTGTGGAAAACTTTACTAAAGGTTTGGAGGAAAGGAGAGATTGACATTACAGAAAAGCAAACAACTAGACATTACTTACGCAGTTCTTATTCCTGATACAAACCATCTTTTTCATAACTTAAGTTTTAGCCTCCTCCATGTTACTCCACCCTCCCTCCTTTCCTTTCTGCAGGTTTTTCTCACCCTCCCTCAAGTTCATTTTCTTTTTCATGCAGAAGGGTTTACATACTGCTTTTATGATTTTAGATCCTAAAGACCAAATCTTCATGATCCATTTTATATTCTTAAAAGGATGATCAAAGTATCTATTTTTCAAAGATTCCTTCCTTAACAGCTGACACCAGCTCTAAAGAATGCATGAATCTCAGGGGGAGAAATTGGTCACAGTTCAAATTGGATGGGAACATGTCTCTAAAAGCAGAAGAACTAAGTAATAAAAAAAGAAACAAACCAAAACAATACATCATAAGGATATTAACATTAAACTCAATAAATGATATTCTGTTTGCAATTTTACATATTAAAAATCTTACATATTAAATTTTTACATATTAAATTAACAGTAAATTTTTCACATATTTACATGTTAAACTTACATATTAAAAATTTACATATTAAAATATGTATATATTTGCATGTTGAACTGGACTTTCCTTGCTACAGTGATTTTTTTTTGGTTAGAGCTTTCCCTGTCAGCTCTTGTCAGATTGCTGGGATTAATTGCAGAACACACTTGCAATGAAGAGGAAGAAGATGCTTGGACATCAAAAGATCTGACCCAGCTACAGATTTACTCAGATAGCATACTTACTTCCCGGACCTTGGCAGAGGTGAATATTCAGGGAGGTTGAATGTGATGGCTGGGGTTTGGCTGCAGAATTACTAGGTGAATGACAATCTTCAGCCTCAGGCAGATGGCAGTGTGGATCTATTCAGAAAAGGACAAAAGTAGCAAATTGGAATGGAATGTGGGCTCTTAGCCTGGAAAGAGTTTGATAAGGTGTGAGGACCTCATCTATGTATGCTGTTTCAGAAAGTTTCTAAAGCAGGAAAAGGGAGACAGAAACCCAGCAGAATGACAACTGTGATTCAAAAGCTACAGATGCCCTGAGTCTTGCATTACACATGGCTCATCGCCTACCCAGTGGGCAGTGGTGTGACTGAGGGGTCCAATGTGTTCTGCTCAGGAACTGGGCTGACTGGACTGGCTTAGGAATGGGACAAGGCAGGCTCACAGGTGAAGTGCGCCGGGATACCAGGTGAGCAGTTAGGGAAAGCAAGAGATGATAGTGCCCTGAACTTACTTGAGATAATTATTGGCTTGTTGTCTTTACTTACTCATTAGCTCAGAGTTCTGTGTTTCTCCCACCTTTTCTTAGCAAGAAAATTGCATTAATTGTGCACCCTCATTTCTTGTCTCTAGAAGCCCATCTACTTTATATTCTACTAACCTGTTCTGTGATTTCATCATCTGGTTTTTAATTTGCAGACCTTTTTTTCAAATACCTATGATTTGACTCACCCCATCTGCCTGAAATGACTTTCTTCTTCCTCTCCTTTCCCTTCTCTTTCTCTCCCTCTTCTCCAGACCCACTTTCCTTCTTTGAGAACTCCTAACTATTCTTCAAAACCCACCTCAATTGTTATCCCTTTTGCAAGCCTCTCAGGTTTGGGGAGTTTTGTATGTGTGAACATTATATTTACACCTCTCTGTTAGCATTTAGCATGCATATTAAAATTATTCTTACTACATTCTTGTCTCCTCCAGTGCAGGAATTTGTTTGTGTTGGTGCCTTCAATCCCTAGTATAACACATTGGACATATTAAGAGTTTAGTCAATATTGGCGGAATCACTACATAGTTAACTATGTGCTTATAAATAAATGCTTTGTTTAGAAATTGAAAAGTGGTCCTTTTAAATGTCTGTACATACAGTGCTCTAAAATAATATTATGGTTTTCATAAAAATCACCATGACCATGAAAATATTAAACAAAAGAATGAAAAATGGAAGAAAAATGCACAAATTCTATTAACCAGAAAAAGTAAAGTTAGTATTAGGGGATGTTGCAATGACATCTCTGCATGAAAGCAAGCAGATGGACATAGTTTTATAAAAATTAGATATGATGTATTCAATATAGTTTTAAAATTTTATTTCAGTTTATTAAAAGTAAATTGAAACAAAGAATTACTTAACATTGGATAAATATTTCTTTATCACAAGAAATAACCATCAAGTTCCTGCTCAGTTGAATACCAAAAAAAAGGAGGAATATTAAAAGTTTAGAATCAATGTGCCCTTTCTTATTATGAATTTCAGTTTCATATAGTATAATCTTCTGCTAGGACAGGAAAGGGAAATAGTTTTTGCACATCTCCCTGCCTTTTCTGCCCCCATCTCCACATAAATGTTAGACATATATTCATTTCTACTTTGTCAGACGTAATATTTCTATACTTTTGAAATTAAACAACCTAACCAACAGTATCCTGATGTCAATTATTCTGTATTTGACATACTTCCCTCTAAAGGTTCAATTGTATATTTCAAAGAAAAAATATTTTCTATCATATTTTGGAATACTTCTTATTCCATTTGATGGTTTCTCCACCCTAAAACCTCAGTTATTCCTACTTGGATAATTTTTGTTCTTCCTAACTACTATCATCTCTCTAATTTAATCTCTTTTCTTTTTCCTGTGTGTTTATTTTGTGAAATCTATCTGTTCAGGAGAATGCCTTTCTAGAAGGACACATCTGTATTTGCAGAGGTTCTGTGGAAGTACCTGAGCATTACAGAGCCTGGGTGGGGCAATTTATTAAATCATAGGTAAAAGGGTGTAGATTGCTAGTAGATTAATTACACTAGCTAGTTTACTAGCTAGTTGTTGTCAGCTAGCAGACCTAAGGGGAAATCCTAATGTGACTATGTGACTTTGATTGTCCTACTTAACTTCATGGAGACTCCACTTTATTTATAACATGGAGTTAATAATGCATGTTTTATTAAGCTTTTACCAGTCAAATTAAAAAAATATATGATTGACACATACTAGGTCTTCAATATATATTAAAACAAAAGCAGCATGTTTCACATTTATACCAGAGAGCTGTTTTTCCTAAACGCTAACTTAATTTAATTCTTATTTTCGAGTTAAATTTAAGGATCAGCTCAGTGAAAAGTGGCAAAAATGGTGGTTGGTGTGTGTATAGTTGATTTTAGAATGAGCTAAGTAACTAGCTTAATGCGGTAACCAGCAGTAGCCAAAGGATGACAGAAAGAAGGGTGATGAGTAGGTCCTGAAAAGGTCCAGATTTGCACCATCCAGCTACATTGGGGCATGAGAAATGAAAAAAATGAAAATGGAAGTGTTTCATAAGCTATGATGTCAATAGAAATATTTGCAATAGCCAAATCAAAACTACAATGAGATACCATCTTACACCAGTGAGAATGGCACATATTAAAAAAACTAGCAACGACAAATGTTGGCGAGAATGTGGAGAAAAAGGAACTGTCCTGCACTGCTGGTGGGAGTGCAAACTGGTCCAGCCACTATGGAGAGATGTGTGGAGATTTCTTGACCTACTAAACCTAGAGCTTCCATAGGATCCAGCAATTCCACACCTAGGTATTTACCCAAATGACACAGGAACATTAATTCCAAATGGCACCTGCATCCCTATGTTCATAGCAGCACTATTTAAAATAGCTATGCTATGGAAACAACCCAAATGCCCAAAAATAGATGACTGGATCAAGAAGATGGGGTACATATACATGATGGAATATTACTCAGCAATCAAAAAAGATAAACTCATGCAATTTTCAGCAACATGGATGAAGCTGGAAGGGATCATGCTCAGTGAAATAAGCCAGAAAAAAAAAAAAAAGAAAAATACTGATGATCTCACTCATAGCAGGAATTTAGAAAACCTAAATAAGAGACCAGGAAAAAGACTAATCAATACAAAGTAAAAATCAAAATCAACAAGCAACTATAAACCAGAGACACACTATGGGAGAGAAGGGAGGGGCAGGGAGAGGAAGGGCTAGAGTCAAAATAAGGGGGGGTGCAGTTGTATGAGGAATATAACCATAATGAAAATGCATACATTATGCAAAGATGAAAATGATGTAAGAATTATATAAAATAAAATATTAAAAATAAATAAATACTTCCCAGAAAAAAAAATATTTGCATTAGCTATCTTTTGTTTTGAGAGATGTCATGAATAGAGAAGAGAAAAAGAACTTTGGAATTAGGCAGACACATTTGTATCTTCCAGTTGCTATTTAATAGCTGTCGCATTGTTATTTTTTTTTTCTATCTCAGTTTCCTTTTAGGGAGTATTGGAAATTAATTTCAACCTCACCTCTTACTGAGGGGTGCTAAATTGTAGGAATTTGCATGATGTGAAGTATTAGCATGATGTGAAGTAACTTTGCATAATTTTTCTCTTGTAGGTTGAATTTTTGGTCTCAATTCCTTCTTTCTATATGAATTTTCAGTTCATTCCTCCAGAAGGGAGTATCTTCCCCTTGACTTGAGTTTGGGCTTCTGCTTGCTTCTGGAAGAATATATGACTCAAACATAGGTAGAATTTCTGCTTCCCTTTGAGGCTGCTGCCATCACTGTCAGAAGATCTGCCCTTGAGGAGTTGGAGTCCCTGGCCTGGGACTCAGAATGAAGACACATGTGAGAAACCTGAGCCTAAGATGCAGTGAGGAAACAAAGTTAGACCCCCCCTTCAAACCCGCAGCTTGAAGCAGAAATGCCCACTTACTATAGGTTTAAATAAACTGATTCACATCTATTTGCGAGAGAAAATGCTCACTGACGTCTGGAAAGGTTTGTTACACGTTACTATTGTGATGCTGGATGACTGCACCCTGACACATACTATGGGCTCAAGATACATAGATGTGATGATTTATATCATTATTAGTGGCATTGTTATGACCAATTTTTTAAAAAAATATTTATTTATGCATGTAAGAGCTGGGTGAAGCCAGAGGTGAGGGGGCGGTGGGGGATGGTGTGAGAAGATTCACCAGAGATAGAGTGGGGAGCAGAACAGGTGGATTGACTGACATACACTACTGAGGGGAGCAGTGAGTGAGACAGGAGAGGTCTGCTGCACCATTTGGGTCAGCTCCCTGGTTGGGGATCGAACTCATGCTGTAGTAACTGCAGATAACTTCATAGTGCTGATGTTTAACCCCTTGTGCCACCAGGGAGGCCCATGACCAATTTTGAAGAAGTTAAGCAAAGCAGGATTATACATAGATGGAATAGACAAATGGGGAAAGTCTGATCAAACTTTTTTGAGCAAATTACCTTCTGTGGAATTTTTTAAAAAGATTTATTTATTTATACAAGAACCAGGGTACAGGCCAGATGTGTGGGAGGGTGAGAAGATTCACCAGAGACAGAGTGGGGAACAGAACAGGCAGACTGATTGAAATACACTGCTGAGGGGAACAGCAGGTGAGACAGGAGAGGTCTGCCCCACCATGTGGGTTGCTCCCTGGCCGGCGGCTGCGGACAGCTTCATAGCGCTGTGCTCAACCGCCTATGCCACCAGGGAGGCCCCTTCTGTGGAATTTTTAAAGATCAGAAAGGGTTGGAGACCCTAGTTCTCAGAAATACCTTTATACATGATATGACCTACCATAAGCATGCATTAGAGTTAGTAAGATTGATAGTGAAACAAAAATTCAACAAGCATTCAGGTTGCTCTAGCACAGCCAACCTTAAGTTAAGCATGTGCTGTTTGATAATCTTGTAAGTAATCACAAATAAGTATAATTTTTTTAAATTTTTATCTATGCATACAAGAACTGATGTGTAGGTCAGAGGTGCAGGGGTTGATAGGATTCATCATAGATGGAATGGGGAACAGAACAGGCAGATCTACTGAAATACACTGCTGAGAGGAGCAGCGGGTGAGACAGGAGAGGTCTGCTGCGCCATGTGGGTAGCTCCCTGGCCAGGGATTGAGCTCATGCTGCAGTGGCTGCTGATAGCTTTATAGTGCTGTGTCTTAACCCCTGCAGTACCAGGGAGGCCCAGTATCAAACTGAAGGATAATAAACTTTGCTCTGGATTTATTCTTTTGATGAATAGGAGCAACCCAGACCAGGATGTTGGCATTGTAGAGATCCTAACCCTGCTGTCTTTTGGACCTGAGTTCAAATCTTGTTGCCTTCACTTTGCAGTTGGGTGGCTTAATCCAAAGAAACACACATTCTGAGTCTTATCTCACATCTTAAATTAAATGGAGTTTGAATGGAGTTATAACTATGTGTCATGTAGTGTCTAGTTTATTCTAGTGGACAGAAGGTGATCATAAGGAGGTAGTGAAGGTGAAAAGCTGTAAAATTCAGAGGATCCAGTTTAGTCCCCCTTGGCAAGGAGTGAGACTGTAAAGTCCACATCAAACATACAGTCCAGAATGCGTACCCTTAATCCTCCCTGGCCAATCCTTGTTTTCCTAACTGGCATCTCCAGTGACCTTCCCAAATGAATTCCTTTTGCTTTCTATTCACAGCTTCTCCTTTTCACAATTTAAATTCTTTAGCTCCTCACAGGACACACAGTTTGGTGTCCTGTACCTTCTGCCTTGAAAATCCTCCAGAATGCACACTTATGCCATAGGTGACAGTCTCTGCAGCCAGTTCCTTTACAGCTTTCTGTCCTACAGCATTCCTTTGTTTCAGGGAAACTAGATTTTAAAAATAGACTCAAGCCTAGAGAGTTTACATATCTTCATATAAAGTATCATGTACTAAATAATGAGTGTGTGACCGCTAGACGCTGTAAGCAAATTATATAGCAACCTACTCCCTAATGAATCAGAGTATTTTTATTCCATTTAAATCCATTAAAACAGCAATTTCATGATCCTTCAAGGGTAAGTGAAAATTCTAACCATTTATTTTTATTATTATTTAAATCTGCCTCTTGACATGCACTTTGAAAAATAATGTACACGGATGTTTTTTTTTTCCACTTTAAAAGAAGGAATCATCTATCACCTAGCCTACTTAATGTGAGAACAGAACAACTAAAATGTATGACTTTGAAAATAGAATTTTGGCATAAAGATATATTAAAAATGGACAGAATTATGCACCAAGTTTCTGGTTGGATAAAATATACTAATTTTTTTTTCTTGGCTATCACTCAACCTCATCTTTTGGTTTTAAAATTCAGTGAATATAGGAATACATTAAAGAAGTCTCTTAATGCCAACAGCTATGGAATTGTATTCAGCCATTAAAATTTGGTAAGAAATTACTGGGTACAAAGAGATTATAGGTATGTTCTTTAAATTTTATTCAAAGTTATTTTCCTTTGTGGCTATTAATGATACCTCAAAGAGAAAAATTCTGAGAGAGAGAGAGAGAGAGAGAGAGAAAGAGAGATATTGCCATCACCACCACCATCTCCTCTATGGTTTCCATACATTTCCAGCATGCCCTAAAATCACAAAAATGCCAGGGTTACAGAGTTATACTTACCTAGAAATTAAGAAGTGCTTTGCACCCATAAGTTTATTGAAAAACAGTATTTTACAGTTTTTATGAGGGTGCCATCTTGACACCTTGAAATAAAAGGATCAACCTTTATCTCCCAGAACTCTTAAAACCAATGATAATGACAAGAACAACAAGGCTCTTTTCTACTGGAAGAACTTTTCCCTGTCCGAGGGGCTAAGTTAATTGAAAATGAACTAAGCTCTATTCTTTGCTTCAAGCTCCAGATCATACTTCATTTGCTAGGAAATATTCACAGGGTGACTTGGCATTATGTATTTTGATCTCTTCACTCCTCTCTTCCTCTGTTGCCCCACTACTACTGGTCATACTTTGAAAGCACAAAGTTATATTGGGAGTTTAATGAACAGAAATACTCTAAAACCCATAGAACAAATATTAAAGTGTTTGGATCACAAAGGATATTGATAGTGCTCACATAGCCTCAGGCTACTTGCTTTATTTTCTTCTGTTTAATCCTTCTACTCTCTTCTCAGGGATTGCAAATGCAGCTTTTTGTGGGTGGCTTCTTTATCTGAACACATGATTTCTGGATTTCTAGAGCTACCCCCTTTGTAGTGGTTTGGGGGTCTTTCCATGTCCCCTAATGTGTTTCTCAATGTTCATTTTTCTCCAGGGTTAGATCAGAGGGCAGATAGGAACAAATTTATCAGATTCACACCAGCAGAACATTTCTCTCTGCCCCTAAAATTTAGGGACTTTCCCCTAAATTTGTTTCTCATTCAGGAAGCCTTCTACTTATAAATACCTCAAAAGGTAGTCTTGTACTCACCTGCAGCTTCCAGGGTGCTTTGAAACAATTCAAATTCTTGGGGTTCTTTCTACAAATCTACTGAGTGAGAATTTTAGAGAGGGCCAGAGAATCAAACTAGTTAAAAGCTCTCCAGGTGATTCCTTTGCACATTAGAATGTGTGGACGGCCACAATAAATGGCACCATTAGCCACCCAATTGCTCATGCCAGACTCTGGCAGTCAATCCTGACGATTTTTATGTTTCTCATCCTCCCTGCATTTAATCAATAACCTAATCTACAAATTTACCTCTTAGGGAAGTCATGATTATAAGAGATACCATCTGAGGCAGTGATTTATAATCTGATTAGGTAGGACACTGAAGCATTAAATGAATTAATTCCTATGTGCAATTTACACTCTTCTCCCAAAACTTAAAGATAAATGCTCCTTAAGGAATAAGATGCTGAGTAGCTGAACAAGATGCTAAATCAAAGCATACAAAGTCCAGTCTACCAGATTTCTTCATCCCTTTTGGTTTCTAAACTCCCTTTGCTTTCATTTTCTGATTACCTCTCTGAACCTCAAAATAGACATTGTCCCCTTTCTTAATTCCTATTTTTGGTCAAAAACCATGGTATATTTTATTTTAGCATATTAAAGATCACAGTGTTAAATCATGTGTTCTGCTTTCAGGTGAGAGAAACTAATTTTCCAGAAGCTTAAATAACCCAGAACAATTTATTTTTGCTACAAAGGAAGACAGAATAGAAATTTGAGGTTGATTTTCCCCCATTGTAATTGTGTCTTATGTTACCATTTGCTTGAATTTCTTCCTGACAGAATCTTTTCATAATGGCTATTGTTATAGCTAGTGCTTCAGAATGTATTCCTTGCTAGCTCCAGTATTTGTTTTGCTACTTAAAATCTTAACACTGTGTTGCAGCTTTCTCATAAATGTCCAACATTGATACATAATTTCTTAAAATTAACCTTTACTTTTGTTCAGATTATAATGTTATTATATGTAATAGATAGAAAAGCAAAGTATAAAGGCAAAAACATCAACTATGATTTTACAAAAAATATGTATCTTTACATAAAATTGGGCTTAAGGAAACTCTAAGCATTTACTAATCTCATAGCTCCCTTTTAGGAAAAGCAGCCATAAATGTTTATTAAGCACATACTTTGTGCAGGCATGAGCTGAGAACTGAGCATTTAGTAGTGAATAATTCAGGTATAGTTGCTATAGACTCTCATGGAGCACACCGAATTTTATGTTTTATATTTTTTGTTTTGGCAGAAGGTGCTATGGACAGTCCATTAAGTGAAGTGATATCATATACTAACCCAGTTCACTCATTCAGCATTTATTGAGTGCTATTTTAGTCAATATAAGTAACATTAGCTGCTTTAAGAAGACAACAGCTTAGAAACTTTAGTGTCCTAAAATAATAAGAACTTTCTGGTTCATATTTCAGTTTGATGAGGTTGGGCTCCTCTCCAAGTTAGTAACGCCTTAGGAATTAAGACATATTCTACTTTGTGATGCCACCATTTTTAGCACAGATCTTAATGGAAGAATGTAAATTATTATGTGAGATTGTTAAAAGAATCAGACCTGAAGTGACTTACATTACATATTGACATTCTTTTGGTTGGACTTAGTCTTAAGACCCTCAACCGAACTGCAAACAGGGGACTTTAGGAGAGGAGAATAATGGGGGATTTTGTAAATACTTAGCTTTGTCGCTGCTGCAGATCATCAAATGTCCTTTCAGGATTTCCCCATACACAGAGCAGTTCTTATTCCCATTTTCTCCATATGGATCAATCCTATCTAGTCAAGGTTCATTATCAGTGGGAGAGTCCTTTTTGGCTTGATGATAAAAATAAAGAGAAAATGACCACTGTTCCCATACCTACATATAGTGGAGGAACAGCGACAATCTAATAGCAAAACCACTTCCAGGCAGGTGAAAAAATGGGAACATACCATGTTCCCAAATATGTGGCATCCTGAAATCCCAGCAAAAAGGCCTTTGACCTTGGGGATGGCAGAAGGAAAAAAAAAGTCTTAATTAGCATAGGAAGAGCTTATCTCTGAAAATTATTTTCAATAAGACATAGAAGTAAAATTTAAAAAATACCCAAAATATCAAATGTATATGTATTGTTAGAAAAAGAAACTATCTGTAAAATATTTAGAACAATGTCATGTAATAAGTATTCACTTTATATAAGTTAACAAGAATGGTTATATACTTTTGGCTGAAGGCAATGAAAAACTAGTGCCAACTGAATTTAAAAATTAGGAAATTTACTATCTGATAAACTATGAAATCCAGACACAGTACAGACTTCAAAGCTTGGTTATCCAATGGCCCTAAGTTCTTTCCTTCTCTTTGCTCTGGTGGAGAGCACCTCACAAGGTGACTGCCTGTCAATAGGCAAACACTCACGGTCTTAGTCATGTACTGCAGGAGAAAAGCAATAGCTTTTGCCTTAATTCTAGAATGAGTTCTTTATCTTCATCCTGACTGGACAAACTTAG
Organism: Talpa europaea; assembly: GCF_964194135.1. NCBI lineage: Eukaryota > Metazoa > Chordata > Mammalia > Eulipotyphla > Talpidae > Talpa > Talpa europaea. Next base: position 46,778,386 of record NC_140072.1, read on the forward strand.
GTTACAGGCCCATCCCACACCAAAAACAGCCTCCAGGATGAATCCATGTGCTGATTGGTATGATGTTAGGATACAGTTGAGGAGCTGAAATGGGCTGCATCTGTTCTGAGTCACATGGGCTTTATGATGTGGAATAGACCCTTCTTTAAGGCAGGAGTCATGACTAGAGAGGCAGCTGTGAATGTCCATGACACATGGTATGCCTCAAATAAGTCATGTGTCACTTAATAAAGGGGACACTGCAGAAATATGTCCTTGGGTGATTTTGTTATTGTGTGGATGTCACAGTATAATTACACAAACCTAGATGGTATAACCTGCCTAGACTGTATGGTGTAGCCTACTGGGCCACCTTCATATATACACCATTGTTGACAGAACCTTCATTGACACAAAACAATGGGTGATTGCATGGTGATCACTGCACGTTTTGATATGTGTGACACAAATTTTTTTGAAAAGCAAAACCTTCTATATACTTTTTCTGAGGAAAGCTCAGGGTACATTGGTAACAAATGAGAGAAGGGCAAAATTTGGAGCCAGTGAGTCAGGAAGGCCCAATAACAGAACAGTGGCCATAGCAGGGTGACTGTGAAGGGTGGGAATTCCAAAGCAGAAGTAGCAGTCTCAGAAAAAATTCAGAGAAAAGTAAGGAAGGAGAAAAGTGGAGAAAGTGCCAGGTGTTAATACCAAGATAGTAGCTACTAGCCACATTTGGCTATGAACACTTGAAATATGGCTATTGCCACCTGTGAATTATGGCTATTGCCACCATGATAGTATTTTGCATATACATATTGAATACAATATGCTATTAAAGTTCACTTCACCTGTCTTATTTACTTTTTACATGTGCCTTCCATCTTGTTTTTACTGGGCAATGCTGACTTAGACACAGTGAAATGTGAGAGGTGGGATTTAAATAGGGGTGAAGTTGGTCATGAAGCAAGGTCTGGCTCATGACAGGTCTTAAAGGCTAGGTCATGGAATTAAAATGTTATAATAATTTTTTTAAAAGATTTATTTATACAAGCACTGGATACAGTCAGAAGCACGGGAGGGTGAGAGAATTCACAAGAGCCAGAGCGGGGAACAGAACAGGCAGACTGATGAAATACACTGCTGAGGGGAGCAGCAGGTGCAGCAGGAGAGGTCTGCATGCCATGTGGAACCCTCGCCGGTGGCCCGGGATCAAACCGGTGCTGCAGAGGCTGCGGGCAGCTTCACAGCCTAGCGCTCAACCGCTGCACTACCAGGGGAGGCCCAAAATGTTATAATTTTGTTGTTGGGGAATCACTGAATGTCTGATGTACATTTCAGTAATTTCATAGGTGTCTTTTGGAGAATGCATTGCAGGGGGTAAGAAATCCAAGAAAAAATTGCAGTAATTCAGGTAAGAAAAGATGAGGCCTGAAAAAGTAGCAGTGGGAATAATGAATGAACAGATTCAAGAAACAGTAGATAATTTTGTGGTGGATAAAATGCTTTTACATGGCTGAGGGAGAACATAGAATATCTTGTGGGTTTCTGACCTCTGTGTTCATCTATAAAGGAAATACACAAGACAGAGACAGTTTGGGGTAAAAGTTGACAAAAATGTCATGCATTGGAAAGATAAAGAACGGCTCCAACCAAACAAAACATTTCTGTGAATATGATCTGGAAATGGTTGTTTTGTTATGACCTCACCAATATGCTGTCTTTGAACTGTAATCAAAATAAATTGTAGCATCAGTGGGGCTATTCTTGATATCTCTTCTTTTATTCTCATGTTTGAAGTATTCTTTTTTGAAGTTATTGTCTTTTCTAATACTTAGAATCAGCATATTTTTATCCCCAGTTTCTCTGATATTGTAATTTATCCTCTTATTAATGAATTTATTAATGAATAATGAATCCAAGTATGCAGTTGCTCAGTGTATCTCATTATTATCATCACCAATGGACAAGTAATTTTAGTTTTTGCTCCATCAGGAGCTAAATCATCTCTGTTTTTCAGTGCTGTCACAAGTGAAGTCTTGGCTTGCTACAGCAAAAAGTCTGGCCTGCTTCAATATTTTTCTGTTACTTGCTCAAAATGGAAAGAAATTTAGAATTCTAAACTTTTTGTGTTTTCTTGCCATATAACCTATAATGTACTATGTTCTATACCATGTAGTTCCCTTTGTTTGCAAACATGATCTTATTTCCTAGAGAGGAATTGAAAGATGGAGAGTTCTATACGTCCCCTTAGTGTCTGGACTCAGGGTGGAACTGCTGTGGCAGTAGCATCAGGAGTCAGAATGCATAGGCCTGAGGTAGAGTCCAGTCACACCTCCAAGATATTGTGGGCTTGGTTTCAGACCAACAAAATAATGTCAATATTGCAATAAAGTGACTCAAGAATTTTTTGACTCTCTGCACATATTTATACTATCCTATAGTCTGCATTAAGTGTAAAGTAGCATTATGTCTAAGAAAAACAATGTTAATACCTTAATTAAAAATAAAAAATACCTTACTGCTAAAAATTGTTCTCACTTGAGCTTTCAGGCAATCATAATGTTTTGGCTGGTGGAGGGTCTTGCAAAAAAAAAAAAAAACAACAATATCTGACAAGCACAACAAAGGAGCATGCAATAAAATAAAGTTTGCCCATGGAGCTGTCTGAGACAGAGAAGTCTTTTCATATAATGACAAATTTTCCTGAATCATTTTGATCAGACTTATTATATAAACCAATTTTTTTGCCAGAGTGGAGATGGAAAGTTTTTTCTCTTTGGATTTTGGAGTCAGGTCAATAGGTATATAAGTATGAAAAGATGCTCAGGTATAAGAAGAAAGAAATAGGTTTATTGATGAGAGATTTTAATAAGCCCTCTGTGACTAACCAAAATCCAGCAAATGTTATGTGACCCTTTCTTGTGAAATGAGTCTATTTTCTCCTTCAATAATCTTAATAATAATCTCATCATAATCAAATGAGTTTCTGTAGGTTTTTACTGTCTCTATAATTTTGCCTTTTTCAGAATGTAGATAGAACTATGTGGTATGTAGTTTTTTTACACTAACCACTCAAAATGTTTTACCAGGGCTTAGTTCATAGTAGTCCTCTCTTCTTCCTAGTTTCATTTTTCAAGAGTAGTTAACTGACGTCAATTGGGGTTAAAAATATTAATTATAATAAGATATTTTGAGAGAGGGCCTCCCTGGTGGTGCAGTGGGTTGAGCGCATCACTGTGAAGCTGTCCACAGTCTCTGCAGCATGGGTTCAACCCTGGCCTGCCGGAGAGATATCCAGATGGCAAGCAGACCTCTCCTGCCACACCCACTGCTCTCCTCAGCAGTATATTTCATCAGTCTGCCTGTTCTGTTCCCCACTCTGTCTCTGGTGAATCCTCTCACCCTCCTGTGCCTCTGGTCTGTACCCCAGCTATTGTATAAATGAAAAATAAATCTTTTTTTTAAAAGATATTTTGAGAGACCATAAGCATATACTTTTATTATGGTTAATTATAATTATTCTACTTTATTATTGGATATTGTTAATCTCTTGTGGAGACTAGCATACACTTTATCTTAGGTATGTATGTGTGGGAGAAGAAAGTATATATATGGGGCTTAGTACTGTCCAGTATCAGATTTCCACTGGGATCTTGGAATGTGTCCCCCAAGGATAAGGAGGGACTGCTGTAATTTATTATTATTATTATTTTTAGAAAACCAGCTTTTGGTTCATTAGTGTTCTCAATTGTATCTATTTTTGGTTTATTTTCTCTCTTTCCTTCTAATTTCTTTGGGTTTATATTGTGGTTCTCATTTCTTGAGTTGGATCCTTACTTTATAATGTTCAGATTTTATTTTTGTTTAATGCAAGGTCATAAAATATTGATTTTCCTTAAAACACTGCTTTAGGTGTAGTGCACATGTAGTGATATATAATGTTTTTATTATTAATCAGTGCTAGATAATTATATTTTCACATGAAGCTATTTATGTGTATTTTTGTTTGAATTTCAAAATGCTAGAAGTTTTTGTTTTTGTAATTAATTTCTAACTGATTTGCATTATGATAAAAACAGATTTTTTTTTACTTTTTTGACATTTGTCGAGGCTTGCTTTATATTCTAGTACATGAATAAGTTGTATAAACTTACTCATATTCTTGAAAAACATATTTGTCCTCAAATAGTTGATTTCAGAATTCTACTTATATCCAAGTATAGGTATTAGCTTCTTAATTGTGTTTAAATCTTTTATATTATTATTTTTACCTGATTGATCTATTAATGATTAAGAAAACCACATTGAAATCTCTTATTTTGATGATAGATTTGTAACAATAGTTTTATCAGTTTATTTCATGATATATTAACAAATTTTCAGTTAATTATTTAAAATTATTATATTTTCCATCATGGTGAATGGAAACTTTTATCAATGTGTGGGGAACTTCTCTATCCCCAATGAAGAGTTTAAAATTTAAACTCATTTTGTTTAGTATTCATGTAGTTACACTAGCATTTTTTCCTTTAGATTTTTGCTGATATCTTTAGTATCAATTTTGTTTCAACCTTTCCAAACTCTTAACATTTAAGTGTGTTTTCTTCTGTACAAATTAAAAAAAATAAACTAATAACCTATCTTTAAATTGCTGAGTTTTTTCTTATATTTCTTATTAATGTATTTGGGCTTAATTCTGTTATCTTTGTTTATTGTGCACTTTTCCTACCTTCAATTTATTTCTTATTACTTTTTTTGGTAAGAGTTGCTTAAATTTTTTTTACCTTGAGACAAACTTTTGTATACTATTTTCCCCTTTCTTAAACTCCAGATTATTGATATTAAACATAATTTTAATTCTGCATTATCATGAAAATACTTTTGTCTTTTAGTTTTCTTGAATAATTACAAGCTTAATCATATACATCTTTTTATATTAATAACACTTAATACACTTAGTATTCTCTTACAACATCTCCTTGATTTTTTCTCCTCTTATCTTGGTACTCCAAAATGTTATCAATGAAGTAATTATGTGTGAAATCTTTCATGTTCTAAGATTCTGCCATTTTCCTCATTGGAGAAGCAAACAATGCTCCCTTTTTATGATGTAGAAGAATATAGTTTGGGGTCTCATCCAGCTGTAGGTTTATCAGTAAACAGGTCCTCTCTATCTCAGAATCTCATCTTCACTCTGAGTATGGATGAGGTAACCCCTTATTTCTCATATAAAGCTCCCCCCACATCTTGATACCCCTAAATACTCATGGTCCATTGTATCGTACTTTAGGATTTACAACCATGTGATTTCCCCATATAAATGCTATTAAATTGCTTATTTTTCCTTTGCTAACCCAACTGATGCTGGTTTGATTACTCATTCAGCCTGAGAATAACCCAGAGGGGTACAGGATTATACACCTTTGTGCCCATTTTTAACCCTAAAAACTCAGGATTAAAAACTCAGTCTCTTCCTTGCTTTGCAGACTGGGAAGGGAAGTTTTGAACTGAAGAATTACCTGGGAACCTGGCCAGAGACCTTGGGCACAAAGGGGAACCAAATGATTGTTATTCAAACAGAGCCATAAAGGTCACCTGTGGCCATTAAATGCCAAAAATGCAGGGACTTCTCGTGGTCTGACACTTCAGTAAAGAGCAGTTAGCACGGACCTGTGTCCTAAATCTTAGAAAGTCCACAACTTCAGAGAATAAAACGTGCTTCAAACTTCTCTCAATGCAGGTACTCTCATCTCTCCTTAGCAGGTAATTAATAAATCTGCTCTTTTTACTTTTCATACTGTCTCTGGTGACTTCTTTCACACACACACCCAGTGTCCCTTCATAGCTGGTGATCTCCTTCTCACACACTTTCTTTTATATTATTCTGTGATTTTAACTTAATTATCCCTCCAAATATTTCCTCTTCCTTCTGTGATTCCCATTATTCAGATGTTGGCACCTAAGAGTTTTTGTTTCACTTTTTCTGCTTTTATTTTGGATCAGGTCCTCAATATAATGTTCCCATCTATTAATTTATTCTTTTGCTGCATGTACTTCCATCTCATGCCTATGTATTTACTCAGAGTAAGAGCCTAGGCCACAAGATTAGGAGCACAGTCCTCTAGACAACCAGATCTGCTCATGACTTCTGACTTGCAAGCATGGGTTCCCAAGGCAGCCCTCCCTTCAGATTAGCTACTTACAAATTCAAGCATCAGATTCAACAATTTGTTACAATGACTTTCATAGCTCAGGGAAATGTTTTTATGGCTACAGTTTTATTACATCAAAAAGATAAAAAATCAAAGTCAGACAAAAGAGATGCAGAGATTTAGAATCTGGGAATGGGAGGTTCCCAAAGGCAAAGCTCCTGTGTCCATAGGTATGTGGTAACTTCTGGCTTCGATCTGCAGAAATATATACACTACTACAAATCTAGGAAGCTCTCCCTACCATCAGTGTACAGGGTATTGAAACTGCAATTATTGAAACTTCATTACATAGTTGTTATTGATTGAGTTTTTGCCTGAATGGTTTAACTTAATCTCTAGCCCCCATTCCCCAGTGGTTGGGCTGATTTCACATGACTCATATTCCAACCTTCTAATGACATGGCTGATCTTTCCTGGGAAGGACCCTCAACTCCACCCTCAATCATTTTATTAGCATAAACTTTCAGTTTCAAGGAATCCATCAGTAATAACAAAGACATTTCTTGGAAATTCCAAGTGTAACACATTATTTCCCAAAAGTGGAAGCTCTCTTTGGGTAAAAGTTAATTTTTGTTTTCATTTCAAAAATTATTTTCATGACTAATATTTATAATTAAATATTTAATTTTGTTTTGCTTTATAATATTTTGTCATGCTTATTTAAATATTTATTATTGCTTTGTTTAATATCTCTGCCTCTGATGTTATGTGTTATCAATTTCACACTTCTCTTTTGTTTGGTTTTCAATTTTATTGAAATATTGTACAATTTGTCTACAAACACCACATTTTATTAACATACAATTTGGAGTGTTTGAACATATGTACACACTCATGTTACCATTACCACAATCAGGATGATAGACATCTCACCTCCAAAAGTATTCTTGTGTCCCTTCTCCTCCCACCCTTTTTTGTTTTTTGTTTTCTTATTTCTTTTTCTTTTTTTTTTTTGGTAAGAACAGTTAACATGCAATTTGTATTCTGAACAAATTTTGAAGTGTAGAATAACTTATTGCTAACTATAGGCACAATGTTGTACAGCAGGTCTTTGTAACTTCATTAATTTCTTTTGAAGTGTTTTTGTTGTCATTTATATGTTTATATATAGAAAAACAGAACAATGGGTAAGATAAAGCCAAATTAAAAACTAGCCCTTGAAAGCTGACTGTGAAATGGGAGCAACCAGAGGGGAGGGAGGAGGGAGTTGGGGGGGAGAACATGTGGGTCTATGGTGGTGGATTGTGGGATTGTGGGTTCTTTGTTTGTGGGCGCATTACAGCTACAACACTTGAAGGAAAATCAATCCTATACTCCTACAATGCACAGTGCACACTGATATAAACCAATATTAACTCAAATAAAATAATAGGGGCCTCCTGGTGGCGCAGGCGGTTGAGTGCAGTGCTGTGAAGCTGTCTGCAGCCTCTGCGGGGCTGGTTCTATTCCTGATGGCCTTAGAGCAACCCACATGGCAAGCAGACTTCTCCTGTCTCGCCCGCTGCTCCCTTCAGCAGTATATTTCGTCAGTCTGCCTGTTGTGTTCCCCGCTCCATCTCTGGTGAATCCTCTTACCCTCCCATTCATCTGGCCTGTACCCCGGTTCTTGTGTAAATAAAAAATAAATCTTTAATAAAATAAAATAATAATAAAAAAATGAAGTGAAATAAAAGAATGAACATTAGGACCTTTTTTTTTTTTTTTCTGGTGACAACCCAGGTAGGTTCAAAGGCAGAAAGGTAAAGTTGTAAAAAACAGAACTACAGAAAACTACTCTTCATACTGAACAACTCTTAAGCAAGGATTTCATCATTAGCTACTTGACCCTCTCTGGGATGGGTGGGGGGAGGGCAGTTTCCTTAGATTATAACCTACCATGGAAGCTCAAAAGGGAAAGGGTATTTAGCACCTAGGCTGTTCAATTCCTACCTACTTTTCTCTGCTTCTCCTTCTCTGAAGGAAGAGCTAGACCAAGTTAGAAGAAGTAGGTACTGACATCTCAACAGCTGGGCTCAAGCTGCTTTTCCTAATTTCTCTCTCTATTGCCCACTGGCTGGACTCTGCCTGAGGTTGCAGGCTTCACTTCTTGCCTACAGCTTGGTTTCTAAAAGTTTCACAGTCTCATTCTTTTTCCTCCCCCTCCCCCTGCCCCTGTACTCCTTCCACCCCCTACCAGTGATCTTAGGAGAGGGAGCTTGCGGCCTATGCTAATTGTGCTTCTTTTTGAGAATCAGAATCAAATTTAGTTTATTCCACATTATAAAGATGAGGCATCAGAAACTAAGTCAAACACAGTATTCAAGAAACAATCACTAAAAAGATGCTGAACCAGATTTCAGACTTTGCTTGATTGAATCTAAAAGTCTATGCTCTTTCTTCTCTGCTTTTCTCTGTCTCTAAGGAGGTGTAGACTAGATAAAACCTATCTTTCTGTAGCTTTGTAGCAATCACGTTTTTCCTTTACCTGTATGCCCTTTCAAACCTGAAGACAAAGAGTTGATGCAGGTTAAGAAATGAATGCAGAGTGACATGCTTTGTGAAACTCCACAATGAACAAGTGTAACAATAGATAGTAGCATGGCCCCTGTGTTTTTCCACAGAGCAAATTTGCTGCTGGTTCATCTGACCTTGAAACCTGTGCCACTGCTTTGCGCTATTAGCAGACTCTAAATGTATATTCAGGTCACATCTGTGCTGAATTGTTTTATTTATGTTGATTGATTGTGGATTATGACACAGCATCCCTACTTATTCAGGGTAAGTGGAATGAGGAGTTTTAAGGACAAACAATGAACCAGCTGCAAAAAGGTCAGAACGTAGAAGAGTGCAAGATTGCAATTTGATCATGTAAACTTCAAAAAGGAATTTTTATTAAACCATAAAAAACATCTGTACCATCTTAAGACTGAAAAGTTCAGGCTTATTAGGCATTGTCTGCATAATGAGTTTTGCATACAGACATAAAACTCTCCTTCACCTGCCATAGCTCCTGAGGAGGAGCATTTAGTTTATTCCTTGCTTAGAAAGTATTTCAGACTTCTCCGACTATCCTCTAATGGTCAACAGTTAGTGATTATCTTCAGAGTGATAGCCTGAAGTAGCAATAGAAAATTCTTATAGAAAATTCAAAGACTTTTTTTTGAATGATTATAGTGTTACTCTAAAAATGTGTGCAGCTTTGCACTCTCTCCTAAAATATAGCTGGGTTTGCTTTAATAAATAAAAATATCACTGACTGCCTAAATCTTGTGCTTTGGAAACTACCTCTTTCTATTAAATTTGAATCTCAGAGATATGGACTCGTGCATATTTTTGTAGAGCTGTGCAAGTGTTTCTGATATGCGGCCAAATTAAAAGTCACTGCTGTAGGAAGATGTGTCTTAGCTGTCTTGTGGCTTTGTACTCTCCTTGGCATAGGAATAAGCAGTTCTGCTTGAGAAGTGAGGAAGTGAACTCTGAAGATTGGATTCTATGCTCTAAATCCAGGGAGTCATTAAAGATGTGGGGTTATAAGGACAAAACAGAAAAGTATGGGAAGATTTCTGATGAGATGTTCACCAGCTGTAAAGTACTAGATGTGACATGCTGTAAGATGGCAAAAATGCAAGCCAAGTCAGTGACGATGCAAATCACAACTTTGTCTGCCATAGGTCACTAGATTTTAAAGAAAATAAGTCACATTTCAGAATTGTCTTCTTCAAAAGTTTTGTGATAGTGACTTGGTTTATTGCTTATTCAGATGTATAAAAAACAGCAAAAATGGTCTTTGGCACCCCATTCAGGTCCTTAGCAGTTTTGTTGCAGTTTATTACCTTGGTCAACCAGTTGATGCCGTGGGTTCTTGCCTTTCATCCAGGGAAGGGGAAAGGAATGAAGAAATGTCTTTGGACAAGAATTTTTTCTAGTATTTGCAGGCAAAGAGATTGTTGGTTTCCTTTTGATTGTTCATTACTCCACTCCCTCTTTATAAAACAGAACCGTGATTTAAGTTCAGGCATCCACTGTCATCCACATGACTTTGGCTAAATCTGATTAAAACTTGGTGACTTTAATCTCAGTGATTTGTTTAGAATGATTTGTTTAGATTGGTTTTGTGTCACAATTCTGTCTAGAAGCTAAAGCAATAGTTTTCTTTAGGGCTTCTCTTTTTAAGCAGGAGATTCCAGTGAGTCTTGTACTGATTTCTGCCTTAGGCTATTGCTTTGTGTGGATGAAATGTTTTGAATTCTGGTGGTCAATTTGCTCTGTGAGAAGAATCAGTCCATAGGCAAAACTGAGCCACAGAAACTGGTAGAGAGAAGGGATAGAAAGAAATTGAGTCCTTGATGACACCACTGAGCCACCAAATTGGTAAAACCTAAAGGGGTTCCTCAAGTTCCATTTTTATAATATACTGTTTTTAGGTTCACCCCTCTACAATTGAGCAGAAAGTATAGAAATATCCTGTAGAGTCTTTGTCCCTCCCCCTCCTCTCCTCCACTATCAATATTCTGCCCTGCAGTGATACCTTGGTTACCAGTGGACTCTTCTTGACATATCACTATGACCCAAAGTCCAAAGTAGTGTACATTCTATGGGCTTCGACAAATGTTTCATGATACATAGCCACTATTACAGCATCTTACAGGTTAGTTTCTTTACTATAAAAATACATTGTGCTCTTCCTATTCATCCCACTTTTCTCTCTAAATCCTGGCAATCATTAATGCTTTTACTCTCTCCAAAGTTTTCCTTGATTGTCATGTTATAGTTGGTCTATAATTTTCCTTTCTTGGGTTTTGGTATTAGGGTAATGTTGGCATCATAAAATATAGTAGGGGGCATTTATCCCTGCATAAAAAATAATTTGTGTAAGATGGGCATTAGTTTGTCTTTATTTTTGTTATTTTTTGCAAACAGCCAGACATATAAGTTTTCATTATTAATCCTCTCAAAAAATCTGCATGATCACCAATACCTCTAGTCACTGTAGAATATTTACTCCTTTTTGCCAGCACCAACAGTAACCTTTTTAGTCCCTCTGACTTTATTTATTCTGTTTTATGTTCCTTTTGCTCTTTTCTTGAGGTCTTTTTCTTCTCATATAGAAACCATATCTTGCAAATCTACGATGGGGTTGATTTTTCTTTATATAATCCAAGGAAATATAAATCATGCCAATGCAGTTGTCTTGCCATCTCCAAAGTGGATTCTGAATCTAAATACAAAGATAACATCAGTGGTAGTCTTCTACATTTTAGCTAGTTTTCCCCAAATTTCTGTCTTAGGCTCTTCTGCCTTCCCAGGGCAAAAGATGTCAATGACCATTTTTTTTTTTTTTTTTTTTTGCCAAAGCAGTTGGTTGGTCATGAACTTCCTGGTCCAGATAGTGACTGGGTCATTCACAATGGTGCTAATTCACTAGTTCTTCTTTAAAGGCTTGATATAATTCATTAGTAAAGCTATCTAGGCCTGAGCTTTTGTTTTTTTTGGAATATTTTTTGTTAGTGTTTCAGTTTCTGTACTTACAGTCAGTTTGTTCAACTCAACTCATCTATTTCTTTCAGGGTTAGTCTTGGTAGATAATAATCTAGAAATTTGCCCATTTCTTCAAGTTCTCAAGTTTACTGGCAGGTAGTTGTTGATAGTAATATCTCATGATCCTTTCTATTTCTGTGCTATCTGTGGTGATTTCTCCTCTATTAATTGTGATTCTGCTTATTAATGTTTTCTCTCTATTTTTTTTTGTTAACCTAACCAGACATTTGTCTATTTGTTAATATTCTCAAGGAAATAATTCTTTGTTGCATTGATTTTTTTGCTATAGTCCTTTTTATCTTTCTGCTCTTTTCATTATTTCCTTTCTTCTACTAACACTGACACTTGTTTCTCTTTTCCAAGTGCTGTAGGTGTAGTATTAGATTTTTCATTTGGGACTTCTCTTTATTCTTAATGTGGAACTGTATTGCAATTATTGTCCCCTTTATATCATTTTTGCTGCATCCCATAAATTTTGGTAGCTTGTCTCATCATTTTCTTTCATCTCAGAGTATTTTTTGATTTATGTTTTAATTTCCTCCTTTATCCAATAGCTATTAAGCAGTATATTGTGTCATCTCATGTATTCATAGTTTCCCTGAGCACCCTTGGGCCCCCATAGTACTACTGCTTTATAATAACTCCTTAAGAATGTCTGTCATATGCAGCTTGGTGTTATAAATTCTTCTAGTTTTTCTTTTAGTGAAGCTCTTTCTTCCTCCTTCTGTCCTGAATGCTAATCTTCCTGGTGAAGAATTCTAAGATGGAAGTATTTTTTGTTAAGTACTATAAATATGTCCTTCCAGACCTTTGTGCTTGTAATAGTTCTACTGAAAAGTCTTCTAACAGTTTGACTGGTGTTCCTTGTTACCTTTTTTTCTCATCCTATTTTTAATATTCTGTCCTGTTGGTTTTCAACAGTTTTACTATAATGTGTCTTAGTGTGTGTTAATTTGCTTGGAGCTCTTTGCCTCTCTTGGTTTATTTCCTAATTTGAGATGACTTTTAGCAATTATTTCTTTAAATACGTTTTCTATCCTTTATATTTCTTTTCTTTTCTCTGATTCCAGGTATGGATATTTCTTCTCTTTTTGTTATCTCAAAGGGCTCATATACTACTCTCAATTTTTAAATTCTTTTTTTCTCTATGTGTTGGTATGTTTATTTTCTCCAACATTGTGTTTTCAAGCTCCTTAATTCTCTACTTTGTTTCTGTTTGTTTGTTGTTGAGGCCCCCAACTCAATTTTTAAATTATAGCATTTCTTAGCTCTGTTTTTTCTAATTGGAGCTGCCTCATGTTTTCTTTATCTCATTGTTTTCTGTTCTCTGTGTGTTTTCTTTTAACTCCATAAATGTTGTTAGAACTGTTTTGTTGAATTCTTTTTCAGCCATGTTCCACAGTTCTACTGGCTTGAGAATCCTCTCAGGGTATTGTTTTTGCTTTAGCATTTGTTGTATATTCTGTCTCCTCATTTTTAATTTTTTTTTATGTGTTATAATAGGGTTAGATTTCAGACTGTTGTCATTGTCCCTGTTGAAGTAATTAGGAGGACTGGTCCCAGCAAGGGGTTGTAGGTATAAGAGGACCGAGGCACTAGGTCACCGAGGATCACCTTCAGTAAACCAGGAATTCAAGTTTCCTACTCAGCTGTGGGTATCAAAGCTGTGTGCTGGATATCAACAGTTTTCTCCTTTTCTTGGCAAACTCCTTAGTCTTAGTGTCTGTTATATTCTCTTGTCTACTTCCAACTTTGGATATTTTCAAGCATTAGAGGCATCACTGGGCATAGATTGCAGCTGATCTGGCTTTGTAGGTCAGGAGTCCTTTTCTTCTCCAGCACAGAGCCATATCCTGGAGTTTACTCCAGTTATTGACAGAGACTTTAGCTCTAATTTGTTCAAGTGTCCTTTGTAGCAGGAGTTTTGAATATCCTGGCCTAAGATTTGAAGAGTAACCTCATCAATGAAAAGACTCAAAATTACCCCTGTCTGTTTCTCCCTGACAATTCAGGCTCCAGTTGTTCTAGGTTGAAAGCCTCAGGCTCAGTCCAATACTCCCTGTTGTAATGCACCCTTCATCTTGGGTGCTCACTCACTCGCCCCCTTGTCCAGTGCAATGCCCTGTCTCAGGAGTCCCTGATGTTGGCATGTGCCTGAGTCAACAACTATAGGGGTTTGCACAAGAGTCACACCTCATTCTTGTGGGTTGTACGGCCCCAGTATCTCTATAAACAAAGTTAACTTGAAGTTTTTCCTACCCCTTTCTGCTGAATTTTAGCTGAATGTGTGCTGCTGTTTTCCATTTTTCCTTTAGGGTATTTTTGACTTTGTTTTACTGAAATCTTGTTGAGGGTTTATGGAGAGAGTGTCCAGCTTTTTCACTCTGACACAATCTTGGGGACTGCTGCTTTATGTTATGATTACATGTGTGTTATGTGAAGGTTGAGGAAAGTTAGGCAATGAATAATTAGAAGATCCAGTTTGGCAGATAAGAACTTTAAACTGGCCATAATGAGGTATCTCTAAATATACTCATTTGCCTACATTAAATGTCACTTGGTGGAATGTACACAGTTCTCTCCTGGTGAAATATTTAAAAAAATGGAATTTTGAAAACATTAATAATCAGAAACTGATCTATCTAATAAAAGAGACAACTGAATGTTTATTGAAGCTTATCACTGTCAAGCTCATTGTGTTCTAGTTTATAGGGAGTAAGAAAAAACCATTATGAAGGAATTAACACCACAAAATATAAATCTTGCAAGTAATTAGGCAGTTGTATATTTATCAGTACAGAATGTATTTTAATTTTTAATCAGGGTTTTTGTTCCAACTGACAAAATAATAGCTTGTTTGCAGTCTTCCATGGAAACAGACTTCCCAAAATGGGATTTGGTGCATCAGTGGGTCCCTCTTTGTTTTATTTGCCACCAATTCTGATGCACCATGTAATCCCCTCAATGAGAGACCCCAAGGAAATGCTGTGCTGCTTTCAAATTGGCTATGTTTTCACATATGTGATTCACAAGGTAAATAGAATTGGTCTGCTTAAGCAATACAGCCCCTTTTGCAGGGAAATGAGAGAGAAATATTGTTACAAATGTTTTGGAATTATTCTATGAGCAACAAGAATGGTTTTTATGGACCCAGAATATAGATTAAATTTCCAGAGAAACCTCAAAATCGAAGAACTCCAATTGTGATATTCGTATATTGTCAATGGCAGAAATATTCCTGCTTATCTTCACCCCAATCATGAACAATATTTACATAATTAGATGCAAAAGACAACAGGGTTTTAGAAATATACCTGTGTCCCTATCAATCATTTTCTAAGAGATATTATGTGCTAAAATTAGGACACATGACGTTGTCTGTGATGCATTTGATAAAGCACCAAAAGGAGCTCCACAATTTACTTAGAAAACTCAAATTTAAATCCGGATTCCACTTTACTGTGAGATTTCAGCGACTCTGTGCTGTGGTTTCCTCTTTGGTTAATGGAGAATCACTCTGCTTGACAAGTACATTTTTTAGATTACTGTGAGAATTTTATGATGCATCATCAGAGAAAGGAATCTAACATTGGACAAACAATCTGAATTCTGACTTTGCCACTTACTATGACATTTGTCAAGTTCCTTAACCATTAAAGAGCTTTAGTTTCCTTATGTGCAACATAGAGATAATGATGTCTATCTCACAGGGTTCTTGTGAGGAGTTCCCATAATCCAGGTAAGATTTCCTGAGCATCTTCGGAATGCAATTAGAAGTTAAAAACACGGGAACTGCTTTCCATTCTTAAGAACTCTCAACTATAAAGTGTCAACCATACTTCAACAATAAGCCAAAGATTTATCTGTAAGCAAAACCAAAGTTTTAATTTAGGGTCTTTAGGCACTTGTAATCTAGGAAACACTCTGAATGGGCAAGGCCTTGTGAATAATGTAATGGGGGGTAGGGGCTATAAAATTTATATAGGTAGGATTGTCTTCTACAGACAAATAGGTAAAGAAAATCCACATGTAAAAGTCAGGGCTGTCTGCATGCCAGCACAGTCACAGATTGTTCCTTTTGACTCTGCGTTCTGATAGCATTTTGGTCTTTGTAAGTTTGGCACTGTCTTTCCAAACTCTACTTCCTGGTCAGGTTGCTGATTTGCAGAGGGTGATGTGTGGGGTGGTTGAATATCCATGCTACCAAGCTCTTGATGTAGTAGATGCACATGGGTGCTAATCTTTAATGATCCCCTTGTTACATTTCGGACTCTTCATGAATTTAAATTTGAAGATTTCTTAGTCTTCTTCATAAAACTTTGTTAACTGAAAGTACAATAAAATCCATTTCAGGTTGGTTTGGGAAACTGGGAGAAGGTTGGTTCATAAGGAATTAGAAAAGATATTTGAACCATGAATAGGTGTTAAGCTCAAGAAAGACTTCACTTGTAACGGGTTGGATTGTAAATATTTTCAGTTGTTGGACATTACACATTGCTGTCACACCTACACAACTTTCCTGTTGTAGCACAAAAGTTTTTCTTATGGTAGGTAAAAACCCCAAAGAAGAGAGGAACATGTTTCTCTGGAGGGACCATTAAACCCAGAATGATGTTTCTTTTCTTTTTTGAAAGTCATGACTCTGTGGAGAGGGAATGGGCATTGCCATGGTGGGTGATTTGGATCCAGTCTCTTTATCTCTTCACCCACGGTTTCTCTTTTATTAGATGTGAATATTGTGAAGGCACTTTGTACACTATTAGGCCCTGTGCCAGTGATAATTGTCTTTAGTAGAATATGAAGAATGAACTTGAGTTAAGGTGTTAATTAGAAGGGGCAAGCTCTCTACACTTTTGGAAAAATGGAGGGTGTCAACAGGGGAAGTTATAGTGACTATCAGTTGTCAGGCCATTTCCCCAGAGGTGGCTCACTATGGTCTGTTTGGGTCCAAAGTCCACTGACATTGTGTTCACAGCATATAGAAAGCTGCCATTCAATCAGGCACCTGCTATTAACAGTTGTATGATACCAGCCACATCACTTTCCTGCCTTGGATCTTCATTTCCACATCTGTGAAAGGAATGGGCTTTACTGGGTCTTCACTGCATTCCGGGCATGTCTTCCCATTGTTCTAGTCTACATGCTATGATTGTGCTTATGGGAATATTACTGGCTTTGCAGTGCCATTGATAGTTGTAAAATCTTTCAGATACTTAATCCTTTTTCGGATGAAACTGGCTAATTTTGTACTGAATTTTTACTGTTTAGTAAATATCAGTATGAACAATTTTCCCTTTACTGAACCTAGAACATAAGCTCACACTCTACCCACCATTCCTCTTTTTCCTCACCATCCTTGTGACCCATGCATATTTAGCTCAGTTCTTTTGGGATCTGCACATTTCCACTTATCTTAACCAGATTCTATTAAATGGAGTTGGGAGTACCGTGGTCATTGCTATAAGCTTTGAGGTCAAGAAGACATGGGTGCTAGTTTCTAGATTTGCCATTCACACTCTGCATGGCTCTAACTTGTCTTGACTTCTCACCTGTAAAATAAGCATGAGGTCTACTTCATCGAGAAATTTCAGTGATTAAGTGTGACAATGACAATAAAATGCTAAGCATATAAGTTGTAACATAGTGAGACTTCAAATATTATTTTATTTGGCGCTATAGAGAATTAAGTCAGGAACACAGACTTGGAAGGCATTTCTCATTTCTTTCTATTTCAGGTCTCATAGCCAGCTGCTCTGTTGCTGGACTGGCCTCTGTAGGAATGTTCCATCTCACTGAGCATGGTGAGAACTTCAGTTGTGACAAGCATGTGCAAACACAAGCCCCCTATCATGTGATAGCACCTTGCCTGTCTTCATTAACTGCTAATGTGTTAATTAAGTCAAGAGAAGCCATGAGGCAGAAAGGGATCATTTTTTTTCCCTCAGCAAAACAAATGCTACTGGAAAAAGACTTATAGATCTATTTTTAGTGACATTGTGCTGCGATGCACAGTGTTGGTGGTTATGGATACAAGATGAAGTGCCAAGTTCAAGGGTCTCAAAAAAGCTTGAGAGATGAGGCAGGAACTGGATATTTCAGCAGAGTGAGAACATATAGACCATGTAAGGAGTTATGAAGGAAGAGGTACAGGGAGAACAATAGGTCGCGGGCAGAGACTAGCTAACTTGGTCTGTAACAGGCTGAATGATATGTATTTTAGGTTACTGAACATTATGTTTTTCTATCACAGCCACTCAACTTTGTCACTGTAGCATGAAAACAGCATAGAAAATTGTAAATGAGCGGGCATAACTGTGTTCCAGTGAAATTTTATGTATGGATACTGAAACTTGAGTTTTATATTATTCTTTTTCAAAATTAAAAAAAAATGCAGACATTATTCCTAATTCACTTGCAAAACAAAACAATCTGCTGGTGGCAGTTTGTTGACCCTTGATCTAGAACTACATCTATGGAATGGCAGATTGCAGAGAATTGAGCAAGGCTGGGCATCAAAAAGACAAAAATACAGCTGTTGGAAGACTCAATCTCTGTGGGTATCAATTTGTCAGGTTCTTGCCTCAGTCAGAAAATGGGGGCCCACACTTTACTTGGAAGTACCTGCTAATCCTTAAGTGCAGCCTTGACTATCAGGTTTTGTAAAGGGACACAAAAGAAAATAAAGATACGGAAGTATAAGTTCTGGTTCTGGCAGATACTGACCTATTTTTTCTAAAATGTTTTCTCTCAAAGTTACAATGTTTCCCTCTTGCACTGGCTTTGATCTATCTCCTTTAAAAAGAAAAGAACTTTATTGTTGTCTTTGTGTCTTTCTGAACAAATACCTGGAGCCTTTGCTAAAGCCCAGTTTGTACTAAAGAAGGTGGGTGCACCCTTGGATTTCATATAAAGAGCTAAAAGTAGTTTGTGACAGTCTCACCCAAATGGAATGTTATTGAGCAGACTCTCTGGTACACGCACAAACACATACATATAGACACACATACGTGCACATACACACGCTGACTATGCTCAAATGTCTTCTATTGTTTAATCCCACTCTGAAAATTTGTGCATCTCTCCCTTATTTGCATAAAATATCTGAAAATGTGTGTCACTGAAGACAATGTCAAACTTAGATAAAATCAAGCCCTACCACCTGTTAGCTGAATGACACTGAACATATTATTTGAATTTTGCCTACTAGGCATTTTTTTCAAATGCATTTGATAATATCTCCTAGTCTAATGATGTAAACATTTTCCTTATTTTTATTTTTATTTTATTTTTTTTTAAAGATTTATTTTTTATTTATTTATACAAGCATTGGGTACAGTCAGAAGCGTGGGAGGGTGAGAGAATTCACCAGAGCCAGAGCGGGGAGCAGAGCAGGCAGAAGGACCGAAGTACACTGCTGAGGGGAGCAGCGGGCGGCAGGAGAGGTCTGCGCGCCATGTGGGACCCTCCTCCGGTGGCCGGGGAGCAGCCGGGGATCGAACCGGCGCTGCAGAGGCTGCAGGCAGCTTCGCAACCCAGCACTCAACCGCTGCACCACCGGGGAGGCCCTTCCTTATTTTTAAATGTTTGAAAATAAAAATTTTAAGTAGGTTTAATAATTTTATATATGCTAATATGTGTGTTTTAAATCATTTAGAAATACTTTTTAAATATTTCAGTCTTAAATACAATTACATAACACATTAATATAGTGTACTTCAGTACATGGATAGAGAGAGAAAGTATCTTCAGTGACTTCTGATTTCAAGAGTTTAATTTTGAGTGGGAACAGTGTTTAGCTAAAGGAACACTGGCTTTAAAGACAAGGAAATAGGACTTGCATTACAGGCCTGGATTCAATCCAAATTAGCTATAAGGATGGAAAAGTTGCTTAACATTTCTATTACTTCATCTTTAAAAATGGGGATATTGAGCCTAGCTCCTATCACAAGTTTATTTTAAAACTCAACTGACAAGATGAAAAGTGATAAAAAGTAAAGTACTATGCAAATGTCTTGACTCATTGGCATCATTTTCTCCCAGGTGGCACCCAGAAAGTTTGCTCAAAAGTTCTTGGGATCCAGTTTGGAAATTATTGGTAGAAAACATCAATTAAAACAACAAGTTTTCAGAAAAAGATAATGGTTTATCAATGGGTGAAATATATTTACTGAATTTTTCTACATGTGACTAGGAGACCAACTTTACAGCTTTATTAAAATTCAAATGGCACCCTCAATGTTCAACAACTAGATTTTCAGTTGTCATGAAATAAGAGATTCTTCTCATATAGTCTAGAAATGTGTATCTACTAATTTTCTTTGCATTTATTAATGCAAAAAAAAAGTTTGAGTCACTTAAGTACTTGTAGTTTGATGTTCCCTTTTGATCTGGAGAAAGCAGAAACAATGTCTCTGCGTGAATCATGTGGGGAAGAAAATTCCTTCTCAGCTTCTAAAGAAGACTAATTTTATCAGAGTAGTCAAGCAGTTAGCTGAACTAATTACTCCCCTGAAATGACATCTCCTGACTGAACACACTATGTGTTTGAGTCCAGAGGACTGATATACTGCTGGCTTGACCATCTAGCATCCAAAGCCACCACCAACATAGTTTAAAACAAACAAAAGCAATTAGAAGAGAGGTTATAGTCTGTGAACGCAGCGGTCAAATTCAGTAGGCTGATCCTGTATGTGTGAACTTCCTCTCTTCTAGTAAGGCCAAAAAAGTTTGATTTGTGAATATAAGATCCCCGGAGTTGACTGCACCAAGCCATTAAATGAAGAAAGATTTCTTTCTCTTTCACATCAATGGAAGGTCTCCTACTATAGTTTCTGCTTACTTGTATGAGGAAAAAAGTGAGACAAAGAAAAAAGTACCACATAATAAAGGAAAAAGAAGCATTATTTTCCTATTAGTGAGGTTTGGTGAGTGAAACTGTTTAAAAATATTCTTTCAAAGATATCTATCTGGTAAGACTTCACTGCAATTGACAGAACAGAGGTTATATTTATATACTAAGATGACTTATTACTAGAAAAAATCTATTATTTTCTTGAGAATATGCAACCTCTTGGTTAACACAAAGGATGGTTTGAAATAGAAGATCATCCAAAGGCAAAGAGAGAGAGAACAGATTAACTAGATTCCTTGAGGTATAAAGCAATCATTCAATTCTAACTCACTCACTTGATGTATGCAAAGAATGCAGAGGAGATCAATGTGCCTGGAATATTGTGGCCAAGTGGAAAAGAGAAAATAGTGAAGAAGGAAGACCCATGTCATGCAGTGCATCAGATGCCAGATAAGGAGCTTGGATTGTGTTATAAATGAAAGGACATTTTCCTTTCTTGTTTGATTCCTTTTTATTTGCATTTTCAAATGGAAGGAATAGCATTGGGATTGTGCTTAGTTTCAGATAACAGAAACCTCAAAGAATATAGATTACATGAGATGAAAGTTTATTTTTATCACATGCAAAATGTTTTGAGCTAGGAGATCTAGGGATGTAATATGACTCCACAAAGATGTCAGAGATTCAGTTCCGTTTCAACCTCTGCTCTGACATAGTATTTGGTACACAGTTGTCAGGCTCCAGTCAGTACATGTGCATTCCGGTCACCAAATGGTTGAAAGGGTAATGAAAAAGATTTAAAGAACACACATCGGCTATTATTAAAGAGATTTAAAGAACACACATCAGCATTTTAAGAAAATTCAACACAACACTTCTAACATTTCATTGGCCAGAAATTAGTCACATGACAACATCTCATTGTGAAGGAAGCTGGGAAGTGGGAGTTTATTTTTGTACCATGTGCATAGCTAAGAATTGGGGAGTTTTGTTATTAAGAACAAGGGCCTCCCTGGTGGTGCAGGGGTTAAAATTCAGTGCTATCAAACTCTTGCCCCCACTGTGGCATAAGTTCCATGCCTGGAGAGGGAGCTGACCTGCATATGGCACAGCAGCCTTCTCCTGTCTCTCCCGCTGCTCCCCTCAGCAGTGTATTTCAGTCAATCCACCTGTTCTGCTCCCCACTCTGTCTCTGGTGAATCCTCTCACCCCCAGCCCCCACAACACTGGCCTACACCCCAGTTCTTGTATGCATAAATAAATAAAATTAATCTTAAAAAAAGAACAAGAAGAAGAGAGGAAAATCCCAAATGTTAATAAAGCATATAGTCATAATACCTGTTCAATTACTATTTATTTTCTGTCTTTCTGATTTGGTCCTACTTTCCCTAAACTGTTTTTTCCACTCTTACAATATGTTTGCCATGATTCTGTGCCTATATTTTATTTGTCAGATTGATACTATGCTAGGTTTTGTCTATACAATGCAAATAAATAAATACTTATTAGAGTAGACCAAAATTTGGCTCAAAAGTGGTATTTCATGTTTCACAATATATAAGAAGAAACCAGACACTTAAGTTATAGGTATAGTCATAAAAACTTCAATGAGAAGTATAAAAGTGAGATTAAGAGTATTTTTGATTTAGTTTATATTGCATATATTTAATTTGTCTTTGGTGTCATCAGATTGCTGTTCAAACTTCTCCCACTACTGCCTCCCTCCATGTTTTCCCATAGGTGCATATTACCCCTTGTTCCCTCTCCTGAAACTTGGGAGCGCTTAATCATTTCTCTACCAAAAGCTGTTCTCTTCTTTATTTTGAGAGCATGATTAAATAAATGATGGGTGACAGCTTAAAGTAATTGAATTCTAGATAGAAAACAAGTATGAAATATTGAGCATGGTATTCCAGGAAGAACAGCATGGAGGACTTTCAGCACAACTTGTTCATGAGACTTAGCCTCTCTATGTCAGAGCCAGGCTACATTTGCTGTCAGGACACAGGTTGTCCTCCCCCTAGGTCTGAATCTCCAGATCAATTAAATGAGGGGATTGGACTCAATATTACCAATTTCTTAACTCCAACGGGGGTACAATTTGCATTGTATCCTAAGTTACATTCAGATGTGGTGATCAAAAAAAGAAAGGCAAATGGAATCTCTGGAATTGGGCAACACAGTGGTCCTAGATAATCTCTACTATGTGACAGGTGAATGTCCTACTTTGAGCAAATAAGGATTTATATGAAAATTATCAACTAGAGTTTTGAATGCATTTATTTTGCTTCTATGTGTTTTCCTATTACTTTTATAAATTAAACTGGTTGCAATGCAAAATATGATCTGTTTACTGAGAAAATGCTGTAACTTTTATTCAATTGAGCAAAATGGTAGAGGCTCATGATCATCAATTGTGGTTTGTTCAAGGTAAAGATGAATAACTTTATTAGCCATGTGCTATGTATCATCATCATCATTATTATTCTAGGCTGTGAGCAGAGGATTCACGATTCCTGAGCAATAAGTAAATATATGAATAGAGTTTACAGTTGTGATAAAATAAAACTTACAACATAGTTTATCTGGCTTTTTATGGAACACATAATACGTATTGTGTTGCACAGTAAACAGATATAAATTGTTAGCTGTTCACTTTAAGGCTCATGATTAAAATTACTTTTACAAAGACAAATAGTGTTTTTAGTTTTCTTATTTTATTTGGTCTTCATGTATCTTGAATCAACATCAATGGAAGTTAGCAATCAGGGAATGAATTCAAAATGGGCTATCTATCACTACTTAAAAGTAGAATGGATGAATTTCTGAATTCACTATATCTTTTGCTACAGTAATAAGCAATGGGATTTTTTTTTTGTTTGTTTCAGAAGCAGGAGCAAGTTATCCAGAATTTTGGTTAACAGGAAATTCATAAGGGAATGGTCTTAAAGATTGAGTGTGTCTACTAGAATATGAAATTTAAAAACTATAATAATTATATTCTTTACTATACCTGTTAAGTGTTAGGATTCTTTGGTAAATTAATTTGCTGTATATTTATAAGTTGTGGGTGGTACTTGAAAAGAGAAACCCAGTTTTGTGGATGGGCTTTATATTAAAAATATTTGCTGCCACCTCCCTGTGAGAGTATATTTCCTCATTCCACTGAATTGGGGTTTAGTCATATGATTTGCTTAATCCAAAGACCTATGAAGGAAGAAGTGATGTCTGCGACATTGGACCATAACTTTATAAGCACTGTAAGATTTCCCCTTGCTCCATTTTTTTTTTTTTTGTCTGAAGACTGGCTTGTTACCTATATGCTTCTTAGCCTGCATCCCAGAATGAATATAACATGGAAAAAAGTCACATACAATCTGAGCAGGGCAGATAACATTAATAAGAAATAAGAAATGCTAGCAAGAGTGTGGAGAAATAGGAAACTTCATATTCTGTTGGTGGAAACATAGATTGGTTTAGCTTTTATGAAAAGCAGTAAGGAGGCTCTTCAAAATATTTAAAATAGATACACAGTTTGACCCAGCAGACCCAAAGAGCACAAAAATGCACATTTAAAGGGATACATATACTTCTATGTTCACTGGAGTGCTATTTATAATAACCAAATTAGAGAAACAATCTATTGCTCAATGACAAGGGGTGGATTTAGAAGGTGTGATATATACACAGTGGAATACAATTCAGCTATAAAAAAGCTGAATTCTTGCCATTTGGGAAATCATGGATGGCAGTGAAGGGGATTATGCTAAGGCAGAGGAGAAAAACAAAAGCCAGATGATTTCACTCACGTGCAATATAGAGATACAAAAAGGTGCAGTTAAAT
The DNA here is from genome assembly GCF_964194135.1 of Talpa europaea. Lineage (NCBI taxonomy): Eukaryota > Metazoa > Chordata > Mammalia > Eulipotyphla > Talpidae > Talpa > Talpa europaea. Next base: position 46,802,792 of record NC_140072.1, read on the forward strand.
CTAAACCAAACAAACCTAGAAATATAACTGTGGCATAGAGCTACTACAGGGGGAGGGGAAGCGGAGGAGGCAACAAAGAGGGCTAGAGGCCAGTATTCTGTGTTAAAGGACTATGGGTGCTTCGGTGTTAAGTGTGGTGTGAAGACACTCATCTGAGAAGGGGTGAACCTATCTATCCCCCTACATTTTATACAGTGTTTTAAACCAATGTTGCCTCAATAAATAAGTAAATAAAAGTGAATAAATAAAATTATATAAAGATGAAGCAAAATAGATGCTCATATAATGTTGTTTACAAATTTAAATACTAAGATATAAAACAAAGTGGTGGATTCAGCCCTAGAACTTAAGGAACTTAAGGGCAATCTAAGAAGAAATAACATAAATGCAAACACAATGTGAAAAAACCCACACAAAAATAGAGGAGAATTCACACTGTGTGTTTTAAAGCATGTGTGTGTCCCTTTGCATGTTCTAGTTTGTTGTAGATGTGCTGGAGTGTGGGTTTATATCAGATCTCAGGGGTTCAAATGCCGACTTTGCCTTCTGAGTCTCCTCTCATAAAATAACTCAGATTAAACCATAGAGCTGATGTAAAGATAAATATGAGTAAAGACAAATAGGATAAATAGAAGAAATAAATCTTTGATGTGAACCTTTAAAGAAAGTAGATATGAGATAGAAGAGTGAGCAGCATTTCAAGTGGATTAACAGAAGGGAGGACAGAGAAATATGTGAGTGAATATGGGGGGATGCATTCAGAGCAGGGTGCTTTGGTCTTTATGGGGAAGTGGTTGGAGGGAGGCTCCATGCCTAATGCAGGAGAGCATGGGAATTATGGGGAAGGAGCAAGAATACCATCTGAAGAGTTAGACTTGCTATATTAAGAGTTAGACTTGCTATATTAAGCCAGAAATGAGGAAGCCAAATGTAGAGGCCAACTGGGAAGAACATTACCTGGGATGGGTAAGCAAAGTATGGGCACTGGCACAAAGCAGAGACTCTATTCCATCTTTAAAGTGCAGTCTCTACTCAGCTCTGGATTTACACACTACCTCAGTATAGCCAGGCCTAATTTTCAGAAGCATCCAACAATATGGATCTTTATGTGGATTTCCAGAATTTTTCATGCTCTTTTACCCCTTCATAGCTTTAGGCTTTTCTTCTGCTACAATACACTAATCCTCCTTTTTCTTTGGCTTAAATCCATATGTCCCCCAATACACCCCACAAATGTAGTAGCCACAAATATTGTCTCCATGTCTACTTCCTGAGGGATTTTGTTCTACTTCTTACACACTAGATCATAATCTTGAAACGAAGAACTGCATTAGGTTACACACTTCATGGGCCCAAGGTGTCAGCACATCGTCTCTGTGGGGAGCCGCTCCCTGGAATTTGCACCACAGCATCTCCTGAGCAGGAGCACCTCATCTTTGTTACAATGCCCAGCACAGTGAGTGACACAGAAAAGTGTCTCTGTGTGCATCTGACTCTTAAGCTGTGGTGGATGATCAGTTTACAGTTCCTCTCTGCAGTACAGAGCAGACTGAGAGGAATAAAATTTCTTTTCAGATTAAAGAAAAATTGAGCTTAATTTAGTATTAAAATCACATTTAAAAATACTCTTGAAGATCATTAGAAAAATTACCAATTCTCAAGTCACAGAAACAACTATTCATTTTTGTTTTCTCATCTTTCTCTTAAGTGAACATAGCACTAATTTTGGAAGGAAGTGTTGTGGTAGAATTCATTTGAGAGTCAATTTTGATGGGCCGAATCTATTCTAGAACATGAAGGCTAATGATAATTGAAAAGTATTATAAGATAAATGTTGGCAGATTAATCACATTTAATTAATCCTAGTCACTTTTGCAGTGTTAACAGAGTTTCTCTGTGTCCTGTGTCACATTCCTTTAAGGATCTCACATGGTACTGAATAAGTGGTTTTAACTTTTAATTAACTATTGGTAGCCAATAAGGCAGAATTGCCAGTATCTTCCATCTGCCTTACTTTGTCTTTTAAAGTATATCTGAATACCAGAAAATTTGTCATGCTTGGTTTATATTTATTCAGTAATTTAACTTTTTAAAAAGGTTCCCTTGTTCCATGTATTTTGGATATGATTTAAAATAGCTTCTAATTTCAGTTTTATTTCTTATTGAGATAACCCTTGTTTATATGATTGTTTGTTAATTAGAAGTACAGGATCTTCCCTTCAGATGTTATCTCATCTCACCCACCACCACCATATTGGTGTCTACAACCATAATCCACAGACCTCCTTCCCCATCTTGCTCTCACCCCTCTACCTCCTCCTCTGGTGGCCTCTGTTTTAATTTCACTAATTGATATAATCATTTCCCTGAAATTCAATTATTTCCTGATTAAATCAACTGTCTCTAATCTTGCGATACTAGAATTCCTATAATATTAAATACACTTAGCTGTCATTCCATAACAGATCTGATTAAAATACATGTGGGTTTTCAAAGTTGTATGTCAGTTTTAAAATTTTAGAGCCCATATTTTTGTAAAATGAAGTAGGATTATGTGACTAGTTAAAATTTCACCTACAATAAAGGGTTTATCAATTGTCCATATTGCAATTGCAGCAGAATATTCACTTTTAAAAGTATAGTTTCTAATAGACCAACATTACTATCTATACATGAAGCTTTTAAGCTTTTAGTTTGTTAAAGTTGCATTATTCTGCCACACATAAGATGTCTATCCATTTTGAGACCCTGGGTCTCAGAGTATGGGTCTTTGGGTATGCCTAGGTATCTATTTATTTGTTTTTACAACTATATAATTCTTTTTTCTCCCAAGCCATGTTCTTTTATATTATTTTATTATAATAAATAATTTCAGCAAGGTAGCAGTTTAAAAAATCAGTTTACAAAAAGCAATTGCCTTCCTACATGCAAATGATGAACTGAAAGAGAAAGAAATCAAGGGAAAAAAAAAACTCTGTTACTATCACAGCAAAAAGAATTAAATGCCTAGGTGTAATTAAGTAAAGGAGGTTAAGTACATGTTCAATGAAAACTATAAGGTATTGTTAAATGAAACAAAAGAAGACATAAAGAAGTAGAAAGATATTCCCTGCTCATGGATTGGAAGAATCAACATTGTTAAAATCTCCCTTTTACCCCAAGTAACATGCAGTTTTAATGCAATCTCTATCAAAGTTTCAATGGTGTTCTTCAGAGAAATAGAACAAACATTGCACAGCAATGGAATAGAATTGAGAGCCTAGAAATAAACCCACACTAATATGGATAGTATACATTGGAGTATACATTTATTTTAATGAACATACAGCAATTTACATATAATTATAGTATTTTAAAAAATAAATAGTACTTGAGATATTATTCCACCTACCAGCTCTCCCTTACCTCCTCAGAAACACAACCCTGTAGCCTAATGCACTACCTATATTCTCACATGAATATACTCTTAAGTTGTAAAACTGTCCCTATCTAACTTGTATTTTCACAAAGAAAATATACAATCATTAAAATTGATATTCTATTTTAATTTACTCATTTGGAATAAGAAGTTTGTATCTACCTGAGGTGACTAAGTAATTTTTTAATCTGTCTGTCTATTCTTGCATATTGTATACTTTTTTTCAGTTGAGCCCTTATTGTTCTAATTATGGTTATTTTCATCTTTGTCTCATGATTTCAAAATCGGTGCCACCTTATCATGGTACTTAAGTTTGCTTCTACAGGATGTGATTTTTCTTACCTTTTAGTATGCCTTGAAATTTTTATCTGACCGTTTTATTGATCAACAGAAATAGAGATAAATAGGACTTTCATATGAATGTTGTTAATTTGTCTAGGATTTGGACTGTTTAATGTTTGGTGTAGTTGTAAGTGCCAGAGTCTTCAAATTATTCTAGTGTCCTTATTGTTGGTTATTCTCTTAAAATCTGCTTCCCTAAGAGTTCCTTCTCAAGTAGAATCTTCATCTTTTACCTATTTTGGCTGTAATTCACTGTATTAATACTGGAGCCCTATCAGTATGTGCAAAGAGGTGGGAAAGGAGAAACATTCTATAATCTTATGACTAAACCTCTGTGTTGCAGTGAGAATTTCTTGGCAATCCATGTGAAATATATTTTTATTTTCCACAGAAGACCTTTGAGACAGGTACTGTTATTGCCACACATGTTTTTTTTTTTAAATTACATTTATTCTTATGTATATATTTTACATTATTGTTCATTTTTGTACAATGTTTGATTTCTCCTCTCAGGTGTAGTCCTCATAAAATCCCACTACCAGATCACCTGTGAGCTGTCGCTATAGTCTCTTGTCCTCTTCCCACCCCAATTTTAATACTTCTTTCCCTCTCCCCTGCTTAATGTCTCTGATTTATAGCTTGTCTGCTAGTTTTGTCTTATTGGCACCCATGTTTTATTGATGAAGAGACAATAAATCAGAAAGGTTAATTTATCTGAGATTATAGAATCAGTAAATGGGAAAGGTGAGCTTTGACTTCATCACTGCCTCTCTCTACGACATGGTCTTGACTTTACTAATATTTTAACTTTTTTTATTATTTTTTTTATACAAGAGCCAGGGTACAGTCCAGATGTGCAGGAGGGTGAGAGGATTCATCAGAGACAGAGGGGGAACACAACAGGCAGACTGATGAAATACACTGCTGAGGGGAGCAGCGGGCGAGACGTCTGCAGCACCATGTGGGTTGCTCTGAGGCCAGCAGGGATCGAACTGGCCCTGCAGAGGCTGTGGACAGCTTCACAGCACTGTGCTCAACCAACTGTGCCACCAGGGAGGCCCTATTTTAACTTTTTTAGAAGAAAAAAATCTGCTAGTTTCCCTTAATCAGATTTTTAAAAAATAGATTATTTTAAAAAGATTTATTTATTTATACAAGAACCGGGGTACAGGCCAGATGTGTAGGAAGGTGAGAGGATTCACCAGAGATAGCAGGGAACCGAACAGGCAGACTGACTGAAATACACTGCTGAGGGGAGCAGCGGGTGAGACAGGAGAGGTCTGCCTCGCCATGTGGGTTGCTCCCTGACTGGCCTGGGATCGAACTCGTGCTGCAGAGGCTGTGGACAGCTTCAAAGCACTGAGCTCAACTGCCTGAGCCACCAGGGAGGCCCCCTTTAATCAGATTTACCCAATTTTTGTTATAATGCTAATTAAACCTTCGTGTACAATGAACCATTTAGTTAACTCCTTTTTCCAATAGTTCTCACTCAGCTACAGAATGAAATCAGAGCATAATTTAAATACAAATAGAATTATAAAATTGACCAAATTTAATAATTTTGACTACAGAAGTGAGAAAATGATGCTGCAAGGCAATTGAGCTTTCCCAGAATAACAGCTGTGTCTATAAAGCATATCACATCTCACACAAATTATATTTGTTTAGTCATTGGAAATAAAGAACCTCATGTTGGTCAAACTTTTATGGAAAGGAAAAAGTCTAGAAACAGAATCTAGGCTCACTAGTGGCTTCTGAAATGTTGACCCTCTTTTCCTGTGTTAATGATGTTGCTATTTCTGATGATATGGCTCATTTATAATTAGCCGGAACCATTTTTCATTTCAGTTAATCAACAAAGTATTCTCCACTATTTGGAACTGAATTTTCGATACCAAAATTCAACAATACTAAATCAAAGATGATGTCTGTATAGCTTTGCTTGAAATATTATTTTTATATTTATCAGAAAAGAAATAAAAATCATTATAGTTTACTTCCATTTAAGTTCAATTACTCTTACTAAAGGAGAAGGGGAGTGAAACAAAGGGACATTTGATTACTCTCTAATGCTATTTTACTCATACATGCTTAACTTTTTATAGAAGAGACTAGTAATCCAAGTATCCTTGACATTCAAATACCTCCTTTTCCCAGCAATATCGGCTCCAGTTCCTAATCTAATTCTGGCCAAGGAAGGCAATGTTTTTGACATTTTAATCTCTATATGTAGCTCAAGTATAAAATTTGCCCTGCTGTTAAAAGTTAGAGGCCTACAGTAGTATGCACTTACAGAGAAGTTCAGACAATTAGAGTTTCTGAAATTTACTTTTTTGCCAAATCAAGATAACTTTACATCTGCTTCAATTTTCTAGGATTTTGAGAAGTATAAAGAAAAATAACACTTATAATTTTCCAGATACTATACTAAGAGATTGTCATACAGGGATTGACTTAATACTCAAATAATCATGTAAGGTATTATAACCTATTATTTCTATTTTCTAGATAAGCATATTGAAGTTAATAGAAAATATAGGTGAAAATGATGGACAATGGTGGTCCATTTTACTTCAATTAAAAAAAGACCTTCCCAAAGCCTTAAAATAATCACTACCATGAATATATGTAATCTTTCCTTGGGACATGTGGGCTGGACAATGTCTACTGACTGGAGACCAGCTATAAAATAAATAAATCTACCAGATCCATAAATTGGTTCCTCATTAGAACTTGACCATGACCAGCAAGCACACAAACGCTCATGCATAACACAGATTTCCTCTTTATTGGACATAAATGTCACTCCTAACCAAGACTGGGTTGCCACATTCCTATATTGCTTATTAAATTGACAATTAGCCTTTCAAAGACCATTTTTTGATCGTGTTTTTGTTCCTAAGCGTCACACAGTATTGGCTTTCTGTCTTGTTCCATTGGCCAAATCTGATTATCAAAGGAACTGATATGATGCTAGATAAAGCCCAGAATGTCTCCCTCCTTCCCCACTGCCATCCAGAGTAAGCTTTCCTTTACTCTCTATATAGAGATATTTCATACATTTAAAATTCTCCCAGTAACATTTTTTGATTTATGTCAAAGTATTTGTTTTTAGTGATCTTTATCACCATATTAGTCACCATAATGATGTTATTCAATTATAGATTCCTGTATTTCTTAATTTGGCCAGTCTGCATATCTCCTCTTACTTTTGTCTACTAGCTTTTAAATTAAAAATGCATGTGCCTCAGAAAAGAATGACAGAGTGCTCGCTTCAGTAGCACATATACTAAAAAAAAAAAAAAAAAAGAATGACAGAGACGTTCAGGTTTTCACTATGAGGTAGAAAAAGCAACCATTTTATATGTTGTAAATGCTGATATTGTATTAGAATAATAAGGGGAAAATTTTTTTAAATTATTTATATATATTTTACATCAGGTGTAGTTCCCATAGACTTTCTACCACCAATTCACCCGGGGAACCATCACCATAGTCCCCTGTGCTCTTCCTTACCTTCCCTCCCCCCCCCCCCGCCCTCTCCGTTTGTTCCCCTCCCAAGAAGGGGAATTTTTTTGAGACTTTCCTGGTACTCAAAAAGAGAATACTTTTAATTATTTAGTTTATTTATACACATATTTTAAAGATGGTGTAGATTTTTTAATTGTATAGAGATACAATGTAATTATAAATTCTTTGGGAGAGAGTGATAGTGGCTTTATTACCTCACCAGGCAGAATTGCTTCAGGTGAAACATTTACAGATGTTTTTGATTATATTTATTCTGGAAGAAGTTGTGGTAAAGACTACGAGTGTATAGCTCCTTCATTCTTTTTAAAGACCTTCTGGAGGTTGGACTTTTAAGATATTTCAGGAACAAGAGTAGAAAAGCACCTAGTATTTATCAGCAAAGATAAATGTTTGCTACTGAAAAGAGCTAACATCCTCCTGAATATAAATCCTCTTTCTTGATTCAATTTCCTTCCTTGAAGTGGCTTCTTTATATATCTTGGTAGGTTCTTTATTATCCTTCAAAACCCTGCTTTCATTTAACTTTTTGCTGAAGCCTTCTACAATATTCCTCTTCCTGCAAATCATTATACATTCATTCATTCATTCAATAAAATTTCCTAGATTGTCTAACAGAAATTGTGGCTATTAATACCAATAAGACTTAATTTCTATCCTCCAGAGATTTATAATCCTAGTTGGAGGCAAATCACATATTGAAGAAAATCAAGTGCAATAACTATCAAAGTTTCTTTCAGAGAAGACTTTGTGAAGGATAAGGAGGTCATAACAAAGGTAAGAACTATTAGCTGCCCTTGAGAACTCACAAAGTTGTCATAGAGAAAGTGGCATTTGTGACTATCATGAGGCATGTGTACATTTGACTAGTGTAGTTGAAACTGCTTTAGCCTGTTTGTGTATTTTTTTGGCTCAGATGTCAATGGAACTGGCTCCTTAACCACGTTCATGGCAGACTGTACATGTTGGAAATTAATCACACCCTCCCAAGCAGCTTTCAACCATAGACTTATGGTCTATGATTGGGAGAATAGTGTGTGGCAGAGTTTTAATTACAGGACTTGGTGACTACTACCATACTTCCCTTACCCATGGGTGAGATAGCTCAGTCTACCCCATTGATTGGGAGCTCCTCAGGGAGAGTAAACTCCAGTTACCCACAAGAATAACTGGCTTTAGAAGATAATTTATTAGCTCACATCCCTTCCCTGTCTCTTCTCTCCATTTCCCTATTTATCAAATTAACTACTTGCATGATCTTATGGGATGGTTTTTAAAGAAGTAAATTTAACTCTCATACAACTGCAAATTGGATGCATACAAAATATTTTATCTAATGTAAGGAGGGAAATGTAGGAAACAGCTAAAATATTACAACTGAATCAAAGGTAGGATTCACAGGTAAGATATAGGATGCTTAGCTAAATTTGAATTTCAGATAAACAACTTATAATTTTTTGGTAGACCCCAAATATTATGGCACCACACTTATGCTAAAAAGTGTTTATGTTACGTGATATATAAAATGTAAAATGATATACTTATGTTAAAAAATTGTTTTTTGAAAGTCAAATATATTTGGAATATTGTTATTTTGATTTGCTAAATATGAGAAACTTATTGAAAGGGTAATTCAAACTACAAAATATAGCTGTCAGATAAGGAATCTTGTTTTTTACAAGTAGATGCAAAACTGGCGGAACTGGTGAATATCTACAGGGCTATAATCAGTTGCATTCCAATTCCACAGGACACAATCTATATGTACATGGACAAGAGTCATTTGCATTACTAACAGATTTCTATAACTTTTTTTTTTCTTGGCTACAATGTTTATTCAAAAAAGTAGGTGGATCAGATTTCTATAACTTACTGAGTTGCAAAATAGCTCAAAGACAACAAGAAAGGTGGAGATAAAGTGTCAGTTTACTTTAGGCAGCCTGCTCAGCGGTTATGTTTTTTTTCCAATTTCAAAGACTTATACATTTTCCCCAGCAATAGAGAATATTGTCTGAGTGTCTATTTATGAGAGAACACAAATTAAAAAAATCTGTTTTGAGAATTGATGAGGTGGTCATTCTAGAAAATAGGATGAATGATGGTCCACTATAGAAACTGTGGTATATATCCATATAGAAACTATGTGGTATATGAAAGATTTTATTGAGTGGTAGGTAAGAGTGTAAAGATAGGTTGAAAGATAATTTCAGGCCTGTGCACCTTGTTGAGGGCTTGGGCTACATCGTGTGACAAACCTGAAGCTGTTGAAAAGGTGATTTGATTAAATTTATAAAGATCAACCAATTAATGCAATAGAATGAAGGCTGGAGAGCAAAGATATAAAACTGAAGGTGAGGAATCAGGTGGAAAAGGCAACAGATAGAAAGATGCATAGTGAAGAAGAAAATAAGAAGAACAGTTAAGGTAATAGAGTGAGCAGGGATGATATTTGATGAGATGTGGGGGTTTAGTCAGAAGGGTCAAATGAGGATTTATTACAAATCATTGCTTCAGGAATGGTTGCTCTGTTAACAGAGTAGATTATCAAGTTCATGTTCAAAGATACGGAGTTCAGTTTTGGATGTTTAAATATCTTTTGGCAGGCAGCTGGACATATGGTTTGGGATCAGGAGAACAGTCTGGTCTAGATATACAGATAAGGGAGTCTTAGGCACAGGTTAATGAATGAAAGTTAGTGAAATCATTGATCAGAAGATGGGTAAGGGTAAGACCTTAAAGGGTGTGCACAGGTAGAAAACACAGCAAAAGAAGGTGAGATATTTAAACACTAGAAGAACTAGGAGGGTGTGCACTAACAGAGTCCAAGGAAAGCAAGGAGAGCTTCAGGAAATAGGGAACAGGAGAGCATGGCAAATGCCAAGGGAAGGTACACTAATAGGAACAGTCCATCTCTATAAACATGATGAGTGTTGTTTGTGAACAATGGGACAGCACTTCTCAAAGTATCTGCTGAGATAGTCAAGTTCAGGTTTCCATGTCCAAATAAACTTGGGGGACATTTGGATATCATATTTCCCTCTTTCTGACATAAACATAATATAGATAACTCTGAGAAATTCTGACATATTTCTGCAAAACCAAAACCACAAAGAAGCGGGCCTCCCTGGTGGCACAAGCGTTTAAGCACCACACTGTGAAGCAATCCGCAGCCTCTACAGCGTGAGTTCTATATCCAGCCAGGGAGCTACACACATGGTGAAGCAGACTTCTCCTGTCTCACCCACTGCTCCCCTCAGCAATGTATTTCAGTCAGTCTGCCTGTTCTGTTCCCCACTGTCTCTAGTGAATCCACTCACCCCCTTACATCTCTGGCCTGTACTTCAGCCCTTGATTGCATAAATAAATAAATCTTAAAAAAAAGCACAAAGAAGGATATGAATGAACATTATTTAATTCAGAAGCTCCCAATCAGACTTTATATCATGAAATATTTCCTGTGACCTGTTATTTGTTCACTTATTATGGAACATGTAGTTCTGGGAAAGATACACTAAAATTAGTAAAGAAATAAGAATAATGGGGAAAACCACTGGCAGATAAAGAAATGTAGACTGTTCAATATCAGTATTAACAATTTATAATTATTGGTGCATGGTCAATATGCCAGGGCCTCTACAAATATCATTGTATTTAAACTTCACAATGATCCTGTAAGATGGGTATACTTATTTTTCCTTTAATAATTATATAAAAAAATTAACTTGCCTTAAATCATATGACTAATTAATGGCAGACTCTGTCACTGAACTCAGGCATCCTAACTTTTATCCATGACGCTATCCTTCCTCCCAAATATTTCTGAAAGTTATTCAGAGAACAACTCAAACTACTACATGTAGATATCAGATAAGGAATGTTGAGAAATGCATATTCCAAAGCTTTTGGAAGAATACAAAAAAGTCACCTATAAAGTTGAAATTGGAAGGAAGTAACACTTTGTCACAATAATCAGGTATGATGTATTCCATCTTCGGGCTTGGCAGGCTATGGCTCATGATCAAAGGCTGACCTGTGACCTGTTTTTGTTAAAACTGTGAGCAAAAGATTTTTAATATACTTTTAAGTGGTTAAAATAAATGAAGGATAATGAAAATTACATGAAATTAAATTGTAGTGTCCATAAAGTTTTATTGGGACAACCAGTCCCATTTGTCTATACATTAGCTATGAACGCTTTCATGCTATAATAGCAGAATTGAGTTGGATCATACAGAATGACCTGCAAAGCCTTAACCTAAAAAGTTGTCTGGCACTTTACAAAGTTTGTTGACTTCTGTTGTATAACAGGAGGGGCAGGTTCTCTGGAGAGAAAATGAGGGTGGAGGCTTAAAGGTTACATGTCATAGAGGACAGTCCTATGGTCAGATGATGCAAGACTTGAAAAAAGGAAAGTGTACTATTTGGTTAATATCAGCTTATTACAAATACTGGCATGACATACCAACACACAAGTAGGCATAGTTCAGGGACATAAAGCAAAAACCACACAGGACAGCAAAAATAAAGGGGTGGTGCAGACTCCTTGCAGTTTCAGGACATGAGAATCCCAGGACAAAGCAAGTTTAGCAAGAGGGAAGAAGAGGAAATATTCCCTTACCTAAGATATCCAGTTTCTTCAAAGAGTTGCTTTGCCCCAGCTCACACATATGTAAGGAGAATAAGTTTTGCCTGAGTGTTTAAAATGTGGAAATGATTGTAAGGGACAAGGTGAGGATGAAAACTAATTGTATTTGTATAAACCAAGTGGAAGTGATCTCAAGGTCTAAAGACAAGGTTTTTATCATCAACTTAATTATGGATCTTTATGTTAATGCTGATGTTCATGGTTTTCCTGTATTAAGTATAAGTTATTTTGCCAATGAATAAAAAACAGGATGACCAGTCAAAGATAAGGCTCTGTGGTGGTTCTAAATGATCTAATTAGAAAGAACAAATGACTTCAAAAACAGAGTGAAGAATTAATTGAGAGCTCCTCAGAGAAGACACTCCTTTCAGTGTATCAAAATGATTTTACAGGGCCTCCCCTGGTGGCGCAGCGGTTGAGCGCTGGGCTGTGAGGCTGCCTTCAGCCTCTGCAGTGCTGGTTTGTTCCCCGGCCACCAGCCAGGGTCCCACACACACACACACACACACACACACACAAAAGACAAAATGATTTTACAAGTAGTAAAGACATATAATACAATAGGCGCAGAAGACCTGGAACTTATGATTAAATTGCATGTCGTTTTTCCTAAGAAGAAGGAGAAGGACTCGGAATGCTTGAAATTGGTAGGACATCAGAAAGGATATTGGTAACATTTGGAAGGACATCAACCAAGGGAGGTTTTAGTACCAATTGAAATTTCTGTGTCCAAAATCCTAGGTCTTCTCCCATCCACCATCACCCTGAGTCTTGGACATCCTGACATTAGTATCTTAGCAGAACTGGAAAAAGGTATGTATGGAGTATGTGTAATGATAGTAGAATGAAATGAAGAACAAGTGTCATAGCATCTGGATAAGGCAGCAGGGAATTCTCAAATTCATTCTATGAAATTGTGCAACTTTTTGGCACCTCCCTTTCAGATCATAGTATCTGTCTTTCTTTGAGCTGCATAGCTTGCTGATTTTGATTGCCTTCATGTAAATCAAAGCAAAAAAAAAAAGACTAATCAAAAAAATCCTGCATTCCTACCCCTTTTGCTCTGACTCTAAGATGACATCACATTTTATTAAGATTTGGAATTGGATGGGCAGGTCTCAGTGGGGGAAAAAATTCCTGTTAGTCCTGGAAGGTGAAGAAAATGACATTCACATATCAATTACTGGTATGTTCACAAGGATGGTTGCCTGTGAAAACTGACTCAACAAATTTGAGATAACTCAGATCAATTTAAAAGCTATTCCTGGAACATTTGTATGAAGTAGCCAATCAGGGTATTTAATGGAGCAGATGGGCTCTTAGAATGTGGCAAGTGGCATCTGGTGACAAGTGTCTACTCTCTCTGACTTCTAGTCATTTAAATTTTAAATTGGGGCAGAGGAAAAGTAAAAAGATGCAAGCAATTCCCTGGTTTCAGAGAATGTTGTTGATTTTTTTCTCCATTCAACAGATGTTTCCTTCAGTGATGCCTCAGCATGGTCAGCAATCCTGATTTGAGATTAGCAATATTGATTTCCAGGGTAGTCTTTATGGGCATTGAAATGGTTTTCAAATGGGTAGTAGCATTTAGTCTCTATGTAAGGAAATTTTTATGTTGCTCAGGAAAAATGTCTCATTGCCATATTTAAAAACCCATAAAAGAAAGGCCCAGGAATCACTTAGAGCCGCTGTTGAAGTTTTATTGTATATATGCCAAGGCTGGAGTTGGCTAAAGGTCTGAGAGTGGGAACCATATTTATTGAGATAAATATTGGAGTAAAAAAGTTAAAATCAACTGTCAAAGAAAATATCCCATGGACCATTTGCAGTGATGATGTATTTGTCCCTTCTGACCTGATGGAGGGAAGTCATGCTTCATTTCTGCCACTACCTTACACTTGCTAAGTAGATGATGTGGGGCCAACATTGCTGTGAGACTGACTTCTCCCAAGAATAGGAAGATAGCCTGGAGGGGTCATGGTCTACGAGAGTGAATTCAGAAGACTACCTCCACTGACAGCCTTCTAACCATGTACTTTTTCAATAAACCATTGCATTTACAAGAAAGAGCATCAATCATGTAGTTTGGACATTCAAATTGCTTTATAAGAATTGTTCAGGAGAGCAGAAACATTTGACAGGTGTTCTTATCAAGGCTGGCAAGGAATCACGTTTTTGGAGGTCAGCGGGGTGGAAGTTGAAAGAGATTTCAAATGGACAGATATGGTCATTGTTGGGAGGCAGGTCACTCAAAAATAAACCTTTCTGAATCAATTAATCTTCTGTATTTTTTTTTTTGCACATATGAAGTTAGTTTCATTCAGAGAGTATAGAAATAACTCAATGTATATTTTACAGTGACTGATATAACTTTCCTCAATCTGGTGACTAACTTATAAAATCCACAATGGTGATTTGTTCAGTGTTGAATGACCAGCTAGGACTGGCCCTTGGCTAATTTGCAAGATAATGGTTAAAAGGCGATTAGTGTCCCAAGTAAATCTTGCCTCCGATAAGCCTGGGGCAGAAAATGTCAGGACTACATCCCAGGTTATATTTTGTCTCCTAGGTGTGACTAGCTCCTACTGGAGTAGGAGGAAAGGTTACAAGTCTATGTGTGTTTTTCCTCTGTAGAATGGTGTTGGAGGATGAGGGGGGATCTTTTGCTCTGTGTATTTTTGTCTTATTTGATTTTTTTTCTTGCCAAGGACATGCATGTGTTAAAAAGTGAACTGGTATCCAAACACTGAAAGACCTTTGTGTTCTGGATGAGATGTTCTTTGCAGGATCAAGAGGCTCCTTTTGTTATTGGTTTATTTATTTATTTTTTTTTGTCTCTCTTTTCCCTACTGACCATGAAACTATATATGCCACCAAATGTTCTTAAAGGAAACAGGAAAATGTAAATGTACTCTAAAATATGGGCATCAAACATTCAATATCTAAGCAATATATAATCCTTAATTTTTAATTGCTTTGGGAAACAATTTTTCATCCCATATGTGGTTTAAGAGAAATAAATACATTGAAGTATTACTTATTTGGAAATAAATCAGCTCAAACAACTAACTGGGCTTGTGAAATACTGAGAACATCTTTGGTGTTGTTGACGTTTTCTACTCCTATGTGCTCACTCCAATTCTTGTCTTTTACTCAGTTCCCAGTACTGGATATTCTAAAATGACTCAGATACAAATACTGCTTTGTAGTTTACTTCAAATTAGCAGAAAGTAAAAGTTTAAATAAGTGCTATTTTGAAATAAAAAACAAAGATCTGTTGGGTGGAAGGGAATGGGTCTTTGTGTTAAGGAATATTCAATTGATAAGCTGCTTTTTCCTCCCTGGAATAGTTATTATTCCCACAATGATAACATGCCTAATTTCTTATAACAATGAAAATGATTAAAATTAAAGTTTACAGTGGGATAGCAATAGCACTGGGCTGGTTATTGAAGTATCTGATGCAGTTTCAGCTTTTCTATGAGACAAGTTGGATCAAGCAGGTTGTTGGCAATCATTAGGCTCTCCTGTCCGTCCCCTCTTCCCTCAGCTGTAGCCAGGAGGGGGTGCTGATATGGGTGAGTCCAAGACTAAGCATCATCACTGGGCCATTGAAATGTGCTTGAGTTAGTGATCTGCTGAAGGGAATGGGTAATGTTCTGAGCCCTTGGGTTGAGTGTTCATCTTTGGAACCCTTTGGAATTAATTTCTGTGACACCTTCTTTTTGTTCCTACATGTAGGTAGTGAAAGCCTCCCAGGTCTTTTTCATCTTAGAGGGAAGGGCTTAAAGATCCAAGAAGGATTGTAACCTCTCCCAAGGAAAGTCCTACACCTATAGGTCTTTAGGTGAGACCTTCTCTTTCTTCCAGTCTTTAACGTGGAGTTTTTCTCAACATAATATGCAAAGTTTAGATCAGAAGATTGAGAGTTAGGTTTGGCTTGGGAGGAAAAGAGTAGACAAAAACAAAGAGATGGCTTTTGATTTTACTTTTCAGTTTATTCATTTTGGACCAAAGACTTCTTCATAATAGTATGGAGTCTTGACTGATCAACCAGAAAAATTCAAAATTATTTGAGGAAAATATCGCATTTAAATAAAATTTAAATTTGCCTGGAACATTGTCTTTTTATTTTCCTTGAGAAGCAGGGGCAGAGACTAAAGAATCATTGAGAATTTAAGCTTCCAGAATGATAATACTGGCCATTTTTAGTTTTGTTTTTTCCAAAAGAAATGAGATTGGATTGGCTCTTTTTTTGGTCTTATTTTTTTTTCATGTTTATTTTGTTTTTATAAATATATTCATATATAATTTTTCACAGTAGAAGTACCAAGGGACTGATTATAAGAAAATGCAAGTGTTCTTCATTTCAACTGCAAGTCTAGGGATCGCCTGCAGGCAACTCAGGGGATTAGTACATATGCTTATATAGTATTCATGAGATGGTTCACTAGTTAATGGATTAATTAAACAAATATTTGTTGAGTGTTCTGCTTGTAATGCTGTCATCTATTTTATGTCTTAATCTAACTTACTAAATTGAGGCTGTTGGATCCTTAAAGGGTTCAAGGATGATTTTCAGAAGGCCACAAATTTCTTGATTAATATGCAAACTTTTTATATATGTGTATTTAGAAATATGAATTAATAGTTTTGATAGGATTTCCAAAGTGATTGTTGACCTTAGGAATATATAAGCAATTACTTTAAAATCTAAATTCTTTAAGGACACAGGCCTTATATATATTTTTTCCCCCTGGTGTTTGTTAGTATGAAAATATATACAGCCCAAATTCCAGAAGTGTGTATTAATTCAATATAATATGATTTTATTGAATGCCTACTTTGATTCAGGCAAAAATGTTTAGATGCTAGACAGATAAGGTAGAAAGTAAAGAAGTGGGAACGGAGGGGAACTTCTTGGGGAGCAAGTCCCCAATGACCACCCACTGAATCAGAATTTTAGGGAGAAGGGTAAACACAGTTAGATGAACCATATGCATGTCTCTCCAGGTGATTCTGTGGGATCTTACCCCTATCCAGGTTTAAAATCACTAGCGTGGTAGAAGAGACAGATAAACATTTACCAGATAGACTTCAAGACAGAATGAACTTCCTTCTGAGAGAGGATGTCTAACATGAAGTGGAAGTAGAGAAATGTAGGTAAATTTCAAAATATCCATGACTTTGAACTAGATTTTGAAGTATGAGAAAATTTTATGAAGAAATTTTATGAAGAATTATAATGACTCAACTTGAAAATGCTGAATATGGAAGTTATGCTGATGGAGAAAGAAGGGAAATAAAGTTTGATTTTCTGCTGTGGCAAAGAGAATATCCAGATAAAAGAATATGTATGATAGGAATCAAATATGTAATATATTTATAATACAGAGCTACAAACAAAGGAATATGTAAATCAATTTACCTAAGTTTGCTGACAATACCTTCAGAATGTTGTAGCTCTATCCTAAATTCATCCTCCTTTTGTTCATACTCAAGTCTACAATAAACAGAATGTATAGTTTGACTCAAACAAGTATTAATAGATGGCATTTCCAAGAGACAATTCACTATAATCAGTATAAATTTTAAAAACAAAGCACTGACATTTATCAAAGCTTCTCAATAATAATAATAATAATAATAATAATAATCTTATTATGAGAAAAGTACTTAAGACTTCTGGAATATTCTGATAGGGCCAGGATTTGTCATTTCAGCTGACAATTCAGCTTAAATGATTTCTTGTATCTTGACCATTAACTGGTATTTGGCGAAATGTAATTTCTTTGGGAATTCTGCTCAAGGAACTAACTATTGAATATTGTATTAGCTCCCTGTGGCTTTTGTGACAAATTACTATAAAGTTAGTGCCTTAAAATAGAAATTTATTCTGCCATTGTTCTGGAAGGCCAGTGTTCAAAAATCAATGTATCAACAGAGATTTATCCCTTCTGAAAGCTTGAGGGGGAAAAATCTGTTCCTTCTTTTAGGCACTGGTGACTGATGGAATTCTTTGGTTTGTGAATTTATCTCTGCTCCATATTTTCTCCTCTCTGTTTCCATAATATGTCTGTTAAAACACCATTCTCCCCCTCTTATAAGGACACATAATGGTGTTTCAGTTTCACTAATTTCTGGCCTAAATTTTATTTTTACTTTTCTTTTGCTTCCTTAGGATTAATTTGCTCCTCTTGTTCCATTCTCAGGTGAAGGTTTAGATTCTTGATTTTAGATATTTCTTTTATTTTATTATATATATTCAATGCTATAAATTTCCCTCTAATTACTGCTTTCACTGCATCCTACAAATTTTGAAAAGTTGCATTTTTATTTCATTTTTCTAGTTATCTTTCTGCTACTGTTTCCTGTGGTCTAATGATTTCTATGTTATTATACTAATGATAACTTCAAATATTTCTGATACTATCTCTTCCTGGTATTTCCATTACATATACATCATACCTTTTGTAATTATTCCACAGTTCTTAGATATTTTATCCCATTTTTCCATTCATTTTTCCCTTTCGTTATTTGTTTGGGGACATTACCATTCTCATATTCAAACTTACTGCTTCTTTCCTTGCTCATTTTTAACTTACTGATGAGCTTATCATCAAAGAGATTTTTCATTTTTATTACAATATTTTTAATTTCTAGTATTATTTTTAATTCTTTCTTAGAGTGTCCATCTTTTTACTTGTATCACTCATTTGTACTTGCATGTTGTCCACTTATTCTGCTAGAGATATTTCGTACATTAGTCATAGTTACTTTTGATTCCTTGTCTGATAATTCCAAAACCTCTGTCATATACGAGTCAGGTTCTGATGCTTGCTTTGTCTCTTCAGATTATGTGTGTGTGTTATAAGTTCTTGTTGAGAGTCAGACATGATATACTAGGTAAAAGGAAATGAGGAAATAGTCCTTTATTGTGAGGGTTTATACTTATCTGTATAGCAATAAAGTTCATTTACTATTTACTATAACTGAGGTATAGTGGTGTAGTAGGCAACAATTTTCTTTAGTGTCCTTGTTTATCTTCCTTATAATCCTGAGTTTCCCTAGAGACTCCTTTTTAATTAGAATCTAAAACTTAACATTCTTTCAGCTGTTATACAGGAAACCTATTGGTTACTGAGGATAAGTTATGGGAAAGGAAAATTATTCTATAACCCTATTACTAGTCTCAGTATTTTAGCGGGCTTATGTCCCTGGTCTGTGTCTTTCACAAGTGTCTCTACCTTATCTCTTCCCCTCTTAAGTAAGACAGGAAGTCAAGAGGGTTAGAGATGGATAATTCCCTTCCTCCAGGTAGATAGGTTCTGATAAAACCTTATGTGGTTAGGGTCTGATAAAATTCTCCCACCCCTCTTATTATGCAAAAGGGCAGGTTTATTATTTTTAAAAAGGAAAGGATTAAAAAGATGCTTGCACAGATGCAAGAAGGCAGAAAGAACTATCTCTGAAAGGAAAAGGTTTGTTTTTTTAAAAAAAGCCTGTGTAGTCACAGGCAGGCAGGAGAGCTGCCGTTGCCCTTGAGGAAACACAGTTGCTAAAGAAAACTGAGCACTCTGGGTTATTTGAAAATTGTGATTTTCCCTTTTCCTCTGAAATAAACATGAAGGAATTTTTCTATTATTGTCACAATCCAAATTCGGTGGAGCTTTTGGAGGTAAAACTCATGAAAGTATGGGAACCCCCTTATGGTTGAGCCCCTAGGACTTTCTGTTTTTTATTTCTCAGTAGTGTTTCATTTCAGGCAATTATTCATTGTTCTTTATGTGTTTCTAACAGTTTGCAGCAGAAGATTCTGCTCCTGCTAAGCCATGATTATCTGCATTCAGCAGTCTCTCTAGATTTCCGTGTGGTGGTGTACTCTGTGACCTCAGGTCCCAGACAGATCTAAGAGGAGTTGCTGATTTTCTTGTTGTTCAGCTTTTTTCCTTATTGTAAAAACAAAAGTGATGATACCTGTCTTTTTTATGACAGACTCAAAACTAGGTTATGGAAATCCACATTTTAGAGATTATAGAATGGGTAGATTTTTCAGGAAGAAGAACTGCATGTAAAAATCCTTTAGGTATCTTCCAGAGCTCATTATTTTTTTCTAACTTTAATGACTTTTGCTCCATAAATTCAGGAAATCAAAGTCATGGTAATAGTTTTTGATATTAATATCTTTAATAACTTTAAAGTTTTGAAAAAATATACAAAAGGGAAGGGAATTAGTCTGGATATTAAGCAAGAGGGTAATGCTTTAGTCTCAGCTCATCACTGATGTTGTGGTTTGCAAAACATTACTTCGATATTATCTGAGCTTCTTCACCTATAGAGTTAGACTGTAGGTATAAATTAATAGTAACATTCTGCTATTCTAGAGGATAATTCTTTAAATGACTTATAGCAAAGTGTTGCCTAATTCATTGCTCACAGTCTTGGTTCTTATACATGAAATACTTTATTGGGATTAAGCAAATATCTATTTAAATGTCAGTAGTTGATCCAGGTACTGTATCTGGCAGCCTTCCATTTTCTAAATGGAAGGGAGAGTTCTTGCTGGTGCTTCCATTTATTTTAAATGTAAGAAATATAGTTCCTGGTGGTTAACGCATCTCCTGAAAGCTAGGCAAATGGGTGTCATTTGAGTAAGATAGCTTTTGAATAGCTGATTAACTGAAAGGGGAACAAAAGCTACAGACTGACTTTCAGCACTTAATACTCAAATTCTAGACTTTGCCAATGAAATCAGTTGGAACAGGAAGTCTCAGTCAGCTGGCTATTTAGGCTATCATGCTCAAAAGGAGCAGATTATTTACTTTACATTTCTGAATATATTTTGTATGAATTCACCAAATAGACTTCTTTTGTTATTACATAGGAACAGAATGATTCCAGTACTTCTCTAAATGCCAAAAATTGACACTTGTCCTGTATTTTTATCTTCTAATCAATGAATATATCATTTTCTCAACATCTACGGCATGACAGGTACTATTTTAAAATTTGGAAATATAAAAATAGAGTTTACAGTTTTGAAGAAGACAAACATCCTGGTGTGGCAGGATCCGTTGAAAGTGATACTTTAGCTAGAGAAACTGATTTGAGAGTCATCAACATATAAATAGTAAACAAAAACAGGAATGTAGATAAACTCTTCCAGAGAATGGAGCTTTGAGAATCCTCATTAAAAGGTTTTTAATAAGAAGAAAATACTCCTGAAAAGAAAAATTTGGTAAAAAAAATTATAGATTTAAAATTGTATCTCCATTTGGATTCTATGGGAAGCAGATCCCAAGACAAGGTGTGGATATAAGGAATTTATTTGGTGAATGACCCTAGCAAGTACCATCAGATAAATGAGGAGGTGGGTCAGGGAAGAGAAGATAGTAAAGTTTGACTTATGGAGTAAATCAAGGTTATGAACAGCTAAAGCTTCTTTTCATTGTGAAACAATTCTGTGAGCCAGTGTAGACCAGTGATACTGAGCTGTCTTGTCTGAAGGGTGAAGTGGGTGAAGTGTTTGTTCATCTATTGTTGTTAGTCATTGGTTAGGGGTGGTTCTCAAGGGTTGTTAATTTCTTGGCTCTGCTGGCTCCAGTGGTCAGTGAGAACTCTCAAGTGAAAGAGTCTGGGCTGTCATGCATGGAAATATTAAGTGCCCAAGTATTATGGATGGAATATAAATACCCATCTGCCACAGTTTAAGTGCCATGAGAACAAAGGGAAGAGAGATTTTGGGAAAAGGAAGTAGTAAATAGTGTCAGAAAAGACCAAGAAATCCAATAAATTAAAGAACTGAGAATGAGTGCTAATCCAAAAGAAAGTTGCTAATAGAAATGGAAAAGTAAAATTAATAAGTAGAGAGTAGAGATTAATAAAAAAATAGCAAAACAGTAAATGACAGAGTACTACATAGCAGTAGATGGAGTGAGGGTTTGTATAACTATACCAAAACTAAAAATATACCAAGATGAGTTAAATAAAACTATAATTAAAAATAAAAATACCCTTTTATGATTTAATTCATGTAACAACTTATCCACGAGACTCTCCTTGAAGAGCTAAGTTTGACTTAAGTACCACATCTTTTCTTTTCTATATACCCTCTGCTCATTTTTATGATGTGATTTAACACAGACTCCAAATTACTTATTTCTTACTTATGCAGGTATGGTATCAGGCACACAGAGAAGTTAGAGCTCGATCTGGTTCATTTGAGCTATAAAGCTTTGAATTACTTTGTACCCAGCAATCTTAGGACACATGAATAGAAACTAAACCAGCATCCTGGGGAATATAAACCCAGTCACTCAGTGTCCATCCCAAACTGAGGTTAGTCACATCTTTGATGTTTTCTCCTGACATATTGAGGAGCTGTTACATTGCATTCCATCATCTGAATACAGAATAACTTCTTTAGAGCAATTACATTTTTTCCTAAACAGGCTCTAGATGGAGATATTCATCTATTGTTTTTTGTTTGTTTGTTTTCTCAACAGTGAAGATGAAAATATACTCAACAACTTAAAAAAATTAAATTATTCTTCATTTAGAAGTGACTTAGAATGTTATTTAAGGTAGATAAGAGATAAAAATATTTTTGAATTATTAATCCAGGTAAATTATTATAGTAGGATACTGGTGTATGTTATGCCTTTCAATATATGAATATTTTTTGAAGATACATAAATTGTCTTTTTATCTGAACTAGTTTTAGTCAGAAATACAAAGGAATTAAAACATTTCCATTTTTTTTAAATCTGTATTTTATAAACAACAATGGGAATAGCAACATCAGTCCACACAAGGCAAAAAGCAAATTTTCAAATGTTCTTCCATAGAATTTTAAACTTTAGGTAATGGTTAAAGAATTATTGTCATTAGTTTGAAATGCCATAATCATATGTGCATCAGTTCCCAGCACATGGGCTATTCTCCACCCTAAGTGCACAAGTTTAGGGCAGAAGAGGAAAATAAAACAAAAATTAATATGAAACCTAGCAAGAGACATGGGGCAATGGAAGGACATAATCATCTCCTGACACAATGGGAAGCGTTGACCTCTCTGAGGGTCTGTTTCCGCCGCTGAAAATTTTTCCTCTTTGGCTTATCTTGGTACTGACTATGGTAGGCAAAAAATGATTGTGACGAAGAGACTTGTCAGGGCGGGCTCTGGAGGGGTAGGGTCACGAGGTTGGAGGGTGGGAGCCTCTGCCGAGCGCCTGCAGGATGAGGTGCAGGTGCCTCACGGGGGTCTGGCTAGGGGTCCTGCTTGTAGCCTTCTGCACCGGGCTAATCTGCTATTGGGTAGCAGAGGAGCAGGGCTGGTGGTTCAGGCCCCTGGCTCGCACCTCAGAATTTGAGACACAACAGACCTGCGCCCGGCCCCTGGCTCTGGCCATGCAGCGCCATCCACGCTTCCGGCAACTCTTCGATCTCTCCATGCCGGTGCTGCTGTGGGACCGCCTCTTCACCCAGGAGCTCTGGGATCGCCTCAACCAGTTCAGAGCGCCCTATTCCTGGCAAGGTCTTCCCATTCAATCCATTGCTTCTGCCCTGAGACTTCTGAACAGCTCCCAGAGCGCAGAGTTACTCCCTACCTCCCAGGGGCTGCGTCCAGCTTGCGCTCGATGTGCCGTGGTGGCCAATGGAGGGATTTTAAATGGCTCCCGCCAGGGCCCACGCATCGACGCCCACGACTTTGTCTTCAGACTCAATGGTGCAGTGATCAAAGGCTTTGAGGAAGACGTGGGTACTAAGACCTCCTTCTATTGTTTCACTACGAATACCATGAAGAACTCCCTCGTGAACTATAAGCACGTGGGCTTCACCTCTGTGCCACAAGGAGAGAACATGAGCTATGTCTTCATCCCTTCCAGCATCCGTGACTATTTGATGCTGCAGTCGGCCCTTCTGGGTGTGCCTGTTCCAGAGGGTCATGACAAAGGGGACATGCCTCAAACCTATTTTGGACCAGGATCTCCTCCAGGTAAATTTAAGCTACTACATCCAAACTTCATCCACTACTTGACAGAAAGGTTTTTGAATTCCAGTTATAGTACCACAGTCTCCAAAGGCATATACATTCCTAGTACTGGGGCCCTCATCCTGCTGACAGCTTTGCATACCTGTGACCAGGTTAGTGCCTATGGATTTATCACAAGAAACTACAGGAAATTTTCTTGCTACTATTTTGACAGACACAAGACACCACTGACATTTTATACAAACCACGATCTGCATCTTGAGGCCAAGCTCTGGAAGAACTTGCACAAGGCTGGCATCATTAAGCTATACCAGCGTTGATTCCAAAGGTCCTCAGCCTCTGCATTCTCCTTGAAAAGCTGTGGTTCTCATTCTCTAATGGCGCAAACCTCTTTCTTTTCAACCTATGAGAGGTGCAAGTCTCCTCTACCCTCCCCTTCTTCCTAATTTGGGATATATGCCAACTGTAAGAGGTCAAATGTTAGGCACCCAATGTTGTGTTCAACTCTTCCAAGAGAACTCCCTTCCGGTCTTAGCTAGACAATCCAGCTTTAGCAATGGAAAAATGATTAGATTATTCTAAAAATGAAAGATACCACTTTCAGGAAGATAAGATGTACCCTCAGTGAGCAAGACACAGGCATACCTTACACTAGGCATCTTAAAACCAGGATTAGGAACAGTTGAGCCATTCAAGCCTTATCACTTGAACAAGATCAACCAGTAATTCAGAAGTTTAGATGCAATGCCTAGTTAAAATCTCTCCCACTCACTATGTCAAGATTTCACAGAACAGTACAAAGTAACTCTTGAGCAAGTCACGGATAAGTCTTAAGAATCTTTTGAAGATGTTAATTTTCTGAAAATATTAGCTTGATTCTACCCATGGACAAGGGAGCATCTTATCTGATACAGTGGGAGCATAAAAAAAAGTGGAAGAGGAAAAAAAACAACAAAGTAATTTGGCATTAAATAATTCCATAATGGCAATTATTTGTTTTTGTTTTGATTTTGCATTGGGGGAGTGGAGAAAGCATATAAAATGCAAGTGAAAGGCACGCTTAGAATTCAAGAGCTATATGAGATTTCTTTGTATTTGATGGGATCCTCAGTTATACTGAAGACTGCCACTGCGGTAAATTCCATTACAAGTTTATTACCACCTTTTAACAAAAAAGACGGCATAACTGGCAATAAACCCTCAGTCAAATTATGATTTCTATTAATTTGAATTGACAATCAGTTCACTAATTTCAGACAGATTAGAACTTCACCTTCTGGACTTTTATTGGAACTTGGTTGTTCCCCAGACTGATTTAAGGTCTCATCCAACAGGTTATCACCATATAGCACATTCAACCAAATCTTAAAATTTAATACGTTGGTGAGTAGTAACATTTTTGGACAGTTTCATCTGCTATACCAGGAGGTTAACTGACAAAATACTTTCCAGTGGCACATTTGCCATGGAGAAGTCACCAAGGGCCAGAATTTGACCTTTAGTTCTGTGGCTTTGGAAGACATATTTCATCAACACATTGAACACAAGGAATGAATGAACTCAATAACTAGAACTAGGGGACTAACGTAAGTTAAGCTAAAGCTATAATAAATTTACAGAATAAGCTGATAAACAAAAACTGTGACAATGTTGTAAAAATTCTATTCAAAGAAAGCATTACAATAGCCTGTGAATGTAAACAGAGTACCCAATATATCCAGGCTAGTAGATGCTAAATTCCTAGAAATCAGAAAGTTGTGGCTCTAACACCTTGATTTGTTTTCCTGACCTTGAAAAGCCAGTTCAGTTTTCTGTCCCTGTGTTATGTAATCTGCAAAAGTGATTGTGAGGGAAGCAACAAAGGTGAAGTTGTAAGGACAAAGCACTAAAATAATTAGACACAGGAGATTGGCTGGTTCAAAGGAATTTGAGTTTCCTGAAATTCCAGTTGGTGAGATTGTTCTTATGATTTTTAAGTTGGTGTTTGAACTTCTGAGTTGGGAACAATTTTCTATTTTTAGGGAGAATGCTTGGAAGTGGAATAAAATTTTCTTCCTACTTCCTCTAGTTTGATGCTAAGTCAGGACAAGGAGGAATAGAAGTGAATTGCTTTAGAAAAAACTGGGCAACCCATGTGCAAAGTCTAAGTGTATTGTTCAAATGCAGGGACTTTTTTTTATACTAATTTTCTGAGAACCAATAGATAGAAGGCTAATTTTAACTGTTTCAGATACACACACATCCATATCTGTTTCATTACTGTGTAGTGTACTTAGTATCTACTTTTCTCAGCAATGTGAATGATAGACTAAACATTCCCCATCAGCTAATGTGAACTGAGTCCATTACCCATTCATGGCCCACTGGCTCCATTTATTGCCTAAAGATCTCCAGGGCACATACTGAGTTTTCTCATTTTGAGTGACACTCACCAGTCTCTGTTTACTTACCCATGGGCTAATTTTCTATCATCATTTTGTGTGGGGTTTTTTTTTTAAGATTATTTATTTTTACAAGCAATGGGTACAGTCAGAAGCACAGGAGGGTGAGAGAATTCACCAGAGCCAGAGCAGGGAGGAGAACAGCCAGACTGGTGAAATACACTGCTGAGGGGAGCAGCAGGCATGGGACCCTCGCCGGCGGCCGGGGATCGAACTGGTGCTGCAGAGGCAGCGGGCAGCATCGCAGCCCAGCGCTCAACCGCTGCGCCACCAGGGAGGCCCCATTTTGTGTTCTAAAGAACATTTCCAACTCCTAAAGGCATGCATGTGGTCACATTGGAAGTTTTATAAAATTGTCGAGGAAAATGACATTAAGTTTTGCTATTTACAGTGTGTGTGTGTGTGTGTATATGTGTGTGTGTGGTGTGGCTTTTTTTTTTTTTAAGATTTATTTATTTATTTTTACAAGCACTGGGTACAGTCAGAAGTGTGCGGGAGGGTGAGAGGATTCACCAGAGCAAGGAGCAGAGCAGGCAGAAGGACCGAAGTACACTGCTGAGGGGAGCAGCAGGCGGCAGGAGAGGTCTACGCGCCATGTGGGACTCTCGCCCGGCGGCCGGGGATCCAACCGGCACTGAGGAGCTTTGCAGCCCAGTGCTCAACTGCTGCGCCACCAGGAAAGCCCTGGTGTGGTGTTTTTATGGTAGTTTAAGGCAAGTGATACTGATATTGAAATAAGCCTTTCAAATAAAGGTGGGGAAAAGTCCTTTGAGTAGAGGGCATGGCCAATAATGAAATAAGCAGGAATTAGAAGAGAGAATGGCCAGAGATCTGGCATGATTCCATGGCTATGTGACCCAGAATGTAATTCCATGGGGGCTTGCTTTGAACTTCTAGTACAGATTCACTTAGCAATTGCATTTTTAGGAGAACATTCCTGTTCCACGGCTGCATTAATGTGATGTGCAGAATATTTAGGTAAAGAATATGGATATGGAATCAGATAGACCTCAATTTGAGTATGGCACCAAAAAGTAATAACCATGAAACCTTGGATAAATTTTTTCATCCCCCGTAATGTGTCTTGTGGGACAACATTCAGCTCCTCTGATTCAGGATCACAGCACCAATTCCCCCAGGTGAGGTCAATGTTGGTGTCTGGAAGCCCCGAGTCCCTGAGAACTCCTCTCAACCCAAGGAGCTGCCTCACCCAAGGTTACATTTCCTCTTTGTGGGAAGCCTGTCATAATGATTGTTGGATGCATGAGTACAAAACCTTTCTCCCTTGCCTTTACTTGAAAAAATGTAAAGGACTTTATATTTTCAAAGAAGCAAGTGTTTCCTATGAGATCATTTGAGTCTTTGTTGAGACTAATTGCAGTTCAACTTCTTCCTCTGCTCATTCCTGCACAGATGGCCCTCACCAGTATCCTTACTAAATGCAAATATCAGACTATTTTTCTTAGTACCTACTTGTAACCCTTACTTGAGTATTTGTTTCTTTATAATGGTACTGACCACTTCATAGTTTTATAGATACTTAAAATGGGATAATTGATAGAAAGCATCTCCTATACTTCCTGACACACTAAGTAAGTAAAGCAAGGCATGCTGTTGTAATTCTTGTAACAAACTGGAGGAAATCTTTCTTTCCCAGGTTATTCTTCCTGCCATCACCTTTTCTCATTCATATCATTCCTAAACTTCTCAAAGAGCCGTTTGTGTCTGCTATAGTCTTGCCCCTTTTCAGTACTATTTTGAACTCATTTTAAGCTGTCTTGTTTTTTCAAAAGCTTCCCTGTCAACACCCTGGTTTCCTCATGTGGAATAAAACCTAAAATTATGGCTCAAGGTAATGTGCCCTTTGATATCTGGGGCAAAGCAGGAGTATCCCAAATGACCTATGCTCACGTTTACCTCTATACGCTGCTCCCCAGCTGACAAACCCACCTTATCATGAGATTCAAAGCATTATTCCTGCTTTAGTTCCTTGCTAGTCAGTGAAATTATTCAACCAGCCAAACGTAGTCTGTTATCAGAAATAGGAGTTACACAATACAAAACAAAAAACAAAACAGAAAAATCCCTCTTGTTACTGCAAAATCTGTCTCCTCTGCCCTAGTTGTTTTGCTCTGTTCCCCAATACAAACTCGTGCTGTTTTGTGTGTTTGTCCATCCCGTGATCCATCCCATGACCCAAAGTGAGAATTCATTCCTCACTAATAGGGTGAGGAGGAAATGATTTAAACACTCTACTAAAAGAAAATTTTCAGCAGCCCATTTCACTTTAGAAATTTGAATATCTGAGATAAGAGGTATAAGCTGTGCTCCAGTCAGTTCTAAGAGGTCTGTATCTGCAATAGCATGGGCACATCAACCACATTTCAACATTCACTCCCTTCTTCACTTCTACAGTTCTTCTGTCCCCACCAGGCCCCTGACTTTCCTATCAAATCCATAGATGGGCACACATTTCACATTTGAGTGTGTAAGACTTCATAGGGTTATTGAGATCAAGCACAATGAGCTTGTTCTCTCGGTCATCAAATTCACTCCCAGCTGTCAAATTCAACTTTTAGCAAGGATTTGTTCTTTATTTCTCACTCACTTAAATGTTTCATTTAGCCCCTGTAAGATAATCACTCTCAGATATCTATTTTGACTTCACTCCTGAGGGGCAGTTTCCTGTTTTCCAGCTACCAAATGGGTAATTTGTATGGCTGTCCTGCTGTGAACTCCTATTTTACATTTTAAACGTATTTACCCCCCTTAAATGCAAGTATTTTTCTATGATTGACTTCTTCCTAATAGCCGCTTTCTCCACCTACATTTCCCAGCCTCCTTGCATGTGGTTGGAGCCATGTGACTAGTTTGGCCAATGGACTACAAGTAGAAGTAGGAGGTATAGCCTCTGAACCAGGCAATTAAGAATCAGTGTCTTTCTAGTGCTTTAGGAACTAAATGTTCCAGATGGCATAGCTATTAGAAGAGTGTCTGTCCCACACTAGAATTGACCAGAATGTAAAATATTCCTTTAGAGATTTTACTTACAGAAATTTCCATATTTATTTGTTACTGAGTTTTATAGCATCTATTCTGATTAATGAGACTTTTCTAGCTGGGTGCTGTGTCAATCTGGAGCCGTCATGCACCCAGCAAAGAAGCAGCCACTCTGCCACAGCATGATATCTGCATGCAGAGATAGGACTGCAGTGTGCCTCATCTGATATTTTTTCTTTATTTTTTTCTTAAAGATTTATTTATTTATGCAAGAACTGGGTACAGTCAGAGGCACGGGAGGGTGAGAGGGTTCACCAGTGACAGAGCAGGGAGCAGAACAGGCAGATGGACTGAAGACACTGCTGAGGGGAGCAGCGGGAGAGGCAGGAGAGGTCTGCCACGCCATGTGGGTTTCTCCCTGGCTGGCCAGAAATTGAACCCACGCTGCAGAGGCTGCGGACAGCTTCACACATGGCGCTCAATCCGCTGCATCACCCGGGAGGCCCTCATCTGATTTTTTAAAATGAATCCACAAATCCAGATTTTCATGTGAAATCTCTCAACTTTTAAAAATGGACTCTAATTTTTTAATCATTATTTGGCTACGCAAAATGTCTGTGGGCTATATTCTAATGGGCCACTTGTTTCCAATTCATGAAATGAGTGTTCTTTAGCTTGCTCTCTGCTGTCGTATGCTACCAGCTTATAATCTGAGGAAACACTATTGCATCCTTTGGGCAGGTATTCATCCATTGGCCCAGAACAATATTATAGAAGTACCTATTTCACTGTATCATAACTGTGTTTTTAAAAATAAAGAAAAATCCTATACAATAATTTCTTATTTTCTACCATAACGTGCTTTAATTTAGTGTGTGTTTTTGTTATTCAGAACCTCCTTACTATAAATATATCTGGTCTTTAAAACTCTATACTACCTACCTTGGCAACCTTGCTTTCACATAAATGTGTCCATTTATTTGTGGTTGCATATCTTTTCTACCATGTCCGCCACAAGGTGATCGTCTTTGTACCCTCTGCTGAGCCAAATTCCGTGGGTCCTGAGGCCTTAGGGCTACTCAAATGAAGCAAACTTCCTTTATCACCACTGCTTTCAGGAGACTATTTTATTTAGAATATTTGAAGCATTTATATCTTTTAACACATTAGCTGCTTTAACTACATTATCACATATTAATGGTACTATTCCAAGTACATCAGCATCCTCTCTCAAATTAGAATGAGGGCAGGCAGGTCTATATCTTAACTCATGCCATGTCTCTATCTCTCAAGGTGCTCAGAGCTATTCTTTAGCATTAGGTGGTGATTTTTCTTGTCACGCACTGATAGTGCCCAAGACTGCATCACTCTAATTCTGCTCCAGCCCCAATCTACCAGTGATACTCCTTAGCATGCAGA
This sequence comes from Talpa europaea, assembly GCF_964194135.1. Classification (NCBI taxonomy): domain Eukaryota; kingdom Metazoa; phylum Chordata; class Mammalia; order Eulipotyphla; family Talpidae; genus Talpa; species Talpa europaea. Next base: position 46,833,577 of record NC_140072.1, read on the forward strand.
GGTGAGGTCTTAACTTGAAGTCAGCCCATAACTGGTAAAAGAGGAAGGGGAGAAGGAAAGAAGTGGTGAGTGGGTGGAGTTCATAGGGAAAGAACAGGGCTGGGAGTCAGGAGACGTTAAGCAGCTGTATTTTAAAACTTTCAGTTTTTCATTTTGTTTCAGAAGCAAGACAAGTCATCTATATTCTAGCGCATCTTTTAATTACTGACCAAGTGAAATGTCACTTATTTATATAAAATGTTAGTTACATAAAATGTTATTAAATGTTATTATATAAAATGTTATATAAAAAGGCAAAGGAAAAAGTCATGATTATCTAACAGAGAATTTGAATTGCCAATTAAATTATGCAAAAAAAAAAATGCTTGCTCTCCAAAACACTTCCATACTGGGAAAAATGAAAGCAAAAAGTAAGTGAAAACAAAAGTCAGTTGAGATATATAGCAAGTTACGACTACCATTTTTATATACTAAATAAGACCTTGATATATCTTCTACAATTTTATATTTTCAAAAATAAGTCAAATATTTAGTTTTGTCAACTAAAATACCATTTATCAAACTGACATTAGACTGCACTGCAAATTGTATTCTACAAATAGTACACAAGTGTTATTGAGGCTGGCTATGTACACATGCATTCTACAGAAATGTGAAATGGGTGATACTCCCTGGCATCCTATATCCATATGCAGCTTTACCCTCTAAAAATCCTTTAGAGTATCTTGAATCAAATTGCAAAGAAGCAGCAAGAGAAACTATTTTGATTATTGTAGTCATTTCTTTGGGCATTTTATAAAAAGCAAAAATTACAGTGTTTTGGGGACTTAAATATTTTGAAGATAAAATAAGCATCAATACTACTTACAGGGCCTCCCTGGTAGTGTTATAGTGTTATAGGACAGGGAGAGGGGCAGCCCAAACCCCGCAAACCTGCCTAATTCTAAATGGGTTCTGCCATCCGCAGCATCAACACAAAACATATGAGACTTTAATGGGAAGGAACTTTAATGCAACTAGGAAACAATACAGGTAAGGCAAAGAGTCTAGTTTCTAAATGAAGCACCCAAAGTTACCCGTCCCCTCGTGGGTAAAACTCCATCCATATGGGATCGGCCTAGAGCAAGGCCCCAAAGCCTGCCACAAGTCTAAAGCATCTTCCAGTGGGGACCCACAGAAAAGAGTCAGAAACAACCAAACAAGCCCGGAAGGAAAAGAGCAAAATCAACATCAAGATAAAAGCTGCCATTGTCACCTCCCCATGGGTCTCACCCACATCTGTGTCACCCCGTCCACGACCAAAAGACAAGCGCAGCTTCTTCACGTGTCTCTAGGCTCCATGTGCCTCCTCCAGGTCTCCTGGCTCTATCCTGCTCCTTCCTCAGTCTCTTCTACAGCTTCTCCTCTTCCTGCTCAGCTCCACCTCCCTTGGGTGGGGCAGGGAACCTCCCCCTTTCCTGGGGACCACCCTGTTACAGTAGCACAAGGGGTTAAGCACAGCACTGTGAAGCTATCTGCAGCCTCTGCAGCACCAGTTCGATCCCCAGTTGGCCAGGAAGCTGACTCACGTGGCGCAGCAGATCTCTCGTCTCACCTGCTGCTCCCCTCAGCCATGTATTTCAGTCAGTCTGCCTGTTCTTTTCTCTACTTTGTCTCTGGGTGAATCTCTCACCATCCCCCCCCCATCCCCGTCTTCCCCCTTATACCTCTGTCCTATACCCCAGTTCTTGTATGCATAAATAAATCAATCTTAAAAAAAATACTGCTTACAAAATACCTGGATATGGACAACATAGTCAACACACTCAAGAGCGAGAGCACATGGTAATGTGTATTACAGAACTTTGACCTCTGTAAGTCTATTCTAAGTTCTTCATGGCCTTGGAGCATTAAAGGATGAAGATTTAATCAAATAGTATTATAGTAATTTTTTCTATTCTAATAACCAATTAAAAAAAAAACCAAAGTAGAAGAGTATAAGCCTTTAAGCACTTTTATGGTCATTAGGTTTTTCTTGTGATGTAATATTTTAATTAATGCTATGCTAAAATTTAGTCTAGCTATATTATGGTTTTGTCCACAACATTCAAGACTCTTATTGCTAAAATATTCCAAAATGAATCCAGTAACATTTTCTATTTCCAATTGCCTGAGAGATAAATCAAACTATTTTTATCATCTACAACTAAACTGGGTTGAGAACAGCTGTGCTAAAACCCTGCAAACCAAAAATCCAGTCATACAAAACTGTGAAACACAAACACGTGCCACCCAAGATAGAAAAATGAGCATTCAAAGTAAAGAGAACCACATAAATAATCAAGTACCCAATCAACAACCACTTCTCTGTTATTTGCGCTAATAGTTACTTGAAGCTTGAAGTTTCCGCTTAGGTTATTATGGTGGTTCCTAGAGTCACAGTTTCAATGTCAAGTGGGACAGGTCTACCAACACCCTTGCTCAGCATAACTGTGGGCCACTGATTAGTCATTTGTTTATTTACAAAATGGCACAATTTGTACTAATGTACATTGCTTGATCCTTTTACAGAGAGGCATTTACACTCTGTGATCCTGCACACACTCCTATACTCTCTTCTGTCCAAATATTTTTTAGTTGAATGCTGATGGTACTGTCTACCCACAGAGTAAATTGGAGTGCTACAGTTGGAGTCAGAATCAGTCTAGAGTGCTCTATTCAGTTACCCTGTGCCCGTGGAGGCCATGTATCCACATACAAGGCACCAATATGGAATGACTTATTTGGGGGATGCTTCAAGGACACCCCTCCATTAGCCTGAGATTGATGGGCAGCATGAGGGCCTAGCTGAAATGCTATGAATTCCTTATCAGAGCTACATATATGTTCTCAAAATGATTTGAAGTATGTTTATGGAACTAGGGCCAGTAATTGGTCTCTAGAGTCACTATCCATCTTACACCATCATACACTGATTTGTCCAGGGTTCTCTCTTAGTTCTTGCATTGGTTTTGGTGGTGGTGATGGGGGGCATGCCACTCTTCCACCAGGATTAAAAATGCAGTCTTTCATTGTGTTAAGAATGAAGTTATCCAGGGCCTCCCCTGGTGACGCAGCGGTTGAGCCCTGGGCTGCGAAGCTGCCTGCAGCCTTTGCAGCGCCGGTTCGATCCCCGTCTGCCGGCGAGGGTCCCACATGGCACGCAGACCTCTCCTGCTGCCCGCTGCTCCCCTCAGCAGTGTATTTCATCAGTCTGCCTGCTCTGCTCCCTGCTCTGGCTCCGGTGAATCCTCGCACTCTCCCGCACTTCTGACTGTACCCCATTGCTTGTATAAATAAATAAATAAATCTTTAAAAAAAAAAAAAAGAAGTTATCCAGGGCCTCCTGTGGTGGCGCAGGTGGTTGAGTACAGTGCTGTGAAGCTGTCCGAAGCTCTGCAGTGGGCGGTTTGAGCCCAGCCAGCAAGATACCCACATGGCGCAGCAGACCTCTCCTGTCTTGCCTACTGCTCCCCTCAGCAGTGAATTTCAGTCAGTCTGTTCTGTTCCTTACTGTCTCTGGTGAATCCTCTCACCCTCCTGCACGTCTGGTCTGTACCCCGGTTCTTGTATGAATAAATAAATCTTTTAAAAAAAAAAGAATGAAGTTATCCAACTGAGCAGGTAAACTTTTTTTTTTTTTAAAAGATTTTTTTTTTTTTTAAAGATTTATTTATTTATACAAGAACTGGGGTACAGGCCAGAGGCACGGGAGGATGAGAGGATTCACCAGTGGCAGAATGGGGAACAAAACAGGCAGATCTACTGAAGTACACTGCTGAGGGGAGCAGCGGGCGAGACAGGAGAGGTCTGCTGTGCCAAGTGGGATTCTCAGTGGCTAGTCGGGATTGAACTCACACTGCAGAAGCTGCAGAGAGCTTCACAGCGCTGTGCTCAACCGCCTGTGCCACCAGGGGAGGCCCTGAGCAGGTAAACTTAAGCATGGCACTTCAACCAGTGCAGTCACTCTGGTAATCTGTCCAACAATGTGTGAACTACATTTTTAGTATAGCTGCACAATTCCTTACTTTATTTTCACATATCAAGAATAATGCTCTTTATTTCTCACACTAAATTCTTTGCAGTGTTAGTTCCATGCTCTATGAATTCTGGCAGTCATCTAGAAATTTAATAGTTTCCTCAGTGTGGTGTACTTCCTATAAAAGAGCCCAATTGCTCACTCTGGAGTTTCCCAAGGCTATTCTTTCAATCATTAAAATGCTGTTTCAGGACATTCTTTGTGTTACTCTCGCTTTGATCTCTGAAACAATCACTTAACCCTTTCAAGTCATGGGCCTTTTAGAGAATGTTGATGAGCAGTTTATGGACCATAACCCCAGAAGATGTTCACCCATGCATAGCCTCTCTGCCCCTGCAACCCTGCAGCTCTGGCCCAGCTCTCACAGTGCCACATCTTCATGGGCTTCCTGAAGTAGCAGCTCAGGCTCCAACTTTGTCCCCTTTGCTGGGCTGTGTGGCTGATGGCTGTGCTTGTAGGTTTCCAATTGTCCCAGGCCCCACAGAGCTGCCCAGCATCTGAAGCAGCTCTTCTGGGTGGAAATGGACGTTGAAGTGAGCCAAATATATTTGCTTGACTATGTTATACCTGAGCCACCTTCAGCATGATGTTTGCTCTTTCTGGAGTAGTTAACTAGTGTTAGTGATAACCAAACAAACTCCAATTGGCTACACATAGTACCTCTCAGGTCATGGGGGATAGTAGGTGAATAGGAAGCAAAAGATGAGGTCACATGGTCTTTTCATAATGAAGGAGTCAGCAAGCCAGTTTCATAGCTCCCAACTCTAAAGCCAGAATTCACCTAGAAGTCATTTTATTTCCTTAATTCACTTATTTTATGATTACTCCAGTTGGTTTAAAAAAACAAACAAACTTTTCTGGTTAAATTATATACAACTTCTGAGGAAGAATATTTAAGAAAGTTGAATCAGGGGAATTAACACTGAAATGATTTTTATAAGCTTCAACAACATTATGACTCAGACACAAAGTAATAATTTTAAACTTTGAATGTTTTATGAGGAGACAATGAATTAGGCACTGAAGAAAGAGAGAAAAATTATCATTTTGTATTGTATTCCTCACAGATCTTACCTTGCCTCCAGTGATGACCTATAATTTGGAGCTTAAAAAAAGACATGGGCCTCACCTGATGGTTCAAGGGGTTAAGCACAGTGCTGTGAAGGGATGCTCAGACTCTGCAGCATGAATTTAATCCCTCCGCGGCCAGGGAGCTACACACATGGCGCAGCCCGCTGCTGCGCAGCCCACTGACTTGCTCGCGGCTCCCCTCAGAAGTGTATTTCAGTCAGTATCCGCTGGTTCTGTTCCTATTCTGTCTCTGGTGAATCCTCTCACCCCTTGCACCTCTGGCCTGTATCCCAGTTCTTGTATGCATAAATAAATAAATCTTTCTTTAAAAAAAAGACATGATGTAGAAGATTGAGGTGGTCACTGGTCTTTCGGTAAACCCCAGGCATGTGTGAGCTGTATACTCTCGTTATGTTAGTATAAGATGAGGTGGTCTCTGCCCTTGTCTCTACAGGGTTGGGTGCAAGCAAATGCTGTTGGTTTCTGCTGGATGTTATTGCCTGGATCTCCAGGACTGCCTACTCCTGAAGTGAAAGTAAACATGGAACAGATTGTAAGCCCTAGCTCAGTGGGATAGGCATTTACCACGCTGTTAGTGGTGACACCCTTACAGACTCTGGTCTATTGGTCTCTGCTTTCTGCCCATCTGGGCCTGACTGACTGTTCTACTAAAATCCCTTCATTCTGACTCACTGTCTCCGTGGGCTGCGGAATCTGCCAGTCCCTTTCTGCTACAGACATTTCTCTCCCTAGCTCATTCTGAACAAAATCTCTGGGCAGTATAATCATCTTGTCTTTTGTTCTTCCATGATCACAGGCTGGGGATACAGGTCAGCTAAATCAACTTGCTGACCTTTATTGCATGTTTACTGTATGTCACACACTGTTGTAAATACTTTTCTCATTCCAAGTGATTCAATTCTTGTGATGACCAATGAGGTCCATATTATTATCCCCATGAAGTAATTTGCTCAAGATCATACAGATATTGGGGGGGGGGTGAAGCCGAGATTCATATACAGATAGTTTGGCTTCCAATGGCTTAACTCTTAACCACCATACCATAAGGTGTGATTTCTATAAATAAATGCCCAGGTGGTAAAATGGAAAGGTCTAGGAACAGGTTGAGGTATTCAACATTTATTACAATTGTTGTATATTTTGGTCTCTTATGCATGCAAAGACAGATCTTCAGTTATAGTGTTAACAGTTTTATATTTAGTTGACAATCTAGTGAACCATTGAAAAAGGAAAGTATGAGCAAAGACTAGATGAAAAATGCAATTGATTGCCTGAGAGGACACAGGGGAAAGAGTAAGCAGTCCCAGATAGAGTATCAGGGAGACTTCATGGTTGAGATAAGTCCAACATAGTATTTAGCATTTGAAAGGAATAAGAGGGGAAGAAATGCCAGAAATAGGAATAACACAGGGGAAGTCCCAAGGGTACAGTTTATATAGGCATAGTAACAATTTGGGATAAGATTAGAATAAGAGCAGAAAATACAACTGAGGCCAATATTTGGAAGAACTTATAAGCTGATTAAGGAGTTTGCATACAGATTGAAAGGCAACATATGTCCGAGGTTTTGGGTGTGCTTCAGGACTGACTAGGTGGAAGAATAAATATAAATTGGAATTATGAGAAACCAAATGAGAGTTTGATACCTTCTCTTGGTTAAAAGAGTTATTGGGCAGTGGTATGGGAGGGATGAACTTAACCATTTCAGAGGCAGAGATAAAAGCACTAGTGAGTTATAAGTGGGAGGTAAGGAGAAGAGTGTTGTGAAGACAGTGTGTCAGAGTATCCCAGCCCTCACCCATGGGTCAGTAGTTTTTTTTTTTTTTTTTTTTTTTTCCCTCACTGGGTTTCTTAGGACACTTAACCCAACATGTATGAAATGCAAGGCTTCTACCTCTACTACTTCACCTTCTGCGATCCCTAGAGGGAGCACAAAATTGCATGTGACTCTGATCAAATGGCATATGGTCATATTCTACTTGTTATGTGAAATTGATATTGACATGTGCCTACACCACTTGTGCAAAATTTGTGAAGTATATTTAGAAATTGCATCAATTTTTCATAACTACTGTTCTCAAAAAGCATCAGGGGAACCCCAAAAGTAACCTGGATAGTCATAGTTTTTACCATGGATAGTGTGTTTAGTTATCACTCACTTAGGTCTTTATTTTGATTGGGGCTCTCAGAAGGGAGAGGTAGATGAAGTATTGCTTTGAGAATAGCTTGAGAGCAAATGGGTTCAACTGAGTAGCGCTGTTGGTTGTAAGTATAGGAAGGGGAATGATGAAAATGTAACAAGTCATCCCAACTCAGATCCAGTTTTTTTTTTGTGGGATGATGAAGTTAAAACAGACAAGGATCTGAAGGGATATGACCCTTGAATATTTCTAGGGCTATTTTGGGAATCTGACATTGTTTTCTGTAAGAAACCTCTTTTTTAAAAGATTTAGTTATGCATGCAAGAACTGGGGTGTAGGCCAGAGGTGAGGTTGGGTTGGGGAGAAGAGAGGATTCACCAGAGACAGAGTGGGGAGCAGAACAGGCAGATCTGCTAAAATACACTGCTATGGGGAGCCCCAGTAAGACAGGAGAGGTCTGCTGCACCATATGGGTTAGCTCCCTGGCCAGGGATTGGGGATTGAACTCTTGCTGCAGTGGCTGGCAATAGCTTGGTATCACTGAGGCTTAATGCTTTGCACCGCCAGGGAGGCCCTTCTGTAAGAGACTTCTGCTGGAAATGGCAACAATCCTTTCAAAATGTATAGGGCTTCTCTTTCTTAACTTCTGCTCTTAGGAAACTAACAGACAACATGTTGGACCTAGTTTTGGCAAACAACTTTATCACTTCCCTTCAGAGGACAGAACAGGACCTGGCTGGCAGCATAAGGTTCCCCACTGACTGAGATTTAATACTTTCTCAGTAGTGCTGCCTATTTGACCTAAAAAGATGAACTGCCTCATTAAAGTATTTCCCTTCCCTTGGTCCCAGTAGAGTGAGAGAAAGAGAAAGACTGGATGACTTAAAACTATATTTCCTTCCTTGCCAACAATTTCAGGGCCTTCTAGCACAGCTGTGTGATAGTGGATGACAATTCCAAAGTTAGAGATTTGCTCCCCAAGCAAGCCTAACTGAATCCAAGGATGAATGATCTTGATATCCTCTCTACTGCCATATTTGTAATTACAAATTAAAATACCCAAATGTTGCTTTTTTATGTCATTTATCACATGCCATTTACTAGACATGCTGAGAGTCTTAGGTTTATCACTCCTTTTATCCAGAAGAAAGCTCAACTGCTAAAATAATACAAAGTTTCCATGGGAACCAAAGAAACTTTGTAATAAAGACTGACATGACTTCCTAAAATGCAAAGTCTTATTTAATTTGCTCTCACCAATCCTAAGAGATCTCTCTTTTCTTCTTCAGAAGGTGTTGGAGTGTGATTCAATTAAGTTGTTACCTCTTTGGTTTGTATGATTCAAATAATGGTCAGATTGCATTCATTCTGCTTTTCTGAGCAATGCCAGTCTCTTTAGTGATAAGGGCCTAAATAAACTTGGCCGTGATACTGCAAATCTTCACTCATGGGCTGGAGTCATTTTACCTGCCTGAGCTATGAATTCATAGGGATATGGCATGGATAAGCATTGGCAGTGGAGGCCAGTGAAGTAAGGTTGCATATCTGGAGTGCTAGAACTAGTTAACAATGGGCCACTCCTTAGTGAACCCAGAAATCTTTTTAAAGAGTTATTTATGTATGCGTAGAAGAACTGGGGTATAGGGCAGAGGTGCATGGCGTAAGAGGATTCACCAGAGACAAAGTGGGTAGCAAAACAGGTGGATCGACTGAAATACACTTCTGAGGGGAGCAGTGGGTGAGAAAGGAGAGGTCTGCTGCACTGTGTGGTCACCTGCCTGGCAAGGATTGAACTGCAGGGCTGCGGATAGCTTCATAGTGCTGAGGCTTAATTTCTTGAGTCACCAGGGAGGTCCAAACCCAGAAATCTTTTTGCCTAAGTTTACTAAAGCAACTCTTGCTCCCAATATATCTGAGGTATACTTTTTTTCCTCTTTGTACACTGTGTGAGAATTCAAGGCAGCCAATGGGGAATTTGGAAGAAGCACTTTTATGAGTGGTTGCTTGAAATATTTTCATATGGATCAATAAAATAGAAACCTAACTTTTAGAGGGTCTAATCCCCAGCAGCTCAGAGAAGTCATTTTGCATGATTTGTTTTGAAATTTATCCAAGGCTGCCTTAGGTCCCAGAGATAAGTATCCTAGGGTCTATGATGGCTGCGTAATAAACTGAGCTGAGGGTGATAGAGGAGACCATACATAAAATGCAAACTTCTTTTTCTTTTTTTTTTTTAAAGATTTATTTGTTTATGCATGCAAGACCTGGGGTACAGGCCAGAGGGGCGGGGGTGGGTGAGTGGGTGAGAGGATTCACTAGAGACAGAGTGGGGAACAGTTAAGGCAGACTGACTTCAAAGTACACTGCTGGGGGTGTAACAGGGTGGTCCCCAGGAAAGGGGGAGGTTCCCTGCCCCACCCAAGGGAGGGTGGAGCTGAGCAGGAAGAGGAGAAGCTGCAGAAGAGACTGAGGAAGGAAGCAGGATGGAGCCAGGAGACCTGGAGGAGGCGCATGGAGCCTAGAGACATGTGAAGAAACTGTGCTTGTCTTTTGGTCGTGGACTGGGTGACACAGATGTGGGTGAGACCCGTGGGGAGGTGACAATGGCAGCTTTTATCTTGATGTTGATTTTGCTCTTTTCCTTCTGGGCTTGTCTGGTTGTTTCTTTTCTGTGGGTCCCCACTGCAAGATGCTTTAGACTTGCGGCAGGCTTTGGGGCCTTGCTCTGGGCCGATCCCATATGGATGGAGTTTTACCCACGAGGGGACGGGTAACTCTGGATGCTTCATTTAGAAACTAGACTCTTTGCCTTACCTGTATTGTTTCCTAGTTGCATTAAAGTTCCTTCCCATTAAAGTCTCATATGTTTTGTGTTGATGCGGCGGATGGCAGAACCCATTTAGAATAGGCAGGTTTGCGGGGCTTGGGCTGCCCCTCTCCCTGTCCTATAACAGGGGGAGCAGCAGGCGACACAGGAGAGGTCTGCTGCGCCATGTGGGTTGCTCCCTGGCTGGCCTGGGTTCGAACTTATGCTGCAGAGGCTGTGGACAGCTTCATGGGTTGCGTCTTAACCCCTTGTACTACCAGGGAGGCCAATCATAAGACCTTTAATGGGAAGTAACTTTAATACAATTAGTGAACAATACAGAAAATACAAAGAATATAGTTTCTAAATCAAGCACCCAAAGTTACCCGTCCCCTTGTGGGTAAAAGTCCACCCAGACGGGATTGGCCCAGAGCAAAGCCTGAAAGCCTGCCACAAGTTTAAAGTACCTTCCGGTGGGGACCCATAGAAAGGGGTTAGAAACAGTCAGACAAATCTTGCAGGAAAGAGCAAAATAAAAATCAAGATAAAAGCTGCCATTGTTAACCTCACCACAGGTCTCTCATCCACATCTGTGACAAACAGTCCATGACCAAAAGGCAAGCACCGTTTCTTCATGTGTCTCTCTGCTCCAGGTGCCTCCTCCAGGTCTCCTTCTGGCTCTGCATCCTGCTTCCTTCCTTCTTCTGTCTCCTCTACAGCTTCTTCTCCCTGCTCAGCTCTACCCTCCTTTGGTTGGGGCAGGTAAATTGGAGACTTCCCCTTACCTGGGCACCACCCTGTTACAGAACCTCGTGCATTTTCTGCCACACAATGTTGGTAGGCACTCCAAACAGCCTGCAAACCCACCACAAACCTATGTGTGCCTTCAAAATTAAAACCATCTTTTTCTGCAATCATTTGAGTACTGTTCATTGTGGCAAAATTTGTATGCACGGGCTTTGCTCAGTTCACAGATGTCCTTGCTTTCTGCCAGCCTTCACCATCACCTTGGGTTTCAGTTAGGTCCAATTTTATGCTAAGAAGACCCCCTTTAGGAGCCCTCACATGTTTTTCTGATACCTCAAAACACACCTTGCTGGTGGACTCACAAAATAAATGCAGCAGAAACACGGGTGCTAGGGCAGCTCAAGGCTCTGGGGGCTGGAGGCCCAGGTGCAGAGCATGGTGGCTCCTGGGGAGGCCTGAGGCGAGCTCCTGGCTCTGTGCTGCTGCAAAACAGAAGTTGCAGGCTAGTATGCTTTTTGTCTTTTGTTCTAACAGTGAATATTCCTGTTTGGTTTCTTTTGTTTACAAAACAAGAATGGATGTAGGTCATTCTTAAAAGCAAAGTGGCATGTGAACTTTAGAAGCACAAGGATTCAGGTATTTGTGTTTAAGCTTTGCATTGTAGTTTTTGTATTTGTTTTTCTCTTGCTGCTGTAATAAGTTGTTATAGAGTAGCCCCGATATTGAACGGGTTGCCTGGCTGTGGGTCCTCACCCGTGTGCTTAAAAGGGATTTATTAATACTCCACTACAGGCACGCACAAAAGGCTAATAAAAGGTTTATTTACAAGGGACAAAGGAAATTAGGAAAATATACAACTCAGGGAGAAAATAGGTAAATAAAGTCTTTAATGCGTCCTAGCCGATCCGCCCACCTGGAAACCCAAAAAGCACTCTTGTTATAGGACAGGGAGAGGGGTAGCCCAAGCCCCACAAACCTGCCTATTCTAAATGGGTTCTGCCATCCGCCGCATCAACACAAAACATATGAGACTTTAATGGGAAGGAACTTTAATAAAACTAGAAAACAATACAGGTAAGGCAAAGAGTCTAGTTTCTAAATGAAGCACCCAAAGTTACCCATCCCCTCGTGGGTATAACTCCATCCAAATGGGATCGGCCCAGAACAAGGCCCCAAAGCCTGCCACAAGTCTAAAGCATCTTCCAGTGGGGACCCACAGAAAAGGGTCACAAACAAGCGGGCAAGCCCGGAAGGAAAAGAGCAAAATCAACATCAAGATAAAAGCTGCCAGGGTCACCTTCCCATGGATCTCACCCACATCTGTGTTACCCAGTCCACGACCAAAAGACAAGCGCAGTTTCTTCACTTGTCTCTAGGCTCCACGCGCCTCCTCCAGGTCTCCTTCTGGCTCCATCCTGCTTCCTTCCTCAGTCTCTTCTGCAGCTTCTCCTCTTCCTGCTCAGCTCCACCCTCCCTTGGGTGGGGCAGGGAACCTCCCCCTTTCCTGGGGACCACCCTGTTACACTCTCAGAGCTGGCCGGACGCTGTGAGCTGTCTGAGAGCCAAAATGGGGGAACCCCTCCAAAGCCCACGTGTCTGGCTTTATACCAACCTGGCTGCTTAACCCCACCCTCAGGTCCCAGCCACCTTCCCTTTGGTGGTGATGGGATTTGGAGTTCCCAGTGTCTTTGGCTTTGACGGGGGTGGGGGTGGAGTCCACAAAGCCTGTATGGAATTAGCTTTAGGACATCCTTTTCCCCCTAACAAAGTCACTATAAAACTAAGTGACTTGAGTACAGCAGCTGAACTGTGGAGGCTGAAGGAGCAACCCCAGGAGAAGATGGTTCTCACTTGAGACTGCAGTTGCAAGTTCGCAAGTTCCTAGTTTTACCCTCTGTTTACTATCTGTCACTAGCTACAAATTTGCTTTTGCCACTGCCATGCAGGTTTAATAATTCTTTAGATGACTCACAAAACTAAGTGAAAGAATTAACTGAATTATTTATTATAGGGAGAGGCTACAGATTAAAATTAACCAAAGGAAGAGCCAGAGGAAATTTAGAAGAGCCCCGGTGAAATCTTCTGGTCTTCCTCATGCCTCTGTCATGGAGAATTACCTTCTTTCAACCACTGTGTGACTTAAGGAAGCTCACTTAAGGCTTTTGTGTCCAGAACTACTACTGAGGTTCAATTACATACACGCCAGGTGGCTAAAGTCTTTAGTGCCCAATCCTTGGGAGGCTGGAATGATACTGTGTGATCCGAAGCCCAGTTATAAATTACATTGTTCTGTTGTTTGGTGGCCAAAGCCCCCAGGGAAACAAAAACACTCTGGGCATTCCAGGCGCACAGAGCTCAACACCAAATAGCTGAAAAGAAGTACTAGACTTGCATTGGGCAAGGCCAAATCCTTATTGCATACCCCTTAAACTATACAAATTTATTTTCTTACAATTCCATAGGTTAGAAGTCTGATGTGGGTTTCTGGCTAAAACCAAGGTATGGGTAGTATAACAGGGTGGTCCCCAGGAAAGGGGGAGATTCCAGGTTTCCTGCCCCACACAAAGGAGGGTGGAGCTGAGCAGGGAGAAAAGAAGCTGCAGAGGAAACTGAAGAAGGAAGGAAGCAGGATGCAGAGCCAGAAGGAGACCTGGAGGAGGCACATGGAGCAGAGAGACACATGAAGAAAATGCGCTTGCTTTTTGGTCGTGGACTGGGTGACACAGATGTGGGTGAGAGACTTGTGGGGAGGTGACAATGGTGGTTTTTGTCTTGATTTTGCTTTTGCTTTTTTTCTTCCAGACTTGTCTGGTTATTTCTGATCCTTTTCTGTGGGTCCCCACTGGAAGATGCTTTAGACTTGTGTAGGCTTTGGGGCCTTGCGCTAGGCCAATCCTGCTTGGGTGGACTTTTGCCCATGAGGGGATGGGTAAATTTGGGTGCTTGATTTAGAAACTAGATTCTTTGCCTTTCCTGTATTGTTTACTAATTGTATTAAAGTTCCTTTTCATTAAAGTCTCATGTGTTTTGTGTTGATATGGCGGATGGCAGAAACTATTTACAGCAGGCAGGTTTGCGGGGTCTGGGGTGCCCCTCTCCCTACCCTGTAACCGTAGGACTATGTTCCTTTCTGGAGACTTCATGGGGAATGATCTGCTTTCTGTTCATTCCAGTTGTTAGCAGAATTCAGTCCCTTGTGGTAATGGACTGAGATCCTGTTTTCTTACAGGCTGTTCCTGAGGATCATTCCCAATTTGAAGAGGCTGCCTGCATTTGGTCCCCTTCTTCCATCTTTAAAGCTAGCAATGGTAAGTTGAACTCATTAACTGCTTTGTATTTCCTCCTGCTTCATCTCATGTCTCTGACCCAATCTGGAAAAATCTCCAGTTAATGGACTGTATGATTATTAGATTGGTTCCAACCAGGTAATCCAGGTTAATATCCCCATCTCAAGATCCCTAATTTAATTTTATCAGCACAATCTCTTTTGCCATGTAAGGTGACATATTTTCAGATTTGGGGAATTTGAGCATGGATATTTTGGGGAGTCAGTAGTCTGTCTATGATAGATATCAAACATGTAATTTAGAATATGGTTAAGTTGTCTGAACTCAAACAAAAGAATGGTAGAGGAACTTCTGAACTATAACAGGATGAGGAAGGGGAAAATTCCTGGAGGGAGGTTTTTATGGCCCATCAGATTTCAAACATAGGAGGTTTCCTATGCCAAAATGGAAAAAGCTGACCAAAAGGAATTTGTTTTACTCTCTTCCTCCAACTTTTATACTAATTTGGTTTAATATTTGACAAGCAATTATCAAGAAACAGTTGTTTATCAGGCAGTTTCTGGGTAAACAGGCAGTTTCTGGTAAACAGGCAGTTGTTCTGATAAACAACTGTTTATCAGAAACCAAACATTTGTTTGGTTTCCCCACTAAATCACTTAACACTAGGTAAAAGATATTTAGACCTTCATTTCATAGATCAAGAAACTAGAGTTTAGAAATATGCAGTGCTGGGGTCACCCAATGAGGAAATAGTATCTCATGGATTCAAACTTGTCTTTGCCTCAGTTTAAGATTCTTTAGACTGCAAATACCATCTCTCCAAATTTAGATATACTATATCTTTATCATAGATGGAATTTTCATACTTATAATAATGACATATTTATTTTTTATGTATAAAATTTTACTTCTTTTCAACTTCTGAGACCCTAGAAGCTGAAAAGATATATCTTGTTTATCTGTTGAGAAAATGTTAAGTGCATTTTAATCCCTAAAATATCAGCTCAGGTTGAAATCCCAGAGTATCTGTATTATACTTTCAGTAGACTAATCAATAATAAGAAAGTAGGTATTTTAATATTTTTTTTAACCCTTTTAACCCATCTAGACATTTGCTTAGTTTATTCAAGGTAATTCTCATTTCAAAACTGAGACAACTATAAAAGGTAATTAATGGATCATTTATTTATATTGCTGAAGATTTTGATTTCCAGCATGTTCACCTGGTAGATTTTTAGAATGCCAGATCGCATACTTACCTGTGAGTGGCTTGGCATGTTGGTTATTCACTTCGCCTACATTTTCTAGCCTAGACTTTCTATACTATGAAGCTAAGTGTCAAAGTTGCTAGAATATATCTTTCTATTCAAGGAATTCTCTTCCTGTGTTCCTAATTATTTTCCCTTTATGGGGTTCCCCTTACCTGGCCTTACCAACCCACAGATTACTTCTGCCAGTTGGAAAATGTTATTCTCTTATTTATTTATTTATTTGTTTGTTTGTTTATTTATACAAGCACTGGGTACAGTCAGATGCGTGGGAGGGTGAGAGAATTCACCAGAGCCAGAGTGGGGAGCAGAGCAGGCAGAAGGACTGAAGTACACTGCTGAGGGGAGCAGCAGGCAGCAGGAGAGGTCTGCACGCCATGTGGGACCCTCCTTCTGTGGCCGGGGAGCAGCTGGGAATCGAACCGGCACCGCAGAGGCTGCGGGCAGCTTCGCAACCCAGCGCTCAACTGCTGCGCCACCGGGGAGGCCCGTTATCCTCTTTTTTAAAAGTAAGATTCATAATGGATATTGATTCCTGGAATTTCCTTTGTCATGCAAGTAGAAAATTAGAACCAGTGTTCTCCTTCCATAAATGTAATCATTTGGGCATGGCAGAGAACTGTAGAAATCTCAAAATGACAGTGTCTTTCGGACTGAGGGCATCTGCTCTTCCTAGTGGCATGTGTGGAAAATCAGGATATTCCAATTGTTTTGTATGACTACAATTTCTACCCCTATATATTTTTGCTGGAGTCCTTTGATCTTAAGGAATCTCTTTAAGTAACATGCACTATAGGAAAAATTATATTATTTTTAGTTCTGAGTTCTAATTTTTTTTGTGAGTGTTATTATTTTACTACAGAATCCTTTAGTGCTAGCTATGAGGCCATCCAATTAATACACTCATCAGTTTTTTGCAAGTTTCATTTTAAATTTCCAAGAATTTTGGAAGGAAGCAAACAGATACTTCAGCAGTACATATTTAACCCCTCCCTTATGGACCTTTTCTGCCATGTTGCAAGGAAGAGCTCAGATCTGCTGATTCCTTGTCTGGGATCATAATTCATTGACTTATATAACAAATATTAATTACCTATTTCATACCAGTGACAATTCTGAGCACTGGGAAATGTGGTATATAACCAGAGAGACACGAATCCTGTGTTTTCAAATCTATTTTCAAATGGGATAAGTGATAAAGTAAATATATAAAATATACAAATGATATATGATAGTTCAGGGAGGGCATTCTGGATTGTATTTGGGGTGCATGTCCTCCTTACCCTCTTTCACTTGAGACAGTGTCTGAACTCAGGTTACTGAACACAGTAGACACTGTTGCTTATCTAATGTCCTTACTCTTTTTGTTCTTTTGTATCAAAATCCTGGTTTTCTGTGGGCAACCCAGTACTAATTTTCCCAGATTTCTATAGAAAACAATGAAACTCAATTTTATTTTTTTAAAAGATTTTTATTTAGGCATGCATGCAAGGACTGGGGTATAAACCAGAGGTGCAGGGGATTAGAGGATTCACCAGGGGCAGGAGAGGTCTGCTGCACCACGTGGGTTGCTCCCTGACTGGCCAGGGATAGAGCTCATGCTGCAGTGGCTGGTGATAGCTTGATAGCTTTGTCTTTAACCTCTGCGCCACCAAACTCAATTTTGGCCCTGACGCCCAAAACTCAATTTTAGTCACAGTTGTCTTTTTTTCTCCTAAAAGTCAAAGATGTTAAAAGAGAGCTTTTTGTCATTTCCCTTCTGCTTAATTCCTGCCCTGAGTGTGGACATTAATCTGTGCAGGAGTCACCTTGCAATCAGGACAAAGACACATGCCAGAGATGGCAGAAAAGGAAAATGGAGCTCAGGAAGTTGTATCAGTCCTGACTGCCTATTTCTCTCAGCATCACCTAACGGCACCCTGGAAGTCTCCATCCACATGATGACCTCTGCCCGTAGAGTCCACTGGCCACAATTGCAAGGTCTGCAATATTATGAGATCATTTGGAATTGTGTAACACTGTACCACTATAGCACACGAAGATTTATAATAACCACATTTCTTTAAAACTCTTCTCTCAGGATATAGAGGCGCATACTTAAGTTGATATCATATATGAAAGACATGGAAGCAGGCAATAGTGATCAGTCTAGTAGTGTGATTCATCTGTCAAGTTTATATTCTTGCCGACCCACTACCTCCTAGAAAACCCAATTTGTTCAGAAAGGAAAACTGAAAGAAGGATGAGTTTGGAAGTATTAGACTTTAGGTCAACTATTTGGACATAATCAAACAATAAGAACTATAACTTATATAAACGGGCAGCTTTTTCTGTCTGCATATCCAAGCATTCAAATATCTGTCAAGACTATCCCAGTATATAGAATCTGTGTCCATTGAAACAGATTGATTTAACCTTACTGTGTTCTGCTGAAGCCATCTCATTGACCCATACTTGTTCTCCTTGTCTGGTTTGTTTGAGTTCCATATTACCACAGAGTTACCTTTCAAAATAACATTTTCCACTATCACATTCTGACTTTAAAACTTCTTTAGATAAATGTTACCTTTTGAAGTTTTGATGTCTTAACTTGACTCTAGTTCTTTGTATCTTAGCAGAGTTTGACTTCCCAGCTTTAATTCCTACCATGAACCAAATCTTGACAATTTCACAATACACTGTGACATTTATAATTTTGTGTTTTTCTTGTCCCTGAATTTTTTTTCTGTCAAATGTGTTCTCTCTCTTTTCAACTGATTTCCTCTTCTTTCAAAGCTCAGCAAATGGAACCATTTTTAATGTTTCTCCTGATTTCTGCAGATAGTTGGCTATTCCTTACCCTGTAATATTCCTTATACATCACTTGATACTACCTCATAATAACAAATGCTGTATATGTCTTATCTGAGGGAATTGTTTTTATAGGACAGATGAGTAATAACTGTTCTATATTCAAAATTTGCAGGTTGTTATGAGAAAGTTGAGCGGGTGGTCACAGCTAACATGGAAATTTACAGTGAGCAGTGGCATATCTCTATTCTCTCTCTTTTTCCAGATGGGCATTTTGTTTGTGCCCATTTCTTTTGAGTAGACTCTTATACTGTGCGTATTTTAAAATGCATTAGTATAAGCTGTGTGATACACGCATTTGTGAGAAAATTAACTTTACATCAAAATAATTATTCAACACTTGATATATCCTATTCAAGGCCATTTTCCAAAGGTGGTTCATTAGCATTTTTAAGATCCTAATCAGGAGCCCACCCTTCAGTGGATGTGCTAACAGCTACTTCAATGTCACCACCTAAACCTACATTAGCTTTTCTCTATTCAAAATGAAAACAGTAGCATAGGTATCACTACAAGCATGTTGGAATCTCAGGCCCTCAACCCAACATAATGAATCACTCTGCATTTTAACAAGGCTTCCAGTGGATTCTGTGAACATTTAATTTGAGAATCACTGCAGTAGGCAGTTTATTAATTAACATAAAAGTTAGCATTGCATTGGTGAAATGAGGAATGGTCAAGTATGTGGTTAGAAATATTGTTCAGGTGCCTTTGCAGGAATTGGAAAAGAATATGGAGAGCCCAGTAGCTTTTGGGTGACACCCCACTATGAATCTAGAACTCATTCTGTCTTGTGTCCCTAAACTTAATAGAAAATGGCATCTGGTCTGACTATAAGGATAACTAGATGAGCTGTCAAAATATTGTCACATTTGCCTAGGAAAGAAACTGTCACAAAAGGTGCTTGTCATTGTCTTCAAGGCAGACAATGAGGTTATCACAGGAATGCTTTTGTTCTTGTTTGACAGTAAATGTTTGTATGTGTTATTAAGTTTGTATGTTGAAGATGTTTTCCATTATACCATGCCACCTGATAGTGAGCCCAGTAATCATCTGAAGCTTGGACAAGTACCACTAAGGATTATGTTATCAAAAAAGACCCATTTGGCTTAGGGTGGTTTACAATAAAGACTTGGACACTATACGATCCTACAATTTCTCTTCATTTTTTCCAGTGTTTATCTTGGCACACAAATAGTCTCATGCCTGAGACTACTTAGTATTCAAAGCAACCTTCAATCCAGGTCATATTTAGATCACCACTAATGATATTCTGTTCTAAATGCCAAAGTGGTGGGATTATACATTCATTTCTACAAATGAAACTTGGATTGCTATACCTCTTCAAGGAATCATGTTAAATGCTAACATGGAACAAATAACTCTGTGTACTCGATAGATATTTCTGCATCATTCTCCTACTTTGTCATTCTCAGGTGAAGGGTCAACTCTTTCTTTACACAGCTTTAATTTCATTCTAAATTAGCAAGATGAAGCATAACCTATGGTCTTTCTACAAAGGTTGAGTGTACTTCCTGAACCTCAAGGTATATTTATTTTATTATATATATATTTTTAAAGATTTATTTATGTATGCATACAAGAGCTGGGATGTAGGCCAGAGGTGAGGCAGGGGTGTGTGTGTGTGTGTGTGTGTGTTGTGTGTAAGAGCAAGAGTATTCACCAGAGACAGTGTGGGGAGCAGAACAGGCAGATTGACTGAAATACACTGCTGAGGGGAGCAGTGGTGAGACAGGAGAGGTCTACTGCATTGTGTGGGTTAGCTCCCTGCCTAGGGATCCAACTCATGCTGAAGTGGCTGGTGATAGCTTCATAGTGCTAAGACTTAACCCCTTGTGCCACCACGGAGGTCTAAGTTGTGTTAATTTTGTTAAATGTCTTATTGGAACCCAGTCTATTCTCAGTTTTAATGGTCAACTATGGAAGGAGGTGGGAAAGGAAATTATTATCCAATGAAAAAGGATCTGATAGGCACAACCATTAGGTGCTCTGTTTCAAACATAATTGAATAGGTTATCATACTGATAATTCAACAAATATTTCTTTTTATATTCCTGTTCTGGCTAGAGAGTTGACAGAAATATTACTTTAGCCACTTCGGCGAAGGCATATCCCTTATGCATATAAATATATATATATATATGTGTGTGTGTGTGTGTATTTTTTTTTCTTCCATCAGATGTTGATAGGAGGTAGAAATGCCCTCATGATGAAAAATGGGATACTAATAGCTCTTGGGAAAATTGATGATAACCGTAAACTGTTCCACCAAAGTTTGTATAATGAGACCCTTTTTGCTTCCACAGTTGAAAAGGAAAATGACTCAGTTTTCATGTATGGATGCTTGAAGTAGGATTGTGCTAAGAGTCACAAGCTTCCAAATTCAAGTGAGGGAACCCTTGCCCAAACTTGATGTTGAGAAAGTCCCCAGAAGACTATGGAGATGGACCAGTGAGGCATCTCCCAGAATTATAATGCTGGCCGTGTTGTACTATGGATATTAAGCTTTCAATTGCATTACCAAGAGGCATTAAGAACTGGTGAGAATATGCAGCTAACGCCAGTATTCTCCCAGGTTGGTTGTAGTATCAGAGACAGACTTTATCTTCTCCCTTCTTGGTCCAAGCATATTGTCTTCTACATTTGGTCTCCTTATATTGTATTATAGATCAAGATTTTAATGGCATAAGTTTTATTTCTACAAGTTTATTTCAAGCCTTATTATTAAAAATTATGACTCCTTGATAAGGACATGTTATATCTACATATAACTATAGGTTCAAAATCTGTAGCTCAGACAGAATAGTCATTTAGTAAATATTGATATTCTGCTATCTATCAGGCACTGTGCTAAGTACTGGGTTCATTCTAAAATAATTTTTTCCTTCAGTCCCCACCCAGATCTTCTTGTATCTGCCATTTCATGAAATAGCACTACCATCCATCCAACATCCAAATGGTCGACTTGCACTGATTTCACATCTGACATCTGAAATTGACATTTGACATCTGACTCATTCTTTTTCCTCCAGAGATGTGGCAGGTGTGTATGTGTGTGTGTGTGTGTGTGTGTGTGTGTAAGAGTGGAGTGTTCACCAGAGACAGTGGGGAGCAGAACAGGCAGATTGACTGAAATACACTGCTGAGGGGAGCAGCAGTTGAGTCAGGAGAGGTCTGCTGCACCAGTGGGTTAACTCCCTGGCTAACTCAGATGTCCCTCAAAATTCCACCTCTTAGTATTCCCCAAATTACATCCTTCTCTTTATTTTGAAAGGCTTAGTATGTGCTTCCATTCTTGAATGATCAAAATAGTTTTGTGTGGTCTCTTTATCTCCAGCCTGACCTTTTCCATTCCAACATTTTTTTTTTCCAACTTTTTTTTTTTAATTTTAATTTTAATTTTTTTTTTATAAATTTTATTGTTATATTCCCCATACAATTGCAGCCCCCCCATTCTGACCCCAATCCCTCCCCTCCCGCCCCCGCCCCCCTAAAAGTGTCTCTGGTTCATAGTTTTTTGTTGATTTTGATTTTCACTTTCTTATAGTTATTCATTTTCCTGGTCCCTTATTTAAGTTTTCTAGATTCCTGCTATGAGTGAGACCATCCGGTATTTTTCTTTTTCTTTTTGGCTTATTTCGCTGAGCATGATCCCTTCCAGCGCCATCCATGTTGCTGCAAATTGCATGTGTTTATCTTTTTTGAATGCTGAGTAATATTCCATGGTATATATGTACCACATCTTCTTGATCCAGTCATCTATTTTTGGGCATTTGGGTTGTTTCCAAAGCTTAGCTATTGTAAACAGTGCTGCTATAAACATAGGGGTGCAGGTGTTCTTTAGAATTGATGTTTCTGTGTCCTTTGGGTAAATACCTAGGAGTGGAATTGCTGGATCATATGGAAGCTCTATGTTTAGTAGGTCCAGAAATCTCCACACAGCTTTCCACAGTGGTTGGATCAGTTTGCACTCCCACCAACAGTGCAGAAGAGTTCCTTTTTCTCCACATCCTCGCCAACATTTGTTGTTGCTAGTTTTTTTAATATGTGCCATTCTCACTGGTGTA
The DNA here is from genome assembly GCF_964194135.1 of Talpa europaea. NCBI lineage: Eukaryota > Metazoa > Chordata > Mammalia > Eulipotyphla > Talpidae > Talpa > Talpa europaea. The sequence continues at coordinate 46,855,913 of NC_140072.1, forward strand.
AGATGGTATCTCATGGTAGTTTTGATTTGCATTTCCCTGATGACAAGTGATGTTGAACATTTTTTCATATGCCTGTTGGCCATTTGCATTTCCTCTTCAGAGAAGTTTCTTTTTAGCTCTTCTGCCCATTTTTTGACTGGATAATTTTCTTTGTTGTTGTTGAGTCTCATCAGCTCTTTGCAGATTTTTGTGATCAGTCCTTTATCATTAGTGTTGGGTGCAAAAATGTTCTCCCAGTTGGGGTTTCTCTTTATTTTTGTTATTGTCTCTTTTGCTGTGCAAAAGCTCTTTAATTTGATGTAGTCCCAGCTGTTTATCTTTGCCTTCACTATCACTGCTTTGGGTGATGTGTCTGTAAAGATGTCTTTGATGTGCAAATCACGTAGTGTTTCGCCTATATTTCCTTCTATTTTTTTTTCCAACTTTTTCATGCATAAAGTTCACCTTGAGTGAGTATAAAAAAATACCCTTAGTCATAACCTCAAAATGAATAAGTCAGATTCTCTGAAAGCAAGAGTCTATTTTTTTTTTTCAAACAAGCACTAGAAGTAATTCTCTTGTAGGTTATGAAGTTCCATATTTAGGAGACTTTGCCACATCATTGATGACCTAAATGTAATCTCTCTTGAAGGCAAATTCTTATCCATTGCTACTGTCTACACTACTTTCTGAATAATTTTTCAGTGACTCCACTTTTTATTTTTTACTATAGACAACATATTTTTTTGCCTTGCCCTTGCGTTTCTCAGTAAACATTTTTTCCACTTTTTGTCTTTTCCATTTGCTTATACTCTAACACTGTTCTTTGACTTTGCTGAATGTTGGCATCACTTGGTGAGCTTGAAATATTACTGATATTGGGTCCTACCCCAGACATTTTGATTTAACTGGTATGGGACACTGGCTGGACACTGGGATTTTTGAAACACCCCAGGTGATTTTAATATGCAGCACAATTTAAGACTCATTCTATATGCTGTTGGTTTTCAAATTGTGTGCATATTTGAGTAAGCTGTGGAACTTCCAAAACTACAGATTCCTGTGTCCTATCACCAGATATTGAGACTTAATTTATCTTGAGTTGTGATCTGGGTATTGGAAAATTTAAAAGGTGATTGTAGCTGGCTAAAGAATTTGGGAACTAGTGCTGTAAACCATGGCGACATTGTGAAGTTTTTTAATTCCCTTATTGTTTCACAGTCCTTTGCCATTTGGTGTCTTCATTAAAGCTATATATTTTCTGTGAGGATGGTTTGGGTAGTGCTTCAATTCTCAGAGCCCAATTTTCCTTTTTCTTTATTATTATTATTATTTTAAAGATTTATTTATTCATTTATACAAGATCTGGGGTACAGGCCAGATGTGAGGGAGGGTGAGATGATTCATCAGACACAGAGCAGGGAACAGAATAGGCAGACTGATGAAATACACTGCTGAGGGGAGCACTGGGCATGACAGGAGAGGTCTGCTGTGCCATGTGGGACGGGACCCTTGCTGGCCGGCCAGGATCAAACCTGCACTGCAGAGTCTGTGGAAGCTTCACAGTGCAGTGCTCAACTGCCTACACCACCAGGGGAGACCCTTTTTCTTTTTTAATATGGTTCTGCCTCACCCTATCACAGGTAACCCGAACAAGTGAACATCTGACTTGGAAACTAGTAGACAGCTAGCAATCAAACTCTTCTATGAAATTTGAAATTGAAACATTGTCTATTTTGGTGAATGTTCCATGTGAACTTGAGAAGAGTGTGTATTCTGCTCTTGTTGGATGAAGTAGTTCATCGATGTCAGTTATATACAGTTGAATGATGGCGGTGCTGAGTTCAATCATGTCCTTATTTTCTGCCTGCTGGATCTGTCCATTTGTGATAGAGGAGTATTGAAGTCTCCAATTATGGTCATGGATTCATCTGTTTCTCATTGCAGTTCTTTGAATTTTTCCTTCACATCACCTGTGTTTTTCGGTGAAAACGTGGTGTTAAGGATTGTTATATCCTGGAGACTGAGTTTTTCTTCCAATCTATTTAGTCTTGAGGTATAGATGAATGATTTCTTTTGTTCAATCTTTATGTTCACTAATACTTTTCTCTTTTTTCCTCTGTTATGCTGTTAGCCTCATTTACTAGGTTTTAATTTTTGTTATTATATTTTTCAGTTTTAAATTTTCTGTTTGGTTCTCCTTTATATCTTTATTTGCTGAACATTTCTTTTTCTTTGATGGGGTGTTCTCTCTTTTCATTTGATTCAAGTATATGTAATTGCTCATTGAAGCATTTTCTGATGGTTGCTTCAATATCTTTGTCAGATTAATTCTAACTTCCTGTCATCTTGGTATTGGCACCTATGGATCATCTCTTTTTTGTTTTGTTTGAAATTCTTATGATTCTTGGGAAGATGAAAATTTTTATAGAAACTTGGAGCTTTTTGTATAATGTTATGACTCTAGATCTCATTCAACTAAGATCTTCTGTTTTTGCTGTATTTCTCCGACATCACTTCAGCAGCGGAAGGGAAGGAAAATCCATGTTTGGATAGGAATATTTTTATTTTATTTTATTTTTTTAAAATATTTATTTATTTATGCATATAAGAGCTAGGGTACAGGCCAGAGATGCAGGGGGGTAAGAGGATTCACCAGATACAGAATGGGGAACAGAACAGGCAGACTGACTGAAATACACTGCTGAAGGGAGCAGCAGGCGAGCCAGGAGAGATCTGCTGCACCATGTGGGTTGCTTCCTGGCAGGCCAGCGATCGAACTCAAGCTGCAGAGGCTGTGGATTGCTTCATAGTGCAGTGCTTAACCCCTTGCGCCACCAGGGAGGCCCCGGAATATTTTTATTATTGCTTGGCAGGGGTGGGAGTTCTAACATCTAAAATGTTCTCTATTCAGAAAGCAGTGGAGGTAGCCTCATTCCTATTGGAAAATTATGAAAGTCTCACCTCTCTACTCATCTCGCCTGACTTCACCCCAGCAGGGAGATAGGGAGGTTGAGGGAACTGTTATTAGTGTGTGGGGGGAGGGAAGAGGATAGAAGTGTAGATTTCCCACTTGGTCTCCACTGTGGATAAATGCCAGAAATGCTTGAGTCCAGACCCCTTACACAGTCACTATAGTAAAACTGCTTCTGATCGAAAAAGTTGAATTTTCCAGATGAGAGGAGACACTGCAAGTCTTTGAAAAATTAAATCTAGTGAAATAAAAATGGGAAAATATTGATAAATCTTATGATTTTGCTCTGGAAATTTTCCCTTTTTTTTGGGTAAGATTTATTTATTTATGCATACAAGAGCTGGGGTATAGTCCAGAGATGTGGGGGTGAGAGGATTCACCAGAGTGGGGAACAGAACAGGCAGATTGACTGAAATACACTGCTGAGAGGAGCGGCTGGTGAGTCAGGAGAGGTCTGCTGCGCCATGTGGGTTGCTCCCTGGCCGGCAGGGGGATTGAACTTGTGCTGGCTGCAGACAGCTTCCTAGGTTGTGTCTTAACCCCTTGTGCCACCAGAGAGGCCCCCCCTTTCTTTCAATCCTTATTTAACATGCTTGTTTATTTTGCAATCTCCTGTTTCCTCTCTCTCTCTCTCTCTCTCTCTCTCTCTCTATTATATATATATATATGTATACACGCACATACATATATAGATACATACACACGTCTTTGTGTATGTACAGCATTTCAGACTAAGTAATTTTACTCTTAGAGAGGAACTTGTAGCAACTTCACAATTATTTTGATCCTCTGAAAGAAATTGCTTTTGCAATGTTGTATGAGCATGCTGGTTTATCACTGCATTCTACTTCTTTAAGAGACAGATTTACATGACTGAGCATATTTGTGGGGAAGTTCTCTTCTACCAATTTCCCCAGACCAGAAATCCCTGTTGCAGAGAGCTTATATATATATATATACACACACATATACATACATACATACATACATATATATATACATATACATATATATACACACACATATAAAACTATGTGTATTTATATAAAACACTATGTGTATATATACACACACATATAAAACTATATATACACATACATATATATGTGTGTGTATATATATATATATATAGAGAGAGAGTTTTTAAAGAAAATAATGTCTTGAACACATATTGCCAACACATCAAACTAATTTTTTTAACTATCAACTTTATTTTCTTTCTGCTTAATATCAATTAAGTATATGGATTAGTGATATTTATGAAAATTAGTTATCTGGGCCAAGGATGGGGAAAATTTCTGACTCAAATTTCCCCTTATCTTAAATGCAGCTCTCGTGTGTGCAGAATCAAATTCACGAGGCAACATAGGGTATTAGATTCTAAAATACATCAGTGTTTTAAGGGATATGTCAGAAACTATTGATGTTCAGGTTCTAGGACAAAGAAATCTCAATCCAAAAAATAGATACAAGCATGAAAGATTTGAAAGCAAATCCTTTCAAATGGTATGGAAAAAAGTAGTTTAGTTTTAATTAAGCAATATAGCAGGTATGAGATTGTCCACTTGAGACACTAATTTTTCCTTCAAAATCTTGATGAGACATTATTGTGGCCATTATTGCATTTAACATTTTATAGGTATTATTTATCTGAATATCACAGATAATATCAAATTCTGCCATATCATTCAGAAGGATTTGTCTAGAATTTAGCTTGCAAAAAGCTATGGTAGAGAAATGGAAAATTACTATTTTTTGCAATGTGCTATAGTGCTACAGCTTACATAGACCTGTCAAGATAAAGTGAATAGAATTTAGAAAAAAACTTTACATCCTCTACTTAAAATCCAAGTTTGTCCTTTTATAAGCATTTTCTGGTTATTATTTTCCTTTTATTTCCCTAGCAATATATCCCCTCCCCCCCATTCTATTTCAGAGATATTGTTGATTGTATTGATAGGAGACAGGGCAGACACATTATTGAGGGCTTCTCAGTCTTCCAGCCTTTTGGTTCATACAATGATCCTCTGGAAGCAACTCCCCTCATCACCTTGTATCTTCTTTTATATTAATATATTGTGAAAACCTATTTCCTTCATTCCCTGTTTCCCATCCCCAAAACAATTACTTGTATTCACTCCTGATTGGATTACTTCCCCATCAAGTGGATCCTTCTAGGATTGCATATGAACTGCACATAATTAAGCCAGAATGCAGATATTATTATTCAGGATCTCTGTGTGTAAGGAGGAAAAAATAATTCACTTTTCACTTTATGTCTGAAATCTATTTTAACCAAACTACGTTCAAAATGTTGATACCCTTTCATGTATTTTAATTGATAGCTATAAACTTTCATTTGTGATTTTAGCTTATTCTTCAGCTCTGCCTTTTCATTTCCATTTTACTTTTGATTATAGTTTCTACCCCATTCCTTCAGTTTTTTCAAGAGTACTGACAATTTTCCATAGCGAGTCTGTGTTTTTAATTTATAGTGTTTATATCTTATCATGTTTATAATTGATATCATTGTTTCCATGTTTTTTCTTCATTCTTGGAGAGTTCTATAAATTTTCACTTAAGTATTTAGATGAGAGGGTATGGGTGTGGGGGCCATGCTATCATGCAAGCCCTAGCCAGATTCCTTGTGGAGCAGAAATGTGGTCAACTCCAGTTTAAATGAGGAAAGAGCTTCTCTGACATGAATGTGGTGAATTTCTTTCTGTGCAATATGGAGCAGTGGCAATTCTTATTTATCAAAAAATTACACAAAAAGTTATAAGTCACAAACTACTCTGTTCTCACATCTTTTCTGGTCTCTTCAGCTTCCTACACCATCTTGACACTCAAGGATAACACTCTTCTTTTTTGAGGTACAGTGCATGGGGATGGAAGAGGGTGATGTTAGGCCCTGGAAGTCTCAAAGCACAGGCATTCCTGTCTTGTTTATTTGGGCAAAGACCATATATATTTTTTTTTCACTTAAATCACCTTTTTTTTTTAATTTTTATGTCATTTATTTTTTTTTAAATAATAAATTTTATTTTTATATTCCCCATACAATTGCAGCCCCCCCATTCTGACCCCAATCCCTCCCCTCCCGCCCCCGCCCCCCTAAAAGTGTCTCTGGTTCATAGTTTTTTGTTGATTTTGATTTTCACTTTCTTATAGTTATTCATTTTCCTGGTCCCTTATTTAAGTTTTCTAGATTCCTGCTATGAGTGAGACCATCCGGTATTTTTCTTTTTCTTTCTGGCTTATTTCGCTGAGCATGATCCCTTCCAGCGCCATCCATGTTGCTGCAAATTGCATGTGTTTATCTTTTTTGAATGCTGAGTAATATTCCATGGTATATATGTACCACATCTTCGTGATCCAGTCATCTATTTTTGGGCATTTGGGTTGTTTCCAAAGCTTAGCTATTGTAAACAGTGCTGCTATAAACATAGGGGTGCAGGTGTTCTTTGGAATTGATGTTTCTGTGTCCTTTGGGTAAATACCTAGGAGTGGAATTGCTGGATCATATGGAAGCTCTATGTTTAGTAGGTCCAGAAATCTCCACACAGCTCTCCACAGTGGTTGGACCAGTTTGCACTCCCACCAACAGTGCAGAAGAGTTCCTTTTTCTCCACACCCTCGCCAACATTTGTTGTTGCTAGTTTTTTTAATATGTGCCATTCTCACTGGTGTAAGATGGTATCTCATGGTAGTTTTGATTTGCATTTCCCTGATGACAAGTGATGTTGAACATTTTTTCATATGCCTGTTGGCCATTTGCATTTCCTCTTCAGAGAAGTTTCTTTTTAGCTCTTCTGCCCATTTTTTGACTGGATAATTTTCTTTGTTGTTGTTGAGTCTCATCAGCTCTTTGCAGATTTTTGTGATCAGTCCTTTATCATTAGTGTTGTGTGCAAAAATGTTCTCCCAGTTGGTGGGGTTTCTCTTTGTTTTTGTTATTGTCTCTTTTGCTGTGCAGAAGCTCTTTAATTTGATGTAGTCCCAGCTGTTTATTTTTGCCTTCACTATCACTGCTTTGGGTGATGTGTCTGTAAAGATGTCTTTGATGTGCAAATCACGTAGTGTTTCGCCTATATTTCCTTCTATATATTTTATGGTTTCAGGTCTTATGTCTAGTTCTTTAATCCATTTTGAGTTGATTTTTGTGTATGATGTGAGGTAGTGGTCAAGCTTCATTCTTTTGCATGTAGCGACCCAGTTTTCCCAGCACCATTTATTGAACAAACTTTCTTTGCTCCAATGCATAGTCTTTGCTCCTTTGTCAAAGATTAGTTGAGCATAAATCTGTGGGTTTATTTCTGGATTTTCTATTCGATTCCATTGGTCTGTATGTCTGTTCTTGTTCCAATACCATGCAGTTTTGATGATTATGGCTTTGTAGTATAGTTTGAAGTCTGGGAGTGTGATGCCTCCATTCCCTTCTTTTTTTTTCAGGAGAGCTTTGGCTATTCGGGGCTTTTTGTGATTCCATATGAATTTCATCAATAATTGTTCTATTTCTTTGAAGAATGACATTGAAATTTTGATTGGAATAGCATTGAATCTGTATATTGCTTTTGGAAGGATGGCCATTTTAATAATGTTTATTCTTCCAATCCATGAGCAGGGGATGTCTTTCCATTTCTTTGTGTCTTCTTCTATTTCTTTTAACAGTGTTTTATAGTTTTCTTTGTATAGGTCCTTTACCTCTTTTGTTAGATTTATTCCCAAATATTTGATATTTTTTGTTTCAATAAAAAAAGGGATGGTTTTTTTGATTTCTTCTTCAGATTTATTGTTTGTGTATAGGAAGGCTACTGACTTTTATGTGTTGATTTTGTATCCTGCCACTTTACTGAACTGATTGATGAGTTGAATTAGTTTTTTTGTGGAGTTTTTGGGGTTCTCTATGTATATTATCATATCATCTGCAAATAGTGATAGCTTGACTTCTTCTTTTCCTATTTGGATTCCTTGGATGTCTTTCTCTTGTCTTATTGCTCTGGCTAGGACTTCCAGTATTATATTGAAAAGCAGTGGTGAGAGTGGACATCCTTGTCTTGTTCCAGATCTTAATGGAATTGCTTTAAGCTTTTCACCATTGAGAATGATACTGGCTGTTGGCTTGTCATAGATGGCCTTTATGATGTTGAGGTATGTTCCTTGTATCCCAAGAATTTCAAGGGCTTTTATCATGAATGGGTGTTGCACTTTGTCGAAAGCTTTCTCAGCATCTATTGATATTATCATATGGTTTTTATATTTCTTTTTGTTGATGTGTTGGATAACGTTGATTGATTTTCGGATGTTGAACCATCCTTGTGTCCCTGGAATGAATCCTACTTGGTCGTGGTGAATTATCTTATGGATACATTATTGGATTCTGATAGCTAAAATTTTATTGAGGATTTTTGCATCAGTGTTCATTAGGGAGATTGGCCTGTAGTTTTCCTTTTTTGTGTTGTCCTTGTTCGGTTTTGATATTAGCGTAATGTTGGCTTCATAGAACGTGTTTGGTATTGTCCCTTCCTTCTCAATTTTTTGGAAGAGTTTGTGCAGGATAGGCACTAATTCGTCTCTGAATGTTTGGTAGAATTCATTTGTAAATCCATCAGGTCCTGGGCTTTTGTTTTTGGGGAGGTTTTTGATTACCATTTCAATTTCGCTGCTTGTAATTGGCAAAGACCATATTTTTGAGGAATATTCACTCAGTGCTGTTATTTAGATGGAAATGGATTTTTTTTTTTTATCCCATATGACTCAGTTGTTCTGCTTTGGAAGTCAAAGCTCATGTCAGAGGTCAAGCTGATATTTTCTATTCTGATCCTATCTGGATATATATATATATATATATATATATATATAGTTAATAGAAATACCTAGATATTTTTTATTTGTCTTCATAACATTTATTTTCATCTGTAACATTTTGCTACTGCCTGCTATTTTGTCATTGTCCATTTCTCTCTACAGGAATATAAGCTGCTTGTAAGCAGGGAATGTGATTGCTTTGTTCATTGTTAGATTCTTAGTGCCTGGAATATAGCATGTGCTCAGTAGATACATGTCAAAAGGAAGAAAGGACATAAAAACATCTCCATAAGCTGGAGAAGAGAGAGGTTCTTTACTTCTTTGATTCTATGGTCCTGATATATATATATATATATATATATATATATATATATATATATAAACTGAGGATGAGCGGTTTAAGAAGGGAAATGAATGATTTATTTTGGAACATATTGGATTTCAAGTGCATAAAAGACATCTTCATGGAGAATTCAAATGTAAATTTAGATTTGAAATCTGAAGCTAAAGGGACAGTTTTGTGTTGAAAGAAGTGACTGAGGATTCAACAGCATCTATGAAAAGCAATAGGCAGATTTTTGTGGCATGAAATGACACTAGGCTGTAGACTGAATGCCTCAAAACACTAAAGTAGAACTTAGAGAAAATATTTTTACACAAATATGACTTTCTGGGCAAAGAAAACTACAAAGAAGGACAAACTGGATGTCAAAAAGTGATTTAATAGAGACCTTTGGGGATAGAGATTTACATATAAGTGCTATGATTTTTATATTTCAAAATCTCTGGGTCCATCTGTACAAATTCAAACATTAGGGAACAAAGGTTTATCTCTTTTTTTTTTTTTCTTCTGGATGGGAGAATGGCAGCTATATAATAGTTCCTATATAAGCTTGCCGATTGATAATTTCAGGATTCCTCTCCTATGGTGCCAGAGAAAAAATCATTATGTATGCATTATGTCATCTGGTTTCCACTGTATAATCTTGAAGGGAGATAATGGGGTGGGAAACCAGTACATTTGCGATTGTAATGTAATAATACTATATACCTTTGACCTGAAAATCTAATGTTTGGTTTCGGGAAAAAATAAATACAGATATTTAAAAGATTGGCTAATACTTATAGAGCAAAGAAAGAAAAAAAGAACCCTGACAGATAATTGAGATCTGAGAGAGGGTGATATCTTAAAAGATTACCAAGTTTTCAAATATTTAAAGCGCTCCCAGGTAGGAGGTGCATAATCTAATCTTAATATAGAGTATAGAGAGCTGAGTAATGATCAGTTGTGCCACATTATTGGCAGACATGTTTTGGTACAAGAAGGCAAAGTGCTTTAACCAAAGTTTTCAGTAATGGACTATAGTCCCTTATCATTAGAGAAGTGATATGTTGTAATGAAAAAACAAATAGTGGACCAGGAATAGGACAATTCTGGAACTTTTTCATCACTCATAGTCATCATCATATAGGCAACAAATTATAATCTTTGAATCTCTGCTTTTTCATTGTTAATCTGCATACTTAATAGGACTGTGCTGAATATCAATCATGTGATAATATTGCTGACTTTATATTTTTAAATATTTAAATGTTGAATGAATTTGAGATAAATTCTTCTTAAAGTGTTAAAGCTAGGACTATGTGACCACATCTCAAGATGCTTGAATGTCTCAGGGAAGTGCTGCAAATATATTGCATAAGGAGGGCACATGGGTCTCCTTATAGTATTTTCTTTGTATAAGAAAGTATAATTACATGGAGAAAAAAAATCATTTTCCCATTCTTGGTGAGATCCCATAAGTATCGAAGAATTGCATGAGAACTTGGTTTTGTTTTTGAGGAAATGGTCTTTTGGGGGCATATTTTTCCTAAAGATTGAGTACTGGTATTATTTCACCATAGGACACAGCCATTTCTCAGCAAGGAAGCAATAAGTGATAATGATGGATATATTTTAAAACTGCCTTTAAATTGTCAAAATGCTTTCACATGTTAATAAAATTACAGAGTATTAAAGTGAGAAAGAACATTAAACAATGGCAAGTTTATTCTCTTCATTTTCCAAATAAGGACAATGGAGATTAGTGGTTCAGTGATTTTGCTTATGGACGTTTTGCTATTTGATTGTAGAAACAGGTTCTTCTGTCTCTGTTCACTTACATCATTCTGCCCTGGGAGATCATTCTGTGATGTGTGCAGCAGTACTGGTTTGTCTAGTTATTTAGCTTACTAGTTGTCAATGAGTGAATTAAGGCAGAATTTCATTGTGTTTGACTGATTTAATTAAGGTAAAAAATGGACTTTTGGGAAGCTGTAGTCCAGAGAAGACTTCGTCCAATGCTTAGATTAACTTCTCCAACAATAGAGAGTTTTTGGTTACCGAAAGTGGGAATTAGATGTGTGTGGGGAGGTGACTCAAGGTCACAACTCTCAAACCAGAAAGCACATGACTTAAAATGGGAAAAGTGGCTCACTTCTATGTGAAAGACTGCATCTCACATTTAATTCAATCATGTAGAAAAAATAATAAGGGCTATTGAACTTAAGGAATTTCGATTTGAAAATTTGCTGTGTGGCTTATACAACTTTGGTTACATTGCAACATCTCTTGAGTCAGTGCCTTACTTATAAAATTGGAATAACAGGCTTTATTTTAATGGCTTAGTTGTGAGAATTAACTAAAGCAATGTAGTGACATATTACCTGACATAGAGTAGACAGCTGAAGTCTTTCATACGTTGTACAGTCACGTTTTAGGGAGCAGAAAGTTAATTGGCTATATCTTTCTGTCAAGAAGATGCTTGTTAAAGTTCTTGTAGGGTTAAGGGGTGATTTCCTTTGGACTTTCTCAGTCAAGTGCTGTTGGGGTCGATCACATTCCACAGTCAATTAGCATATTCTCTGAATAAAATTTACTTTATTGCAAGGTTTTCCCTAACTCTGCCATTCTCCTTAATAAGAATACTAAGCAAGAATACTTAGAATACTAAGAATACTTAAACTATTAGTAAGAATATTAAGACTCCTTAATGCTTATGCAGAATTGTTGGTTTTGTTGCATCTAGTGACTGTCTCCTCTGCATAAAGACAGGAAGATTACCGGGGGAATTCCTTTGGGATTCTAAATTCTTCCTGCATGAGGCAGCTGATCTTGAGGAACCTGGTAATTTATAGATGGAGTAGAAATAGTCATTTCCCCTTAAGTACCTTTAGATATTAATATGAACTACATAATTGTGTCTTTATTCAGTATGCGATGAGAGCTGGACTTTGAACTTTTACACATTTGTCATGTACCTGCTAACTCTAAGATTTATTAGCTTTCTCATTGCTATAATAATCATTTCCCTTTTTTAGCCTCAGAGTTCTTTGCTGAAAAAAAGAAGACAAAAAAAAGAGAGAAAGCGATGGAGGGAGAGAGAGGAAGGAATAAAGGAAGGAAAAAGGGAGGAAAGGAAGGAATAAGGTTTACATCTTCATTAAAATATGAGAATAAAACAAAGTGAGGTAATTTCATTGATAATCAGGATAGGCACTTAGTAAACATTTTTCCTCCCTCTTTTCTGAGTTCCATTTTTTTTTTGGACCATGATTTGGACTTGAAAAGATTTGCTAAATAATGTATATAGATACAATGAGTGGAGATTACAAAAGCCACAAGTGTACAGTTCTTGTCTTTAAGGACTACAACTTAGATTAAAACATGTTTAACAGAAATTGGATTGTGGAGCAATGGTCAGGAACTTTGCATTAAAGCTAATAAAAATCCTTGTAAATGTCACTGGGCAGCTTCCACTGAGAATCTTCTTTCTCCTATATCATCTTGTTACAGTGACATTTTAGTCAATATATTTGTGACTTGATGAATGACTGGATTTGTCCTCAGCTATCAAATGCTATCTCACTATCGAACTTGTTATACTTAGAGGAATATCAAGATGGAGGCTATGTTATTATTGTCATTTTATAGATGAGGGAATGAGGGCTCACTGTGGTAAGGAAACACATCCAGAGTGAGAGTGAGGGAATACCTGGATTTTGCACTATCCGACCATGCAGACTTTACTGCCAGGACAGACAACAGACAACCTGGCACAATGGGAGCACCCGGCTGGGCTGTCTACTAGCTGATGATCGTGCAATTTGGGAATATTGCTGATTCCAGGTTGAGAAGATCAAAGCAGTTGAATCTGATGTTTACTCTGAAATAATTAGCTTTTATTTGTTTGCTGTATTGGGCAGAATAAAGTGTCTCTGTCATCTATTTCTTTTTCCTATTATTAAAATCTCTATAGTCCTAGAAGTCTGAGTTATTATTTCTGTCAACATGTACATGGAGACCAACCTTTTCTATTTGCTCATGGAAAAAACCTTCTTGATATAAGGTAAAGAAAATGCTAATAATCTTTTTTCTTAAAATTAAGTAACCTTATGTTTCATGAGTGCATCATCAATCAATATCTGTATATATTATTATTTCTGTCAACATGTACATGGAGACCAACCTTTTCTATTTGCTCATGGAAAAAACCATCTTGATATAAGGTAAAGAAAATGCTAATAATCTTTTTTCTTAAAATTAAGTAACCTTATGTTTCATGAGTGCATCATCAATCAACATCTGTATATACTACATTAAGTTCACCACTAAAAGTCCAATTCCATGCTTTGCCAATCAATTGGCCTCTCTTATCTGAATTATCCACATATCTTTCCCCTTCTGGTAATATCTAATTTGGTTTTATAGTCTAAAATTTTATTTTTACTAGTTTATTTATTTATTTTGTTTTTCTACTTACCACATGAGTGGAATAATATTTTTCTTTATCTAAGTTATTTTACTATGGCTAGTGCCCTCTAGGATGAGTTATTTTTATTATGAATAGTGCCTCCTAAGTTCATCCATGTTGTTGCAAGTGGCAGGCTTCATCTTTTTTATAGTTTATAATGGAATAGTTTTCCATTATGTAGATACACCAAATATTCTATATCCAATTATTTTGTCGATGGACACTTAGGTTGTTTCCAACTCCTGACTGTTGTAAATAAAGCTGCAATGAACATAAGGATATATATATATATATCTATTCTAATTAGTGTCTTTGTATTCCTCAGGTGAATACCCAATAGTGAGATAACTAATTGTATGGATTTTCAATTTTTTGAGGAATCTCCTTACTGCTGTCCATATGGCAGCACCTATTTGTATTCTCACCCTCAGTGTACAAGGGTTTCCCTCTCTTTACATCCTCTCCTACAGTTGTTGTTTCTTGTCTTTTGGATAATAATCTTCTTCATAGTTGTGAGGAATTAAGTTATTGTTGTTTTGATTTGCACTTCCCTTTTCAAAGGAGATGATGACCATCTTGCCTTGTGACCACTGGCAAACTGTTTATTTTCTTTGGAGAAGTGTCTATTCTTACTCTTTCTCCAATGTTTACTCAGGCTGCTTAATTTTTGTTGTTGAGTTATATGAGTTCTTTAGATATTTTGGATATTACCCCCCTGTTGGATGTGTGTGTTATAAATATCTTCTCCTATTCAGTAGGATGCCTTTTAGTTTTAATGATAATTTTTTTTCTTCCCCTGTGTAGAAGCTTTGTAGTTTGGTGTAGTCCTATTTGTTTATATTTGCTTTTATTTCCCTTGTCAATGGGGTTGAGTCTTTAAAGATATCTGGTTGATGTTGAGGGACATATTACCTATATTTCCTTCTATGTACTTTATGGGTCCAGTTCCTACATGCAAGCAATTTGTGTTTATGGTGTTAGATAGTGGTCTAGTTTCATTCTTTTGCATGTGTCTGTCTAGTTTTCCCAGTACCATTTATTGAAGAGACATTCCTTGCTCTTAGCAATTTTGTCATAAATTAGGTGTCCATATAGGTGTGGGTTTATTTTTGAGCTCTCGTTGAAGTTTGAGGAGTATTTCATTTCTGTGATGCTGCTTCTTTAGTGTGATTTTTAGTATAATGCTTTTGAAACTTTTGCAAGATGGATACTTCAGAAAATATCAGGGTTGGGCCTCCCTGGCACAAGGGGTTAAGTATCAGCACTATGAAGCTCTCTGCAGCTATTGCAGCAGCAGTTCAATCCCTGACCAAGGAGGTGACCCACATGGCACAGCAGACCTCTCCTGTCTCACACTGCTCCCCTCAGCAGTGAATTTTGTCAGCCTGCCTGTTCTGTTCCCCACTCTGTCTCTGGTGAATCCTCTCATCCCCCCCCACATCTGGCCTACACCCTAGCTCTTGCATACATAAATAAATCTTTAAAAAAATCAGGATGAGGTCTGCCCCTGGTGGCGCAGCAGTTGAGCACTGGGCTGTGAGGCTGCCCACAGCCTCTGCAGTGCCGGTTCATTCCCGGCCACCGGGTGAGGGTCCCACATGGCGCACAGACTCTCCTGCTGCCCACTGCTCCTCTCAGCAGTATACTTTGTCAGTCTGCCTGTTCTCTCCGCTCTGTCTCTGGTGAATTCTCTCACCCTCCCATGCTTCTGACGGTACCCAGTGCTTGTATAAATAAATAAATAAATCTTTAAAACAAAAATCAGGATGGAATTACGTACAGGGAAGGTTATTGTGTGGGGTCTATGTGGTGAGTGTTTGGTACATATGAGATTCTTTTTTAATTAAAAGCTGGCCTAGGCAAAACAATACATGGATAAAAATGGTCTTTGGGGTTTTTCTTTTTCTCCTCTCTGTGAGCCTCTCCAGACTTCTGGAACACTATTTCTTCAGTAAACCACTCAGAGTAACTTAGTCATTTGGGTTTAATCCATACAACAAACACTGTTCTTCGATGCAGTTTCCCAAATCAAAGGTTCAATTTTGTAGGAATCATAATCGTTTAGAAATTTCCATTTCTCTAATTTCAAGTAGAGTAAATAATATCTCAGTCTTTGTCATTTAAAAAGGCACCAACAACATAACCCTCTGGGAATTTGTTTTAAATACATATTGAACTCTATCTTGGACCAATTGAGTCACAATTTGCACTGTAACATGATTCTTAGTAATAAAGATAGGGGAAGTTCTACTCTGGAGACACACTATCTTCCATGGGAGAGAAAACCTGGATTGGAATTACCTTTATTATCATTTTTTTATTTGTCAGTTGTTAACATAACCATTTCATTTTGGGAATACAACTTTATATCTCCATATGTGCACATGCTGTGCTTACCCTCTACCAAAATCCCAGCAGTTGCTGAATCTTCAGATAAATTAGTGTTTCAGAAAATGTGCTATGTTCCTCCACTGGCTTCTTTCAGGTATTTCCAAGGGTATTTTGAGTTCTCCAGATGGAGGATGCTGTGAAACTAATATGAATGTTCACACCTGAGAGAAATAAATAGAGCAAAAGCAAAGCCCTGAGGTGCTAATTTCTTCTCATCAGAGAAACAGAGAACCATGATATGGACTACTGTCTCAGGAATAAGCCTGTGAGCCAGAATGTTCTAGGGGATGAGGGGCATGGTGGAGACAGTGGTTCTAGAGAAGGGGGGGGATTACCAGAAGACTACAATATTATCTGTGGCCATACTACCTGAAAGCATCCAATTTAATCAGAAGACTACTAAGAAGAAAGAAAAGAAAGCAAAATTCCTTTACTGGAAAGGAAAAGACTTGAGATCTTCTGAGGTCTCAGGTAGAGTGAGTATGGAAATGTGAGGTGTGAGATGCATTCGTGTTTGTGAGAGATGTCAATGTATGAGTATCTCTGAATCCAGATGGTAGCCGTCAGAACAGGGATGCCCCTTGTGGAGAGGAGAGATCTCTGGACCACGTATGTTAGATGTGCTGATGGTGCCAGGGTTTGAAAACAGTGAAAGGAACTGACAGAAGAGTAAGAGATCCTTTGAAGAAATAGAAGGTGAGCTAGCGAGAGAATGGCTGTCAGAATAACCTTCTTGCAGATACTTGGCAGAGAGAGAAGGGAATAAAAGACATGTTGATGACATGGCTGCCTGAGCTCAGGGGACTGACTTAATACCCTAGAAAGACTGGAGGACTCTGCCTCAGTAATAAGGATGACTGCGATGACAAGTGTTTTGATATGGATGCAAAGAAAAATGACAAAAGTGAAAGTTCCAGTCTCTTAAATACTGTACTGGTCACTTAAACATAGCACTCTCATTTTTAGTCCTCCTGAAGAAGTTATTTTCTCTATTCTATTTTGAACATGAGAAAACTGAGATTAAAAATGTGCTTAGCATAGGGTCACAGCATCAGTATGTATCAGAACCTCTGACACTAGAGCCAGCTTACCTAAGCATTTGCTTCCTAAGATCCGGAAAAGGGTCACTTTTCCACCTGGTTATGGATGAGAGGATCAGCAGAAAGCACTCACTACAGGGTTTGGTGGGGCAATAATTCAGACAATTAAGAAAATCCGTGGTTCATACACCTGAAGCCTGAAGGAAGAGGTCTATGAACTGGAAAGAGGAAAAATTGAGGAACTCTCTGAAATTGACAGTTTTAAGCTTGCAATCTGTGGCCAATGAAGTTAATAAGGTGAAACCCCATATTTTAAACTTACATTAACCATATGTATTATGCAGTTATACCTCATGCTTCCCTCTTATTCCAGTAAATCTCAGTTGAGCATCAGAATATATTTGAAGTACTGGACCACACAATGACTAACATGAGAAAGTCGATCTCAAATTTACTGTGTAGGAATATAACCAAGGAGGAACAGTTAAAATACAGATTCCCAGACCCCAGGTCTAACTAGTCTGCATGAAATCCAGGAATCTGCATTATAACAACTAAGGCGATGCTGATGGCTTGTGTTGGCTTTGACGCAACTCTGACCTGAAACTGAGAAGAGTCACCTCTGTAGAAAAATAATGTATGTGGAAAATAGGAAAACAAAACTAGTTATTAAGGGTCGATTGTGTTTTTTACCACTCTGTACCACCTTTTTTACAGTCCATTTCCCTTTCTTTCTGCTTATCATCATCTACTCCTTTATCAATTCACTTGTGAACCATCTGTTCTCTGTTATTTGGGCTCTGTGAAAACATTTTTTACCCACTTTCTCATACAATCTGATATATACAAAATGAGTAAAATTTCCATATGCATTTCACAATTGTCATTCTCCATATAAATCTTAATGATTGAGGGATAAATGATAGTCTCCTTAAAGTTCTTGAAAATCTAGACTTTCCTTGTCTTCCAGGTTAATTCTCCTACATCCCACACAGAATGAACATGTTTCCTCTTCTTTATAATCTGAGCAGTCATTCTTCTAGGTACTGATAAAAATCCATTGAAAGAAGGAAACTACTCATTTCTGCTAACATTTCAAGCTTGAGGTAGAGAGAGGATTAGGCAGTGATATACTAGTTAAGTTAGTAATCAGTTCTCTTGGGGGAAATAGTCTAATTGTTAGTGTTTATCAACCTCCATGATGTAAATAATCTTATGGCTGACTTCCAGCTACCAAGATGATGACACTGATATTGGGGTGGGAAGAGCTGTGTATACCCTGCTCCCGAGTCTGAGAAGCTACCTAGACTCACCCTGGGGACTAGACTTCACTCCTGCTTATTTCATATACCACAATGATGTCTGCCTCTAGGAGAAACTCTGTATATCTTTTCTCCCATAGCTAAGTGATACTAGCTTACTTGCAAAATTAGTTCTGCCCCAGGACCTGGGTGATTTCTGCTCTGATGACCTTTGTCCTATACGCTATTTAGCGTTCTGTTAGCAGCTGCTGAAATCCAATTGCCAAGACCTGCAGTCTACACTCTTGGTGACTTCAAGGACTTGTGCCCCCTCCCTATTAGTTGACTTGCCCCATCACAACTCCTACTAGACCTGTGATCTCTGTGCCTCAGTTGTCCTCTGAGTACTGACTGGGGGCAGGTAGGGACTTGCTGATCTCTTCCAATTTGCTCAGGGAGACTCTGGAGGTGGTATCTAATATCTATGTCCTTTTTTCTATATAGACTCTTCCTTTATTTATTTCTTTCCACCAAATAGTCAGAGCAATTATCTGAGAAAACTAGAAAACTCCCCAGTTTTTACCTGTCAAGATGAAGAGTAAGTGCCAGTGCTCTGGGGTCTCCTAAAACCTGTTTGCTTGTTTCTAAAACCACCATCAGCATTCTTCTTCCTGAGGTTTCTATTTGAGAGAGGTTAGCAGGATACAACTGTTGCCTTCTTTGTCCTTTCCTTTTTCATCTCCCCTGATTTTTATATTCCATGCCAAGGGGCTCCTATTTCTATTTCTTTTGGGGAGGTCAGTTCTCATATATCCTGAGTTCTTCATACAAATGACTATAGAAATAACATATGGAAAATTGCAACCTACACTATTTTCTCCACAATCAAAGGGATATGAACCACAAATAAAACTTGTAATAGCATTAAGCTTTGACTTTTTAGGTTTTTAGATTTGCATTAATTTTTATTTTTAAGATTGTGGTGGAAGAATATCAGTTCTGAGATGCAAATCTGTCCAGTGGTCTTTTGTAACTTCCTTTTCCTTCCCTGGCACAAGGAACATGATGATTTTTTAACTTCCTGGTGAGAGATTAGGCAGAGAAACAAAAAGGAACACAAATCTCCATCACCTTAATATTTTTGAATACTATTAATTCACAATGTTTTCTGAATTCTGATTCTAATATGCTGTATACCCTTTCTTCATGGGAAGAGAAGCAGTATCTTATTAGTGAGTGTAGATATTCTGCCTGCAGTTAAGAGCCTGATTTAGTGCCTTCTCTTTTATTTCTTGTATCTGGGAGTGGTGCATGTGCATCTACTTGTAGGAAATACAACTGTGTGGAGGTGGGCAGAAGAATCCCACACTTTCCATCTGACCAATAGGGAGGAAGGCCAGGTGTATACAGAAGACTAGGTAGCCTCAACTTTGAGATGTCAGTAGCCCACTGGCTTGAATATTTAGCACATTTGACCCCAAACTTTGCATTTGGGGGAGCAGGGACCTTGCTCAATGTATTGATTTTTTTCTTATTAGGCTTTGCTCAATGGTTATACTCCATATTTGAGGACCTTGTATAGGGGAGGGATCAGAAACAATTCTTAGTCCCAACTCTTTCCATCATGGAAAATTGTCTTACTTCATTTATTTGTTCATTTATTTGTTGAGTGAATATACTCAAGGATCAACTTAAATCCCAATTTGTCTCGCCTACAAATCACCTTTATATGCTTGCATTTTAAGTTATTCTTTGGTCTGGTTCACTGATCTGATGACATGATTTTGAAATTCTTTGTATCTTACTATACTTGGCATAACATAACCTTCTCTGAATATATTTTAATTAGCCAGTGAATAATCATATTGCATATGTTGCTTTTTTAAAGCAATTATTCTGAAGGTCTGCTAAATGCCAATGTACTCAACATACTGAAATATTACATTTCACAGGAAGCACAGTGCTCTCCAGATAAGAGCTCCATCTCTGTAGAGACAAGAAGTAAGGAGAAACTTAGTTGTCTTGACGTTTGAACTTGTGATAATACCCAGACACTAAGTTTTGAGACTTCAGGGTTTACAACAGAACTACAGATGAGTCAGCAATTATGCTGATGGCAGTTCTTTCAGAGATAAAACATTGAATGACTGGGAATGACTTGTTTCTTCAAGGTCTTAAATATTTAGGGGAGTAATCTTCTCACTGGGTATCTCTAAATTATTTAAACCAAATTGGCCTGCCCTGTGGTCTGTTCTCTCTACAGGATTGGAAAGCCTGACTATTTCCTTCTCACAAGTGGGTAGGTTTATAGCTTAATCAAAATGACAATTACCTAAGGCATTATGCCTATTATAAACCACATCCATTACAGGGTCACCCAGGCAGGGAAGAGGGAGGGTGTGAGGAAGAAGTTCTGGCTGCTGCTGTAGCTGGAAAACAGGTTCTCTTCTCTCCTTTCTACACACGCCCACCTCCCCCACTAAGGTTCTTTGGGGCCTATATACCCTTTCAGATACAAACTCTGAGACCCATTAACAGGGTCGCTATATAAGCATTATGTTTCCCACCTGGGTTTGTTGTACTTGACAGCCAAGAGCTCAGGTTACCTTTGTCCTCCATGTGTCCAGATCATTTTATTTTGAATGAGAGAAAAATTAGAGGGGACTGAGATGTGTGGACCTGATTTCAAACATCTTAGGG
The DNA here is from genome assembly GCF_964194135.1 of Talpa europaea. Classification (NCBI taxonomy): domain Eukaryota; kingdom Metazoa; phylum Chordata; class Mammalia; order Eulipotyphla; family Talpidae; genus Talpa; species Talpa europaea. The sequence goes on from NC_140072.1 coordinate 46,876,839, forward strand.
GCTGCCATTTGATCTTCTGATTATATTTTTTCAATATGGAACTTCTCAAAGGAGAATTAAAACCAAGGATGGAAATTGTACTAAGGCTGTTTTCACTTTTCACTAACCAATTGCTAGGTAACACCTGCATGGATAAGTATAATCAAAGAGCCGTAAGCAGTAAATACAACTTTGAATGGCATTAAGCTTTGGATCCAGATCTCACTAAAAGCATGGGGCCTCTAGTCTTTCAAAATTTCTTCTCATATGGCTCTAAGGCTGGCATACACACTCATCATAGATTCACCAAACTACCCTTTAAGGTGTACCTACCCCATTCTATGGTGTTTCTTCTGCTGTACTAATGTAGCAGAAATAGATTAATGCTACTTTTTTTTTTTTTATCTTTGATGAGGTTATTAGTCACTTGATCACTGGTCACAATAGTTACCAAAACAAATTCTCTCCTTAGGAGGTTACCTCAACTGATTGATTCTCTATCATTCCATGGCTGTGTACTCTCCCTCCCCCATGGTGACTGGGACATAGTATTTGCACATAAACTTTTGCTGAACAAATTAGGTGAAGTGAAGTGAGGAGAAAACTGGCAGAAGGGAAGTTTCTCCTTGAGTTCTTAGTATAGGGAGCAATTTATCCCCTAAATGAGATCTCCATTCTCTGGGAGGCCCCCATGGCTAAACTCATTAAAAAATAAAGCACATCATAAACCAGGTAAAAGGTCTCAGTGTGATGCTTGGAGAGGTGCCAAAGTAGACAATCGGAAAGGGAGGCTGGGGACCAAGATAAGAAATCTGGATCCACCTTGATCTGTGGGTATTTTTCTCTCAACTACAGTGAAAAAAGGCTAGAAGAAGAGCTGCATAGATAGAAAGGCTGTTTTCTTTGTGGATATATCTCGATTTATTCATTTGCCTGGAAACTTGAATTTCCCTTTCTGTAAAGACCTGTAGAATTGGGATGGGATCATAAAATGATAATAAAGTCATAATTATCTTTTATTAAAGATGTACTGAATTCCTCTGCTGTGTTGTGAGAAAGGGAATGTGAATATGAGCATGGAATAAATAGTTAGAGAAAATTGTTTTGGGACATCATTGGGGACATAATGAAAACACAAAGCGAAATGGGCTTTTTGAATAGGAAACATTAAAGTAAAATAAAGTCATATTGTATGTGTGATGAGCAACTTCTGTTATGGTAGGGGAGAGGCTGCAGGTATTAGTTATTGACTGGGATTCTTGAGTAAAATATTTCTGTGGCTTCTTTAAAATCACTTAGGGGAGAGTGATGCAAATGACTGTGTTTGTTTGCTCTAAGCTATCTGGGGACCACCTGAAAGATTGGTACACAGGATTTATTTGTGTCTTGCCTAACTTGGAATTCATTCAGGGCAGAAAAGCAGTAGACACTGTTCTGAAGGCTTATAAGGCAAATATACAACCTGTAGGCATCTGGGACAATAGATAATTGACAGCCTAAGCCAGGGAGTCAAATGTGGGGAGAGAATTTCTTTAGGGTATACTTGAGAATTTATGAAGTCACAAGCATGCCCTAGACTGGATGTATGCTCAGAAAATACTGGAGAAAACCCTACACTTTCACCTTTGACTACCCTGTAGACTAAGGACAAGCTGGAAATTAAAGCTAAGGCAGAGTTTTAAGTTGCCTAAAGTAGTTTTAAATTGCCTAAGTAGTATTAAAATGATGACTCAGAACAGAGATAATAATAATATGCAAAGACTGGGAGAGATTTTTTAAAAATTCCTATACAAGGAAATCTCTTATCAAGACATTAGCTGAACACAAGCTAATGGAATAGAACTTTTAGTGATCATGTAAGTAAAGAATATAGCTTTTGCAAAAGTTGCTTAAAAAACGTACCAATCAAGTAGATAACTAGGTATTTGTGAAAAAATCCATAACATCCTTAATGTGAGAGACTGAAGGTTTGCTATACAATGTTGTACTGAAAATTGTAACCACTGAAAAATACTTTTCAGGAATAGGGATGTTTAGATGTTGAAAGGAACTTCTTGGCTACCCCTATATTTATTTATTTATTTTTTAAGATTTATTTATTCATACAAGCACTGGGTATAGTCAGAAGCACAGGAGGGTGAGAGAATTCACCAGAGCAGGGAACAGAACAGGCAGAGTGACGAAATACGCTCCTGAGGGGAGAAGTGGGCGCGGCAGGAGAGGTCTGTGAGCCATGTGGGACCCTCGCCGGTGGCCAGGGATCGAACCGGCCCTGCAGAGGCTGCGGGCAGCTTCACAGCCCAGCCCTCAAAGGCTGTGCCACCAGGGGAGGTCCTACCCCCACATTTCTCAACCCAGCTGGTGGTCACACAGATGGGATTACTTTAGTAGTTCATTAGGCTGTGCCCTTGGTTGTTTTTTTTTTAAACTATATTTTAATTAAAAAGTTAAAACATACAACATTGAATAAAAAATTAAAGTGACCACTTTGAGTGATAGTATGTCAGTTATTACTACTTTACTCTCTTTGAATTAAAATAACCTATTTTTAAGGGAATGTAATAAAATATGGAAAATCACATTAAATCAATGGTAAATGCTTTTAACAGCAGCACCTTTCCAATGGCGATTCCTGTGATTTGGCATTTCTGATTTCAGCAATAAAAATTTCACCGGAGAAATGGATGTAAGCTAGAAGAAAGCTCTGATCTGTTGATTTTATATTAGCCTAACGGTTTCTTCATTTTCAGTCCACTATAATTTTGTGAAATTATGGTGGGGAAATGACTCTTTCCAAAATTGACTTATAAATCATTATTCATTTGGGTATGCTGAGAATTTTTCCATTAATGTCTGAGAATCTGAATGTCTGGAGAAGAAATCTTTCTGTGTACTTTGCTTAATATTAAATTTATTAAATTTCATGTTTTTGGCATTGCCCTTGATACTTGGGAAGATTTTTTACTGTTGGCAATATTATGATAAATTCAGAGCCATTCTAATCTTTTCTTGGCCAAATAATGGAATCAAGTCCTTTCCAATGTTCCCATTGGTACTCCCAATTCCACACATTATGGTACTTAACCATAATTTTTTTAGAATGAGGCTTTAACAACCACTAAGGCTCTCTACTACCTCAATAACTAACAAATGGAATCATAGGAATCCACTGTAGAAGAATATAGATGGTCCTTGCCACTATGTTATGGTGGACAGATAAGTTGGGGCCGAGTACCAAAAGAATTCTATTTCAGGCTGTATCACAAGGCCAAAACCTGAATGCTACTTCCCAGACTCACAAGTGTGCTCATTCTGTGCAGCCAGTTTGATGGAAATAATGGGAATTTTGTGATAATGAGATTGCTAGTTGGTTCGCTCAATGGATAAGAGTCTGAAGACAACAGGGCCAACATCTATTTGCAGAAATCATCCTTTCTGCAGGAATGCCACACATATCACTTATAGCATGAGACAATTTTAATTATGGGTCCTGGATGGTAATATGAATATTCAGTAATGTGAATATAAAGTTTATTAGTTTGCTAGGGCTGCCACAACAAAATACTACAGACCAGGTAGATTAAACAACAGAAATTTTCTCACATTTCTGGGAGCCAAAAGTCTAAGATCAAGGTGTCAGCAGGGTTGCATTTCCCTGGGGTCTCTCTCCTTGGCTTGCAGATCCCCATATTCTTCCTGTGTTTTAACATAGTCTGTATATGTGCTAATTTGCTTATATAAAGTTACCTGTTGTATTAGGGCCCCCCCAATGACCTCATTTAACTTCACTTCTTTATAGACACTCTCTCCAAATATAGTTACATTTGGTGCTGAGGGTTAGGACTTCCCCATACAAATTTTTGGAGAATAGAATTCAGTGTATAGTACTGTGACTTATTAATCTAGTTTAGGTGAGTTGACATGATTTTTGCAACCAACACATTATATGTGGTAGCATCACTTTTAAATTCATGCTCCAAATACAAGTAGTTTATCAGATCTTTCTCAGGTGAACCTGAGTGTAAAATGTTAAAAAAGGGGAAGCACATATAATACCTATAATATCTTTGTAGAAGGCTCATTAGCATTCTAGTAGAATTTTGTAGCTAGATATATTTTAATGAATCTAGTTATTTGCAAAAGCATTGTGAAAGCTGGTTTTAAAATATCAATGTTAACTAAAGTACTGCTTTGCCCCTTTCTCCTTTGTTCAGTAATATTGGAACACATACTAATGCAGGAGGATATTAGGAATTAATGACCCTCATAGTCAAAGTGAATAGATTTGAACTCATCCTATTTGCCATCAAATCTGTTCTTTCCTCAATACTACCTATGTCTTTTAATCATGATACCAGTTAACTGCTATCCAGTCTTACCAACTGTGACATCTTTGCCTTTCCTCTTTATTCTATTTTTTGTGTGTTTTAATTCATTTAATTGAAATTTTAGACATGTCATTTTTGTTTTTTTAATTTAAATTTTATTTTTATATTCCCCATACAATTACAACCCCCTTATTTTTACTCCAAGCCCTCTTTTCCCCGCCCGCCACCCCCCATAGAGTATTTCTTGTTCATAGTTATTTGTTGATTTTGATATTTTCTTTCTTATAGTTATTCTTTTTCCTGGTCCCTTATTTAAGTTTTCTATATTCCTGCTATGAGTGAGACCATCCGGTATTTTTCTTTTTCTTTCTGGCTTATTTTGCTGAGCATGATCCCTACCAGCACCATCCATGTTGCTGCAAATTGCATGTGTTTATCTTTTTTGAATGCTGAGTAATATTCCATGGTATATATGTACCACATCTTCTTGATCCAGTCATTTATTTTTGGGCATTTGGGTTGTTTCCAAAGCTTAGCTATTGTAAATAGTGCTGCTATAAACATAGGGGTGCAGGTGCTCTTTGGAATTGATGTTTCTGTGTCCTTTGGGTAAATACCTAGGAGTAGAATTGCTGGATCATATGGAAGCTCTATGTTTAGTAGGTCCAGAAATCTCCACACAGCTCTCCATAGTGGTTGGACCAGTTTGCACTCCCACCAACAGTGCAGGAGAGTTCCTTTTTCTCCACAACCTCGCCAACATTTGTTGTTGCTAGTTTTTTTAATATGTGCCATTCTTGGAGTCAAACAGATCTGAGTTCAGAATCTAGGTTTCCCTATCTGTGACTTGGACTTTGACATGCAATTTATCTTTTTGCTTCACTTCAGTTTCCTCATCTACCAATATAGAGTTATGATAATTCCCATTTCATAGAGTTGTTGATAGAGTCAATGATAAAATGAAGGCATCTGGAAATCAGTAAATGAAAAGTAAACATTGCTAACTGATTTTACCTGTCAACTTTCTCCCGGTAGCACATTTTTCTCTAAGTATAATGTTTCTGTCCTAATGCTGGTCTGGTTTTCCTGATTACAGATCGTAGGAGAGAGAATCCAAACCACTCTTTGCACCCACTTTTATTTATCTTTAAAAACCTTCAATAGCTTCAAATTATTTTGAAAGTAAAGTGGAATTATGTTAATCTGACTTTTTTGTTCATAAGGTTTTGGTTCATTGTTCCTTTTCTTTTTTTTTTTTTTTTTTTTTTTTTTAAATAAATTTTATTGTTATATTCCCCATACAATTGCAGCCCCCCCATTCTGACCCCAATCCCTCCCCTCCCGCCCCCCTAAAAGTGTCTCTGGTTCATAGTTTTTTGTTGATTTTGATTTTCACTATCTTATAGTTATTCATTTTCCTGGTCCCTTATTTAAGTTTTCTAGATTCCTGCTATGAGTGAGACCATCCGGTATTTTTCTTTTTCTTTTTGGCTTATTTCGCTGAGCATGATCCCTTCCAGCGCCATCCATGTTGCTGCAAATTGCATGTGTTTATCTTTTTTGAATGCTGAGTAATATTCCATGGTATATATGTACCACATCTTCTTGATCCAGTCATCTATTTTTGGGCATTTGGGTTGTTTCCAAAGCTTAGCTATTGTAAACAGTGCTGCTATAAACACAGGGGTGCAGGTGTTCTTTGGAATTGATGTTTCTGTGTCCTTTGGGTAAATACCTAGGAGTGGAATTGCTGGATCATATGGAAGCTCTATGTTTAGTAGGTCCAGAAATCTCCACACAGCTTTCCACAGTGGTTGGACCAGTTTGCACTCCCACCAACAGTGCAGAAGAGTTCCTTTTTCTCCACACCCTCGCCAACATTTGTTGTTGCTAGTTTTTTTAATATGTGCCATTCTCACTGGTGTAAGATGGTATCTCATGGTAGTTTTGATTTGCATTTCCCTGATGACAAGTGATGTTGAACATTTTTTCATATGCCTGTTGGCCATTTGCATTTCCTCTTCAGAGAAGTTTCTTTTAAGCTCTTCTGCCCATTTTTTGACTGGATTATTTTCAATTCTCTTTTGTGTCAATCTGCCCTTAACCTGCAGTGTGATCTTGAATCAGTCGCCAGACTTCGCAGTGAGGATGTCTACTCCCTAGGTTTATTAGGAGGGTTATTTAACTTAGTTCCTAGAAGTTCTGGCCTTGAGAATTCCAAATCAATGAATTTCCCTGTGCTTTATTTTACTAATCACTAAATTGACATGGTTCTCGTAGTTTATTATACTTAAGAATTACCCAGAGAACTTGTGAAACTTGTAGACCCTAGTTCTTATGCCAGAGATTCTGATAATTTCTAATATTAAAAACAATGAAGTCTTACAGTTATATGCTCAAGGAGCATCAGAATTAGTTGTACTTATTGATTTTTACATATGCACATTCTTGTGTGAACACCATCCATGTCAAGATATAAAATATTTCTATCAATCTAAAAGTTTCCCATCCCTTTCCATGCAATGTCTCTTCCAGAGACAACCACTATTCCTATTTCTTTCATGATACCTTTTTAACAATATGCATTAGATGACTTTTGGTATTCCTTTTGTATCTGCTTTTCTTTGGTTGTATATTTCTATTTCACAGTATTATCCCAAATTATATCTAAAGTTATTTAGATAAATAAATCTAAATCTAAATTATCTAGAAACATATTTCTGAACCCTCAGTTCCTACCCCCATAGGTCAGACCAGAGTACCTTCCTCTCCTTTGATTCTTCAGTTCCCCAAACCTTCATATTTATTTTTTTATTCTTCTCTATGGTGGTTCCTTCCCCCCAAAGGGCAAGAGATATAGAATATCAAAATAAAGGTCAGGTAGTCCAACCCATGTCACTTTCAGTAATTCCTTCTACAACCTTCTATAACATTCCTGGTCTTTTGCCTCTGCTTGAGAATGTCCATATAAGACTTAATTATGTCATATTATTTTTATTTGCTAGAAAGTACTTTCATGTGTTGAACTTTAAAATATTCTTTGTAAAATTGCTCATAGTTATGGCTTTTAGAATACTAAAGAATATCTGGTCTCTTTTCTTTCTGGTAGCCTCTTAAATACATAAGACAGTTGCCTTATACTCCCTGAGATTTTTTCTTCTGTAGTGCTTGAAATCAGGACTCCAAGCACTTTACTGGATCCTGCCATGCTTTTCAAAGACTGAATCAAAAGGGTACCATGTAATTGAGAGTCACAATAGCTTACCAGGAGAGAAATTACACTTTATGTTATAACACAGCTGTCGGAGCAGTAATGTACAGGTTCTACCCCACTGGGACATACAGAACAGACTCTTTTCACTCTCCACAGGACCAGCTTCATGGACATGCAACCTGTGCAGTTTCACTGGGCCCATGCCTAGATGGCTTGGTTTGATGCTCTGCTGTTGCCTTCTTAAAATGTCAAAATGTGGCCAATTTTAAACAGGTAGTTCTGCCTTTCTGGGTGCATTGCACTGGGTAATGTCTGACATATTTTTTTATTTTTATTTTTTAATAATGCTTTCTATAACATTGCCATTTAGATTGCATTATATTTTATAGTCCTTTTAAATTATTCAAAAGGCTTTTCCTTGGAGCAATGAACATAGGTTCAATATTATCAATATACTCATGGTAAAGATGAACAACCTAAGGTTTAAAGAAATTCAGTGAATGGACATGTTTTTATAGCTTATCAGTAACAAAGTTAGGGCAGAACTATACTCAGCATTCTTTGGATAAGGTCCTCCAGCCCATTCCCTAAAACAGTGCTGTATACTACATGCCCCGTGCTCAAAGGCTCTAACCTTATTAACTTTCCAGATTTCTATAGTTCCCCTTTAGTTCACTTGCCATGCACCATACTTTGACTTGACACCATGTATTACTGACTCATATTTAGTCTACAGTTCTATTTGCTCCTCAGGTCATTTACCCATAATTGTGTAGTCCTTTCTTATCTAATAGTTGAAGCTTATTTTTCTACCTTAAGTGATTTACCCTGCACTTTCATTTTTATAAAAGTAATCTCAGGTTAATTTTGAGAGAATTCCAATGCAATATCACTTTTTCCTCCCTTGATTATGATTCTGATCCATAGCTAATCTCCAGATCATTAAGGATGTTCCAGTAATTGGAAAGAAATCTCCATTTTTTTTTACATTAAGTGCTCATCTAACTCATGAGAGGAAGTAAAACTAACTTAAGCTGCTGAGATTTGCCTTATTTGATCAAAAAGAAACCCATAGCAAATCTATGAAAATGTAGCTTCATTTGCAATTATATTAGTCAGGGGAAAGGAAATGGAGAGTATAATGTAACAAGGTTATAATGACCCTCTTAATATGGCAAGGTTAATGGTGGCATAAAGTCTTAACATTGGTGTTGCCTCCACACTGCCCACAGACTGCTCCCTTAGCCTTGTGTTCTGTCTGATCCAAGTAAAACTGTGCACTTGGTATCTCTGTCTCCTGATGACTCTGACTCAAGCTCTGCCTTCTGTAAAGTTCAGACTAAAAGAATATTCTTTTCATATGCGTTGCTCACCATCTGAGATAGTCTACCAATGTTATTTCCTATTTCCTGAAGGATAAAATACAAAGACTTGACTAAACTCATTTATTTGTCCCTACATCTGTAAAAATTGCTAATTGAGGAATACTATCACATTAAGCAGGTATCACTGATCTGGAAATAAACTGAATTGGCAATTTCTGTCCTAGTTAATGATACCACTTAAGAGTTAAAAAATTTGAGGACCCTCTGTGATTCTTCCTTTTACTTTAGCTCCACATCCAATCAAACAGCTAAGCCCTGTGACTTTTATCTCCAAATATACCCAAATGACTACTGTTATCCATTTCCACAGCTACAACTACAAAATATACAACCTGCCCACATGCCACACACTATACTTACACACCAAAGTTTGAGCCAACACTGCTATTAACCTGTTCTTTTAAAATACTTATAACAGGCTTCCTTTGGCACCATTGCAAGCCATTATCTCAATGCAGTGAGAATTAACTTTTAATAATCAAAATTAGGTTAGTATCATTCCTCTGATTACAACTCCACCCTAATTCTACATCCTTTTATTCTGTTATTAAAAAATTGCCATTGATACCTTTTTTCTTTTGTTTATATTGTTCTCTTCTTTCTCCTACCACCCCCAGTCCCAACCTAGAATGAAAACAAGGAATTTCCTGTACTGTTAATCATTTATCTCTCCATATTCATAAGATTATTGGCACCCAGTATGTCCTTGAAAGTTATTCACCGAATAAATGAACCTGCAAGCCAGGATTGAATTCAATCTGCCTCTCTTTATTTCAGGCCATTCTCTCCAAAACCTCTGTGCTTACTCTACGAGTTGGCATATACTGGCTTCCCTAGGTTTGGCTCTATGCTTATCACTTTGGCTTCATTGCAGCAGAAACCTCATTCTGATTAGAGTCTGGCTTCCTCTCGCTTTCCTTTTGCCTCTTATCCACAACGCCGTCAGCTCTACAACTCTCAGAACAATTGTTCCTTCTATCTGATTTCATTTTATAACTAGTCATGAATTCCCATCTTTCATTTCTGTATATCTGAATTTGATAGCCTGCCATTCTCAGCTTCCGCTGACCCAGCTCCCTCCCTGGTCAACCAATACTTGCAAATCATCCTATACCCTTTAGATCCTGTAAGGATCAGTGGATCCAGGTGGAAAGTGCTTGGTCACTAAACCTGCTGAATGCCTTTTTCTGATCGTATGATATATTCAGAATAAATATGTCTTTCAAACTAAGATTTGTAAGGCTTCACTGAGTAAATATAAGCACTTGTTTCATAAGAGTAGCTTGTATATTTGTGTTTACTGAGTCTACCTATGAAACTATGCTGAGAATACCATTGCACAGCCCCTAGAGACAAATTGAGCTGCATTTGAATTACTGTTACCTGATCTTAAAATTTAGTCATTCACTTAGAAGTCAAGAAAGATTGCAATAAGCAGCTGGAAAAACAATCCTAATAGCAGATATGGGATGTTGAGCACAACTTTGGCTGGCATTTTAAGGATTTTTAAATGCTTGGTTGCAACTGTCACTTCCATAAGGATTTCATGAAGATTAATAATGTAAGAAAAAGGCCATCTTTAAAGTAACTGAACATAGCAACTTATAGAACTTTTTGTTGCAAAGCAGGGATAGAGAAAAAGTTTGTTTCCAGGTATGTCCATCTCTTTTTATTTTGTGCTGCTCCTTTAAAAACCCACATTGTTATTTGTCAATTATATCTCAATAAGCTGGAAAAATTTACACTTCTATACCTTTATTTTATGGTAATAGTAATATATAGCAGACATCTATGCATGCAGCTACATATACATGTATGCATTGATGTGTGTCTGTCTAATATTTTGGTAGGGTTAATTTGATGCTAGCAAATAGTGCAGATAAATGAACTGGACTAATAAATAGTATAGTAGGTGTTTAATGAACACTGGCCATTATTACTCTATTGTTATTTCATAAATAGTATATTAAAGTAGTAAAAGACCATTGACTTTTGGCCTGATAATATAGGCCCTTCCACTCTCCCATGAAACAGTAGACTGAGGAAACTACAAAAACAAAACAAGACAAAAAATCAAAAACATCTTAAAGCCTCTAGAAAATGGTTCTAAGGAGAAAAAGTAAATGAAGAAACATCTATTCAAAATTCTATAAAATTCAGTAAGATAGCAAAGTCTGTGGTATTTGAAGAACCACTTCCTACCAGCTCAGCATGGCAAATACTCTGTTCCAGACAGCTACAACCAAAAACACAGGTCTCCTACTCTCCCCAGCAGACAGAGGGCTTTCTTCTTGGAATTAGAAGAATGCCAATATTTCTCATTCTACCCTTACTGAAGTTAAGTTGCAGGTGAATATGGTTAAGAGGTGGAGGTTTTCTTCTGAGTAGGCTGATTCAGATCAATTAAAATGAATATAGAGTAATAACTAAAAATAACTTAAAAATAAAATGAAAAATGAAATAAATTAGAATTCTGCATCAAACATACTCACTTAGTGTAAACTAAGCCATAAAGGAGAAATAGGGCAAAAGATGTAAGACAACACAAAAGGTAAAATTGCAGACATAAATCAAGCTACAGTTGATTCTCACCATTTATGGTAGTTATGCTCTGTAAAGTTACAATACAGACTGAGATAGTGACTGTTGACCATCTCTTATAGGAGTGTAGCGGCAGGACTGAGCACTGAGCAGGTTTTCTATGATCCAGCAGACAGGGTAAAGAGGAGTCAGAGTCCTCAGTGGCTTTTGCAGGTCTTTTATTTAGATTTACCAGGCTTATAGCAGGCAGGGGTACTGGGGCGCCAGGAGGCTGGCAGTCCTCCCAGCCCCCAGCAAATCCTCACTCTATCTGGTCTCTCTGGTGTTCTCTCTGCTTCTCTTGGCTTCTGCTGGCATCCCCGTGACACCGCCCTTATAAACTCAGTCTCTCAGCCCAGGTGTACCCACTTCAGGTGCCCACCATCAGGCCTGCATTCAGGACCACAGGGTTCCCTCATCTATCCTAATGGTGGGAGGGCAGAAAAGCCTGATACTTTTTCCTTACCCTACAATCCACCCCCTCAGGGTTTTCTGCCAGACAGTCTATATAAGTCATATACGTTTATCTTGGCAGTATGAACATTGCGGCCATGGCCCACAAAGGTACATAGAATACAACTGAATATAGCAATGTAACAAAATCACAATAGAACAATAAAATACATAAAATACAACAGAACACAAATAATTCCAGGTAGGGCCCCGACCTAGTGGCAAAAGACAATTATTGGCACCAGCAGATGAGCCACCAAATCTGCTGCCGAAGGCACTGCTCATGCGAGGGAGGGGAAACCACTCACGGCATCTACTGTAACACGCCAGGAGCCGTCAGGCTTCCTGGCCTTCTCTGGCTGTAGTCTCGGCTACAAGCCACACACAGCATCCACCCCCAGGATGCACTCGCTCTGAGATTGGAGATTCTATTCTGTTGGGGGTAATCGCCAACCCTCAGGGTTCTGTCTGCAGTCGCTCCAACACTCGGCCTTCATAGCCACCAATGCGACTTGCAGACCCCTGCACTCAGGCCAGCCCACTGCACAAGCACATGGGTCGGGGATCCAAACTCCACATGCAGCCTCTCTTGGATCCCCTCTTCGGCTCGGGCTCTACCCCAAGCCACGTTCCCCACCCATCCCCCAAGGACGGGTTCCTCAGCTCCTCACCCTCACTCGAGAATGAGCAGGGCATCACCCACAGGTGATTTTAAGAAACTCATTTGTCTTCAGCATACTCAGGCTACTTAACAGCTGCTCAGGGCTTCTCAAAAGCACCAGCTTTTGCCTTCTCAGTTGGCTTTTCTCCTCTGCCTGGCTGCTGGGCAGTACACAGGCTGCTTTTGGCCACTGAGGCCCACTGGCCACCCCCAGATTCCCAAAAAAACATAACCTGCCAAGGTACTCTGCCTTCTGGTGGGATTGTCAGTCCAAGTCCATTAGTCCCAAGTCCATAGGCTTCTTCCTTGTGTCAGCACTGGCGAGCTCTGAATCGTGGTCTTCTTTCTTTCCCAATGATTCTTGCTGCGTTGGGGGTTGTTGGCTGGTCCTCTCGGGCATCTCCTCCTTCAGCTGAGGTCTTGTCCCGCAGCTCCCGGACCTTGTCCATCTCCTGTGCTGCTATGACGCCTCCAGTGTCGTCACAGGCAAACAGTCTGTTACTCCTTAGTCCCTCCAGGTTTTCGGAGGGCTCCATACCCGTCTGCATGGATCATCTTGCCGACTTACGCCAATTGTAAGGGGCAGAAAGAACATGGAGCAGGTTTTCTATGATCCAACAGACTGGGTAGAGGAGGAGTCAGAGTCCTCAGTGGCTTTTGCAGGTCTTTTATTTAGATTTACCAGACATATAGCAGGCAGGTGTACCCACTTCAGGTGTCCACCATCAGGCATGCATTCAGGACCACAGGGTTCCCTCATCTATCCTAATGGTGGGAGGGCAGAAAAGCCTGATACTTTACCTTACCCTACAAGGAGAAATATATAATTCCTAAAAGTTAGTGTGTCTCCGTCTTTCTGACCTTTCATGGTCAGTATTTTCTTCAAATGCTTTCTGTGTATTTCTGTTTGAAGATAGCATTCTTGATTCATTAACAATGACCTCACAGTCAATAGCACTACAACTTATGCTGGAATGAAGCTCATCTAACACATAAATTTTCTCCACTAGGCACATCACAGCTTTCTGGCATTTAAGACACTAAACTGCATTTCAGTATGGGGGCCTTTACAAATAGAGAAATCACCAAGTGAAAAGCATAAAAATACAAACATTGTGGCACTAAACAGACCACAAAAAGAATAGTTGTTTACAGTATGGAAGCTGAAACAAAAGACCTTACTTTACCTTCTTCAACATCTGCTAGATTACAAACACATTTACAAACACATTTTAATGAGTAACTGAATTCATGAATATAACATCTGCGAATAATAAGGATCACTTGTATATCAATATTATCACTAAATATGAAGGGATTAAATAATTCAATCAAAAGACAGAGATTGTCCTACTGAATTTAAAAAAAATACATGATCCAAATATATGATGTCAAATTCCTGTTCAAGATAGCAGCATAGGCAGCTATCTTCATTTCCTTCAAAAGAAACACTGAATGTATAGCTACACATGCTGTAATTCCCTGTGAAAGTAGTCCAGAAACTAGCTGAATGAGTCCTACACATCAGGCGAATGAGAAAATACCCACATTGAAAGTCACAAAGACTGAGACACAATAGATGTAAGCCCCACTGCTAGTACAGCTACTACAGCATCATAAATCAGGAGGGATCTCCCAACTCCCCTATTCACGAAGAACAAGACATTTGGATCTCACATCAGGTACAGCCACTTTTAAGACTCCCATTTGAGGGACAGGCCCCCAGAATACTTAACTCTGAAAGTCAATGGAGTTTGTGTCCAGGAGACCCACAAGACTAGCAAACAAAGGCTGTGAAATATATCACTGTGGCATTCCTACTGTGGTGCAACACAAAGTAGACAAAACAAAACAAAACAAAACAAAACACAAAACCTCCCAGTCTTTCCCTTAAAAGGGTCTAATTGCATTCATTATTAAAGGTTCCTGCCTAAGGATCCAGCAACTAATTTATAGCACACATGTAGGGCTTATTGACATCATCCTCGGAGACCTATTAAATCAGTGGCTGCCTCCTCTGCCTTTCCCCTCTAGCCTACTTCAAATAGACAGTATCCCCCTCAAAGGAGTTTGTATACATATACATGATTATAGTGAGGCTCAGTGTATTAATATTTGTGAAAATATTTTTGAAAACTGTAAAGGTTGGATATTACTTTTAAAACTGTGAACCATTTTCTTTTTCTTTTTCCTACTGATGACTGGAGATGAGTGGATATTTATGTTCCTCCCTTCCTAAAGGGTTCTCTTTGTATCCATGTGTGTGCCCATGAGGAAAGTAAGATATGGGAGCTCAAAGTGTTGTAGAATTAGTAGTAGCAGCATGCTCTTGTTTATTCCCACTTCTCCAATCTTTGAATTGAGCTTTTCCATTCTACCACATGGTTGATAATGTTTCCCAAACACTACTGTTTGCAGTTATAATCCTTTTCATTTTACTCCTGCTTCCAGATCGCCGCATCTCTGCTCCAATCTGGAACACACACTGGGGACTATTTCATTTGTGGTGCCTTCCTGTTTGGATGGTTTCTTTTTCACACCACACAGAGCTAATTTTGTCATTAACATTTCAAGAAACACACAGTGGCATTTTAAGTGAAATACAAATTAGAAAACTCTGCTGTTCTTAGTTACTCTTTTCTCCCAATTTCGAAAAGAAATCACTATCAAATTACCCAAGTTACATTTATCCTTTCTAAACTCCCTCAGTTGCTGTCATTATTCTGCCAAACTCTCTATTTCTAGCCCCTTAGATACAAATTATTCCCCTTTTGGAGCAACAGTGGGGAGAAAACTGAAGCATGATATATTTAGAGAAAAAATTCCAAGAAGCACTAAGAGAAGTACTCCCCTTAGCACTTGGTGCATACTTCTGCTTTGTCTACTCTGGTAGTGGTGAATTGTGAATTCATGTTGCAGAGAGTATTTCTGGGTCTTGGGGTTCCTAGGTCCTTGGCTATGACCATGAAAGAATTCAAAGCCATGTCTAAGCAAAGCAAAGTTTATTTAGAGTCAGTACACCTGGGAAGAGGTCTGTTTGGTAAGCGGGGGACCCCCTAGCTTAAATTGGGTGCAGGAGGCTGCTCACTCTGTCCGTTTCTGGGTTGCATAGTGTAGGCACTCCTGGGATATTGGTTTATCAATCCAGGCAGGAGTTTCTAAGTCTTGCCACTCTGTCCTCATGGAGTATAGTTTTATCAGTCCAGGTAGTAGGTTGGGACAGGTGTCTGCCTCTCCCCTTGGCTGCTTCTTGCTCTTCTTGGGTGTTTTTTATCTGCCTGTTGGTTGTAGTAGAGGACTGCCTGCCCCTCTTTGGGTGTTTCTTAGCTTTCCCCTGACTTTATCAGCTCTAGCAAGTGTTTACCAGGGTCCTGGGCTGTTTAATTTTCTTTAGGAATCTCCCTCTCTGTCCTAAATGTCTAAAATAACAGTGATCATTATTAGTTTGCTGGTCAACTGATTGAAGAAGCAGTCCTTCATTTAACTGAAATTAGAAAGAGTGTGTTTTGTAATTTTAAACACTAACATTTTATTGATTTTTTTTCACTACGTACCAATCACCCTGCTAAGCACATGACATGCGTTATTTCATTCAGTTCTCTTTCTGCCCCCAACAACCACACAAGTAGTAACCATTATTATAGCCAATTTACCAGAAATGGAACACACTGGAAAGTGTTAAGAAGTAGTTAGGTTTCCACACTGAGTGTTCATTCCATTAAGTATTAGTTAATTTAGTCTTGATTAATTAATGGAATATTGTGGAACATGTATTTTATTTCATCATACCAACCTTACTAACATAAAATAAAACAGCAATTATTTAGCATTTACAGTGTGCCAGGCACATTGATGTAATTTACATATTTTTTTCATTTAATCTAATAAATGTCTTATGTGGAAGATATGTGATATTGATAGGAGCTAGGAAGTGGGGGGGATCAGGTAAGATACTTTGCATGGTATAGTAAGAAATCTGCACACACACACATTGTTTATGGCCTGTCTATGCTGAGTTAATTTTCCAACCCAAGGCACACCTGGGGGAATGTGGGGGGCCAGTGCCATGTGAAGACCAGTCTCAGCACACTGGGATGTGCCTGAGGCCAGGTGTGCCAGCGAGCAATGAGGGCTGTACATCACAAGATCCTGGTAGCAGTGAAGGCCTGCTTACTGCTAAACAACTCTCTTTGTTCAACTACTGTAAAAAGCATCTGAAAATGAAATTTTTTTTAAAGATTTATTTATTTATTTATACAAGCACTGGGTACAGTCAGAAGTGTGGAAGGGTGAGAGAATTCAGAGTGGGGAGCAGAGCAGGCAGAAGGACGGAAGCACACTGCTGAGGGGAGCAGCAGGCGGCAGGAGAGGTCTGCGTGCCATGTGGGACCCTCCTCCGGTGGCCGGGGAGCAGCCGGGGATCGAATCTGCGCTGCAGAGGCAGCGGGCAGCTTCACAACCCAGCGCTCAACCGCTGCGTCACCAGGGGAGGCCCTGAAAATGAAATGTTAAGGCGGTTTCTTTCTTTCTCTCTTTTTTTTTTTTTTAGAGATTTATTTATTTATTCAAGCACTGGGTACAGTGAGACGCGCGGGAGGGTGAGAGAATTCACCAGAGCCAGAGCGGGGAACAGAACAGGCAGACTGACGAAGAAGTACACTCCTGAGGGGAGCAGTGGGAGAGACAGGAGAGGTCTGTTGCGCCATGTGGGACCCTCGCCCAGAGGCCAGGGATTGAACCGGCCCTGCAGAGGCTACGGGCAGCTTCGCAGCCCAGTGCTCAACCGCTGCGCCACCAGGAGAGGCCCAAGGCTGTTTCTTTAGGGTGTTAACTCCACATCTTCCAGATTCTGGTTAAAGCACATCGTAAAGTTTCAATTCCTGTGTCTATTAGCATTTGGTAGTCATAGGTGGCCTGAGCTCCAATCTTCCAGTTACAATATGACATTAATATCTCTTTTTGGGCCTCCCTGGTGGCGCAGCGGTTGAGCGCTGGGCCGCGGAGTTGCCCGCAGCCTCTGCAGCACCGGTTTGATCCCCGGTCGCTGGGCGAGGGTCCCATATGGTGCGCAGACCTCTCCTGCCGCCCACTGCTCCCCTCAGCAGTGTATTTCGTCAGTCTGCCTGTTCTGTTCCCCGCGATAGGGTGAGAGAATTCACCAGAGCCAGAGCGGGGAGCAGAACAGGCAGAAGGACCGAAGTACACTGATGAGGGGAGCAATGGGAGCGGCAGGAGAAGTCTGTGCTCCATGTGGGACCCTCACCCCCCGGGATCGAACTGGCGCTGCAGAGGCTGCGGGTAGCTTCGCAGGCCAGCACTCAACCGCTGTGCCACCAGGGGAAGGCCCTTGCTTAATTTTTAAAAAAGATTTATTTATTTTTATACAGAGCTGGGGTACAGGTCAGAGGCATGGGAGGGTGAGCGGTTGAACCAGAGACAGAGTGGGGAGCAGAATAGGCAGATGGACGGAAAACACTGCTGAGGGGAGAAGTGGGCGAGACAGGAGAGGTCTGCCATGCCATGTGGGAATCTCCCTGGCCTGTCGGGAATTGAACCCACACTGCAGAGGCTGCAGACAGCTTCACAGCGCTGTGCTCAACCTGCAGTGCCACTGGGGAGGCCCATTGCTTAATTTTTCTTACGATACATTCAAATGAATGTATCATAATATAATTATCCATTTCATTCCTATTGACCATTTATTCTTTCTTTTTTCATTTATACAATTCTGTAAAAAGTACCTCTTTATATAGAATTCCCCCTACTTCCCTGGTCTATGTAGAATGCAGAAGGAAGGTATTCCTTCTAGAAGTGAATTTTGGGGTTTGTATATTTTAAGTCTTGATGCACATTGCCAAATTGCTTCTTGACCGTTCTGTGCCAATTTTACTCAGCCCATTCCACCCCATCAGGTTCACTATGCACTCATATCAGGTATAGAATTAAAATACCAGGAACTTTTACTTATTTAATGGGTGAAAAACTCCATCATGTTCTTATAATTTGTATTTGTATGATTAATTATGAGGTGGAATAGTTTTTCCAATATTTAACCGTCAATGAATTCCTTATTTGTCAGTTTTCAGTACCTGTTTTTTCCCCAGTGATATCTTATTACTTTTCTGTGTTCCTATGTAACAGTGTAATCCCCATGGAAAGGAGGTATTCTGGGTAAGGGTGGAGCTAAGCAGCAAAGAGAAGCTAGAGAAGACTTGGGAGAGAATTTAGGAAAAAGGGAGTGTAGTCCCCTAGTCCCCTTTCTATGGGGATTGCACTGTTACATAAGGAATACATATACATATACATACACACACACACACACACGCACATATTCATTATATATATATATACACAATTGCGTGTGCGCACACACACATTCACTGCATAACTAATCACACGAATATAAATTATTTAATTAGGTAATGTGCATCAAGACTTGAAATATACAAACCCCCAAATTAACTTCTAGGTACTCTCCTTCTGCATTAGACATTGGACATAGATCTAGACATAGATTGAGGATGTAGAGAGAGTGCTATGCAAAGAGGCACTTATTACAGAATTACATAAACTAATGAAAAAAAGGAAAGACTAAATGGTCGATAAGAATGAAATGGATAATTACGTTACATTCACTTGATAAAAAATTAAGCAATATTGAAAATCAGGCCTATTTAGAGTTTCTAGTTACCTAAGAAAACATCTGTATTTATGATATTTAGTCAACAGTAAAATAAGCACAACTTCACATCTCTAGGCTCCACTTGCCTCTTCCAGTCTCATCCTGGTTCTCTTCTTTCCTTCCTTTCTTAAGTCTTCTCTAGCTTCTCCATGTTACTCAGCTCCATCCTTCCTGAGGGTGGGCCAGGGAACCTGGCGCCTCCCCTTTCTGTGGATGTTGTACTGTTAAGTGTATTACTAAAGAAACCCAAACCACTGAGAATGGTTAACAAACAAATAAGGATATCCCACTGTAGCAGGGTAATCATCAGGAAAAGGGGATTATTAGGATATGTTATGGGTTTGGAACTGTTGGGGAGAAGGATGTCCTGAACAAACTCCACAGGCAGTTTTTATAAACCCCACCCCCACCCCAGACCAAAGAGCTTCAAGACACGAAGAACTACAAATCCCATAATGTCATCAACACCAAAGGGAGATTGCTGGGAACTGAGGGTGGAGTTACGCAGGCAGGGTTGGCATATAACCAGACTTTTGGGCCTTGGTTGTGCTTGTGATTTTCATTGGCTTTCAGAGTGCTATTGGGGTCACAGCTCAGTGGAACTGGTAGGATGCATTTACCAATTTATGTCTCTCTTTCTCCCTCAGTTATTCCTTTCCTCATTTCCCCTTTTTGTAAATATACCCTTTATTAACCTTTCTGTTTGTGTCTGAAGTTAAGTTTCATTTTAAGTGCACAGGTGAGGACCTACTGTCAGGGAACCCATTTAACACTGGGGTTGCCCTGTAGTGGAACCTCACTTCCTACCTACCCTCCTAGCACTGACAGGAAACAGAAACTCCAGGGTCCTTTGGTGACTCTGGTTCACAGAATATAGCCTGTAGGGAGGTTTTCAGATGTGGAGTCTCTGGGAATATACCCTGCTCATTTTCAAATAGAAATATTTTCTGATTAAAATAACAAAAATGGCATCAACAGCAATAATAAATGGTTAACTTGGTGTAGTAGGGGTCTCTGGAGAAACAGAACTAACAGAATGTGTGTGTGTGTGTGTGTGTGTATTTGATTTATATTAAATAATTGTCTCATGTTTGTCAGGGTACATTCAATAAAGTTAAAATCCAGTCTCTGCATTTTGCTCAGCAGAACACTGCTGAGAGATAAAAAAGAGGAATGTGGCAAAATCACTATGGGAACCACAGGTGGGCCCTACATGACCTAGGAATATTAGAATACCAGAGAATGTGGGAACAGGACAAACAGAACCCAGACACCACCTGAAGGGAAGGCTGACCGAAACCTGGTGATCCCAGGGATAACAACCAGCAAAGACTGATGCCCCCTGCCCCTGCCAAGTCAGGAAAAGCCTACAAAAATAAGATATAACAGGGCCCCAAATTCTAATTAGGGGCAAAAGAACTTTCTCATCTCACTTGCTGCTTCTCTTAGCAGTATTTTTCAATAAATCTGCCTTTTCTGTTCTCTTCTGTCTATGGTGAGTTCTTTCACCTCCGTACCTCCTGTATTTCTCCCTACTATAATGTCATTGTTTGGTAGGCCCACAATTTACAAGATAGGTGAAAAACCAAGAGATCCAGGGAATTGTTGTAGTCTGAGCCCAGGGGTCTCTGCAGGCAGAATTCCTTTCTAGGAGGGAGGCCAGGCTTTGTTTTACTAAAGCCTTCAACTAATTGCCTGAAGCCATCTCACTTTATGGAGGGTTATCTACTTTAACTTTAAATCCACCCATTTTCTTTTTTTTTTTTTTTTTTTTTTTTATAGAGGCATGCTTTATTTATTTGTTTGCTGGTTTGTTTGTTTGTTTTGTTTATACATGCACTGGGTATAGTCAGAAGCGCGGGAGGGTGAGAGAATTCACCAGAGCCAGAGCGGGGAGCAGAGCAGGCAGAAGGACCGAAGTACACGGCTGAGGGGAGCAGCGGGCGGCAGGAGAGGTCTGCGCACCATGTGGGACCCTCCTCCAGTGGCCGGGGAGCAGCCGGGGATCGAACCGGCGCCGCAGAGGCCGCGGGCAGCTTCGCAACCCAGCGCTCAACTGCTGCGCCACTGGGGAGGCCCCTAAATCCACCCATTTTCATATTAATCTTTCATTGAAACATGTGGAATAAAAAACTGGGCACCATCATCCAGCCCATTTTACACAAAGTCAGCCATCACATCTGGTGAGAAGGTTCATTAGAATTTAACTTTCAGAATTTTTCCTAGCTAAAGGTTTATTTTTCAATGGAATTGACAAATATTGTCAATGTCATCAACATTTAATATGACTGCCTCTCTCTCCTTGTTCCTATTCCCATTTTTTTTTTTGTTTGTTTGTTTAAGTCAGCTTCATTCTTCCCCACTTTATGTCTTGACTGTGACCAAGCCAGGCAGTGTGGACTGTGAGGGAAGGAGGGGAGTGCTGTTGTGCTGAGTTCTTAGGCACTTACTTTGTGTAAAGAAGTAATGATGTTACTGCTCTGTATTTCCCTGGGGCTTTTGTACCTTTTCATTTTGAGTTCAGCAGCCACAATGAAGTTAAAATGATGGATGTGAAATGGAAATTTTCTGGTTCAAATACAATTATATCCTTTCAGGAGCTTATTTTTTTATTTTAGTAAATATTCATTTAGCAGCCTCAGGTAGTAGAACTAATGATTACAATTTTGTCTCAAACAAAGGAGGAGACAAATACTGTAATTATATAAAGTGCAAATCAAATCACCTAATTAAATAGAGAAAGAAAATCTGCTATAATTATTGAGGTATAGGCCAGTTAACAATGCACAGTAAAAGGACCCATAATTTTAAGAAATACACCAATGCCTGATTTATCAAAGGGTAAATGTAATAAACAAGTGAATTTTTGCTTAAAAATACAAGCTTCATTTATAATAAATTAACCTCAATGGTTCCTCAGATGTCAGATCACAGACTTTCCTGTCTATATTTCTTCAGAGAATTGAAAAAAAATTATTATTTCTTCTATGTGAAAAGAACATTAATGCTTGGTTGTGAAAGGTAAATACTTTGTTTAGATCCAAATTCCAGGAAACCTCTGTGATTACTGCCAGCACATTATAGTTACATTATGTGCAAATGCTTGACTCATAGGCATTTGGTTCATTTTCTTTGACACCGTGGCTGACATGTAGCTTACCCTGAATGCTCAGGTTATTTCCCATAAGGGCTGACTTTGCTTGTCCAAGAAGATTCTAAGTCTATCAGAAATTGTGCCTTCCATCTTCACTCTTTTTTCCAATTACACCATCTACTTAGAGTTATAATCAGTGTGTGAGTGTGCGTGTCCATGCAAGTATCATATTCTGCCCTTTGCCAGGAAAGATGGTTATCAGAGTATTACTAGAAGCATTTCAGAGCTTGCTTTGTAACATTATGCAAGGTAAAAAACAATCAGGATTTTTTTCCACATTTGGTTATTTTGTTATAAAATCTTAATAAAGACAAGATAACTAACACGATCCCTTACTCAAATAGAACTGTTTAATAACTCAGATTATATTCCAAATTTCCTATACCTTTCAGCTTTGTGTCATTAAACTGTTAAAAAATAACTTCCATTAAGAATTCTTTTCTATGCCCCCCAGTGGCGCAGCGGTTGAGCACTGTGTTGTGAAGCTGCCCACAGCCTCTGCAGCACTGGTTCGATCCCCAGCCGCCAGTGAGGGTCCCACATGGCACACAGACCTCTCCTGCCACCCGCTGCTCCCCTCAGCAGTGTATTTCATTGGTCTGCCTGTTCTGTTCCCCGCTCTGGCTCTGGTGAATTCTCTCACCCTCCTGCGCTTCTGATTGTACCCAGTGCTTGTGTAAATAAATAAATAAATCTTAAAAAAATATATTATTTATCAATTCCCAGTCTCCTTGTGATTTCTGCATTATTACAGGCTATTTTGAATGTTCCTTACAGAAAATGCATTCTTTCCTTGGTTTCTTTAAAACCAAATCTCCTAAAACTTTGCCTACTTTCCTCTGTTATCACCTTTGTCTCCTTTACTGGAATGGGAAGAACTATTTGGGTGAGGCTGTAGGTGTGGGGGTGAAAGAATTCAGAAAGAGTGGCAGAAAGAGTAGAGAACAGAAAAGGTGGAATTGTTGAAGTACACTGCTAAGAGAAGCAGCAGGCGAGATGGCAGGAGTCTGTGCCACAAAGAGGATTTGAGGCTCTCTTTTATACTCTGTTTTTGTGGGCTTTCCTACTTGGTACCAGTTTATACTGTGTATCTGCTGGGTTGTCTGGTGTTAGACTCTGGCATTTAACCCAGAATAGTGTCCTGGCCTCTGCTTCAGCATTTCTGGAGCTGGCCTGGTATTTCTGGTCATGATGGTAGGTCTTATGGCCTTGTCCCCAAGGCAAGTTTATCAATTCCCTGAACCATTCAAGTATCCCAAACCTGCCTGCTGGGCAAGGAGTAGGGACTTAGTTTTTAACCTTATTAAATTATACCCTGACATTTACTAGTTCTTCATTCAATTTTGTCAACTTGTGAGAAGAGCCCTACTTTGGCAGAACAACTGAGTCCCAATTCTAGTTCTTTCATAATTCATTTCTTCAACTGGAAATTATTTCTCCTTAATTTCCTCGGCATTTATAGCTATAAAATGGTGTGTGGTAGATCACATTACAGGATTTTAATTTTTCTCAGTAGAGTCTTTAGAATTCTTTTCAGATTTCTGAGCCCCACCATGATTTCTATCCTGGTTCCAATCACAATATCTGTATTATATTCTCATGTAGGCATTGGGCACCTACAATAGATTCATTGCCAAGAAAGATGAATCTGGAAATACAAATTTGTACAAGTGAGTCCAGTGTTTGTTAGTCTGAATGATAGAAACCATATCCCCAAGTCAAGTTTGATGAAGAAAAATATGTCATGAAATGGAACAAAAGGGATACTAAACATGCCATCTATTGAGATGGCGTTCAGTATGGCTGTCCACATTCTCTGCACCAAATATAGTGGTGCAGGGGTGGGGGCTCGAGGAAATCTATACCAGTAAAAGGACTTTCCTTTTGAAGTCCTAGAATTCATCTCTAAGTTCATGTTTTATTCTAAAATGTTTAATCTCCCAAAATTTAATGTATGTTTTCTTAAAATAATAAAGATGTAAAATCACATTTTAAAGACATTTAGCACAGTACTTGGCACACAGAATGCAATATGTTTATTCATTTTCAGTACTTTTTTCTGTGACATTTAGTAAGGAAATGACAAAATGCATCTTACCCTTACAGGCATCCCCCCAAATGCTTAGCTACATGCTACTTAAGTATATAAACAGGTTGATTTCTGTTGACATATTTTGAAAAGTCAAAACATAGTAAAGCGGTTCAATAAGCAAGGAGGGACACTTCAAGAGACATTTAAAATTCAGCTCAGAGGTCTAGTCTTTTATAATTCAGAGTAAAAGGGGAAAAAAAAAAACCCTGCCTGTTTCCATTAGAGCTCCTGTTCTTTGAAAGTTAGAGAGGTCAGAGGTTGTTCTCTGAACGTAAGGTATCTGAACTTGGAAGTCCATCCACAAAGTTTCTGTCTGGAAAGCAGCAAAGAATTCACTTCCCTGCGCTAGAGGAACACTTCCTCCCTGCAGTGAAATTCTTTGTTTTATATCACCCCATGCTGACTAGAAAGATAATACTTGTGATTGCTCCTGTATTTATTTCTCCAGCAAATTACTGCCAGGACACCCTAGTTCTGTGAAATGAATCATTATTTTGTCACATCACAAATATCAGCAATACCTCGCTGAGTCTACTTAAAGTCAAAAGAATGAAACACACACACACACACACACACACACGCACGCACGCACACATACAATCTAAGCCCAAATCTCAAACCAAGCATTAAATGTCCCTGAAATTCCTGCAGCAGGCTTGACACTCTTTTTATATAGGGATATGGAGCCACAGTCTGCAATGCAGCTTTGGCTGCTTTCCTGATTTACTTAGGTTAGTTTTAAAAGAATTTCTGCTCTTGCTGTGCATTTAAGTGTGAATAACAAAGAACAGGAGAGCAGCTGTGCCCATTAGCACCCTCACAGGCACTGACTCTCCAAGAAGTTGGCCATAAGCTTAAAACCAGTGCTGTAGTCTCAAAAGATGCCAAATGCATTCCTTCTCCCTCTGCTAAACTCTGTGATGATAGTTACAATGTGGAACCTGCCACAATTTAAAAGTTTCTTACTGTTTATTAACCACTTTCACATGTAATCTGCTGCCTGGTCCTCATTTCCACCCTGTAAAATGTGTAGGGCAAGTTTATCCTCTTTACTTTCACATACAAATACACAGTGACTCAGAGAAGTGAAACATCTTATCTACCCCTACCCGGGAGAGACTATGCTGGCACCCTCATCTCAGACTGTCACACTCCAGAACTGTGAAAATAAATTCCTGTTGGGTTAAGCAGTGCAGTCTATGATATTTTGCTTGGTAGCCCATGCCGACTAGCACAGCGGCTTAATCCATTTGCCATCCTGGAGTGTGCATTTCTTTTGTAATGGGAACTAACTCACAGGTGCACACGCTTTGATTTAGAGGAGTGGGCATCCTGGGCACCATAGTAGAGCACACTCTCTGCTAAAGGGTAAAAGTGTGAGGCTGGTCTGATCATGTCAGGGATCTTTCCTTCCTTGGCTCCAATGATAGCTTAACAGTCCAAGGCGTGTAAGCACTCAGCAGCTGCCTTTCTACTATTCTCCTCTCCTGCCTTCCTCATCACAACAACAGCTCCCAAAGAATTGAAGACTAGTCCATATATGATTGGAGACTGGTCAGAGGATGAAGTCTTGGCTCAGCCATTTTTTTAGCCTGTGACTCTCCCTGGGTTTCAGCCTCCTCACTGATAGAATAAGATGAAACTAAATCAGTGATTTTCTAGACTTTTTCTGTTTTGACATTAGACTACTGTTCTCATAATACAATCTAGGCTCTCTTTCCCTTTTTTAAAGAGTGGCTTGCTAAGAGGGGAAGGAGGTGGTATGAAAAAACAGCATATATGGGAATGAGAGAGATTTTCACCTACTTTTTTGGTGCGTAGATTTAGTAAGCATTTATTAAGGTCCTTTTCGATTGTGTGGTCAAGAATACAAAGCTATTGCAAGACCCAGTCCATGTTTTGTGAGGGTGAAGAAGATAAAATTTATGAATCAGTAACCAATATGCTGGGCCTCCCTGTTGGTGCAGGGGCTAAAGTCTCAGCACTATCAAGCTATCACCAGCCACTGCTACATGAGTTTGATCCCCAGCCAGGGAGCTAATCCACATGGTGCAGCAGACCTCTCCTGTCTCACCTGCTGCTCCCCTCAGCAGTGTACTTCAGTCTCCCTGTCCCCTCCCCCACATCTCTGGCCTATGCCTCAGTTCTTGTATGCATACATAAATAAAAATAAATCTTGCAAAAAAATAACCAACATGCAAAGTAGAATGACAAGAGATTGACATGTGCTGAGCAGTCCAGTAGTGAGGGATGAGAGAGACAACTAAGGAGACAGGGATAGTGGGTTTGAGGGGATCTCCCTACATCAGAAGTAGCAAGGGTAGCAGTTGGCTAACCCCTAAATAATTAGAAGGTATACACTTAGAAGCTATACAATAATTAGAAGCTATACAATTCCCTGCTTGTGGTCATTTCTGAATAATGAGCTATATTTTTAAAGAGATGAGTAAAAAGGCATGTGTGTTTAGTTCCAAGGAGACTGCTGTGTGTCCGAAGACCTTCTCCCATGTTATCTGGATTGGCCATCTCTGTTGATCAAATGTATTAAGTGGTAACTAATCTCTTACATAGAGACCTCAATCATTTCATTCCTCTGAGAAAATTCCCTCTTCATGGACCTGGACAAGTGGAATTTTATAGCAAAGTGTCTGATATTTTAATTAACTCAGCTTCCTAGTGTACCAAAGGGCAGGGGTTACAGGTTAATTTAGTTCCCTTAATTACAATGATAAAGCCAGATAAAGATTCTTCTATAGCACCAAGTTAGTAACCCACACACTTTAATTACCTGGGGTTACTGCAGTGTGTGATACTCTGCTTACTGCACTACAGTCTTGTTAGTGACCCCTCTCGATGTGATGCTTACTACCTACACAAAGTTACTTGCTATTTCCAAACTTGGGGAAACTTGAATTGATGAGACACTAACGGTTTTAGTTCCAGAGTAACTTTACACCTATCTTGTGACCACAAGGCATTCCTAACAGGAAATTTTGGAAGAAGCAGATTAAAGGGGGGGGGGAGGGAATGTAACAGTTTATACAATTATCATTTGATGATTCTTCTTGTCTTGAAAACCTCTGCCATTGGTGCTTGAGAGAGAAAGGATAGTGTTGGATAGTTTTCCAGCTTAGCTCCATTGATACTTTGTACCAGATAACTCTTTGCTCTGTGGAGTTGTCCTGAGTATTGTGGGATGTTTAGCAACATCCCTTCCTAGTTGCCAGTAGCACCCTTCCCCAACATATGGTAACCAATGTCTTCAGATATTGTCAAAAATCACGCAGTACACATAATGCCCTTGGCCATGCTGCCTGTAAGGGAGAAGTGTGTCACTTTAGGTTTAGACTGGCATAAACCCAGGCCCCCTACCTAGGGACTGTGATGTGGGCACACTTGATTTAAATTTTGAATTTCCATATATGTTGAAAGGGACAAATGAAGCTAACACATGGCATTGTTGTGAGAGTCAAATAAATTCACATATGAAAATTCTTATAATTGTGCCTGGTACAGCACAAACACTCAATAAATATAAACTATCATTCATTTTACTAATATCTTTCAGATGCTTTGCATTTTACAGATTTATTTATACAAAGACAAGAATAACCATAAAAAAAATCAGGATCAGATAGTTTCCAGACAACAATCAATAGCTTTTTAATTTCTGAGTCTGATCAATGGGGTGCTTCCTGTTTGGGGTCATGGATATAGCTGCACACTGTTTCTGTTGCTTTAATTTGATGATGAACCACCTTTTCTTTGTCCCAGAGCATTCTTCTTTAAAGAAGGATGTCACCTTCCCTGCAGAGCTATGTCATAAGGAACAAAACCATCTAGTAGAAGAATAAAAAAGCAAACAAAAGTCAAAAAACCTCTGACCAGCACCTGTCTGCTTTCTTCACATCCTCATTTCCTTTTCTTTGCTTTTACTTCCCATATTGGAAAATCAAAAGCTTTAGTTTTGTTGGTTCTTATTCTCAAAGAACAGTGGTTCTCAACCACCAGGGAGTTGGGCAGGACACCGAAAACTAGATCCATCTGCAGTTTCTGATTCAATAGATCTGGGGTTAGAAACCAAGAATTTGCATTTTTAATAAATTCCCAGGTGATCCTGATGCTGCCTATCAGGAACCATTCTGAGAACTGATGTCACAGTATTTACTCTATCCTCTTGGATAGTGGTTCTATAAAACAAGCATCAAAATCCCTAGATAGTTTGTGAAGACACGTTGCTGGAACTCATCCCTGAGTTTCTGATTTAGAAGGCTCATACGTCTAGCACAACTGCTCCAGAATGGCTCTTAACTTGCACCACACACTAGTATCACCTGAGGAGTTTTAAAAATAAGTACTGATGCCCAAGTTCCAGCCCAGATCAATTAATTCAGAATCTTAGTGCTTCTCAGTTGACTCCAATGGGAAGCTATGGTTGAAATGTCATTCAAGAGCAGGTACAGCAAGTGCAAATCTGGAAAGATAAGAAAGGAATGTGGGAAAATTTAAATACAAATATTTGCTTTAGATGGCTTTATGCTACAGATTTATAAATTAATTTATAATTCCTATTACTGCTGGCATTTCTATGAAAACAAATTTTCTGCATTAGCTTTAATCCTGAACAGTAGGCCTGACATTTGTTAATAACTGATAAACAAGTTATTATACGAATTCTGACTTGCCTGAGATGCCAACTCTAAAAGAGATGAATGTGGTACAGTAAGAAAAGAGGGGGATTCTCAGGCAGCTCAGGAAGGGAGCCAGGTAACTCCCAGTGACAACGGGTAGGTCAAAGATCTCCCCATGCTTCTAGAATGACCAGCCAGTGGGAGTTTAGTTTCCTGGAACTTCATCCCAATATTTTCTCCAATAGCTCATATTTCAAAACATTAATTTACAGTTAAGCATAGTTAACATAATCTCCATGTTGTTATAGGTACAAAAAGCTGTACCCCAGGGACGATCACTGACTTGTTCAGGATCACAAAGCTAGAGATGAGGTGGAGATTTCCTAATTCCTATATGGGGTTCTTTCCTCTACAACAGTGATAAAAACCATCTTGGATGTACATAACTTCTTGGGTCTCCCCGGTGGTGCAGCGGTTGAGCGCTGGGTTGCGAAGCTGCCAATAGCCTCTGCATCGCAGGTTCAATCCCCGGCCACCGGGTGAGGGTCCCACATGGTGCGCAGACCTCTCTTGCCGCCTGCTGCTCCCCTCAGCAGTGTGTTTCGTAAGTCTGTCTGTTCTGCTCCCTGCTCTGGCTCTGGTGAATTCTCTCACCCTCCCGCGCTTCTGACTGTTCCCAGTGCTTGTATAAATAAATATTAAAAAAAAAATAAAAAGGAATACATAACTTCTTACTTTTAATGTACTTTTATATAAAAACCTTGTATATGAAGCATAAATGAGAACTACTTTAAATGAGGCCAAGTTGGGGAGGTGACTCCTAATCCTACCTACTTTACATCTCTCTCCTGCCTCCAGCAACCATCTTGGGGTCTCCATGGATTACAACCGAAAAATGACTATTTTGGGCATGATATTAACAGTTGGAATCCAGAGGCCTCAGGGTTGAATGTACTAAGTCTTGCAAGGCAAAATATTAAAAATCCTTTTTGCTTTTAATTTGTATTATTAAGTGCAATTAAAGCAGTATGGCATTTACTAGTAGCTTAATGGCCTATTAGGTAAAAATTTTAATGCTTAAATCATTTTGATTTAATTATATGCTATATACTTTTAGTCCACATGGTATTCTCTTTTACAACATTGTCACACTTGTCCAAACATTCCTTTATAGAAAAGGCATAAAATCTAATTAAGTATTATGTGAATTAAAAACAGGATTAAATCTCTGCTCTATAATTAATTGAAAGATGATCATGTGTAATATCACTTTGACTTTTATGGGAATACTTTAACCAACATTATTCTGTCAGGTTAACCTAAAAGATATCCGTTTTCCAATTGTTTCCTTTTCCTTCCTCCTACCCCACTGAAGAATACCCTTCAGCTGCATAGCACACACGTTTTTAAAGCACTTAAAAATATATCATTTAATGTAATACAATGGCAGGCAAAGCATTCATTCTGCTTTTTTAACATATAAGAAAAATACACACTGATTGGCACTAAAACTCTTGACAAGGTCACAGAAATAATAAATTAAAAGTCAAAATCAGAATGACGGTGTCAATTTCTAGCCTTCCTATTCCTCCGACTCTATCACAAGCAGAAGTCAAATTGGGTACAGAGGGAACCAGCCACCTTTATAGGTAACTCTGTTAAAAATCACTACCTTTCAAAGGAGTTTGTCCTCACCTGCTCCCGCTGCACCCCTAGAGAGCGTGCTGTCTCTTGTAGAGTAGTGAGACAGGGCCAGCTCATCAAACTGCCTTTGCAAACACATTCCAGTCAGGAACAGGAGCTGTGAATGCACGAAGGTGAGCACCTTATCACTCCTCAGTCACCTGTATGTCTAAATAATATTTTGTTCTGAATCATGTGTGGGCTGAGGGGACAGAGAGAGAGTGGAGGGACAAGGCAAGTCTCTTTAAGTCTCTATCTTCGAGGCACAGTTCAAAATCAGAATTTAAGAACTGAAAATCCATGTCCATTGAAAGAAGAGTTGGAATATTTCTACTTCAGATACTAACAGTTACTTTTCCTCTTGTGTCAATCAGTCCAGTGAAAGCTTACTTTTCATGACTGTTTATCGAACAGCTGCTATGTACTGAGAACAGTGTTTTAAAAGGGATCAGAAACAAAATATGTGAAACAAGTCATTTTGTGATTGTGATTGTGGAATCTATATAGGTATTGACATTTTATCTTGGAGCAACTTTACTCCAAATGAGCAACAGATGAATGAATGCTACCACTAGAACTGGACTAATCAGGCTGCATACTCTGACACTCTCCCTCCCCCACCGCCCCAACCCCACTTACATACAAATGTAAGTAAAATGGGGATTTGAGGTGATGGAAATCTAATGAAGTGGAAAAAGAGTTTAATAGTTGGTTAGGATATGAGTTTCAGCACTATTTGCAAAGCATGCTTTTAGTGTAAGATATGATTCCTTCTCTCAAATTGATGAAAATTATTTTGGGAACATTGACAGTGTACACACACACACACACACACACACACACCCCACCCCACCCCCTTGAAGTAGAAAGTACAATCAGAGTATAATCAGTGCTTTTTAGTGGTAATTGCTATAGAAATTTAGTGATAAGGGAAGCAGTGAATGCAAGATTTGGGGTTTGGAAAAACCTTGCTGTGCTTTGAATACATTCTCTGAATTTCAGCTCTGATGTTTTTATCAGTCCTCTGATATGATACCAGTTCTTACTGATACTGTTTTTGAGAATTATCTAACATTAAACTTTCAGTGAATCAGACTTCATTGGTTTTTCTCACCTCAGCCTTGTCATCATTATAGCAAAAACATTTCCTTTTTTGTGATGAGAATTACTAACTAATATAGTTAGTCACCATGCTGATATTGGATAAAAGAATTGAAAAAGGGCTTCCCATGATGGTGCAGGTGGTTGAGCGCAGTGCTATGAAGCTGTCCGCAGCCTCTGCAGCGGTGGTTCGATCCCTGCCAGCCAGCAAGGGTCCCACATGGCGCAGCAGACCTCTCCTGACTTGCCCACTGCTCCTCTCAGCAGTGTGTTTCAGTCAGTCTGCCTGTTCTTTTCCCCACTCTGTCTCTGGTGAATCCTCTCACTCTCCCATGAATCTGGCCTGTACCCCAGTTCTTGTATAAATAAATAAATCTTAAAAAAAAAAAAGAATTGAAGAAGCCCTAGATAAATTAAGGGACTATAAGAAACTCTGAGATGATTCATCCATTCATTTATTCTCCAGGGGAAAAAAGTCAACAAATCTCTTATTTTTCCTTTCACTTGTAATCTAGACCACAATGAGAAGAAATAAAAGGAATCAAATTATCATTCATAGGTTTACCAACTTAAGACAATTTGGCTCCAATAGAATTTAAAATGTGGCTCTTTTTAATGCAGAAAATATTTACTCTATCTGGCTTTGAGAAAATGGGTAATGCCAGAGTCTCATTAGAATTATCATAGCTTATCTTGTTTTGTTTGGTTTTGTTTCTTCAAAGTAGACTGTCCTGATCTAATTCACCTTGATGATTAAAAGATATTTTCCAAGTATTTTTCTCTTCTGTTTGCTTCATTTGTACAAACTCTGTCTTGGGAAAACAAGTATTATTTTTGGTGGTGGAGGTTTAAGTAAACTCCAGAGCAATCACTTTATATTTAAACAAAGAACATTCTCTACAATCCACACACTTTCCTAACTGGAAATTCTCTAAGCATTCATGGCACACTCTCAGTTTGTTTAGAGAACACACTAGAAATTCTCAAAAATCCAGAATGTGTGTTTGTAGCTATGAAGTGAACACAAGAGGGCGTCAGAGGCTACTGGAGAATTATGTCAAAACCTGGGGAGGGACTGTGGACCCAAATATTCAAGGATCAGATCTAAACCCATGCAGGCACAGGCCCTCTTGCTATGGAGTGCACCCTGGGCCTTGTGCTAGGATAGGTTGAGTCTGCTGAGATTTACTTGAGCTCTGGCAGGCCTGCTGCTGTTTTGTTGTGATGAAATGTCCAACAGCTTCATTCCCTGGCTCAGGACCAGGCGTAGAAAAACAGGGAGTTAGGCTTTGAGAGACATGGAACAAGTCATAGGAAAGATAGTATTAATGTAACCAATTTGGAAGCCCAGAATGAACAAGTAGAAGGCAAGTGATAAGTTGCCTGAGGAAGGTGGTAAGGATTCAACAGCTTTTGAACAAATAATTATTGAATACCTACTGCTGTTCAGGAATAGTTTATGGGCTTATGGGGGCTGATGTAGATTCAGCTGAATAATGAAAGAGGCAGGACACTAACAGGGCACTCAAAAGGAAGGACAGAGTTGGGAAGGAAGGCTTGAGATGTTGAATGTTGAGGGCCAGATGGAGATGCTGCTAGTGACTAAATGAGATACCAAGGTGGTAGTGGTACTCAAATAGATGATTTTTAAAATCTGGAAATATGCTCCTCCTTGTATGTCTTTACTCAATCTTCTGACATAGCTCAGATAGTTCTCAACCAGTGATGTTTACCTGCTTTCAAAGGCACAAATAAATAACACTCTCACAAAGGGTCGTATGGGTTGTGCTTTTCCATTCTTTGTCTTCATTTCTTTAATCTCTAGGCTATATTAAAATGAAATCACTCATTTCACATGAAGTGTCAAAAACTAGTTACGAAAGATCTGCAGTGGTGTTTAGGCTAAGGAAATCTTCTATTACCTTAAAACTCAATGCAATGAGTGTTGTTAGTAGGAAAGGGGTTGGCATGTTTATAGTGAACATGTTCCTGAATGGTAATCTGGAAGCTCCAGCAGTGCAGCAAATAGAGCAGAGACTATTTTTATTATTTCACTGTTGTCATGGAGCATCTAAGCTCACAGCCTTCACTCTCCCAGTACTTCAACTGAGACTATTTCAGTTCCCTGATAATTCCTTGCCTTGAGACAATCAGGTTTGAAATGTATCCTCATTATGACTTTATGAAACAGTAAATAACACCACCCCATCTACCAAGAGGCAGCATCCACTGAAGGGTGAGCCTTAGAACTCGATTGGCTTGTGAAACATCATGGGAAGTAGACCACTGGTACATTGAGCTCAGGCTGCAGATTTCTGTCATATCTGAAGTCTTAAAGCTAAAGGTGTTTCTTCTTTATGGAACTGTGGTAGGAGTAGAAGCACACCAAAGGGTATTGTCTTAATTTTTAAATGTGTTCAGTTGAAAAGCTTTTCCTTTTCAGGGGCTTTGCTGTGAAACAAAAGACTGTCTGAGGATGTGAATGAAAAGGCCTTGTCAAAAGAGAGGTAGCAGAGGTGAGGACAGAGAGGGTCTCCAGATCTGGACTTGTTCAAGCCTTGGGGTAACTCACAGGATAATGAAGCCTAAAGTAGGAGGCAGAGAACAGAACAAAAAACTGAAATTTTATGCAAATGCAAACTGCTTTACTTGGCTATTTTATGGACTTTTGGCTGAGCAAAGCTGTGTATAATTATTATTAGTAGTGCATTTGATAATTAGTGCCATCCTTAGCCTACTGATAGGTGTAATTAATGTCATCTATGCATCCCTGGGAACAAAGCCCAGCATTTTCTTAAAACATTCTAATAGTAGAGGTTTTGGAAAAAGAGAATTTTATTTTATTCTGTCTAACAGCAATGTTATCAACACAAATTAAGTCACTTCTAATTTGATGTTACTAAATTAGGAAATTGAGGCTCTTTGTTGCACACTGGATGAGCCTCTGTAGTGATTAAGAGTTTGGAATGTGGATTCATGATGCCTGTGTTCAAACCCTGGCTCTTTTCCTTTTTAGCTATGTGACCTGGGGCAAGATAATTAACATCTCTAATATTTTGTTTCCCCACATATAAGTTAAAAATAATAATAATACTTGAGTTACAAAATTGTTCTTAATATTAAATTGTTATAAGGCAAGTAAAGCACTTAGCACAGTATCTGACTCATAATAAATGGCTTAGAAATGTTACTAGTGCTATTTAACAATTAACTAACATTGAGTAAATGTTATTATTTTGTCAAACAGTGTAATAGTGAATTCAAGAAATCACCCTCATTACATAATTACTAAAGAAGGAAATTGCCCACTGCAGAACTTTATAAGCTCATAAACACTAAGATGGCTGGGTCTTGTTCCCATCCACATAATTATTTTTTTTTTCAAAACAATGTTATTTTTAAATTTATTAAATGACAAACCTCTTGAAGACAAGGACAACAGCTTACATTCCAGTGTTCAGAAATCAGTATGTGATTAAAACAATGCTTGAAAAGCACTTTAATGCTTTACCATAACGTCACACTAGAGACTTTGGTCATTATATCTAGTCAATAAGCATATGAGTAATGTTTTAAAAGCAGAAGACTTCATATTCTTATTAATTTTGCTTTTTTAAAAATATTTTATTAAAGTGACATTGCACTATAACATATAAGTTTCAGGTGTGCCACACACATTTCTTTTACTTATTTATTTTTTTAATTTAAATTTCATTTTTATATTCCCCATAATTACAACCCCCCTTTTTTATAATAAATTTTATTTTTATATTCCCCATACAATCGCAACCCCCTTATTTTGACCCCAATCCCTCCCCTCCCGCCCCCTACCCCCCATAGAATGTCTCTGGTTCATAGTTTTTTGTTGATTTTGATTTTCACTTTCTTATAGTTATTCATTTTCCTAGTCCCTTATTTAATACAACCCCTTATTTTGACCCCAAGCCCTCCTTTCCCTGTCCCCCACTCCCCATAGAGTGTCTTTGGTTCATAGTTGTTTGTTGATTTTGATATTTTCTTTCTTATAGTTAGTTTTTTTCCTGGTCCCTTATTTAAGTTTTCTAGATTCCTGCTATGAGTGAGACCATCCAGTATTTTTCTTTTTCTTTCTGGCTTATTTCGCTGAGCATGAGCCCTTCCAGCGCCATCCATGTTGCTGCAAATTGCATGTGTTTATCTTTTTTGAATGCTGAGTAATATTCCATGGTATATATGTACCACATCTTCTTGATCCAGTCATCTATTTTTGGGCATTTGGGTTGTTTCCAAAGCTTAGCTATTGTAAATAGTTCTGCTATAAACATAGGGGTGCAGGTGCTCTTTGGAATTGATGTCTGTGTCCTTTGGGTAAATACCTAGGAGTGGAATTGCTGGATCATATGGAAGCTCTATGTTTAGTAGGTTGGACCAGTTTGCACTCCCACCAACAGTGCAGGAGAGTTCCTTTTTCTCCACATTCTCGCCAACATTTGTTGTTGCTAGTTTTTTTAATATGTGCCATTCTCTCTGGTGTAAGATGGTATCTCATTGTAGTTTTGATTTTCATTTCCCTGATTACAAGTGATGTTGAACATTTTTTTCATATGCCTGTTGGCCATTTGCATTTCCTCTTCAGAGAAGTTTCTTTTTAGGTCTTCTGCCCATTTTTTGACTGGATTATTTTCTTTGTTTTTGTTGAGTCTCATTAGCTCTTTGTAGATTTTTGTGATCAGTCCTTTATCATTAGTGTTGTGTGCAAAAATCACACACATTCCTTTTAGATATTTGTAGTGGGGAGGACCTTCACTTGTGTGGGGAAGCAGTCTCATAAATTTATTGTTTGAAGATGCCTGGCATTAACAGTGGGTCAAAGGTGGCACCAGAATCCTACATATTTCTCATTTTGGTCTCTACTTTGCTTGAAATGGAACCCTTTATAGTTTATTATTTACAGATGACAGATCTTATCAACTTGGAATGGGAATGGGAAGCATATTAATTGATTCTTTGAATCTTAAAGAGCTGGGGGCCTCCCTGGTGGCGCAAGGGGTTAAGCACTGCACTATGAAGCATTCCGCAGCCTTTACACTATGAGTTCGATCCCCGCCGGCCAGGGAGAAACCCTTATGGTGCAGCAGACCTCTCCTGACTCGCCCGCTGCTCCCCTCAGCAGTGTACTTCGGTCAATCTACCTGTTGTGTTCTCCACTCTGTCTCTGGTGAATCCTCTCACCCCCCACATCTCTGGACTGTACCCCAGCTCTTGTATGGATAAATAAATAATTAATTAAAAAATAATCTTAAAGTGCTGGATCCAGCATGGTGAGCATCATGCAAGCTTCA
Organism: Talpa europaea; assembly: GCF_964194135.1. NCBI lineage: Eukaryota > Metazoa > Chordata > Mammalia > Eulipotyphla > Talpidae > Talpa > Talpa europaea. The sequence goes on from NC_140072.1 coordinate 46,914,103, forward strand.
AAAAGCTTTTGAATAAATATATGATCAGACAGAGAGAATTGCATGGATTCTCTAATTTTAATGTGGGCATTTAAAAATCATGGAACCTCATCAACCTAGAACTTTATCACACCAGAACTTTGTTAGCTCTTTCCTAATGTCCCCTTGTGGGGAGTGTTGTAGGTTTCTACAACTTTACTAATGCACATAACATGTACAGAAAGATTTTCCATTTTTGGAATTAAAAACAGGGCAGGATATATGCAATTTATTTGTCTTCTACTATTTGGTAGTGAAGATGTACTTCCTGTTCTTGATAGATCTGCTATTTTGTGCAGAGATGTAGACTGGGCATGATACTATAGTTTGGGGATGGTATCATAGTCCCTACCTTTCACATGATGGCTCATTGCATACTTCTTGTCCTCTTTTTGCCTTTTTTGGTCCAGTGCATGATCTTGTGCAGAGATGGGTAATTCCAGTTTAAATTCATGACTAGAACCTGAGCACTGTTTCCAGGGACTCAGTCTCTAATCTTTTCTGTTTTTAACTCCTGAAGCCTTGCTGTCAATAAACTAGTCCACAAAATTCTACTACTGACATCCATTCATCTAGCCCCATAGGCTAGAATTCTTGTTCTTGCTTTATCTGCTCTCAAGTTTTGTAGTTCAAATATCAAGTCATCGAAATCAACATCTCTGAAATATTAGTTCACAAAATACAAGTCCTGGGAAATGGCAATAGACATCTTATCATTATGTTTGGGAAATAATTTTTTTCTCCTTGGGAAAACACAAGGTATATTAGCATGCTAAAGGCTCTGAGATACCTCCTTTAGAGTGACAAAATGTTCTTATTTAATTTTAACTCAATTCTCAGATTTATTTGAATCTGGAACCTTTGTAAAATTATATTATGCTCTATGATATAGTGTTCCATTGAATACAAGTTTGGAAAAGCTGGCCTGATCCTGGAACATTTGGGATTTAGTTAACTGTAAGGATGACTCTGACTCTTGTGTCAACTATCTGTGGATTTTTTTCTTCTCCACCACTTCCCAATGTTGAGTTCCTGAAGTTGTTCTGACCATTGCCTGCTATACTCACAACATGGATCATAAGCTAATGGGTTTAGCTTATTAAGACTTCATATTTTTTTTAGTTCCAACTGTTCCTCTTAGAAGTTCCTTTGAAAAAAGAGAACAATTTCTTTCCTTCATAGTGCTATTTCAGCTATTCAGTTTCTTAGGACACTTTATATCTGGTCTAAGTAATTGTTCATCCTCTAGCTTTAGAAAATATTTTCAACATGCAACTTCAAGCACACCCACCCTGTAAACTGGATATCTCTTCATGTTAGAGCCAAAGAATGGAGAAGACCCTTGAGCTATATTCTTGTTATGTGACCTATCAGCAAGATAACTCATCACTCAATACAATGCCAATGGCATTTTGTTATCTCACAACTCTGAATAAACTGTCTTCACACTCATTTGTATTTCAACCCTGAGCTTCATCTTAGACTCCCCCAAAGCTATTGGTGTTTACCTGTAATCATTACACGCAAGTATTTTGGTAAACTAGTAGTTTTAAAGGATTGTGTTATAGTCTTCCAGAAAGTGAAATTTTAGAACAGGAAGGTCACCCACAGCTAGTTAGCTCCTTTGTGCTTTGGAGATTGTCCTAGTTTATTGCTAGGTTCTTTCTCATTGCTGACATTATTATTTCTACTGTCTCTCCAAGTATACTTCTTATTTAATCATTTTTTCTGCTTTTTCTTCTAGCAGTAGTCCCTATGACATATCTTACCATATTCTAGGACTGTAAATTGGAGAATATCTATAATGCTTGTGCTTATCAGACTTCCATTCCCAGCAATGTACCTGCCATGTAGCTGGTGGTCAATATATATTGATCACGGAGTGAATGGATGATTGCTCTCACAGTTGACTGAAAAACCCATGGTCCCAAAATTTGGAACCACTTCCTTCTCACGTCTTTCAGAGATGAATATGGTATCTGTTTAATGAAGGAAACAGAAAAGAAAGTAAGAAATGTTGTCCAGAAGGGAGTGGTTTATAGCAGATGCTGACATAAAAAACTCATCACCTCAAATGAAGGAAAGGAAGAGGGATTTTTAGTGACAATTCTGGATGATTCAGTAAATGAAAAAATGAATAATCCTATGTTTGTATCCTAGAGAATTACAGAAACTGGAGGTGGGAGGAAGCATTAAAATAAAATTTCATAGCTTGAGATATAGAACATTTAGAAATCTCACTCTTATTTTAACTTTCTTCTTTCATAGCTTGGGTAGGGTGAGTAATTACCATTATAAATGGGAGAAAGACCTTAGGGAAAAATGTATGGAACATCGGCAGAAAGGTAGTGAGGAATTAAGAAAAATTGGGAAGGGGGAAATAAAAGCAAGTTAACCACTTAGTTTATCTTCTATAAACTTCTATAGAAGAAGAGAGAAAGAAAACAAGAAGAAGACCTAGAAAATATCAGTGAGTGAGAAAGTAGTAGAAATATGGGAGAAAAAGAAATATCTCAACTCTTTGGGATAAATAGTAAACCTAGATATTAAGCAATGATGTGTGGTCTTAGCTCAGTTACCTGACTTTTAAAAAGATGCCTCCTTATTAATAAAAGAGGATAACAACACTTACTGCTAGAATTTGAGGGATAAATTTTAATATAATGTAATAATGACAGTAATAGTTCTAGGTAAAGTCATTATTGTATAGTAGTAGACTAGCTAACATTTATTGGGCCTTCTGTGCAAGACCAAGCACTTTATATAGAAACTTTCATTTAATCCCTGCAGCCACTGTAAGGTGAATTTTCTAGATTTATCCTCATTTACAGATGAATAAGCTGTAAATAAATAAAATGAATAATATTTAAATAAGCTGCCCAGATCACATAGGTATTAAACAATACAACTGAAATGTAAATTCACTATGACTTTAACTTTGGCTAGTTCTAAAATAAATGTACTCTTTTTTTTTAAGATTTATTTTTATTTATTTATACAAGCACTGGGTACAGTCAGAAGCACGGGAGGGCGAGAGAATTCACCAGAGCCAGAGCGGGGAACAGAACAGGCAGACTGACGAAATACACTGCTGAGGGGAGCAGCGGATGGCAGGAGAGGTCTGCGCACCATGTGGGACCCTCCTCCTGTGGCCGGGGAGCAGCCGGGGATCGAACCGGTGTTGCAGAGGCTGCGGGCAGTTTCGCAACCCAGCACTCAACCGCTGCGCCACTGGGGAGGCCCTAAAATAAATGTGCTTAACCATTAGGCCATATTGTATTATTTACTCATTAAAGAATCTACAAGGACAGGTTAAGAGCAAGGGGATTGCATCTTAACAAACAGAGAGAAGAAAAGTCTGATCAGAGAAGGGCTTAAGTAACACAGAAACTGTGCAAAGTAAGCTAATATCTTTATTTCACTTTTAAAAAAATTATGCATACAAGAACTGGAGTACATGTACAGGTGTGGGGGTGAGAGGATTCACCAGAGACAGAGTGGGGATTAGAGCAGGGAGATTGACTGAAAGACACTGCTGAGGGGAGCAGTGGGGAGTCAGGAGAGGTCTGCTGTGCCATGTGGATAGCTCCCTGGCCAGGGATCAAACTCGTGGAGGCTGCAGATATCTTCATAGGTTGCGTCTTAACCCCTTGTGCCACCAGGGAGGTCCTTATTTCACTTTTAATTGTAGAGGAGGAAAAATCATGCCTTTCTACAGAAGGGAGGAAACAGAGCCCAAAGTGATCATTGGCAAGAATGACATTACTTTGGTACTCAAACAATTTTTTAAAGAAGTGCAGTGGTTCTATAAAACAAACATCTCTCTGTAACATATCCTGGCTGGTACAGTTATATAAATAGATGTTTTCCTGCCATGCAGATGAACATGAAGAGCACTAGGGCTGACCAGAGTCTTAGAAGAAGTAAACAATTGTGTATTACAAAGTGATTGGTGTGGCCACAAACTATAGCACTGCACTCCCAGAATGGGGGGTGACAAAAGTCCCATCAGGGGATCTATACTGAGTCAAGAGGCTTCCAAAGACTTATGATGTAATATTTTAGGAATGATTCTTTCCTTGGAAACTGAGGCAGTGCTGCAGACACTTCCTAGAGTTCTGGAGGGGATGGAATGTGATTATGTATGTAAAGCGAATAGTCTGACACTTTCTTCCTAGCAGTTTTTCAGTAATCATCGTTGCCCTTCTCACCATCTTCCCCTTAAATGGTAGGAAGATTCACTTTGAAGGAAATGAGATCAGCTTTAGAAATTGCAACTTTGAGGTCAGAAGAAATGAATTCATTTGGGATGGAACCAAGAAATGTTTTCTGTAATTCAGATTTCTGAGATCAAGACCTCAAGATCAACCAAGAAATTGGATTTACTTTTGGGAAATATATCAACAAAAAGGAGCAAAAAGTTGAGGAGAACTGTGCAAGGAGAATTTTGTGATAATTCACTAAATAAATCAAGACCCATTCTGTCAGGCTCAAGTCAGTTTTGATTAATTTAGCAAAACTAAAATTAACTCAACAAACATATATAATCAGTTAATAGCAATTCTAATGTAAACTTAAATTTTTCTGAGAAGTTTAAATCTGTTCCAATCATTTGGGTTGGTCATAATTGTGAGGACTTGGCACAAATGCCTATATGGGCTTTAAAAAATGGCTTGATATGTTTACGTAGGTTTTGACTAATTTGAACCAGTTATGGCTTTTCCAAAGTTGTTCATATTTGTTTAAATTAATTCAGGCTCATCCAAGCCTATTTAAATCTATCAAAACTACTTAAATCAAGTGAACCATATAAAGAAGTACTCTGTTTAAAAATCTTCATAAAACTGCAAAATGAACATAAAGTGTTTTGGTCTGTTGAAGAAAACCAGTCATGATTAAGGCTCATCCTGCTTCAACTGGATCAGATCCATTTAAAGAACTTTATCTGGTATATGCTGGAATTCAGGGAGAAGACAGCCTAATGACATGTTGAAATAAGAGCTGTTACTAGGTACTCAGGTATAATTAAAAAAAAACAAAAACAAAGGGAATACAGTCAGCTGGGTTTTCAAGAATAGATGAGGGAAATAAAGACGATGGATTCACCAGTCAAAAAATGGGCAGAAGAGCTTAAAAGAAACTTCTCTGAAGAGGAAATGCAAATGGCCAACAGGCATATGAAAAAATGTTCAACATCACTTGTCATCAGGGAAATGCAAATCAAAACTACCATGAGATACCATCTTACACCAGTGAGAATGGCACATATTAAAAAAACTAGCAACAACAAATGTTGGCGAGGGTGTGGAGAAAAAGGAACTCTTCTGCACTGTTGGTGGGAGTGCAAACTGGTCCAACCACTGTGGAAAGCTGTGTGGAGATTTCTGGACCTACTAAACATAGAGCTTCCATATGACCCAGCAATTCCACTCCTAGGTATGTACCCAAAGGACACAGAAACACCAATTCCAAAGAACACCTGCACCCCTATGTTTATAGCAGCACTGTTTACAATAGCTAAGCTTTGGAAACAACCCAAATGCCCAAAAATAGATGACTGGATCAAGAAGATGTGGTACATATATACCATGGAATATTACTCAGCATTCAAAAAAGATAAACACATGCAATTTGCTGCAACATGGATGGCGCTGGAAGGGATCATGCTCAGCGAAATAAGCCAAAAAGAAAAAGAAAAATACCGGATGGTCTCACTCATAGCAGGAATCTAGAAAACTTAAATAATGGACCAGGAAAATGAATAACTATAAGAAAGTGAAAATCAAAATCAACAAAAAACTATGAACCAGAGACACTTTTAGGGGGGCGGGGGCGGGAGGGGAGGGATTGGGGTCAGAATGGGGGGCTGCAATTGTATGGGGAATATAACAATAAAATTTATATAAAAAAAAAAAAAAAAAAAAAAGACGATGGATTCAGATGATTGTAAGAGTGAACAGGAAACAGACAAATGCTCCCAAAGAAAATAGTTGAGAGAAACTAACTGCTGCTAAACACAGGTGGCATGCCAGATCTGCTTCTCAGGAAAGCAGTACATCACAGACAAGATCAGGAATTAAGGGAAGGCAAGAAAATCTAGTCATATTATTCAAGATAAAGGGTACAGATGAGTCAACAAAAAATGAACATCACGTAATATATTACAAATTTCTCAAGAATATAAGACACAGAAATACAGTTAGCTAGAGCAGCTATAATCCTGAGCAGGAAGAAAACAGGGAAGGGAAACATGAAAGGAATTCATTGCAAACACTGAACATCTCAATTAACTCAAAAATATGGTTAAACCACAGCTGAATATCAAGCTTTATTAAAAAGAGGTCATTTAAAAATCAGAAGTTATTAATGTATCCCAAAGGACTATGAGACATAAGGGGTTGTAAATGTTTTAGCATATTAAATAAGAAAACTTAGTAATATATTTCATCTGTGAAAAATGTTTGGTTAATAGTTTTCAATGTTTTCATAAGAATTGCAGGCAGATAGAATTTTGGTTTAAGGAATGCCATATGCATATTTGTAAGACTTCTATAAAATCTTGACTTAAGTGTGGAAAGCTAAAATTTAACTTTAAGAGTTAATGCTTCTAAAAAATATATACAAATATGTACAAAAGAAAGGACAAAATACGAAAAAGGGATGAGTGGACAGTATATTAACATTATGATGATGGACAAATAAAAATCTTGGGCATCATAGACAAAATAAATAAGAGTCTTTAATAAAAAGTCATGTGATCTTATACCTCTGAGGTATACACTGTCATTACCTTGATAAGAAAAGAAATATGTGTGTGTATATGTATGTATCTGCATGTGTGTGTGTATGTGGTTGTGTAAGTGTGTGTAAAAATTCATCAAGGGAAAATGGAAACTTTTAGAAGATTCTTAAATGTGGAGAACAAGATAGATTTGCTCAGGACATCAGGACACAACAATACCACGGAAATATCCCTAGGTTTTCTTTTTAGTTAGTCTTGGAGCTGAAGAAACTGACAACTCAGAAATGCCAGCAGGTTCACACAAGCAAATGAAAAGCCTGACAAAATCCTTTTCTCTAACCAATGATGAAAAAAGAGGCAGCCTCACAAGATAGAAAATTTGGGGGATAATAACTGCTTTACTCTGATAAAATACCACAGGAGAAAATGTGAGCCCAATAAAGGCTAAGTATAGAACATACATTTCTTCTCTAACAAGCCTGCCATAAGACAAACAGACATCCCCTCCAGGATGGGGACAGGGAAGGTAATCAGGGTTTCAGCTCCACCAGAAGGTGGTGATGAGGCTACATGGTGCTCAATGTGGGCTTGCTCCTGTGACCTCTGTGTGATGCAGACTGAAAACAAATAGTGCATGACACAGCAGACCTCTCCTCTATCTTGCCCTCTGCTCCCCTCAGTGGTGTATTTCAGTAGATCTGCCTGCTCTGCTCCCCACTCTCTCTGGTGAATCCTCTCACCCTCTGCCACCGCACCTCTGGTCTACATCCCAGTTCTTGTATGCATAAATAAATAAATCTCAAATAAAAAAAAGAAAACAAATAGTGCCTGTCAGAACTAGGTGCTCTATACATAGTCATTTCCTTCCCATGGTGAGTAAGGTTGCAAGGGATCTGTTGAGTGTCATTGCTTGTTTGTAGACTCAACTTAGTGAGTAAAGTTGTGCTAGGTTAATGGATAGCATATACAAAGTGTTCGATCTATGTTGGTTTTGATTTCCCTATGTGAATGCAAGGGTGCACTAAACTACATGGCATGCACTGGGCACTTGTCCAGTCACACAGGAATAATACCTGTGACTTACTGTGTACTGTGTGGATGCTCAATTTCTGTCAGTAGTGTTGTAATAGAATAGTACCTAGCATATCAAAGCTCAATGGATGCTTATTCTCTTCCACCTATATGAGAGGGAATTGGTACTGGATCAGTGCTTGTCTCCTGTGTGTCAGGCACTCAAGAAAATCTTGTCTTTCACCCACATGTGTGTAAGGGTGGATTAGAACAGTCTGTGGTTATACTATGTGTTCCATGGAGGCTGTTTCCTTTCCTATGTGTAGGTGTGTTGCACTTGACTATTATCTGGAATGGACTTGGAGCTCAATGCTTTACTTAACCTTTATGTGAAATGCATGATTGTGTTCTTCATTCTATGGAAGAATAAGGTTTAGTAGAAAGAGGCAGACATCCACTTAATACACGCATGATTCTTTCTCCTAATTGTTGGTTATGTTGTATTAAAACAGTGCTTTGCAATGCCAGATGCTCTGTGCATGCTAAAAAGTACTAGAATTATACCTGACAAATATTAGGTACTTAATATGCATTTAGATCACTTGTGAGTGATGTTGTAGTAGAAAAATACTTGATATATACTTGTTGCTTAATACGTATTCATTTCCTTTTCTAATGCAGAGTCAACATTGGCTTGAGTAGTACCTGGCATATAAAAGGTGATCATTATAGCTATGTTTCTTCCCCCTGTGCATGAATAAGTTTGTACTAAATCTCTGAATATTCCAGTATTTCTGGGCATGATTTCTTCCTTCTCACTTTGTGAGTAATATTGCAAGAGTAATACCTGGCATATACAAGGTACTTGATGTATGCCTGTTTCCTACCTGATGTGAGAAATGTATTAGAAGAATGTCTGACATATACTAGTTGCTTCCTTAAGCTCATATTCTTGTTTGAGTAAGGTTGTGTAGGAAATGTTAGTCCAATGCATGTTTTTTTAAAATTAATTTTTATTGAGGTAATATTGGTTTACAACATTGTATATATACCAAGGTATAGCATCATACCTCCTTTAGATGTGTGTTTAACACCACACCTTCCACTAAGGCACCCACAATCCCCCACCATAGTCCACTGGGCCCCTCCACATGTGCTTCTTACCCACGCCCTCCCCTTTTAGTAGCCTTGATTCTAAATTCAGTTTTCTAGGGTGTGTTTTTGTTGAGATTTGACTGTACCTTTGTTTTGTTTCTCCATGTTCCACAAATGAGTGAAATCATTTGGCATTTGTCTTTCTCCTTTTGACTTACTTCACTTTGTATAATGCCCTCCATTTCCATCCATGTTGTTCTAAATGATAAGATTTCATCATTTTTTATAGCGAGCTGTGTTCTATTATGTATATATACCACATATTCTTAATACACTTACCGGTCTTAGGGCATTTAGTTTATTTCCATAACTTAGCTATTATAAAAATAATGTTGTAATGGGCACTTCTTCAAAGAAGACATGCAGACTACAAACAGGCATATGAAAAAAAAATGTTCACCATCAGTAAGCATCAGGGAAATGCAAATTAAAATCAAAATGAGATACCATCTGACACCTGTGAGAGTGACCCATATTGAAAAGACCAGACACATGGAGTACTGGGGAGGATGGGAGAAAAGGAAACCTTCCTACACTGCTGGTGGGAATGCAGACTGGCCCACCCCTCATAGAAAGCCGTATGGCAGTGTCTCAAACATTAAAAATGGATCTGCCATTCGATCCAGTAATTTCAGTCCTAGTTGTCTGCCCCCAAAATTAAAAATAAAATGCTAATTTGAAAGAAAACTTGCACTCCCATGTTTATTAAAGCACTATTCATGATAGCTAAATTATGGAAGAAAACTAAGTGCCCCAAAATGGATGAGTGGATCAAGAAGATGTGGTATATACACACAGTGGAATACTACATGCCAACTGTGGCAACATGAATGGACCTTGAAGAATAATGATAAGTGAAATAAGTCAGAAGGGGAAAGATAAATACCAGTTCGTGTCACTAATATGTGTAATATATAGTAGGTAAGCTAAGAGTCAGATAAAGGCAAGCTTAAAAATGACTATTCCTGACTATAGAACTGAAGGACCAAGTAGGGCAGGGAGTAGAGGAGGGATAAGAACAAAGAGGGAAGGAAGATGATGGACCAGGGGTGATAATACCTGATGGTGATATCCAAATACTACCTCAATTAAAAAATAAATAAATTTAATTTAAAAATAGTGTTGCAATGAACATAGGAATGCATATATCCCTTCAACTTAGTGGTTTTGTGTTCTTTGAGTAGTTATCTAGAAGTGGAATTCCTGGATCATATGGTAGATCTATTTTTAATATTTTGAGAAACTTATCCATACAGGCTACACCAGCCTACTAACAGTGTATGAGGGTTCTTTTTTCTCCACATCCTTGCCAACAGTTGTTTCAATATGAGTCGTTCTCATAGGTGTGAGGTGGTATCTCATTGTGGCTTTGAATTGCATTTCCATGATGATAAGTAATAATGAACATTTTTTTCAGGTGCCTGCTGGCCATCTGTATGTCTTCTTTGGAGAAGTGTCTATTTAGCTCTGTTGCCCACTTTTTCATTGGGTTGTTTTCTTTTTGTTGAGTTGCATAAATTATTTGTGGATCCTAAATATCAGCCGTTTGTCACTGTATGCACAACTCAGCTATAAAAAAAGGTGAGGTGAAGCACTTCCATTTGCTATGACATGAGTGAATTGGAGGGGCTTATGCTAAGTGAAATAAGTCCAAAGGAGAAACAAATACTAGTGGTTTCACTCATATGTAGAATAAAGAGAAATAAAACACATTGCCGGAAAAAGCCAAAACAATAACAAATCTGATAAATATGTCAGTAGAATTGAGGTTACCAGAAGGGTAGAGAGAAGGGGAGAAGTAAATTGGGGAGGGCCTAATGGACTATGGTGGAGTTCTGTGTGTCTTGGTGGTGGTGTGGTGTGGTAACACATACCCAAAATGTGTTATCCTATGCCTCTAAATCATTTACAGTATTGTAAGTCAATATTAGCTTAATAAATAAAAATTAACAAAAATAATTGAATACATAGGAATAAGCTTAACTAAGTAGCTGACAGACCTCTACAACAAAAACTGTAAGACATTGTTAAAAGAAGACACAAAGAAGTAGGGATATACTTTGATTTTTATCTTTCCTTTTGTTGACACTGAATAACATTGGCTGTTTTTGTGGATGCTGAAAATGAAAACACAAAAATCAGTTGCATTCCTATATGCAAGAGAGGGAAATAAAGGCAACAATCCCATTTACAACTTCATCAAAGGAATTAAATACCCAGGAATAAACTTAACAAAGGAACTGTACCTCAAAAATGATAGAACATTGTTAAAAGAAATAGAAGAACCCAAAACATAGAAATATATTCTCTCCTCATGGATGGGAAGAATTGACATTATTAAGATGGCTCTGAATGCATATTTGTTTCCTTTCCACTATGTGAAAGTAAAATGGTACTGGAATAGAATGTGTCATACAGCAGGCATTCAATTCATGTTTGTTTCCTTGCTCTATAGGTTTGTAACTGTGTACTAGAAGATTATGAGACATACTCCAGCCAATCAATGCGTTTATTCTTCCTTGCCTTTATATATGAATAAATTGGTATTGGAAAAATACCCAGCCAAGGTCTTTGATGCGTGCTGGTTCCTTTTCCCCATTAGTGAGTTTTATTATTCTAGAATTGTTCTTGGCATATACTCTCTGTTCAATTCAATCTTACTTCTGTCCTCCATGGGTGAGTGATATTTTCAAGAATAGTACCTGACTTATAATTCATATTGAATGAAAACTTGTTTCTTATTCCTATGTTTGAGTATGAGTGTCCTAGAATAGTACTGGGAATGCATAGTACTCTATGCATGCTCAATTTCTCCCCATTAGTGTTAGTAATGTTGTGGTACATTGTACTTTGTGATACAATAATACTTCATATATTAGTGACTCAATGCATGCTTATTTTCTTCCACTTTATATGAGAATAAATCTTCTTTATGTTGAACATTCAAAAAAATCTTATGTGCTTCACTGCTTTAAGGGTAATTATGTATAGAAAATTTCTTGACATATACTAGGTGTTTAATACATGTTTATTTCTCTATTGTGTGAGTAGTCTTATTCTAGCATATGGTTTGGGATATAAAAGTTACTCCAGGCAGTCTTGTTTCCCCCAATGTTGTAACAAATAATATCAGGGCTTTCATATAAAAAGAAGATACATAAAACATGTGTATGTGTATATACATGTGTATGTACATATATGTAACTGTGTATATATGGAATACATTTAATATTTGCATTTAATATTTAATATTTGCTACCTGCCTTTCATGTATGTGTGAGCAAAAGTAGACTAAAATATTGCCTGCCATGTACCTGGGGCTCCATTTAGGCTTATTTTCTTTCTATATCCCCTATGTTTGCATCCTGTGTGTGTGTTTGAATAAGGTTATAGTAGAATATGTGTGGGCATATATTAAAAACTCTTTCCATTCTCATTTCCTTGCCTCCTGTGTAAGCAATAAAGTATGTCAATAGTACTTGAGATTACTGGCAATTTAGTGCATGATTCCTTCTTTCTCCTGTATGTGAATAATTTGTGGTAGAAGATTATCTAGTAAATTTGTTCTCCAAGAATACTCAATTTCTTCTCCTGGATGGAGCCAAAAAGGTAGTAGAAAATTGCCTGGTGTATAATATGCATTCCATGTATATTCCTTTCCTTACCCTGTATGAGAGTATTTTGCACTAGTATAATATGTGGTATACACTAAAAACATAATGGACACTGCTGCTTTTACCTATATGTGAGTAAAATGTTTACTAGAATCATGAATGGTTATTTCGTCCCACTTATTTCACTAGAATAATAGTCACATAATAGTCTATAGTTGCATATGTGCTTTCTTTTTCCAATATGTGAGTAGTGTTACACTAAAATAGTGCCCAGCCTATCATTTGCACATACTATGTGTGCTGGTATTTCCCAGTCTGAGAGTGATGATGTATCAGAATACTGTCTGGGATATATAAGATACCCCTTGAATGAATATTTGCCTCCCTATATGCAAGCTGTATGTTTTGGTACATATATAGGTGCTTTGATGCTTATTTTGTTCTTTTTACATGACATGTGGATAATATATTACTACAATAACACCAGACATATATGAATGCTCAATACCTGCTTATTTGTTCTTCTCTTTATGTGGTGAATGCTGTTCTGAAATTGTGTCTGGAATGTATTATTTGCTCATATATACTTGTTTTCTGTCACCTACATGTGAATAATGTGCTCCTAGAATAGTGTTCTTATATATGACTGCCATGCCTGTTTCCTTTGCCTCTGCGTGTGTGTGTGTGTGTGTGTGTATAATGTATTTAATGGGCTCTGGCATTTACTAGGTGCCTATTGCATGCTCATTTCATTCTGTTGTGTATGAGTAAGTTTGTAATCAATAGCAGCCTTGCATATACTAGGACTGAATGCATGCTTACTTAATTCCACTATGTGTGAGCAATGCTTCTTTTAAATAATTCTTGGCCTGCTATAGGTAAACCATGATAGCTCATTTTCTTCCCTATCTATGAGCCATATTGTGCTAGAATGATCTCTAAATGATTTTAGGTGATCAATTGATGGTTTGTTTTGTTCTTTCCCTGATGTATAAATGATGTTAGAATAGAACCTGGCATATATCAGGAGTGCAATGAATGCATCTCTCCTCCCCATGTGTGATTCATGTTGTTCTGCAATAATGCCTGTATTTGCAAGAGGCTTGGTGTACTGTTGCATCACTTCTACTATGCCTGAGTAATGTGGTTCTAGAATATATTTCAGGTACCATTCTGGTACAGTCATGCTGTTAAGTTGAGGAAGGAGCTAAGCATACATGTGAGCAATGTAGTGGAGTGGTGCCTCTCATTATTGGGACCAGTGTGATCTTGTTAATTATTACAGTACCTGGCATGTTGTGAATAATTTACATGCATGTTTCATATTCCTAAATTTGATGAGTGTGAGGTATACTAGATAATGGATGCACCCTTTCTTCTTCTTTCTTGTGAGTGAAGTTGTAATAGGATAGTTTATGGTCTTCATTAGATGTTCAGTGTTGCCTTTTTTCCTTCTCTTGTGTTTGAATAAAATACCTGTCTAGCACCTGACAAATGCTATCATTCAATGCTCTATTGTAGTCTTTCTTTTGTTTTGTTAGTGATGTTGTATCAGAATATTTTGTGACATATACTTGTCACTTAATGCATGCTTAGTTCTTGTCTGAATGACATTATGGTAGTACAGAATCTGGCATATTCTAGACACTTAGTAAATCAATCATTTTTCCTTATGTATGAATAATAATTTATAAAATATTGCCTGGTTTATACCTGATAACTCCATGTACACTAGGTTCCTTTACCCTGTGTTAATGTTATTTAACTAGATTAGTATCTGTCATGGATTAGGAAAATAATGCATATTTAATTTCTTTGTCCAGTGTGTGAGTTATGTTGTACTATAATAGTGTCAGTCATATACAACATTCTGCTCATGACTGTTCCTTTCCCCTGAGCAAACTTGTACTAGAATATTAGCTACCTTGTAAAAAAGCACATATGAATGGTTGCTTCTTTTACTCTTTTGTGAGTATGTTGTATTCAAGGCAATCTATGAAATATTGTTTCCATGTACATATGTGTGAGTAGTATTGTACTGGAACAGTGCTTGATACATTTTAGGCACTCATTGCATTTTTTGTGCCCTTTATCCAAGAGTGAAGTGGCACTAGACTACAGGCTGGCATATATGGAGAACTTCATGCATGCATGTTGCTTTTCTTCTAATACTAGGTCATGTTGTGTTAGTATTCTAGTGGTGCTACCAGGTGAGTCAGTCATGCTCATTCCTTTTTCCTTTGAGAAAGATTACACAAGAATAGCACAGTGTGTATACTGGTGAAGTTTTTCCCTTTCCTTACATGTGAGAAATGCTATACTAGATTGGTTCCTTGCATTTACTAGCTGAACAAAGTATATTAATCTCTTTCATCTGTGCATGAGTAGTATTGCACTAGACTATGCCTGGCACACAGGAGATACTTAAATAGATTTTCCCTTTATTTCGGTATAAGAAATGTTTTCATAAGTCTTGGCATATGGTAGGCATTTAATGCAAACTAAGTTATTTCTCCCTATCTGAAAATTCTGTTTTACTACAACACTGCCTGGCATATATTAGGTGCTTTAGGCAGCTTGTTTCCTTCCCCGACTATAGTCCACTAAAATTTGGACCTGCATAAGCATTTAATTGTTTTTCTTCCCACTTTATATAAGTAATAATAAGTCAAAATAGTGCCTGGCATAAGCTAAGTTACAAAATACATGCTGCTTTCTTTCCCTTACATGAGGATATTATTTTCCTGGATAGTGCCTGACATAAATTCATGCTTACCACTTTCTCCAAAATAATGAGTTATGTTTGAAATAGTGCCAGGTGTGCACACTTGCTCTTTCCACGTTCATCTCCCTCCCCTCTGTGACAGTAATGGCCTGCTCAAACAGTGCCTTGCATCCACTAGATGCCTCATGCATGATTGTTTTCTTCCTTATGGCAGTGAGTTGTACTGAAATGGACTTGCCTCTTACTGGATGATGGATTCATGCTGTTTCCTTCCCCCATCATGTGAGTAATATTGGAGGGGGGATTATGGTTTGCATATTCTAGTTGCTCAATGTAATCATCTTGGTTTCCTTCTAATTATGAATAATATGCTTTTTAAAGTACTGTTATAGTAGAATATTATTTCACCTATAGTAATCTCTAAATGCATGAATAACATTATATAATAGTAACGTGGCATGTACCAGGCTGTGAATACATGCTGGTTTCCTCTTGTATGTGTGACTTTGTAGTGGAAAAATAGAATATACACAAAGCAATTAATGAAGCTTACATTTTTCTTCCTATTTGTGAATATTATAATACTAAAATCATGCCTGTTGTATATTAGATGCTTCCTGCATGTAATTATTAGATATTTTCTTCTTCCTTGTGTGTGAATAATAGATTACAATAGTCTATGACATACAGTAAGCTCTTAGCACATACATGTTACTTTCTATGTGTTTTTTTAACATTGTGGTACAAGTAGCATGTATTAGGTGCCCAATATATTGTGTTGTCAGAAAAGTCATGGCATATATATATTTTTTGAAAATCAGAAAAAATGTGTCATGAGTTTTCCAACAACCCAATATGTTACATATTTTGCCATTTGTGAGTCATGTATTAGACTGATGCTGCTATGTACTAGGGGCTCAAGTATGCTAGTTTCCTTTCCTTGTATCTAAATCATGTCATACTAAATCATACCTGGCATACACCAGGTAATTAAAGCAAACTTTTTTTCTTACTCGTTAGTATGAAGAGTGCCTAGGAGCTTAATCCATCCTTGTTTGCATTCCTTATGTGTAAATGATAAACTAGAGTTGTACCTGTCATAGGTGCTTCAGGCAGGCTCATAACCTTTCTCCATGTGTGAGTTGTTTTTACTAGAATGGTCACTGACATATACTATACGTTCCATGCATGTTCATTTCCTTTCTCTGTGTGTTAATAAGGATTATTGGAATAGTGCCTGGCATGTACTAGGTGCTCCATTCAATATTATTTTTTCCCTCTCTGTGTGAGTAGTGGTATGTTAGAATAGTGGCTTGTGTTTCCTTCCTGTCATATTTTGCTTTCTTTCACATATGTGGTACCACAATAATTGAAGAGTACTGAGAGCATATAAGGCTTTAATGTATGCTCATTTATGTTCTCCTATAGTTGTGTATGTTTTGAGATTTGTATATATGTATGTTTATGTATATATGTTACTAACAAGGTGCTGTAAGTACCATGCACTGCTAAATTCAGCATTCACACATTTATGTACAAGTAGCTCACACATCTGACACTATGAAACATGCATTAACATATTTCAACACAGATTACTGACAAGTGGTACATTCCCCATATTTCATGTGTATCAATATACACAGTAACAGACCTAGCCTTACTAAATACAATTTGTTAAAATTGAAATGTTAAGCGATGCTGTGCACTGACAATACATGCTAAACACAGAGCTTTCTGCATAAATCACTAAGCACAGCAATAAACACAACTACACAGTGATACATTTGTATCACTAAATTATATCATGTGCATATACCATATGCACCCTGTACCCCTCAACATGATGATCAGCTTGATATTAAATGTGGTAGTGCACACACCATCACTGACACAAGCCCCTGGCATTTAATGTTACACAGTGGCACACACATGGACACAGCTAAGTGCAGTGCCTCATGTGTGTATCACTACACAAAGCAGAACTCACACCAGACTTCAATAAGTGTCCTGTCTCACTCATGTGTCATTCACACAGCAGCAGTGATGCGGAGGGCACTAAGCACAATGAGTTACATATTTTTCACTAAACATAACACACACACACACACACACACACAAAACCCAACTTACATGGATATTACCAAGCAGGACAGCATGGACATCACATACTGCTAAACACAGTGTCTCATATAACATTACTAAGCAAAATAACATGGCACCTGGTGCCAGTAAAGACAGCGTCTCTCACATCCATCACAAAGCAAAGTAGCCAATTCACCAGGCACCATTAAACAGAGTAGCTCACACATAAGTCACTGAATAAAGGAGAACATGGCTCACTTTTAAGCAGAGTACTTCACAGTGTCCATGTTTGTAAATCTAGATGCACATACACCAGGCATCCCTAGTCAGAGCTTTGCACAAATATCAATATATCGCTTGTCAGTAGCACACAAGCACATCTGCTAACCATTATCTTATACCTATATTAATGCACAGAGTACCACAGACACAAAACTAAGCTAATCAACTCATACAATATATTAAAAAGAATTCCTTCAAACACACACTACTAAGTACATAAGCACACACACCACAAATATTTGTAAGCCTAGTGTCTCACATGTGTGGCTTTCCGACCACACACATACCACTAAAGCAATATCACACAAAACACAAACTAAGTGTCACACATAAAATAGGTGAACACAGCTCACACACTTCACGCCATTAAACACAGTATAACACATATAATTCCTAAATACAGTAAAAGAGACACCACAGATCACTAATGCAACTTATAGATCAGTAGACTCAGAAGAGCACACATGAGCACCATCTAAGTGTCTTGTATAAATATCACAAAACACATTGACACATCCACCTATCACCTGGAAACAGTGTAGCAAATATCTATCCCTAGGTTACAGCCAGTTCTCTAATAATATATTTCTGTTCAAAGTTGTTTTGTTACAATGTTGATGAGGAAAAACATATCCTCACAGACAATGAATAAAGCGAAGTTTACAAGAATCTGCTTTCATTATATGTAGTTTTACTTAAAATCAGTGTTCAAGAACCTCTCACCATTAAATGAGGATGTACTGTGCACATACTAGACACTATGAAGCACCAAACAGAGTAGTGCAGCAAACACCAGGATTATTTACACAGTGCTTTGCCCCCATATAACTGAACATAGTAACTCATCCACCAGGTGTCACTAAACACAGTCTCACACATCTATCACTAGCACTCACAGCAAGCACCATTAACACAGTAGCCCACAAATATAGCAGTAAATACAGTAGTGCTCATACCAATAAATGAAATCGCTTACACCTATATGCTAACCCCCATATCACATGCCTCTGAGGAGAACACCATTCACACCAGGCACTGATGAGTAGACTCACACATCTGTATGACACACAGACCAGACACGATTGAACCCAAGGGGTCAGAGGTATATCATGGAATGCATTAGCACAGTCTCAGTGCAACAGTAAACAGTGTCTCACATTATATTACAAAAGACAGGACCACACACACTTTACTTAACTCAGTATCTCTTTCATATGTCACTGAACAAAGTAGAAAATACACTAAACATAGCTAAACACAGCATCTCATTTATATAGCATAAACAGCATAGCAAATAACCCAAATACTTCTAAACAGTGTGTGTAGAGGTGCATGAACACACATATATCACAAAATCACATGCACCAGTCACCTTCAAGTACTGTTTCTCTGATATATATATCACTAAATACAATTATCTACACATAGGCCATCACCAATATGCTATCTCACATATATATCCCTAAATGCAATAGCAAAAGGTCATGAATCAATAGAGTGTCACATACATGTCACCAATCACAGCAGCATATAAATTACAAATGCAATGTCCACAAAATATTACTAAGTAATATAACACACATACTTGTAACACACACACTTGAACTTACCAAACACAACTTTGAATTCACATATGATTTAGCAAAGTGACAAACAGCAGACACCTATAAACAGTGTCTCTCACACAGATACCTAAAGAGAGTGGCATAGATAGGAGACACCACTGAATAGATTATCTCATCCATATATCACTAAACACAATCAAAGGATAGGTAGACTCATGGGACTCTGTGCAGCTTCCCCATAGCTTAAAGTTCCTAAATATATGTGCATTATTTAGGGAACATTAAAAGGTAAGAAGGAAAAAATGGCAATAAGAAACCTGACAAATAAGAAACTGCCAAGGATGAGGACCCAGCAAATTAATCAAGAATAAGATGCAGGAGGAGACCAGGGTCCCTTAGTCTGACCCTCATCTGGGGACCCAACGTCATATGCATGCAAATGAATAAAATGCTGAGGATCAGAAAATAAACATTTTGAGAATTCCCTTTCATGAGAATCAAATGCATTATGATTCTAAAACCTCTCGAGGTTCTCCAAAAGTAGACTAAAACAAATCCTAGGAAAATGACTGCAAAGTTAAGGTTACTAGAGGGATATAATGCTGCAAATAAAGTGGGAGGGGGCCCCATGCTTTAGGGCAAAGAAATATGATTGCTTAGGTGGAGGGTGTGGTGTAATGACACATACCTGAGAGGTGGGAACCTGTTCCCCTGTGTCATACGCAGTGTTGTAAACCAATGTTCTCTCAATAAACAAACAAAGAAAATAAAACAAACCAGTTCAAGTTCAAACTCAGGTTGAGTGGGATGATATGGAAATGAATTGGTTGATGGGATTAATTTTAAAAATTGGAGGCAAATTGTAATGTTTTCACAGAATTTATTTTACTTGCATGTGTTATTGGGATGGACGTTGTCTCTAACTGCAGAACACTTTTTCTACCTAGTGTTGTACAACAGAATGGATATAAATTCACCTTCCAGTGTGTATTAGTTAGACATGCTACATGGGAACCTAAGGAATTATCTGAGCCCCTTATAACCTAATCAGGTTGTTAATTTGAAACAGTATAGAATAACTGGTGGAAAAATAAATTACCTTTTTAATTATAACATAGTAGAAGGTAGAGTTCTGATACCAACAAATTTGCTGTGCAGTAGCCATATGTGGCCAAGAAAAGAGGTAGATGACTCATGGGGACTAATAGTAGAATATCAAAGATTGAATAAAATAGTTCCATCAGTCTCTGATATGGTTTAAAAAGTGTAAAATAAAACAAACAATATAAAGGGGGCTGGTGCTCAGTGGTTAATGTTTATGCAAATGCCTTTTTCCTAATATCAATTTTAGAAAAAGAAGCCAGCCACAGTTTGTCTTCATGTGGGAAAGATCCTGTTGCATTTACTGTATTACCACAGGATTATTTGAATTTACAGCTTACTGTCGTATTTGGTTGGAAGGAGTTTGGACTTGATGTAGATCCCAAGCGTAATAATACACTATATTGATGTTATGATACTATCAGCATCTGAGGAGTAAGCTAAGATTGTAAATATAATAGTGACATGTGGAAGTAATAGAGGCTGGTTAATAAATCAAAGGTCCAACGAAATAGTGAAATTCTTCAGAATAAACTAGGCAGGAGCCACCTGCGCCATTCTGTAAGCAACTAAAATTAAACTGTTTTCATCACCTACCCTTGGAATAAACCAGAAGCATAGTATGTGATCAGGTTGTTGGAATTTTGGAAGATGCATATTATACATCTGGGATATTGCTAACACCTATCAAACAAACTACTCAAAAGAAGGGCATATTTGAATGTGGACCTGAACAAGATAGAGGACATCTGAATTACAAAAAGTGATAACTCTAACAAAGCATTTGAACCCTTATGATTTACACTCACATATGATTTTTAGAATATTTGAATCTCACACTTATGAAGACTGCAGTGGACTGAATTATATATTGTTTTCTTTGCAGTAATGGGAAAACAGAACAGTAGCAAGAGCCTCAAATAATATTTTCTTTTTTGAAATATATTATTAGAATAGTGCTGAACATATATTAGGTATTCCATGCAGTGTGAAAATGGTTGCAATAAATATTTACTTAGATTACACATGATACTGTGTATTCTAGTTACTTTCTACCATTGTGTGAGTAATGTTCTGAAGTAGTGCCTGGTAATAGTTGGTGATCAATACATTCTGTCTTCTTATCTGTGTGTGAGTAAAGGTTCAGAATAGTATCTGCCTTACAGTCATATATGATGCATGTTCTTTTTTCCTTTCATCTCTCCTCCTTACCTTCCATGTTTGAGTAAGGTGACTGGACTATTATGATGATGTATATTCCAGGCACTTTATGTATGTTCTTCCTTCCTCTATGTTTGGTTAATGCAATAATATACTCGAATAGCATCTGGCATATTAGATACTAACTGCATGCTTACTTCATTCTCCTATGTGTGAATGATGCTTTATTAGATGAGTGAATGGCATATCCTTGCTGTTCAATATATAGTCTTACTTTTCACCAATGTGTATTTGTTTTTTATACTAGCATCTGTGATACATTAAACACTTGAATGCCGATTTTCCCTTATGTGATTAGGTTGTATTAGAATAGTGTATGGCTTATAGTACATGCTTAAAGTATGCCTCCTTCCTCTGTGTATACATAATGTCTAGCATAATACCTGTCACATTACAGTGAATCATTTTAAAAAGGGAAATGTGATAAAAGGTGTGCATGTCAAATATGCTCTATTTCTTTTCATTCCATCCCCCAACGCAGGCTTATTTCCTTCGACTATGTGTGCTTTGTGTTGTTCTCAAATATCACCTGGCATGTATTATGTGTTCAATTGATGCTTTTCCTTCCCTCTATATGTGAATAATGCACTGTAATTATTTCTGGAGCTTACAAAGTGGTGAATGGATTTTTATTTAATATCTTGCATATGTAAGGGATGCTATCCTGAAATTTTATGTCTTTAAGAAGTGTAGAAAATGACATAATTTAATACCAAAATTATGTGTAGATTTAAAGCATTTATAGATACATTATATCATCTAAAAGATATCTAGTGAAATGTGTTATAGCATTCACAGGGCCTCCCTAGTGGTGTAAGGTTTAAGCCTCAGTGCTCTAGGTGCTAAGGTCTGAGTTTGATCCTGGCCAGGATGATGACCCAGATGATGCAGCAGGCCTCTCCAGTCTTGCCCGCTGCTCCCCTCAGCAGTGTATTTCAGTAGATCTACCTGTTCTGCTCCCCACTCTGTCTCTGGTGAATTTTCTCACTCCCCTCACCTCTGGCCTACATCGCAGTTCTTCTGTGCATAAATAAATAGATAATTTTTTTTTTTTTAAAGAACATTGAAAGCTGGATAGAACTTACACTGGTAAAGATAGGAAGGATCATCCAGGCAGGGAACCATGACTTGATGAAGCATTTGTTTTGTTTTGTTTTTTAAAGATTTATTTATTTATTTTTGCAAGCACTGGGTACAGTCAGAAGCGCGGGAGGGTGAGAGAATTCACCAGAGCCAGAGCGGGGAGCAGAGCAGGCAGAAGGACCAAAGTACACTGCTGAGGGGAGCAGCGGGCGGCAGGAGAGGTCTGTGCGCCATGTAGGACCCTTGACCGGCAGCCAGGGATCGAACTGGCACTGCAGAGGCTGTGGGCAGCTTTGCAACCCGGCGCTCAACCACTGCACCACCGGGGAGGCCCGATGAGGCATTTGAATTGCAATATGGTGAGGATTGCTGGACCTTGGATGTGGAGACCTGGCTTAAGCCTCTGCTCTGCTCCTGTGAGGTATTGAAAATGTCATAGTAATTCCCTGATTCTTGATTCTCTAATTTACTTATAACCCAAATGTTTCAAGGTATCTCTGGCTTGTGATGCAAAGTCACATTAGCACATATAACTAGTTTTGTTGTTCTTCACCTTCCTGGGCGACAGGAACCTTGCTTTATGAAAAAATACACTCAGTTATTTCTGGGGCCACTCAATTATTTCTAGGGACCAGTCTGTGCTGAATACTTTATCACATGTCTCATATCCCTCTCCAGACCCTCTGTCTGCATATCATGTGACTCTTCCAGGGAATCGTTGTCCTCTGTTTACAATAGCTAAATTATGGAAAAAACCACATTTCTTAAATGATGTTATTTTTATTCAGTAGTATTCATAATACCAAGATATGCAAACAGTCTAAATATCTGTTCATAGGTGGTTGGATAAAGAAATTATGGTATGTGTATATGCACTTCATCTTTAAGAGAGAAAGAAATTCTGCTATTGGTGACATTGTGGTTGTACTTGGAGGACATTTTCTTAGAGGAAATAAGCCAGACATAGGAAGACAAATTTTCTATGATATCATTTATATGAGACATCTAAAGAATTGAAACCCAAAGAGAGAGACTGGAAGGGTGTTTGTCAGGGACTGAGCAGGGACAACAATGGGAAGATGCTGGACAATGGATACAAATGTTTAGTTTAAGATGGCTGTTATGTTCTAGAGGTCTAACTTACAACATGGAAACTCTAACAAGTATTACTGCATTGTATACTTGAACTTGCTAACAGAGTAAATTTTAAGTGTTGCCAGCACACACACTCACAAGGGTAACTATGTGAGGTGATGGAAATGTTAATCAACCTGATTGTTATAGTCACTCCTCAAGATGTACTTGTATCAAAATACCACTACTGTATACCCTAAATTTATAGTTTTTATTTGCCAATCATAACTTCATAAAGCTGAGGGAGAAAACTGATTGCATATTTAAAAAAATAACAAACATAAAGCCTAACCCTATGTGTTCTATTTAACAAAAATAAAAATGAAATGAAATACATACATAAATAAAATGGTTCTTCCCCTTTCCTACAATAACAGCAACAATAAAGAGATGCAGTGAAGGACTTAGGACAATTGCAAGCAATTTCTAATTTAATGAGTAGAAGAATACAAATCTGAGTAAGAAAGTCCCCATCAGGAACTAAGATTATCTCCAATATACCGGCCTTATGGAGCTCAACCAACTCCATCAAGAACACAATGAGCGTCATTATATAACATTCAAAATTGTAAAAGTAAAATCTAGTACTAAAAAGAGAAAGTTTCATTCCTTTTCAAAGCAACCATGAAAATGATCCCTGTATTAAATTGGATTGTGCTCTGATTGTCTCTGGGGGCTAAGAAATTCTTATTCAACTCCCTGATTTTCCTTACTTAATACCTAGGTATATAGTAGAGCTGGAGGAACTCATCTTGTTCATAGATGTAAATTTTATAAATGAAATGGGTTAGTTAGACATTGATTCTTCAAAAACATTATTTCAACTATAGGTTTCTTGAATGCTTGTGATATCCAAGAAGGCCTCAAAAGAACCTGGCCAATTACTCTCTTGTTTCTTGTCTAGAAAAAAAAAAAAAGCTAGCTATTTTAAAAGCTTCCCATAATTCCAGTCTTCAAAACTGCCAAGTAAACTGCCATTAACTAAAAAGTAAATCTTATATTTATTTCTTCATTGTTTTGCAACTTAGCTTGAAATCTATCCTTGGATTTAGTGGTTATTGGGCACCTAGAATGTTTTAGACAATATTCCAGATGTGACTGGAGCAAGACATATGCAGGTACATAGTGCATCATATATTTATCATATGTCCTGGGACTGAATGAACAAAAACAGTTCTAGAACATACCCTCCAGGAGATTACAGTAAACGAAGAAGGATAAAACAGACACACAAATAATTTTAATAGAAGGTAAAAGATGAGGATAAGGATCATGAGAAATATATGATAAACTAAGGAAAAGCTGGGAGGGTGAGACTTAATTTTTGGGGGGAGTGAGGAGGATGAGGAACAAGAAAATGCAGAGTTTCCATGATAGAAAGAGCTGAGTTATACTTGTACACTTTTGAGAATTTTGCAGGTTTGTTTCAAATAACCTTCCTAGATATTTATCACATATACTCGTTGTTAATGTTCTGGTATATTTCCTTATAGACTTTTTTATACATAATATCATATAATTTAAACAATATTGACATCATACTGTAAAAATAAATTAAAATCTTCCCTTGCAAGTATGATGGAAGATTTTGACAGATGATGTTTGGTACTTGAGTAATATCTGAAAATTCCAGGATCCTTTCATTTCCCCACTTTACTGAGGTATAACTGACAAAGTTATAGGTACATAAATCTAAAAAAACATTAAGTATACATAGCTTAGGCAGTTTTATGTTTGGGAATAACAGAACAAAAAGTGAAGGAAGAAATGGTATTGAGAATCTATCCCTTTGGTTTTTTTTCAAATATTTATTTATGCATACAAAAGCTGAGGTTTAGGCTAGAGATGCAAAGGCGGGGGAGGATGAGAGGATTCACCAGAGACAGAGTGGGGAGCAGAACAGGTGGATCTACTGAAATACACTGCTGAGGGGAGCAGTGGGTGAGACAGGAGAGCTCTGCTGCACCATGTGGGTCACCTCGCTGGCCAGGGATCAAATTCCTGCTGTAGAGGCTGTGGATTGCTTCATTGTGCTGTGTCTTAACCCCTTGCACCACAAAGAAGGCTCTCCCTTTGTTTTTCATATAGGCACTGTTGTAGGTCTGTCGTTCTGCTCTGCATTCTATCACTAGCACTTTGAGGAGTATGTGGAACTTTGTAGAAATTAATATACATTTGCAGACATAAGAATTTTATGATTTAGGTGACTTTCATCAGAATGACTGACATAAAATCTCAGCAACCAAATGGGGAAATCACAGGAAACGTGATATGTATAGGACACAGAAATTTTCTTTCAATTGCTTTTGACAAATTTGATTTATGAAGCACAGCAATGGGGTAATCTTGTTTTTTCTTAAAACAATTGAGGATAAAACCTATCTATGACATGTTTGTATATCTTTCTTCTAAAATAGCTGTGGGGAGGTGGGATCTTTGCTTCATGCTCTGTAGTTCTCATTTAGACTTAGTGAAACTCATTTGTTGATCTTATATTAGAATTTCTTCAAAGTATTACTGAGCATGTCACTGTAATTTTCTTTTAATGTCTTAAAAAATTAAATGTGGCAGAAGGGTAAAAATAGCATTGCTTACAGGAAGTCTCTGGAATAAACACTTTAAAGTATTAAATATTAACATAAAAATTGGGTTATTTTTTTCAAGTTTTATCTAATGGAATTATGTTATTCTGGTCCATACTGAAAACATCTTATATTTCTATTGAATGTATTTAGTGATGCTTTCAAGTAAGTATCTCATTTCATACTATAATACAAATCAGAAGAAAGAAACAGTGACTCTCAGCATTCAGATGACAGGCTTAGGAAGAAAAAAGTTCAAGTTCACAGACCTGGTAAGAGACAGACCCGAGACATTTCCAAACCCATCCCTTTGGTACTGATTTTTTTATTCACTAGAATTCTACTTTCCAAGGAGGAAGGAAAGTCAGTAGGGTAATGATGCAAAAATAAGTAAAACTTGTCTAATAGCTGTGTTCATGCCCTGGACTTTAGGCAGTAAGGAAAAGAAATAGGCACAGAAAGGTGACATAGAGCAGAATGAGTTCGTGATCAAAGTTTCTGCCAGTCCTGCTGAAAGTGCGAGATTTACTGCAGTTTCCTCAGGGAAAAGCCACATCATTATTTCATACTTGTGAATAGAACTACTGACATATAGGGTGCTGCTCATTCTGTTCTTAGTCCTCCAACTTCAATTGCAGGAGAGAAGAGGCTACAGATAAGAATGAGATTACTTTTCACATAAAATTGGACTCAGGAGTCCTCCTTCTCTTTTTGAATTATTCCTTGAAAAAACTGCATACTTTCCCATTGAGGATCTTACAAATTATTGCTTTTAATGGATCTTGCAACATAAAGTGCACTGTGCTTGAACTCCAAACTTGTGTCATGCCTTGGTGACTATTTTATGAATTGTAAAATTGGAAAGTAAGTTAAGATAAAAAAGTGGCTCCTGGCTCCTCCATCTGACAAATCTTATTTGGGATTAGCATGTAATATCCTTTTAAAGACCTCTTTCATTTCTTTTTTATGGATTTTAACTGAATACCAATAAAAGAGAGGCAATTCTATCCATGTATCTTTGCTTTTTCCTTGTTAACTATATTACTTAGCTGTGCAAAATTTTTTTTTTCTAACTGCAGCTTTCTGAAAATGTCAACATCAGCTTTAACTTTGTTTTCTAGTTTTCAGATGTTGTGCCATAGCAGATAACATGAATAGTGATCTACAATTGAGATGTGTATGTAACCATCCTTAAGCATATATTCCATCTTACAGATCTTAATAACAGTAGCATCAATGTATATAATGTGTGTGTGTGCACATGCACACATTTCTCTGGAATATGGTACTGTATTTTGAATCATTTTCAATTTCAGATAAAGAATATCATTTGCTGGTGATTTATGTGGTGGAGTCAATGCTCTTAGGTGCCCTAGTTAGAGATTAAGCAGTTCTTTAACTCACTCGTGCAACAAGACGTACAGTGAAATCCTGCATCATATTGCTGACCTTTAAGAAATTAAGTAGATGAGAAAACAGAGATCTGCAAAGTTTCATATTTATAGTCTCCACTTTTAAATGGTTCTGTGTACCAATGAAAAGATGTAGAATTGATCTAATAGATAATAAATCTAATCTGGTTAGACTGGATAGTAATCTACTGGTTGGAGTGCTTTCCTGACTATATTTTAATGTTGCAGCTAAATTTTGGCTCAAATTACACACGTTCTCTTTTTTAAAAAATATTTATTCATGCATACAAGAACTGGGGTATAGCCCAGAAGTATGGGGGGTGAGAAGATTCTCCAGAGATGGAGTCAGGAGCAGAATAGGTGGTTTGACTGAAATACACTGTGAGGGGACTGAAATACACTGCGCCATGTGGGTCACCTCCCTGGTGGGGGATCGAACTTGTGCTGCAGTGGCTGCTGATAGCTTCATAGTGCTGCATCTTAACCCCTTGTGCCACCAGGAGGTTGTTGAAGACATCACTTGCTTTAAAAAAGTCTCTGTAAGGAGAATATGCCCGGTGTCTTTCCTTTTGGGATCCTTTAGTTCTGTGGTAACAGTGTTTAGGTAGGTTTTATCCTTCTGCTGAAAATGTAGCAATTGATTTTCAATGTAGTTAAAATTCATATTGTCTGAGCTTGTTAAATTTAGTTTTCTTAGTTAAAGGCCATGTGGAAATGTTGAGTTATATCCTAACACCTAATTGTAAGGCATAGTTCAGTATAATTTTTATGAATTTTTTTGTCTTAAATAGTGCATTATAATAGAAAAATGTATGTATTTCAGATGAGTAAAATTATTTACTGAGTACAGGTTATGTCCAAGATAGGGCTCCATGCTATGGGAGTACAAAAATTTAGTAATGTATTGCCCCCAAAGACTGTTCTAGGATGTGTTTATTACATATATTTTCTTTGACAGTACTTTTCGTGTATTTGTTACCTGGTTTAAGTTTACTCCTGTATCTCAAAGCCCCTGTTGTTAGTGACAGTTTGAAAGAAATGTACAAATTTGATGCAATCTCCGTGAAAGTTTCAAAGGCAATTTTTCAAAAAAATGTCACAAAAATTACTGAAATTTGTATGGAACCACAAAATACCCCAAATCTCCAATCATGACAAAATGAGTAAAAACGATGCTCAGACTTCAAACTATACTACAAAGCTATAATAACTGACACTGTATGGTACTAGAATGAAGTAGACACAAAGATCAATGTAATAGAATTCAGAGGGTGGCAGATGAGATTTGTGCATGGGTGGTATGGTGGAGGATTAAAAAAATGGAAAAAAAGAGAAGAAAGGAATTTTCACTATTCTTCTGAATTGTTTTGAGTTTCAATCAAGGGCACTACTCTATTACTTAAAGTTATTTTAAATATGAAAATCTTATAAAAATAGGCTTTTGTGGCCTCCCTGGTGGCGCAAGGGTTTAAGTCTCAGCACTATAAAACTATCAGCAGACACTGCAGCATGAGTTCGAGCCCCAGCCAGGGAGCTGACCCACGTGGTGCACAGATCTCTCCTGTCTTGCCTGTTATTCCTCTCAGCAGTGCATTTCAGTAGAACTGCCTGTCCTGCTCCCCATTTTTTCTCTGGTGAACCTTCTCATCCTCCTGCACCTCTAGCCTTCACCCTAGCTCTTTTATGCATAAATAAATAAAACTTTAAAAAAGAAGAAGAAAATAGGCTTTTACATGCAAAGTAATAGATAATGTACTATAATCATTATAAACTAAAGAAATGAGGCCACAAATAACTTGATATGGACTTTTAATCTACAACAAAGGAACCAAGAATGTAGTTTGGAGAAAGGAAGACCTCCTCATTGAATGGTGCTGGGAAAACAAAACATAAGTCTCTTTCTGATTGCTTTATTATCTCTACTTCTTGTAATGTATCTTGTAAGGATTATTGATTTGACTAATACTCCTTTACTGTGAACATTTTCTCATATGGATAATTTCAAGGTCATTTTCTATTGTGTTATTTTCTATGCTCAGAGAAATGACAAATTGTTTTCATTCAGTCCTAAGCAGCATGTGTACCATGTATATGTCTTATTTTTATGTTTCTCCATTTTATAAATTAATAAATTGAGACTGGGTGATATTAATAATTTTTGCAAGGTCATATAGTTAGTGCATGGCTTTGCTAAGAAGTGGACTGGCTCAAAATTGATATATTTGTCTATTTAAGGTAAAAACCTTTAATCTTGTACAATGAGAATATTGAACCATAAAATCATGAAAATTCTTTAAAGAATTTTGGTAAGCAATGGTGTTTTTAAGTAAAGTAAAGTAGAAACAGCAGGAAATGTGGAGGACAGATTGAAATATTTCTTGATTATGTTTATGCTGTACTTGACCTGGGAATTCAGCTCCCCAAGCTCATCTTTTTCTTTCTCCACTTTGTTTAAGTACACTGACAACAGCCAGTCAATTTTATTATGTTTGTTAGTTTCCCAAAAATGTTCAAACATTTTAAAGTGTCATATACATAGTCAGCCAGTTCCTTGCTTCCTACAAGTGCTGGATTAGGGGTATCAAATTGTGATACGTATCTCTACTTTTTAATTTTATCCTCAGAACTGTTTGAGATATGTACTATTATTATAACCATTTTGTTGATGAGGAAACTGAGGCTTGGTCAGGCTCAGTAACTTCTTCAAGATAGCAGAGTAAGAAGTGGAAATCCAGGGTTTGAACCTCTATTAAGTTTTGTTTTGCCACTCTAATGAATTCCCATAGAGATAATGGCTTAAAATGACACAAATCTGATATAGGTTTCACTGAACTGATGTGGACAGGAGTGCATTCCTACATTCTGGAGACTCTAGGGGAATATGTATTTCCTGTTCATTCTGGTGTTGGCAGAATTCACATCCAGGCATTTGTAGGACTAAAGTCTTCATTTATTTACTGACACTCGCCCTTATTTCCCAAAGTCTTCTTTCTGGTCCATGCACATTGCTCCCTATATTACCAGCACCAAAGAGGTACCAAATTGTGAAATCCTTTCCATGATGCCAGCTTTCACCTAGTCTTCTGTCTTCATGTTCCTCATTTTTTAAATTTTAATAATGACAGTTAATGTGAGAGCTACCCTTTCAACATGTTTTTATGTATACAACACAATATTTTTTTTTTGTTTTTTTTTTTAAATTTATTACTTTCGGGCCTCCCCAGTGGCGCAGCGGTTGAGCACTGGGTTGCGAAACTGCCTGCAGCCGCTGCAGCGCCGGTTCAATTCCCGGCTGCCTGGCGAGGGTCCCACATGGTGCGTAGACCTCTCCTGCCACCTGCTGCTCCCCTCAGCGGTGTACTTCTGTCCTTCTGCCTGTTCTGCTCCCTGCTCTGGCTCTGGTGAATTCTCTCACATTCCCGCGCTTCTGACTGTACCCAGTGCTTGTATAAATAAATAAATCTTAAAAAAAATAAAATTTATTACTTTCTATTTTTTACATCATTGTCCTTTTTTAAACAATATTTGCTTCCCTACACCTCCTTAGGTGTAGTCCCCATAGAGTTTCCTTCACCAATGCACTCGTGCACCATCACCTCAGCCCCCTGGTGCTCCTCACTCTCTCCTTCCCTCTGATCCCTCTCCCTCCTGCTCCCCTGCAGTATGTCTCTGATTTATAATTGCCTGTTTTTGCTTTGTACAACACAATAATTTTGACTATAGACATGATGCTGTACAGAAGATCCCCAGAAATTTCTTGTATAACTGATCTTTAAACCCTTTGAACAGCAACTCCCTGTTTCTCTCCTACCTCTATCCCTTGCAATCACCATCCTGTTCTTTGTTTCTGTGAGTCTGATTATTGTAGATGCTTTACATAAGTGGAATCATACTTAGGTGACACTTATTTCACATAGAAGTCTCATCCATGTTGTCACATAATGCAGAATTCCCTGTTTTTGAAAGACTGAATAGTATTTATTGTATGGGAACTTGTGATTGAATTGCTTTTATACAGATAATCTGGTATAATCTCCTCACTTCAAGATCATTCACTTTGATCCTAAATGCAGTGCCCCTTTGGCCATGAAAAGTGTCATTTATTTCAGGTTCTGGGGATTAGTGCATGCACTTCTCATGAGGCCATTATTCTGCCAACCACAAAGTTCACTTGCTCTGACTCCAGGGTCATGTGGTTGTCCGTTGTGATCTTTTCTTATTTTAAGAACATCCTGTATAGCATAGAACTTTAAGAAAGATTTCCTTAGTTCAAAATAGAAACAATACAAGTGGTAAAAATGTACACAGCGGGCAGGTCTGGGGAGAAGCTGTTTGGCTCTCCAGGGTCTCAGAACACAAAAGTGATTATAAAATGCTCATATTTTTGGGGCAAAATATGTCAGTGTTGACATGACTCAATAAACTCCACACAACTTACTTCTCAGATCTTTAGAAAAGCTGTAAGAAAAAAAGAGAATGTGAACACTCAAATATGATTTTGTATTTTCTCTGGTCATATCTCCCTGATAAATGGCTCTGTGGCTTTATGAAAAGCCATTTGTTTGTAGATGATTTGTTTCTAAAACTCACTGTAGTAAAATAAACCAGGGGTAGGAAAATTGCTTTATTTATTTCTTATATGAGCAGAACTTTGTTCTCTCCGTTTCAGACTTTTTAGTAAACCACAAACTTGAGGATTCTCATAGGGATCCTTTACTGTCCCATACTCAGCACTGTTTTTAGGGTAGTTTTTGAAATGGCAAGTACCATCTACTGGAACTCTTACTATTTCCTGACTATATAATACACATCCCTTTCCAGCTGTCCAATATGTGTTCTATCATGTGAGGAAACTCGCATCCTTAGCACTATTATGTATCTTAAATAGTTTCACTCATTTCCTTTCTTTTTGGGGAAAAATGTTTTATAGTAATTATCCACATCAGGTAGAATGGCTTTATTTTCTACATACATCTTTTTTTTTTTAAGAATAAGAAAAATATTTATTTTACATTTATTTCTTTGTTAACACTAGGAACATGTAAATTTCTAACATAAAGAATTTCCTTCTCTCTGAATAATTTCTATTGAGATTTCTTGCAAGGCAGGTGTACTTGCAAAAAAAGTCTTAATTTTTGTTAAGAAAGTCTTGCTTTCTCTTTCACTTTTTTTTTAGATTTCTGTTGTTTTATTTTATTTTTTTTAATTAATAATAAATTTTATTTTTATATTCCCCATATAATTTCAACCCCCCCCATTCTGACCCCAGTCCCTCCCCTCCTGCCCCCCACCCCCAAAAAAGTGTCTCTGGTTCATAGTTTTTTGTTGATTTTGATTTTCACTTGCTTACAGTTATTCATTTTCCTGGTCCCTTATTTAAGTTTTCTAGATTCCTGCTATGAGTGAGACCATCCGGTGTTTTTCTTTTTCTTTCTGGCTTATTTCGCTGAGCATGATCCCTTCCAGCGCCATCCATGTTGCTGCAAATTGCATGTGTTTATCTTTTTTAAATGCTGAGTAATATTCCATGGTATATATGTACCACATCTTCTTGATCCAGTCATCTATTTTTGGGCATCTGGGCTGTTTCCAAAGCTTAGCTATTGTAAACAGTGCTGCTATAAACATAGGGGTGCAGGTGTTCTTTGGAATTGATGTTTCTGTGTCCTTTGGGTAAATACCTAGGAGTGGAATTGCTGGATCATATGGAAGCTCTATGTTTAGTAGGTCCAGAAATCGCACACAGCTCTCCATAGTGGTTGGACCAGTTTGCACTCCCACCAACAGTGCAGAAGAGTTCCTTTTTCTCCACACCCTCGCCAGCATTTGTTGTTGCTAGTTTTTTTAATATGTGCCATTCTCACTGGTGTAAGATGGTATCTCATGGTAGTTTTGATTTGCATTTCCCTGATGACAAGTGATGTTGAACATTTTTTCATATGCCTGTTGGCCATTTGCATTTCCTCTTCAGAGAAGTTTCTTTTTAGCTCTTCTGCCCATTTTTTGACTGGATTATTTTCTTTGTTGTTGTTGAGTCTCATCAGCTCTTTGCAGATTTTTGTGATGAGTCCTTTATCATTAGTGTTGTGTACAAAAATGTTCTTCCAGTTGGTAGGGTTTTTCTTTGTTTTTGTTATTGTCTCTTTTGCTGTGCAGAAGCTCTTTAATTTGATGTAGTCCCAGCTGTTTATCTTTGCCTTCACTATCACTGCTTTGGATGATGTGTCTGTAAAGATGTCTTTGATGTGCAAATCTTCTACATACATCTTAAGGCATGTGATCCTATACCTCTGAGTCATATACAGTATTATAGACCATGTTGCCTCAATTAAAAAATTAAATAAATCAGTCCTTGTCAAGTAAGTATTAAAAATATTGTAGCATTGGGCACTGTAGGGAAGTAAAGATGTTCTGAGCCCTTGTAAGTGAACAAAGTGAAGAATTTATATCCATCATCTCACATCACTTCATTGACACTATCCTTCCTCATCACTTATCTGAATGTATTCTTCAGTCATACTGTCGTTCAATATTTATTTTGCAAATATTTCCTTCCATTTTGTGACTTATGTCTCATTTTCTTAAGAATTTCTTTTTCAGAGAAGACATTTTTAAAAATTACAAAGAAAAAGAATAGGCTGGGGATTTTGAATGTATTACTACAGCAACATAATTTAAACACTTCCAGTGAGTCTGGCTTTCCCCACAGTCTTCACCTGCATCATTGTATCTTGGCTGCTTGTAGCATTCCTGTGAAACAGACATCACTTCCTTTTCCCTTTTTTCTTTAAAGATTTATTTATTTATGCATAGAAGAGTTGGGGTACAGGCCAGAGGTGTGGGGGGTGAGAGGATTCACCAGAGACAGAGGGGGGAACAGAACAGGCAGATCTACTGAAATACACTGCTGAGGGGAGCAGTGGGGGAGACAGGAGGTGATCCCCACAGTCATCTTCTTGGTTGGGGATCGAACTCGTGCTGCAGTAGCTATGGATTGCTTCATTGTGCTGATGCTTAACCCCTTGCTCCACCAGGGAGGCCATCCCCTTTTCCCTTTTTACAAAGGCGAACTCTGATACTTTACAGATCTCAGTAAATTGTATACATAAATTGCATTATTCCTTGGCTTCCACTATTATTTTGCAAAACCAATTATTTTACAATATTTTGCCATTTATTAGCAGGGTGCCACAGTATTTATTTGAAAGAGAGCCATATTAGGACTCCATGAATAAATGTAACTAGAACTTATACATCTAAGAAATAATTCAGTCACAGAGACAGTGACCGTATTATGTGAAATCAATGAAGTTTTCCTTTAGACTCTTTCATATTGGTTAAAAAGAACAAGGGAATGGTAATGCGAGTAACCTGGTTTTACTTTACTTAGTATTTGCACCTTGCTTACAATTCTCATTAAAACAAGCCCCTCCTCTGTCCTGGGGGATTTTCATAGTTCATCATAATGAACAGCTAGTCCCTTGATATTACTGCGTTCAAAAAAATTTGCAAGTGGCAAGCAAAGGCAGCACAATAACTCATTTATTTAAGACACAATTTAGTTCAAACAGATGTTTTAACATGTATTTATATTCTGCTATTCGTGATATATTTCTAAGATTAATATGCTATGTTGTTTATTACACTACTTCTTTATTCCTCTCACTGACTTGCAGTTGTACAACACTGTATCAATATTGATCTTTTAGGGTCAACCCAATCTATCCAGGAACTGTGTATAATGATGTTCACATTTACAATACACATTCAGGATTGATCAAGCTGGGTGTATCAATAACTGCCCTCTAAGACTAATTGCCAACTGCTTCATTGTGACTGGTTTTATTAGTCACTCAATGAGAATTAAAAAAAAAAAAGAAAATCTGACAAGAAAGAAAAAAGGCTGAGATTTATTATTGAAGTTGTAAAAGGTTTACATTTATGTAGTAGCATGCTTCATTCTTCCCTTTACAAAACGGCCAGTGAGTCTGTGAAATACCTTCTTAAACTTGAAGTCAGAGGACACATCTTGGTACATTCATTGGATGTATGAAATAATGGAAATAATGCATTGTTTTGTAAAAAGATAATCTAATATCTAAGGTGATAGGGAAATTAAAGTTTTTACCAAAATTGGTTATATTTTTATAGGCCTATATTCACAGTGCAAGTGAGGCTTTGTAATGACTTAGCCCTGAACTGACAGAGCAAGACCAAGAAAAATTTACACATCCTATTTCTTGGTAAAAATAGGTTCTAAATAAACTTTTGCTAAATTTAGGATGAATAAATAGAAATGACAACATGGAAGCTATGGAAAACAGTTTGCCAACAAGGGATTTCTATCACAGATGACTAAGAGGAAGCACAGGACCATGAACTTAATTTACTTCTTCAAGCAAAGTACAAATTCAGACAAATACGCAGTCTCAAGAGAATGGAAAGCATGGCCAACTCCTTTTCATTAGGTTGGTTCCTTCTCATTCTTTTAATCTTGGCTTGAAAGTCATCTTCTCAAGGGGAAGGGAGTGGAAGGGACATTCCTGAAATCTACATAAATTAGATTAGTCCTTTTTCGTGTTGAATTTTCAACTTATTTATTCAATTTATTTGCTTCCTTCACAGTGCTAATCATAATTTTCAATTATGTACTTAGTTGTTCTTTTAATTTATCCTCTGACTCCTGTAAAAGGATATAACTCCATAAAGACAGCTACAATATAGCATCCAATAGATTTATTGCCTTAAAGTAATTGATAAGTTTTGGTAAATGATTTAATAAACCAATAAGAAATAGGAAGCTATGTGGAGAGACCAGGTTGACCTAGGAACAAACAAAAATTTTGGAAAAAGTATAATAGAATTTTGTCTCAGAAAGACTTAGAAATCCAGGCAGTAAAGGTACAGTCTTTCAAATGTTCTAGATAGTGATGCTGTGTTATTTCCTTTTCCAGAACAAAGAACATAACAGGAAATGTACCAATTTATGGAACATTGTGGTTAATAGCAGAGTTTAATATTATAAACTATGATCCCTGAAGGAATACCATTGGCGAGTTGCATCTGCCATTATCAGGGGTATAACAATAAGCAAAATGCACAGAGACTCTAAAATTTATTTCATCTATAAAATGAGCAAAAAAAAAAAATCCACTAAACATAGTTGTTGTGAGGATTTATTATGAAATTTTACATAAATGTAACATCACAAATAGAGAATAGTGAGTAAATACTTATCAACTATCCCAGTACGAAGCAGATAATAAACATTTATCATAGTGAAGATAATAAACATTTATCATACCTATACCCTTGAATCATATGTAGTGTTATAAACCAATATTATTGCTATCATTTTTATCTTAAGTGTATAAATGCTGCTACTAAAAAAACACCTAGCTTGCGTAGCAAGGATTTTAAAGAAATGACCACCTAGACTTTCCATTGCTAAATGAAAATGCATGGTGACAATAGTCAATTCATTAGCTCATTTTTTAAAGATTTATTTATTTATGCATACAACAGCTGGGATGTAGGTCAGAGGTGAGGGGGGGTGAGAGGATTCACCAGAGGTAGAGTGGGGAGCAGAACAAGTGCATTGACTGAAATACACTGCTAAGGGGAGCAGTGGGTGAGACAGGAGAGGTCTGCTGCACCATGTGGGTCAGCTCCTGGCAGGGGATCGAATTCCTGTTACAGTGGCTGTGGATTGCTTCATAGTTCTGAGACTTAACACTTTGCACCATGAGAGAGGCCCTTATTAGCTCATTTATTAGATTTTTAAAGAAGAAAATATATAATATAGTAGGATACTTGAAATGCATTAAAAATAAAACTTAAGCAGGTCATTGTTGTCACAAAAAAACTTAGAAAATTAGAACTAATGGGAATTTGCAGATCATTTAAAGAATATATCAATTCCGGTAGCTTTCCCTCACTCATTTATACAACAAAGATGCATTAAGTACCAATTATGCTAGGCA
This sequence comes from Talpa europaea, assembly GCF_964194135.1. Taxonomy (NCBI): domain Eukaryota; kingdom Metazoa; phylum Chordata; class Mammalia; order Eulipotyphla; family Talpidae; genus Talpa; species Talpa europaea. The sequence continues at coordinate 46,951,813 of NC_140072.1, forward strand.
ATATGGGTATTATGGTAAGCAGAATAATGGCCTTCCTCAAATGTTTACATCTTAATCCCTGAAACATATGAATGTTATTTTACATCACAAAGGGAAGTTAAAATTGCAGACAGAATGAAAGTTATTAATTAACTGACTTCAAAATAGGAAGATTAAAGAGGAAATGGCCCAATGGACTTTAAAGGATTTATTTCATCTATAAAATGAGCAAAACAAAGAACATTTAGCAATGGAAATTCTAGGTTGTCATTTCTTTAAAATCCATTAAAGAGGGCCTCCCCGGTGGCACAGTGGTTGAGCGCTGGGTTGCGAAGCTCCCCGCGGCCTCTGTGGCACCGGTTCGATCCCCAGCTGCTCCCCGGCCGCTCCCCGGCCACTGGAGGAGGGTCCCACATGGCACGCAGACCTCTCCTGCCGCCCGCTGCTCCCCTCAGCAGTGTACTTTGGTCCTTCTGCCTGCTCTGCTCCCAGCTCTGGCTCTGGTGAATTCTCTCACCCTCCTGCGCTTCTGACTGTACCCAGTGCATGTATAAACAAACAAATAAACAAAAACAAATAAATAAAAATATATGCCTCTTTTAAAAAAATAAAAAAAAAATAAAATCCATTAAAGAAGGATTGGTGGACTATGGGTTTCTTGGTGGTAGGTGTGATATAGGTGTTTAAACCTATACCCTTGAATCATATGCAGTATTACAAACCAATATTATTTCTATGAGAAAATGAAGAATAAACAGAAATTCTGAAAAATAAAAATTAAAAATAAGATAGGGAGATTATCCTGCATCATTTGAGTGGGTTCAATCTAACCACAAGTGTCCTTAAAATAGATAAGTGAGAATGAAGACCAGGTGATAGTGAGGACTCTACCCACCATTGCTGGCTTTAAAAATGTAGGAAGGGGGGGCGGAGCAACATGGAGGCGAGGAGACGCTGCGAGTAAGATCTCCCATTAAAAAAAGTTAATAGGGAGGAAAAGCGGCAGGTCCCAGTGAGAACTGGGACACGGAAGATAAACGGACGACTCCAGCAAACTGCCCGAAGAAGAAAGTGGCCATAAAAGAGGACCAGAAGGGAGGAAAGCGCAGAACCCTGCTCCCCTCCCCCGCCCACAGAGGCGGCACTCTCCGACTGGCAGAGAGGAAGAAAACAACAAACCAAAACGGCCAACAAGAACAAACGACGCAGCAAGCGGGACTGTGAGTGGAAAGGAACTATTACAGCAACCACACCCCATGAACGGGAGCTGAGGCGAACCCTGCAGGATCCGCCGTGGCGGTGAGCGAACGGCTCCGGGCGCCATTAGAGAAGAACAAAGACCCCAGGAGACGCGCACAGCCTGGGCTGCCGGTAAGCTTGCGCGGAAAAGCTGCGCGCTTGGGGCGCTTGAAAAGCAAATGCAGACCTGGATCGCGGCTGCCCAGGTACCTGCGCCTGCGACCTAGGCTTGCGGGGAGACGTGCGGAGGTCCTCACTGAGGTGAAGGTCCCTCCCTGAGTAAGCAGGAATCAGGCGCCCAGGCACGGGAGCGGTGCAAAAGGCGCCATTCCCGCGCCACTGAACTGGGCTACAGCCCACGTCCTGGACTGAGGGCTTTGAACTGAGACCCGGGGCACGAAAATTCGGGGCGTGGGTTCTCCACGACGGTGGGGCACAAGGCAGACACAGCACCCCAAAGCTGTTGAGGTGTACCCTACCATTCCCGCTCTGTTCCCTGTCCCACGAGGTGGGGGGAGGCGAAAAACAGCCCCCCCCAAGGACAATAGGAGAGATCTCTGGCGCCACCTAGCAACCAGGAAAAAAAAGTCACTAACACCCCATAGAACAGGAAATTTCTTAAGACTGCTTGAAAAGGGCAGAAGGCTTCTGGAGGACCCAGTGGCCAGCCGGGAAGTTAGCCCACGCCAGGCCCCTTCCGACCAGCAGTCTGAGCCCACAGAGGGAGCAGGCACCCACGTCCGGGGCAGACCGGGTGCACAGAAGAGTGTGCCTGAAACAGGAGGCGCAGGGACTGCATCCCGCTTCGCCATTTTAGAACAGGGACATTTCTTCAGTAAAAACTGCCTAAAACCAGCAGAAAGCTCCCCCGAAGACAGAGATGGCTCCTGGAAGAGCCAGAGGGGAGCGGAGAAGTTCACCCAAGATGCCAGTCAGTCCGAGCAACACAGTGTCCCAACGCATACGACAAATTAGAAAACAGACAGTAGGGAGTAGAAGAACCACACGCAACCTAACAACTCCTCAGGAAAGAAGCACGCCACAAAAAGAAAACCACTCCCCAGATTGCAACGACAGCAACTTGGAAGAACTTCTGAGCCTTCCAGAAAGAGAATTTAAAATTGCCATGATTAAATAAGTGATAGATCAGAAGAATGAAATTGAGTCCCTAAAGAGGGAAGTAAAAGAAATGCAGGAGATCAAAGGATTAATGGAGGAACTAAAGAACTCTGGGAAAAGCAATGAAAGCAGAATAGGTGAAATGGAAGAGCGAATAAGTACTCTTGAAGACACAGAAATAAAAAGAACCAAAACAGAAAAAGAAAGAGAAGTACGAAGGAAAAAGAATGAAGAAAGACTTTGGGAACTATCTGACTCCATGAGGAAAGGAAATATAAGAGTTACAGAAATTCCAGAAGGAGAGGAGAGAGATGTAGGGACAGAGAAAATATTCATGGATATAATTGAAGAGAACTTCCCAAATGCGAAGAAGGAGCTGAAAATTGATATACAAGACGCAAGAAGAACACCAAACTTCCACGACGAAAGGAAAAACACAGCAAGACACATAATAGTAAAGCTCCCAAGAATCCAGGACAAGGAAAAAATAATGAAGCTGACAAGAGGGAAGAAACAGATAACATTCAAAGGAAAACCAATCAGGCTGACATCAGACTTCTCTGAAGAAACACTACGGGCAAGGAGAGAGTGGAGGGACATAGTCAACAGACTCCAAGAAAACAGATGCCAACCAAGAATACTCTATCCCGCAAAGCTCTCTTTCCTCCATGAAGAAAGAATATGGACCTTCCCAGACAAAGAGAAACTCTGGAATTTCATTACGACTAAACCCCCACTCCAAAAAATACTACAAGGAATCCTAAAGCCAGAACCTCAGAGGGGCGAATAACAACGAAAGAAGACCAAAAAAAAAAAAAGTTATTAAAAGAATAAATAAATAAAATCAAAGGAAAGACAAACATAATGGCAAATACAGATGCTAACATATCAATATTAACTCTAAATGTAAATGGACTAAACTCTTCAATAAAAAGACACAGAGTTGCAGCCTGGATTAAGAAACAAAACCCAACCTTTTGCTGTCTCCAGGAAACACATTTAGCTACAAAAGATAAAAATAGGCTCAAAGTCAAAGGATGGAAAACAATCCTACAAGCAAATGGGCCAAAAAAGAAAGCAGGAACAGCTATACTTATATCAGATAAAACAGACTTCAAACTCAAAAAAATAAAAAGAGACCCCAATGGTCACTACATTATGATTAAGGGGACAATACTTCAAGAAGAAATAACACTCATTAACATATACTCACCAAACGAAAGAGCACCAAAATATATCAGACAACTGTTGTCCTCTCTGAAAACAGACATCAGAGAAAACACATAAGTAGTGGGAGACTTCAACACACCACTATCAACAATGGATAGATCAACAAGACAAAAAATAAGTAAAGAAACTAAAGCTCTAAATAAGGACCTAGAGCATTTGGGCTTAACAGACATCTATAGAACACTAAACCCAAAAAAAACGGAGTACACATTTTTCTCAAGCGCACACGGATCATTCTCCAGGATAGATCACATACTGGGGCACAAGACAAACATCAACAGATACACCAAGATTGAAATCATACCAACCATCTTTTATGACCACGAAGGCATCAAACTAGAAATAAATCATAAAAAGAAGGCAAGGAACTATCCTACCTCATGGAGATTAAAAGCCACACTACTGGAAGACCACTGGACTAACGAGGAGATCAAAGAAGAAATTAAAAAATTCTTTGAATTGAATGACAAGGAGGACACCAATATCCTAAATGTATGGGATGCAGCAAAAGCAGTAATAAGAGGAAAATATATAGCAATAGAAGCTCACATCAAAAAACAAGAAAGAACTCAAAGAAACAACCTAATCTCGAAGCTCAAAGATCTAGAAAAAGAACAACAAAAAAACCCCAAAACCAGTAGAAGAAAAGAAATAATAAAAACCAAAGCAGAAATAAATGAAATTGAAACTAAAAAAACAATCCAAAAGATCAATGAAACCAAGAGGTGGTTCTTTGAAAAAATCAATAAAATAGACAAACCCCTAGCCAGGCTCACAAAGGAAAAAAGGGAGAAAGCACAAATACACAGGATCATAAATGAAAGAGGAGAAATCACAACGGACACAGCAGAAATCAAAAGAATAATCAGTAACTACTATGAACAGTTATATGGAATCAAGTTCAACAATCTAGAGGAGATGGACAAATTCCTACAACTCTACAATCACCCAAAGCTAGATAAAGAAGAAATAGAACACCTAAACAGACCAATTACAAGCAGCGAAATTGAAATGGTAATCAAAAACCTCCCCAAAAACAAAAGCCCGGGACCTGATGGATTTACAAATGAATTCTACCAAAGATTCAGAGACGAATTAGTGCCTATCCTTCACAGACTCTTCCAAAAAATTGAGAAGGAAGGGACAATACCAAACACATTCTATGAAGCCAATATTACACTAATACCAAAACCGAATAATGACAACACAAAAAAGGAAAACTATAGACCAATCTCCCTAATGAACACTGATGCAAAAATCCTCAATAAAATTTTAGCTATCAGAATCCAACAATGTATCCATAAGATAATTCACCACAACCAAGTTGGATTCATTCCAGGGGCACAAGGATGGTTTAACATCCGAAAATCAATCAACGTTAACCAACACATCAACAAAAAGAAATATAAAAACCATATGATAATATCAATAGAAGCTGAGAAAGCTTTTGACAAAGTGCAGCACCCATTCATGATAAAAGCCCTTGAAATTCTTGGGATACAAGGAACATACCTCAACATCATAAAGGCCATCTATGACAAGCCAACAGCCGGTATCATTCTCAATGGTGAAAAGCTAAAAGCATTCCATTAAGATCTGGAACAAGACAAGGATGTCCACTCTCACCACTGCTTTTCAATATAATACTGGAAGTCCTAGCCAGAGCAATAAGACAAGAGAAAGACATCCAAGGAATCCAAATAGGAAAAGAAGAAGTCAAGCTATCACTATTTGCAGATGATATGATAATATACATAGAGAACCCCAAAAACTCCACAGAAAAAATAATTCAACTCATCAATCAGTTCAGTAAAGTGGCAGGATACAAAATCAACACACAAAAGTCAGTAGCCTGCCTATACACAAACAATAAATCTGAAGAAGAAGAAATAAAAAAAAACATCCCTTTTTTTATTGAAACAAAAAAAATCAAATATTTGGGAATAAATCTAACAAAAGAGGTAAAGGACCTATACAAAGAAAACTATAAAACACTGTTAAAAGAAATAGAAGAAGACACAAAGAAATGGAAAGACATCCCCTGCTCATGGATTGGAAGAATAAACATTATTAAAATGGCCATCCTACCAAAAGCAATATACAGATTCAATGCTATTCCAATCAAAATCTCAATGGCATTCTTCAAAGAAATAGAACAATTATTGATGAAATTCATATGGAATCACAAAAAACCCCGAATAGCCAAAGCTCTCCTGAAAAAAAAGAAGGAAATGGAGGCATCACACTCCCAGACTTCAAACTATACTACAAAGCCATAATCATCAAAACTGCATGGTATTGGAACAAGAACAGACATACAGACCAATGGAATCGAATAGAAAATCCAGAAATAAACCCACATATTTATGGTCAACTAATCTTTGACAAAGGAGCAAAGACTATGCATTGGAGCAAAGAAAGTTTGTTCAATAAATGGTGCTGGGAAAACTGGGTCGCTACATGCAAAAGAATGAAGCTTGACCACTACCTCACACCATACACAAAAATCAACTCAAAATGGATTAAAGAACTAGACATAAGACCTGAAACCTAAAATACATAGAAGTAAATATAGGCGAAACACTACGTGATTTGCACATCAAAGACATCTTTACAGACACATCACCCAAAGCAGTGATAGTGAAGACAAAGATAAACAGCTGGGACTACATCAAATTAAAGAGCTTCTGCACAGCAAAAGAGACAATAACAAAAACAAAGAGAAACCCCACCAACTGGGAGAACATTTTTGCACCCAACACTAATGATAAAGGACTGATCACAAAAATCTGCAAAGAGCTGATGAGACTCAGCAACAACAAAGAAAATAATCCAGTCAAAAAATGGGCAGAAGAGCTAAAAAGAAACTTCTCTGAAGAGGAAATGCAAATGGCCAACAGACATATGAAAAAATGTTCAACATCACTTGTAATCAGGGAAATGCAAATCAAAACTACCATGAGATACCATCTCACACCAGTGAGAATGGCACATATTAAAAAAACTTGCAACAACAAATGTTGGCGAGGGTGTGGAGAAAAAGGAACTCTTCTGCACTGTTGGTGGGAGTGCAAACTGGTCCAACCACTATGGAGAGCTGTGTGGAGATTTCTGGACCTACTAAACATAGAGCTTCCATATGATCCAGCAATTCCACTCCTAGGTATTTACCCAAAGGACACAGAAACATCAATTCCAAAGAGCACCTGTACCCCTATGTTTATAGCAGCACTGTTTACAATAGCTAACCTTTGGAAACAACCCAAATGCCCAAAAATAAATGACTGGATCAAGAAGATGTGGTACATATATACCATGGAATATTACTCAGCATTCAAAAAAGGTAAACACATGCAATTTGCAGCAACATGGATGGTGCTGGAAGGGATCATGCTCAGCGAAATAAGCCAAAAAGAAAAAGAAAAATACAGGATGGTCTCACTCATAGCAGGAATCTAGAAAACTTAAATAAGGGACCAGGAAAATGAATATAAGAAAGTGAAAATCAAAATCAACGAAAAAATATGAACAAGAGACACTTTTTGGGGGGTGGGGGGCGGGAGGGGAAGGATTTGGGTCAGAATGGGGCGTTTGCAATTGTATGGGGGAATATAAAAATAAAATTTATTATTTAAAAATAAATAAATAAATAAATAAATAATATAAATAAAAATGTAGGAAGGAGGCCAAAAGCATGAAGCATGTATCCTGCCCTAGTAGAATTAGAGTCTAGTAGCAGAGTAAATACTCATTTAATATAGTAAATATCATTGTAAAGCAGTAACTGTATGAAGTACTGTGAAAAATTACAAACTTAGAGATGTTTATTTATATTTAAAATCATTGTGTTATGATCTAAAATCAGTATAAAAAGCACAAATCACCATAGTTACAGTTAATTCTGAATAACTCTTAAATTGTCCATAGAAGATTCATTATACATGCTTTTGGCCATCAAGGCTAGAACAGTAATTCTGAGCTGCCACAAAGCATGATAACCAATGAAGCAGATGAACATAACAAAGGCAGAGGCTATATGCAGTGTTTGGCTACCAAATGTGTCCTTTTTGTCGAAAACCATGTCTAAAAGTGACTGGAGTAGGGGATATAGTGAATGCTAAAATATTTGTGTAGAATAAACAAATTCTTGTTAAGACCTTCATTATATTCTTCATTCATATTCCTCTCCCTGTATTTGCTTTCCACTTGTGAACAGTTGGCGTAGCCACTGGATCAAGCCGATTTCCTTCCAAGGTGCAGCAAACTCCAAAAAGAGGAATATGTAGATAACTTTCCACACATCTTTCATTGGACCTTAATGAGGCAATTAGAAGCAGCATCACTGCTTGATATAACATAATCTTGGGTCACACAGATCTGAATTCTTTTATCTTTTTGTTCATTCATTCACTTATTTATGAAAATTTTTTTGATTTTATAATATTTTTTTATTTAAATATTTTATTTTATATAATTCTTACATCTTTTTTTCATCTTTGCACAATGTATGCATTTTCTTTTTGGTTATATTCCCCATACAATTGCACCTCCCCCCTTATTTTGACTCTAGTCCTTCCTTTCCCTGCCCCTCCCCCATAGTGTGTCTCTGGTTTATAGTTGCTTTTGATTTTCACTTTGTATTAATTAGTCTTTTTCCTGGCCTCTTATTTAGGTTTTCTAAATTCCTGCTATGAGTGAGACCATCCGGTATTTTTCTTTTTCTTTCTCACTTATTTCACTGAGCATGATCTCTTCTAGCTCCATCCATGTTGCTGCAAACTGCATGTGTTTATCTTTTTTTGATTGCTGAGTAATATTCCATGGTGTATATGTACCACATCTTCTTGATCCAGTCATCTATTTTTGGGCATTTGGGTTGCTTCCATAGCTTAGCTATTGTAAATAGTGCTGCTATAAACATAGGGCTGCAGGTGCCCTTTGGAATTACTGTTTCTGTGTCCTTTGGGTAAATACCTAGGAGTGGAATTGCTGGATCATATGGAAGCTCTATGTTTAGTAGGTCCAGAAATCTCCACACAGCTCTCCATAGTGGTTGGACCAGTTTGCACTCCCATCAGCAGTGCAGGAGAGTATGCAAAATATTTTTACCAAATATTTACTATACACCAGGCACTGTGCCAAGTCTTGCTCTATGATGATAGTCTCTACTGTCTAGGGACTAAGATGTGAAAGTTACATGAAATATCAAGCATGTGCTAAAACTCTGGGATGAAAAAAAAAGCATGGTATGCATAGAGACTTGAGAAGAGTTCCCCATGTGTCTAACGTGGAATAAATGAGCTTGAATGTACTCCTAGATCTTGGTGGAAGACTTGGTCAGAGGCTATCTATAGAAATCATTCAGATGTTCTAGGAAGTTCATCTGCATTCTAACAGTAATAATTAGCTCTTGAGTTTAAAAAAAATAATCATCCTCTGACCTTTGAAATCTGATCTGGAACTTAAAGCAAAACTAAATTATTCTCTTGTTAAACATAAATAGTTCTCAAACAATACCAATCTCAGGTGATTTACAAACCATAACAAAATGAGACAAAACAAGGCCACTTTGTAATCTTACAAGTCCACTTTGTAATTTTGTCTGAATATAGACAAAAAAAATCACCGTGCTACCCATGAAATACCAAACACCCCCTACCTTGCCTGTAATACATGACTGCTGCTTTTTTACCTATTTCTTTTTTATCTTTGTCATAGATATGATTTATTGAGATATCCTGTCAGACTAATTCCTGTTTTCAGGGTAAAACCTTGTTTCTTTAGTCTCTTCCCCCAAAACCACTCAAGTAAATCCCAAGTTGTAAAATATGTTCTTTTTAACAGTCTTTTATGAGGTACCTCAATGTTTTCTGTGGTATGTCCTTTCTCACAACCACAGGAAATAACAAACACAACCTGTTGAACTACAAATATAAACCTGGGGTTTGGTAGAAGAAAATATATTATTAAGATATATTAACATAGCCTAAATTTTTACAGTATTTTATTGTGAGATATTATAAAATGCAGTGGAGTAACTCGAATTCCTTATAGAACAAGGAAGATTTACGTGGTCCTTTCTGGATCAGTTTTCTATCTTTATTTCAGTCCTTTCTATTGGTTTGGGGGCAGCTTTTACCTTTTTCTGCCTCACCTTCCTTTCAGTGCTGATCTCCGCACACATTCTAGAAACATTATCCTTAATTCCATATCTCAGAATATGAGTAAAATTATGTGTATGACTCCAAAGGAAACTGGAAGAAATTTATCCCTCAAACCACTTATTTAGTTTATTTTCTCTAAAATAAGACCTTAAAATAAGGAGTCTTGTGCCAATAATTTGTTAAAGAGTTGCTCCTAGGAGAAATTTGTAAGACAGTGAAGGAAAGAAATAGATGAAGTCAAGCAAAGATGCAATTATAAGAAAAATCCTAGCATCAACTGGGTCTATAGGGAATGCTGAAGTATAAATTACACTTCAGAATTTGTATCATCTTGAGGCAAGGATCTGAGTTATCATAGTCTGACTATCAATTAGTCATTGGTTAATGGCTGCTAAAGGGAAACACAACCTTGCAGACATTTCAAATTCGAGTAGTTGAGAAAAATCTAAGAAAATCACAAATAGGGGTGGCATGAAGCAAAGCCAAACAGGGGCAGTGTTACACAAATGACCAAAGATATCCAAGGGAATGGGTAAAACACCTCCATTTTCTAATGATACTTATCTCCCCACCTTCTTTTCCTACCAATGTACTAACCTTCCCAAGAATGATGACAGTGTAAATAATCTGCTAGCTTTCAAGAAAATTCTATAGGGACATTGTGTGGACCTATGGCTCTGACCAATTTTTACAGCAAGACCTTAACCTATGTACTAAAATTAACTTTAATGCAGTCTCCCTGGAGTTCTTAATTTTATTTATTTTTAAAGATTTATTTATTCATTTACATAAGAACTGGGGTACAGACCAGATGCGTGGGAGGGTGAGAGGATTCACCAGAGACACAGCGGGGAACAGAACAGGCAGACTGATGAAATACACTGCTGAGGGGAGCAGCAAGCAAGACAGGAGAGGTCCGCTGCTCCATGTGGGACCCTCGCTGTCTGGCTGGGATCAAACTGGTGCTGCAGAGGCTGCAGACAGCTTCTCAGCACGGCACTCAACACTCAACTGCCTGTGCCACCAGGGGAGGCCCTGGAGTTCTTATTTTAAATATCACCCCAGGAGAAGCATCTCATGGCAAATCTAGATTCCCCTATAACAAGTTCAATTTTGTTTCCTTTTTCATTGCCTCCTCCCTCAGTCAGCTCAAACAAGTGTGGAACTGGATGCACCATCTGCCCCATAAGTAGATGTTAAGCATTCAGCACATTTCCTGGCACTGTGGAGATTCTAAGTAGATAGAAACTACTGTTATGATTTTTTTGTTGTTGTTGTTGTTGTAAAACCTTGAATGCATAGTAAGTTAAATGCTCGGGAAGGAAATTACATCTTTTTGGCTGTTATCGACCACTTCTCTACTGTTCTCTCTGTCCTCCTAAGATCTGAAAGATGTGCTGGCCACAGCTCTGTGACAAGACCATCTGTAACTTGTGCTTTTTGGGACGAGGATATTTTCTTCTCCTAGATTTATATGGTATGGCTGAAATGGCTCAGTAGCAAACACATGTCTTGCATGACTTTGTGGAAGGAAGAGTTCCAGAAGTCTCTGTGACTGCTTGGAGGCAGCAAAGGGAGGTAAGTTAGGCTGCCAAGATATCTCTTCCATCATAATAAGCACTAATTGAATGTCTTGTTTGAAAAATATGTAAAACTATAAAGACGTATCACTCAGATGATTCGGTCTGCTGCCTGGCCAGATGCAGTTCTGTGTCTCAGACATGATGTCATAAGTCAGATAAGCTATGTGATATATTTTAAAATATTTGATTTCTTTGGAGTTTGCAAGTATTATTGGACTGTTTCTGGACTAGCCCTCTAGAAAATGGGATAGATATTTCTACTTCAAACTTTTTTGGGATTCTGATGCTTTCTCCCCTGTAGGTTCTAAGCTAAGAGTACCCTGCTTTCCAAAGTCTTTTCTGTCTCCACTTACAGCTTGCTTGTCCCATGGATGTCAAGTCACTAGTCAATTGGTCAAAAAAAAAAAAAAAAGGCAATTACCTACCATAGGAGTATCTGTTAGTTGGGGAGGTGGTCAAAGTGTATTTTTCATTGAATTCCTTGATAAGAGTAAGAATGGAATATTGGGTCTATTTTGAGTGAATTGCAGCCAGGGTCTTTAGAGTGCCTGGATATTGTTCTGTCACTTTCTCCCATTTCATCAAGTGCATAAAGGAGAAAAGAAAAGAAAGAGAATACATTTATTTGAAACATGTTGACATGTAGCTAATGACCTCTTATGCATGCTGTTTGGCAAAACATGGTCTCTTTTTATGAAAGGAATATCCTGGGATCTAATCAGTCAAATTATCTCTGTTGGGAAGGGGTATTATCAGATTCAGTTCTAGAATGGGAAGAGAGCTGGAAGTTTCCCTTTTCTAACCTTGCTGTGTTTTTGTTTTCTCTTAACAGATAGCCTAGCATAATATCAAACAAAGCTTTGGTTGTTTTGACCTACCTCTATGAGGCTGTTCCCCTAATTACACACCTTTAATCTGCACAGAACCATTGAAATAGTTGTGTCTGAATCTCACCAGAAAAACCTTAACTTTAAGGCCAAATTGTTTATTAGGCTTTCAAATGCATTTACAACTTTATATTAAGTGGCAAATAACCTTCAACCTAACTACCCCCAGGGTGATATTTCAAGTAAAGTCAAACAAAAATATTCCAAATAGATAAACTCTTTGTTCTGACCCTGACTTTATCTGACCCCTATCTCAGGGAAAACAAGGTCCAGTGCTTAAGACAGAAAGCTCCGGGCAGATATGGCTGATCTAGTGTAGGCTCAAGCACATAGGAAATGAGAGACATATTGACCAAGTTAGCTATACTCTGTGACTCATACCTGTAATCTCTAAAATAGGATGAGATTAGTATGACCCTATAAAGATTGTGTGCTGATTAACGAGTTATTATTTGTGTACCATTTAAAATAGTATCTGGCAAGAACCTGGAAAATGTTATGACATTGATATATTTTATTAGCACCTTTATTTTAAAAAGAAAACAACCAAAGAGAAAATACCTTTAGGGAACAGTGACTTTGATCATACAGGAGAGTTCCTGGGTTGTGGGGTGTCAGATCAGACATTCTCATGTGTTTGAGGTAGAGCTGGGATTTAGACTAAGTAGAATTAGACTAAGAAGACTAAAAATTTGATCCAGCACTCCAGTTTTCTATTTGACCAAAGACAGAGCAAACTGAAGGAAAAGAGAGGTGGGATACTGCCCTGGGACCAAGGTAAGAGGCAGAAAGTTGGGGATAGCATGTCAAAATCATGCAATTTATTTAAAGATACTTCCCACAAAAAATGGATTATTTCATCTAGATACAAACATTTCAGACCCATTGATACAAATTTCCTTCACTCACTAACATTAATGTTAAGGACTTATCTTTATTGAAAGTATTTGTTTTTAGAAACAACCATTTGTATATGAAAGGTGAATAAAAATATGGTAATACTATCTTTCAACTATGGTGAACTTCAGGATTAGTTTGATATTGCAGAAATAAAGAAAATTATGTGTTATAATGTATTGATATAATGGGGAAAGAAAGGTTCGGGTACAGATAATCTGGGAAGAATCTTGCTTGATGAACTGCTTTTTTTTTTGGACTGATATTACTGGTTCATTTGTAAATGAGCAACTTCTCTGCAGTCATCTTGTGTAACAATAGTTCTCACCAAGCCTTTATGAAAAGATGAAGAGTGCATCTTGGATGATAGATGTTACTGCTGTACCAGGGGAAATTGTCAGAGCTTTGAGATACTTAGCAGATAACAAGCATTTGTTGCAGGATATGTTGACACTGCAGGATAAAGCAAGCAGCAATTTGTTATTTGGTGACTGGGCAGGATTTGAGAATGCTGATTTAATGGACAGAGAAAGATAACAATCAGTGACCACACAGGTCATAAGAAAACTTTGGGGAAGCAGCACACTTTTCTATCTAAATCTTCCTTATATAATAATGGATAGATTCCCTTTTCAAGTTTTCAGTTCAGTTGGAATCAAAGGATGAACCTGGTGTGGCTTTAAAAATGTTAGCAAAACCACTAATTAAATCCACTAGTACAGTTTCTGGCACAGATGAAGAACTTAATAATTATTGTTTAGTGAATTTCTCTGATTTGCATCTTTGTTTAAATATTTTACAAGTCTCTATTAATTTTTTTCTTTAAATGCTTACATTCCCATTTCCCACCTCATGTCACCTGTGAATGTCCACATTGCCCTGTAATGAGCTTGCATGTAAGATCAGTTTTATGGCTAAAGTTAACACCAAGTCAAGGGATTCCAGATGTTCATTTGAAGCAATCTGGCTATATACCTGCGTGTCATCAGTATTGAGTGACCCTAACTCATTAATAAACCATAAGACAATCTTTAGAAAGAGACAAATGAATTCTTAAGTCCAAAGGGTAAGACATTTAACTCATAAAGCCCATCTGGTACCGCAAATGGTATTTGGGGTTTCATTTTCTCATCCAAGGACATCTGCCAAAACCTTTTAAATAAAACTAGACTTGTGATTATTTTTGTAGTTCCCAACTGATCCACCAATACAGCCTAGGATTTATATCAGTTGCCATTCTAAAGTATACTTTTCTTTAAAGTACATAGAATTAAATTGCACTACTTGCAATGGAGATAAGTATCTAAGATATAGAGATTTCCATATCTTATAAAAGCTAATTGTAACATATATTCTGCGCAATTCCCACTGTTTGTTTTTGTTTTTATATTGTTCCCATCGGTAAATAAAGTGAAATTTAGCTCCTGTTTGTAGCTCAGTTTATCCTATCATGTTTTGCCTAAAAATGCTTCATATACTCTACCTAAAATAAAGCATTTTATGATTGAAAAATATTAAGTACTTTCTTACTAATCTGTTAACATTTACCAGACATATACTTATAGTTCTTTGAATTATTTCTAAGGAAAAATATCCCAAACTCTCATAATTCAGCTTATTCTTCACCAAATCAGTGATTCATCAAATGGCAAATGAGTTGATATGATTGAACCCAATATTCCCATTAATACATCCTAAGACCCATATTTTCATTTTCTGCTGTCACATCATAGAGAACATGAAATAAACCAAAAATTAAGTTAACATTATTATTCACTTATTGTAGGATTTTCTTTTTTCCCCTGAAACTATGAAAGTACAAAATTGAATACTTATACCGTAATTCCTATTACCTTTTTGAGTGTGTTTTGATAATTTAACAAATATTCCCAAGGAGACTTTATAATATAAAAGACTATCTTATTTGAGCCCCCAAATTATTTATTTTTATTCCCATAAAATCAATTAGTTGTTTGAAGTTACGTTTTCTTTATAGTTAAAATAATTATGTCTTTGGTCAAAGAAACAATCAATTCAATGAAATAAGCAAACACAAAGTAGAACCTCTTGTACAGAATGGATCACATTTTAGAAGGACAATGATGATCAATACAGTTAGAACTATTCACCCAAGAGGCTCAGCTAGAGAAAAATGGCTTATTTCTCCTTTCAGAGTTATTATATGGTAATTATCTAGCTCAGAGCTGCTTCATGTATAGAACACATACAAGGACTATTGCATAAATGGATGAGTAGATGAATAAATGAATGAAAATCTAAACAATCTTGATACCTCTACACTAAGAAGCACTGCTATGTGATCTTATTTCTGTGTATGTCTTTTCTGCTACCCTAAAGAGTTGTAAAGAGCTTACCTCTCTTCTATCTTTATTGAATTAGTACAATACCTGCACACTCTGATGTATGTTAGAAATATTTGCATCTGTTCATGATGAAGTATTGGGAGGAATCCGTTTGGTAAAAGTACTAACAATAGTACCAATGTGTTCTGAGAACACTGACAACATGAGAGAGTAGAAGAGGGAATGATTTCCATCTGTCAGATCTCACTAAAATATTTCTGTCCTACCCTCTTGACCAGGAGGGATGAATTTGGAATTATGAGATACAGTTATACACATGGTGAAAGAAAATAACATCTTTTAAGATAGCATAGGTCTTAACAAAAATCCGTAATGCAAACAAAGCTTGAAAACAGTACACAGAATGCAATAGAACACTGAAACTGAAATGGAGGCATGGGATGAATCCCAGTGTGCTACATTAGGGCTGGGGCCTTGGTTTACAACCTGATTCATTGCATCTTTTCACCAAAATTCACATTAAATTCCAATTAATGACCCAAGGCTCAAATTTTTTATTTTTCTGGAACCCTCTATTCAACATTAATTAAACATTGGTATTCAATTTTTTTTAAAGATTTATTTTTTATTTTATTTATTTATACAAGCACTGGGTACAGTCAGAAGCGTGGGAGGGTGAGAGAATTCACCAGAGCCAGAGTGGGGAACAGAATAGGCAGACTGACGAAGTACACTGCTGAGGGGAGCAGCGGGTGGCAGGAGAGGTCTGCGCACCATGTGGGACCCTCCTCCTGTGGCCGGGGAGCAGCCGGGGATCGAACCAGCGCTGCAGAGACCACGGGCAGCTTCACAACCTAGCGCTCAACCTCTGCGCCACTGGAGAGGCCCGGTATTCAATTTTTTTAATGAGAAAAAATGGATTATGACTTGACTCCAAATCCTCTATGGAGAAAACTTGTAGGTTTTAAAGAGATCCGATGTTGAACAATCTGTCATCAGTATCATCACGCTCAATGTCATCATTAATATTGACTCAGCATTTACTATGTGGCTGAAAGCTCGAAGACCCTTACATGGGCAATTTAATTGAATCCTTCCAAAGCTGAGAAAGGTGAATTCTGTTATTCATAAGATGGGACTTGGAGTTGAATAGTTTCCACAAAAGCCATGTGGCTCTGTGTCAGGATGCTGGTTGAGTCAGTATTTAAACCCAGACAATCTGGGTAAAGAGAACTGTGTGTGAAATGTTAAAGTTAGCTGAAAATATCTGGACTGCCAGATGTTAGAGTGACCATCTAAAGAAACATGCCAAAATGGAAGTAAGAGTCAAGCCCTTCATCACTTATTGCTATAGTATAAGGAAGAAGCTAAACCACAGAAAGTGGCAAATCTCCCCAGTTCCGTTTTCCCCTATGAAACAGTACAATGGTTGAGGATTTATGGATCATTAAAAGACTTCTGCAGTCTTGTGGTCCCTGGACCTCAGTAGAAGTCAAGGGGAGAGTTAATAATCGAAAAGTTCTGAGTACTGTGTTAGAGGGGGAAAATTTAGTTGAGTTCCCTCCTCTCCCTATCTCCTTAAGGAGTTTGCACAGGCACCTGAAGAATGTTTTGCTTAATACCCCAGATAAAAAGGATTTGAATACTACTAGGTATTGAATACGTGAGTAAGAGCACCGCCAGGCAGACATCCACCCTCCTTGTTTACAACTTCCCTTAGAGACTGTAATACATTGACTGTGCACCACATCTGGTGTTGAGATGGAGAAGCTTACTCTTTTCATAATTACTTCTAGTAGGGCCTGAAAAATCACATGCTGGCTATTAGGCTGAGACTGGACTCCTCAGTATGCAAACCTAATTGGAGAGAAGGCCAAAAACATCTGTTCTCTCTCTAGCCTCTAGTAATTCTCACATGATTTCCTCCTCTTCACTCAATTTTGAAAACCTCTCCATAAAGATACTGCTATGACTGACAGGATTATGTCTCCAGTGCTTTGGGTTAAAAAAAATTTTTTTTTAGTTAATGTGCACCAAATATCTAACGTTGCTGCTTTAAATTTTTTTTTTTGGTCAAAGGGGAAATTAAAATTCAGAGACTAAAAAAAAATTGCCCTTCAAAATGTAAATAGATTAATAATTAGTGTAAGAATCAGCATTAGAATGCAATTCTGTTGGACTTCAAAATCTATAATTTTTTCTACTACTAGAAGTATGGCAGATTAATCTGCTAAAATAAAAAAATTGTGTTTTATTCCACTGTATTCAAAGGAATATGAAATATATTTCTTTCTCACAATTCCCGTATCTACCTCTCTAAGAAAACGAACAATGTTGGATTTAGCAGGTCATGACTCTGCCTCAGGACATTTCCCATGGCCCTTTGTTAGTGCAAGTCCCTTAATCTTTTCAAGAATAAACCTAGAGTTTCCCAGGTTCTCTAACTCAATTACTGGGGCACATGGGAGTAGCTCAGCCCAGAAGATGGAAAGTACAACTTCCTGAATGCTGAAAAAGTAACTTAAAGGAGTTTCTGGGTTGGTGGAGACCGTGGCCTCACTTGCACTGAGAGCCCCAGTTAAGCAGAGAGCTGGATGATATGAACAAGAAAGGCGTCCATGGTGGACATTACTCATGTTATCTGACACCTTGTTCTCTCTTCTTTCAGATGCATGGAGATTTAATTACTGTTTAACTCTTGAGGCTGCATATGTTCATGTTACCCTTCATGGGCATTGAAAAGTGAAGAGGAGAGAAGTGTCACTACCTGTCTGAGGCATTTTCTTGCCTGTGTTTGGCTGTCTTCAGCAGGTTGTTATGTAAATTTGTTCATCAGCAGGGAGAAGGAAGGAACCAAACATACATAATCCATCGTTCCTTTTTTCTGTGTACTAATCTGAAAGTAGTTCTCATTGAAAGGATGAGGAGGGGGAACCATATTTTGAAGTTGTACATGGAGGAGAGGAAGAGGAGTCCTCTCTTTTTCCTGTTGTCCATTGGTCAAGGATGATTCCAATAGGGACAAACTCACTCACACTTTAGATGCAGTTTTGTGTCATGCATATCATTTACCTAGAAGATCTTTTAGAAAGCCAGACCCCATGCCTTTCATGTGATATTTTACTCAAGTCTGAAAATAGAAAAGCTACTCAGCACAGAAGGATTACTAAACAGGGAAAGATAAAAGTAGCAATTGAGGAAATATGAGGAAACACACACATTTTTTTTCCTAATAGAGGAGTACTGACAATGTTTGCCCAAAACAACTTCAGAATTGCTGAGGGTCAGTGACTGCTGTGTGCTTTCCATTCTTCTTTTTGAAATGAATGTTTATTGTTTCTATCCTATTCCAGGTTTATCAGTGTATGCCGGGGTATAGAAAACCTGTTTTTTTTTTTTTTTTTTCCCAGTCCCTAATTCTCTAAACTAAAGGAGTCACTTCTGCACCTATTTTAAGAGTCATCTTTCATCACGTGTGTATGCTGGGGTTTGGGGGAGCTTCTCTTTGAAAGGAATTTAAAGTAAACCCAATAGATGCTGACTGTTGACTAGATGATTAAATTGTGATGGCATTATATTCACTAGTATTAATCATTAATATCTGATTCTCATTTACTTTTGGGTGCATGAAAAATTGTAATTCCCTGCCCACTTGACGTTAGGCATGGCGAGGAGTTTAGTTCTGGCTAAGCAAATATGAATAAACAAGATGGGTATGTTTTTCACACTAGGTCATTCACTAGGCCAGTGCTTTTTCTTCTCCTGGAACTGTGCTATCAAGAAGGAAGCACATGTTAAAATAGTGGTTCCTAAGTTGGTTGAGTATCTGTTAACCTGTGTCTTAGAGTGACCACAATGAGTATATTTTTTCTGGCCTATTTCACTGAACATACAGTGCAAGAGAGAAACAAACCTTTACGATTTTCAGTTATGGAGTTTGGAGTTCTGAATTTAGGTTTTTCTAAATGATTGGGGTTGTTTACCTTGCCTCTAGTGACAGTCTACAAAAGATTTTATTCCCTCATAATAATCAAGGTTAGAGGCTGAATTACTTCCATGGGAACTTTAAGACAGATCTTATTTGGCTTAGAAAAAAAACAAAAGCTATTTTATTGTTTTCAATTATAATTGGACAAACTTTAACTCATAAATAAATGTCTTCTCTGATAAGAAAAAAAAATCATGATGGGCACTGCTTTCTGCTTTGATTTATTAATCTGATTGTTAACTGTGTCAAGTGTAATATTTTTAATGCAGTGCAATAGGACAGAGGCATTAAAGTGATTTCAAGGAATTAAGTTGCTACACTGTCATTCATTCCACTGACTTGCTTAGAGAAATATGTGTTCTGTCCTAAGATTTTTCAGACTATTTGTTCCATATTAATAGCTTGGAAACATGACTTCTGGAAGTAATTTACTTAAAACATAAATCCTCACTACTGCTTTCTACTTGGCTACATGGAGTCTGAGCTAGCCATGGTGTGTTTCCAGAGGACACAGTCTATTTCATGGCAAGGGTAAATGGAACGTCCTTATTTCTCTGACCCTGAACACTTGCAGAGCTTTAGTCTTTGCATGGTACTCTCAATTCTGCTATGCAGTCTACACATGAATCTCAGATGCCTCTCCAGACCATTATTCCTATGGGACTTTTCTACAGCTTGCATGGGACTTTGGTTTTCCAACCCAGAACAGGCCAAAGTGTCTGATAATTTTGGTACTGCCTTTAAATTCTTAAACATAACCAGTAGGACTATAATACTAAGAATGATCAGAAGCTCATGAAAATTTAACTCATCCATAAACATTTTTCCATAAAACAAAACAATATGGATGCAGTCTCTTACAGTCTCCTTACTACCTTTATAGTGGTCTATTTATGATCAATATTTATCTATAAGTGAGCATATTGTTTCAGTTTAAGCTTGATTTCATGTAGGGATATAAACAAATCTCATCCAGCAAATATACAAGTATTGTATATCAGGACCAGTCTGAGACACTTTGTAGAGATAAATTTTGCTCCTGATTTCTTTTATTATGGAGTGTGTAAAAACAAACTGACAACATTCCTTATAATCTCTTAAAAATTATCCTTCTCACTCAAGAAGAATGCTGTATTTTGGTGTTGGTCTCAAGCATGGAGAAAGGTATTAAGAAAAAGGAGAGTTGTTTAGAGAATGGGCATATGAGAAGGGGGAAAGGGATTCCAAGATGGAACATTCTCAGAGCAGGGAGATGGGGTTAAAACTATGATAATCATATCAGGAAGCTGAATTCTCTGAATCTTTATTCTTTGCTTCTCTGCATTCATTTGCTCAATGTTTCAAGCTATTGTTTTGTGTGTTTAACACAAAGCCATGTAGAAATGAGTATTTTATTTCAGATGATATTAAGACAGAAATAAATGACATCTGAGTATGGCCAGAAAGACTACCTTGCACTTTACTTTTCAGGCAGAAATATAATTTTTGAGTGTTTAGTGAAAGTTTAGTGTTGGTTCATATTAATCAAACTCATAAGTAATGTTGTTAAGTAAAATGTACATTAGGTAATTTCATATGGGAAATAAAACATATTTACTGAGAATTACTGAGTTAACATATTCGGCACAATCTATCCCTATAATTATACCTACATGAGATGAAAAGTTATATATGAAAAACATAACATAAAGGGTAAGGATTAATAATGTAATGGCTAAAATTGAAGATGGTATACATCTTGTCAAAAAGGATAATATCTAAATTAGTACTAGAACACTCAAAAAATTTTGTGTAACAGTTCAGTTACCTGAACTTTAATGAAACATTCACTGCCATTTTACACTTCAGTAATTCATACTACTCCCAGTTCTGAATCCAGGGTTCATTCACCTCTGTTGGCAGTTTTTCTGATTCGGTTGTGATTCTGGAAGCTATTTATGCTTCTTTAAAGTATTTTCTATTATTTATATGTTTGCATTTCAGGTAGGAATATTAATATTATTTACCTTATTTATGAATTTATAGAGTTACCTCTTTGTTTTTCTTCTATTAATGATAATAGTTTCTTTGTTATTCAGGAGAGATTGCTTTCTACCTCCTGACAGTGATACTCCCTTATTTTTAAGGTACACAACTATTTAACAGTTCTGGCATCTTTTTGTTCAACCTGCAATGATCCATATTTATTGACTTCATTTAGCTGATCTGTTTTGTAACCATACTGAAATATATACTATACTTTAGATTTTATAAGTAATTAAGTGGTTTTTGTTTATGATCTGCATTTTTTTATTACTAAACTGTTCAATGAAAGAAAAATAATAATCATTGGTCTGCTTGATGAAATCAAATACTTGAGATTATTTGAGAACTATTGCTTTAATTTGATTGTATGGAAGGAATGCTGGTCTCAATTTTAGGTGTCATTTTCTTGTAATTTTAAGATGTAACCTTAAGAAACACTTTACTTCTCTGGGAATCATTTTTTCCATTATAAGATGAAGTAGATTAGGATGGATGGTTTCTAAGATGCAATCAGGTTGTGAGTAACTTGTGGCTTTTTATAGATTGATCAATTCCAGTAACTGAGGTGTAGAGGTACATGAATAGCTTTAGCTAGTATATCAAGTGATGTTTTTTTCTAGGTCAGATAAAACGGCTATCCCATGTCTTTCTCCAGATTCATCTGAAATTGATGCCTTCCATTCCTTACTGACTGTGAAAATCTTTAGGCATGTGTTTCTCAGATGTTGATTTTCTTTACATCTTCACTTTCTAGTTACATGACTTTTTTTATTCTAACAATCTTTCCTCTATCCAATCTTATAGTCTCAGAATGACTATGTTATCATCAAGAAATACACAATTTCTGAAATTTGATTATTATCTCCCATTCTTCTTCCAGTATTTTGATGTATATAGCCCATTTTAATTATGTCTTGACCTCATTGACCGCAGATTTTACTAATTAAATTTTTTGTGTGTGCATTACCCCCCCTTTTTTTATTTATACAAGCACTGGATACAGTCAGAAGTGCAGGAGGGTGAGAGAAATCACCAGAGCCAGATTAGGGGAACAGAACAGGCAGAGTGACGAAATACACTGCTGAGGGGAGCAGCGGGCGCGGCAGGAGAGGTCTGTGCGCCATGTGGGACCCTCACCGGTGGCCGGGTATCAAACGGGCACTGCAGAGGCTGCAGGCAGCTTTGCAGCCCAGTGCTCAACTGCGTGCCACCAGGGGAGGCCCTGCTTTACCCCTTTCATGTTTTCCCTACCTTCTTTAACCTAGTTTAGGTTCCATGGGTCACTGTATTTACCACCTCCTTGCAAATAATCTTAATCCATGAAAAAAAAAATTCCTGGAAAATTCTGACTCTGACTAAATCCATGGAAATGGGTCTCACTTTAAATTCTTCACCAAAAATTTAAAATTTTAACTTAACATTGCTTGGAGATATCATTTTATTTCTCTAGGCTCTTTGTAATCTTACACTACATTCACATTTTCTTTTAAGTCCTCCAACTACTTAAACCTACTCCTCTTTGCCTCCACTATCAGATAATTCAGGAGTTATCTCCCATCCTAAATATTTAAACTGATCTTCTGCTTCACTCTATCTAGTGCTCCCACGGTTCTGTTGAATTAGTTCGAACCTCCTCTTTCTGGAGGAGAAACTCTGTTCTCCTTCTTAGAACTCCATTCTTTCTGGCCTTTTTTAAGAAACCTGTTATTATATGTATTCTTTTTGTCCTCTGCCTCTTGAATAGATACTTCTGTATCCATCGGCCTATAGACAGGCATCAAGGTGTCCACCTTAAAACAACAAAAAGAATCCTTGAACACAACATTCCTTCCAATTTATGATCCAATTTTTGGCTCCTTCACAGTAAAGACTTTTTTTTTTTAAACATATGTACTGATTTATTTATTTATTTATTTATTTATTTATACAAGCACTGGGTATAGTCAGAAGCGCGAGAGGGTGAGAGATTTCAGAGCGGGGAACAGAACAAGGAAAATACACTGCTGAGGGGAGCAGCGGGTGGCAGGAGAGGTCTGCATGCCATGTGGGACCCTGGCCCGGTGGCCGGGGATTGAACAGGCGCTGCAGAGGCTGCGGGCAGCTTCCCAACCCAGCGCTCAACCGCTGCGCCACCTGTTATTTCCATTTCTTTTCCATGTTAGTTCCAGTAATGGATCAAATACAAATTCTGTTATGTTTATTATTTTTTTTTTATAGAGGCATGTTTTATTTATTTATTTGTTTGTTTGTTTATACATGCACTGGGTACAGTCAGAAGCACGGGAGGGTGAGAGAATTCACCAGAGCCAGAGCGGGGAGCAGAGCAGGCAGAAGGACCGAAGCACACTGCTGAGGGGAGCAGCGGGCGGCAGGAGAGGTCTGCGCGCCATGTGGGACCCTCCTCCTGTGGCCGGGGAGCAGCCGGGGATGGAACCGGCGCGGCAGAGGCCGCGGGCAGCTTCGCAACCCAGCGCTCAACCGCTGCGCCACCGGGGAGGCCCTATGTTTCTTTTTTGAATAAATATACTAACTTGAATAAGTATACTAACCTCCTCTAGTAACATTTTATTCCAATCAATCATCAGTTCTCACCTCAGTTATAAAATAAATCTGAACACTTCCTCACATTGCTATTTATACTTTTGTTATTATCTATAAAAGAGTCAGGATTATCTGCTTTTAAATAGTATATTTCAGTCAATCTGCCTGTTCTGTTCCACACACTGTGTCTGGTGAATATTCTCACATTCCCCCCCCCCCTCCTCCCCACTTCTGGCCTGTATCCCAGTTCTTGTATGCATAAATAAGTAAATCTTAAAAAAAAATCATCTGTCATTAGTTCCCTTAATTTCTTTTAGAGTCTTCATATTACACTAAGGATAAAATCTAGTAGATTTACATGGTAATTATTAAAAGTAATTATTAAACCATAGTCTGCCTACAATTTTTGCCTTATGTTGCTCACACCTTCACGCTCTGTTCCTAAGACCTTTTACACAAGCCATTCTTTCTGCCTTAGGAAGTTTTCATTTCTAGGTCTTATTCATACTTCTTTTTTTTTTTTTAAAGATTTTTTATTTATGCATACAAGAGCTAGGGTGCAGGCCAGAGGTGCGGGACGGGTGTGTGTGTGTGTGAGAGAATTCACCAGAGACAGAGTGAGGAGCAGGACCAGTGGATTGACTAAATAGACTGCTGAGGGGAGCAGTGGGTGAGACAGGAGAGGTCTGTTGCACCATGTGGATCAGCTTCTTGGCAGGATTGAACTCATGCTGCAGTGGCTGCTGATAGCTTCATAGTGCTGCATCTTAACCCCTTGCACCAACAAGGAGGCCTCTTTATTCATATCTTGCCTTAAGTGTCACTTCCACAAAGGAGGAAGTTTTCCATGAAAATCAATGTTTAGATCCATTGTGTGGCACCTGGTATGCATTTCCTTTAATATAACCATATAACTTTAACTTAATAGTTACTTGTTAATTATATTGACAATTTATAACTTTTCCATGAGACTGTAAACTTCATAAATAAGGGATAATACGGGAAGAGCTGACTTCTGTATTTCCCTCTTCTTAGAATTAGTTTGCTTTCATTAGTTATTCTTTTTTTTTTTAAATTTATTTTTATACAAGAACTAGGGTACAGGCCAGATGTGCGGGAGGGTGAGAGAATTTACCAGAGATAGAGTGGGGAACAGAACAGGCAGACCAACCAAAATACACTGCTAAGGGGAGCAGCGGGTGAGACAGGAGAGGTCTGCCCCACCATGTGATATCTCTGCGAAAGATATCACCATGTGATATCTCTGTGATATCTCTGCGAAACTGCACTGTAGAGGCTATGGACAGCTTCATAGCAATGTGCTCAACCGCCTGTACCACCTGGGAGGCCCTCATTAGTCATTCTTAAGTGAACAAATAAGTGAATAAATTTGAGGGGAAAAAAAGAAAAATGTCTTTTACTGAAGAACCATTGGCTCTGTGCCTGGCACTTCAGTTAATATATTTTCTAGATGAAGAAAGTAAGTGCAACATACCTTATAAACTTGTTTAAGATCATAGGCTATATAATAGAAGAGGAAAGATATGAACTCGTTCTGGCTGTTGGAATCTTCAGTTTCTCTTAAAACCTGAGTCTTTGAATTTTGTCCTATTATGAGTCTCTAATTATTCTGTCACAATTATTCTGTAATTTTGCAGCTTAGATGCTAAGGTCACCTTCTAAAAATTTCCAGTTCTAGTTACTCTATGGTATTCTGGCGAGATCTTTAATTTCCCAATTTAGACATTTGGTTTCAACTTATCTTCCACTTACTCTTCTACATATTTTGTATATATACTATATGTTAATTTACTTCTTTTCTTCAACAAATAATTGTTGTATGAGTAATTATTCTATAAGGACATCTTAATATCTTCTGACATCAAATCCTCTGGACGGAAAAGAATATAAGAGAACAAAACTGGATTACTTTATGGTTAGTCCATTTCTTTGTTTGCCCTGTTCAACCTCAGAGAGTGTGTAAGAGTTAAAGTTACAATAGACCAGACTAGAAAATGGCACAGATAATAAAAGAGACAGCAGAAAGAGCTTGCTGTTCTGCTGCAGAGCTTTTAGGAATATTACAAACTATGACTATATATACATTTATGTGCACTTATAAATACGTCACATGTAAATATTTTTCTGGAAGACTGGGAGGGTTGAATCAATGTAGGACCATTTTTCCTCCTGTCAGAAGCAGTAGAACTTTTATTAGCACAATTTCCATTACTCAGCACTGACTATGGTATCTTTGATCAAACTAATTAGAAATAGTTACACTTTGTACTGTGAGATAGATCAAATTTATTAGAAAAAAATTATGTATGTGCACACATGGAAAATAAATAGGGATATTAAATATAAAAATATGACATTTATGCCACTGGTTGCAGTGAGGAGGCATTCTAATTAGATAGTGAATATTCTTAAAGTATAGATTTTCCTGTGTGGAGTCTCTGTTCAGCTAAAACTACAATTGCTAATAGAACTGGAATACATAAAGGCTGACAAAGACTTTTTTTAGCAGATAAGTTAATCTATATTATTTGTTTACCTGTCATATGTCTTTGTTAGATGATTTGATGAGGAAAATGGAGATATCTTCTAATATATCTTGTGGACAAAGGTTATTTTGAGTAGCTAGTATACAACGATTTAATGCTATAATGCCTTCAAATATAAAAGAAAGAACTAATAGAGTTTTTCAAAGAAAAGGTGGAAACTTATGGTCGGCAGATACAGGTGTAGAGAAGAAATGCAAGTGGTTTTAAAAATGAGTTGGGGGGCCTCCCCTGGTGGCGCAGCAGTTGAACGCTGGGCTGCAAAGCTGTCCACAGCCTCTGCAGCACCAGTTTGATCCCCAGCCACTGGTGAGGGTCCCACAAGGCGCGACAGACCTCCCTGCCATGCCCGCTGCTCCCCTCAGCAGTGTATTTCATCAGGCTGCCTGTTCTGTTCCCCACTCTGGTGAATTCTCTCACCCTCCTGCGCTTCTGGCTGTACCCAGTGCTCATATAAATAAATAAATAAATCTTTAAAAAAATAAAATTAAAAAAAATGAGTTGGGGAAAATAGCAGTAGGAAGTCTATGTCAGGGAGAGGAGGGGATAACAACTGGAGCTTTACTTCCTGTACCCAAGGACTTAAATCATCAGCAGTGGAGAAAGTCAGACTCCAGTGATGAATATGTCCTGTCCAGTGAATATTTTTGAGAGTTTTGAGGCAGGTACAATGCTAAAAGTTGAATGGAAAAATAAATCAAAAATGCTGGATGCTACTATTGTAGTTTCTCTTGATGTTCTTATTTTTATAACTTTCAACACCTTTATGTAGAAGCAGGACTGATGAGAAAAGGGGTGCTCCCAATCATGGCAGATGCAGAAAGCATCTATATAATTTATACAGCCCGTATATCCTCAACACTTACCAGTCTGTGGTAAATATCGATGGAGTCATATTATTACAATAACCCATATGTTAAGTTTTGCTGAACCTGCCAATAAGCAAGAGTGACGGTGCACAGCTGCCAACATAGAAGCATTTTATGCTCTTACACAGGACCCCTTGGAATCCATCCCTGTGTGTGGTTGTGGTATCTAATGATCTCTAGAATGGGGATCTCCCACTCTGAATTCTGACAATACTCTAATCACAAGCAATTTTTCCTTATCTTGGTAATTTTACCTGCAGAGACCCTGAGAAACTTACATTGAACTAAAATTAATGCCTGTTCTTCCGTGGAGAGCCATAAGAAAGCAATTATATAATTTACTACTCTTAACTTAGAACCATCCTGCTTCACTTGATGGACATTCAAACTTGGCATAATAGCTATCATTCTTTCTTAAGCTAGGAGAAAGTATCCCTCCTCCTTCAAAACTTTCATGTATTTGATTTTCAACTATACTTTCTCTCAGTCAGTTCTGAACTCAGCTAATTTGGCGACATTTTATTCAGACTGATGGGCAAAATCAAATATACTTCAGTTATTTGAAACTTAAAGTTCCATCAAGTAACTACTGTTTAAAAAGACTACTTCTGTTTTTCTCAGCTTCCTTCCCACTTTCTTTGTTCAGAAATATACAATGATTGGCTCAAAGCAATATTTCTCTTTGAGAAAAACTAATCTGCTTTGGTCATTCTCAGCAGAAGTAAATGGTATGTTATTTAAATTACTGGCTATTGGGTCTCCCTGGTGGTGCAAGGGGTTAAGCACAGTACTATGAAGTTATCCGCAGCCACTGCAGCACAAGTGCGATCCCAGGCTGACCAGGGAACTACACACAGGGCACAGCAGACCTCTCCTGTCTTGCCCGCTGCTACCCTCAGCAGTGGATTTCAGTCAGTTTTCCTGTTCTGTTCCCCACTCTGTCTCTGGTGAATCGTCTCACACACACCCCCGCCCCCGCCACCTCTGGCATGTACCCCAGTTCTTCTGTGCATAAATAAATAAATCTTTTAAAAAAACAAATTACTGGCAACTAAGCAACACTCACATATGAAAGGCAAAGTTATAAATTTCAACCAGTGGGAAGAAATCAGGTGGGAAGCAAACTAAAAACCTTTTTTTTTTTTTTTTATAGAGGCATGCTTTTATTTATTTATTTATTATATTTTTTTGTTTGTTTTGTTTATACATGCACTGGGTACAGTCAGAAGCGCGGGAGGGTGAGAGAATTCACCAGAGCCAGAGTGAGGAGCAAAGCAGGCAGAAGGACTGAAGTACACTGCTGAGGGGAGCAGCGGGTGGCAGGAGAGGTCGCAAACTAAAAACCTTTATTGCATTCTCCTTCCCTTATCCTCAGATCTCATTTTATGATCCTTTAAAAAAATATTTATTTATACAAGCACTGGGTACAGTCAGAAGCATGGGAGGGTGAGAGAATTCACCAGAGCGGGGAACAGAACAGGCATACTGACAAAATACACTGCTGAGGGGAGCAGCAGGAGAAACAGGAGAGGTCTGCCACTCCATGTGGTATTCTTGCCGGCCAGCCGGGATCGAAATCACTCTGCAGAGACTGTGGTCAGCTTCACAGTGCAGCGCTCAACCACCTGTGCCACTAGGGAGGCCTGGTCTTGGTATTCTTATAAAAAATAAGTTCATTATAAACATATCATTTTATTTCTGGAATATCAGTTCTTTTGCATTGAGTTGTCTATCCTTATGTCAGTTTCACATCATCTTGATTATTTTGTGGTAAGTTTTGAGACTGAGAGATGTGAAGCCTTCTATTTCAGTTTTTAAATTGCTTTAGTAATTTTTAGTCCCCTGCAGTTTCAATTGGTTTTTGGAATCATCTTGTCAATTTCTACAAAGATGACATCTAGAATTCGATTAGAGATTGCACTGAAATAGTAGGTTGACTTGGGAAGAGTTGTCATCTTAACAATGTTAATGTTAAATCTAATGCAAGAACAAGATTTTTTTTCATTCATTTAGATCTTATTTAATATTTCATGTGTGATCTGTTATAATTATTACTGTATATAAGTTTATGTATTTAAATACATTAATAGAAGAAAGGAGAAAATGGCATAAATTTTAGTTTTTGCTATAATAGCCACCTAAGTTATCCTTTCTTCATATGTCCCTGTGGATTTGAGTTACTGTCTGAAATCTTTTCTTTAGGCTGATATAACTTCGGTACTTATCAACTCCTTTGTGCTGTTGTTAGCAAATATATTGATTTTCTATTTGTAATTGATCTACCAGTACATATTTGCATATTGTTTTATATAATATCAAAGTTCAGTAGTGAAGAAAGAGTCTATATGGTCTGAAAATCCTAAAATGTTTATGATGTAACACTTTATAGAAGAAAGTTTGCCAGTGTTTGTTCTAAAAGATTAAAATCACTTAGATATAATTCTTTATAGATGTTGGGAAGTTCAGTGTCAAAATTCTAGTTTACTTTTAGAAACTACAAAGAGTTATATGGCAGGCATTAGTACATTAGTACATTTTATAAGGCAGGTCTTAAGTACATTTTTAACTCTTAGGATTCTTTTGACCAACTATACTACAATAGCATTTTACAAAATGGATCTTGCTTATAATTCAGTTCTGGAATTTATAGTTAGGTAACTAAAGGCTGCATACTCTAAGCACTTCTTTGATAGTCACAAATTACATTAAATATTGCCCAGAGTGTGCTTGTGATAAGTAACTGAATTTTTGACAAGTTAGTTTTTCTCATATCTATTCATTACAGCAAAACATGTTGTAGAGCGGTGGTCTGTGACATACCAGTTTGGATGATTCTGCCTTAATTCATTTATTTACTTTTATGTTTTTGTATTTAAAATGTTTTGCTAAATTTTCTTTAAATTTGTCATTTGAGGAAAACTAGAGAGACTACCTGGCCTCCAGATTGAGGGAGGAAGTGATTTCATTTGACTCTTTTGGGTTAGCTTACACCTAAGAAGTAATATACTCATTTCATATCAACATCTCTTTTCCTTCAATGCATTTTAAATGGTATTTTCCAACTTTCATTAAAAAAATTACCAATAGGAATTTGTTTATCAATTTGTATACCAATAGAAAAATTGTATACACAATTGACCTTGAGATTTTGTAGTGGACACCTGCTGAAATTTTATAAATCTGGTAGGTTCTTGTGGAAAGAATCCAATACTGCAAAATAATATAAATTTGTGAATATTATTATTTCCATTATTGTTGTTGATAGTTTCTTGACTTTAATTCAGAAAAAAATGAGTCATACATTAGTAAGTTATTATTAAGAGATGTACATATTTAAAAAAAAAGTTACCACACTAACTTTTGACTTTTACCCCTTAAAATATATCTTGGGGCATTTTCTACAAATTATAAAATATAGTTACCTCATTGTAGTTGAGTTACATATCATTGAAGAAAAAACAACTTGACCACATTCCTCTTAAAACCTTGGCACAAATTGGGTCAATTCTCAGTAATAGGAATCTTAAGTCAGAAAGTGGATATCCATTTATATACCACCAAAGATAAATGAAATTTCCATTTTCTTGCTGTCATCACATTTTAAGAAAGATATTGTGAAACCAGCATACATGTGGTGAAGCTGCTGAAAGTGTCTAGAAACCAAGTCATGTGGTAACAAGTTAATAACAGTGAGCTAGTGATGTTCAGCTAGAAAAGGTAGAGAAAATGAACTAATTTGCATTAAAGCTTAAAAGGATTCTACTCATCTTACTTAACCTTCCCTGTGTGGTTATGTGTCATAAGAAAACTATTTTAGCATGAGTTATTTTCTAATTATAGGTTTTAGGCAATGAAGGAAATTATTAAGTACAACTAAAATTGAAAACACACACACACACACACAAGATATCAGAGTTTTTGATTTAAAGGGCTTAATAGTCTTCTATCAGCTTCCTTCCCTAGCCTTTTCATCTTTACCCTCTTTTGAAAGGCAAATATAATAAAAGGGTTAAAAAGAAATATTGATGATTTATACTACAGTGAAAATAATTGATCACTTCATTTATTAACATGGAATTTCAGCCAGTGCAACTGATGGCTTTGATTGGTGGGTGATAGGAATGGAAAAAATGTTCTGTTTTGTACTGTGATTTCAGATGAACGACTGACTTGAACTTGGAGCTACATGGGAATTGGGGGCAGAGACATTCAGGAAACAAAAACTGTCTTAACAATGAAGTCAGTCTCAAAAGATGGGAATTTAGAAAACACTCAAAGACAAGTTCACAAATATCATGAATATTTATCAAGTTTCTATTTTTCCAGTTTTCAACCCTCCCTTCTTTTCTTTATTTCTTCCTTTCTCCCTCCCTCACTCTCTTCTCTCTCTCATCTCCTCTTCCATCCATCTCCTTCTCTCCTCTGCTTTTCTCTCCTCTCCTCCCCTCTCTTTGGTTGAAAAATTATTTCAGTACTATCTATTCAATAATGCTTTCCTGAAAAATCAGAAGGTCAGTCACAGCCCTCTAACTGCTCTCATTCAAGAACTAAGAATGTAGAGTGTGGGTTTTTCTACCAATTTCCTGTCAGATCCTTTTTCCATGATTTGCCTGTAACATAAACATAATGCCTTGGAATCCTCAAATATCTGCCACCATTTTCCTTGCCTTCTAAGAAATGCTGCTTCTCCTATATTATTCATGAGTTTCTATTAGTGTAGATTACATTCCATACACCTAGGTAATTCTACTCCTTATCTGGATTTTTTTGGGTGTAAAGAAGGGATGTGAGCCAGCTCGGTCAAGTAGATTTGTCAGATAATAAAATATCCAAACACACTGAAAATTTGGAAGTCAAATCATCTATAGAATGTTCATAATATAATAACTTCACTCATATTCAGTTGCATGTCCATTTGCAACTTGGATTTTTGGAACTCCTAATGTAGATATTGTGCTTGATCCAACACCAGTGTGTTTCCAGCCTCTCTCTGATCATCCTTATATGGGAGCTCTCTTTTCTTCATGTA
The DNA here is from genome assembly GCF_964194135.1 of Talpa europaea. Lineage (NCBI taxonomy): Eukaryota > Metazoa > Chordata > Mammalia > Eulipotyphla > Talpidae > Talpa > Talpa europaea. The sequence goes on from NC_140072.1 coordinate 46,984,251, forward strand.
ATCCTCAATAGTGCATTTGAACTGACCTCAATGACTCATGGAAGTTATTGGATCACAAGTATCCAAAAGATAAAGTCTGGTTTGCATCTGCCCAAATTAAATTGTTCTTTACTCACGATATAGTGGAGAGACAAATCAAACCAATGGAAGGATAAATGTATTTCTGTAATATAGGGTCCACTTCTTGATCCTGCTACAAATATAAAATACTGTACTTGATTAGTTTCATACTCTTTAATTTATAGCTTTCCCAGTTCTTCAACACTGGGTAACTTTTCAAATAAGATATTTTGATAAAACTCAGAAATAATTACACTTTGGTGGAGCAACCATGGATTTTCCTTAATCCTCTCAGTAATTCCATGTTCTTTCCAAACTAAAGTAAAAGAGTATGATTGAATTTCTCTTATACACTTGCATCCAATGAATCTTATTGGAAGCAATGGAAGCAATGTAAATTGGAAGCAATGTAAATACCATAGGGAATTTGTGAGGAAGATTAATTGCTTTTCATTTCAAAAGCACTCCCTCATTTCATATCAGTGGTGTGTATGCATTAGTATATGGTAAGCTTTTTCTATTTCCTTGTTTTTGCTCAGTCAGTTTAAAATACTTCTAATTATTTACTCACCTTATCAAGCACACATTCATTGCACTCAAATTTCTGCTTGTGTGCTTGAAATAGTAAAATATGAGAATAAAAGAATATATCAGCTAAGCCAAACATACAAAGAACTAATCCAGAAAGATTTTACCTATTATTATGAAATGCCTTATGTTATTAAGATTAGAATTCTCAGTCTGATTCTCACTAAATTATAATCCTTCTTTGATACTAATGTAAGTCCCTGAAGAGAGGATAAATAATTGGTAAATATAGCATGCCTTCATTGTCTAAAATTAAAATTTATGTGAAAGGCAGAAGAATAGAAAGAAATTCATAAAATTATTTGGCACAAATAAATTTGGAGGAAAACTTGCATTTTCAAAAGTAGACAGGAGGTTTTAATGTTAGTTTTTAAGAGTGAAAACATTGGCCACATCTTATTTGGAAGACAACAATCAACTTTTGAATGTCAAATTTGACTCTTGATCTAGTACAAGCCAGGCATAATGGGAGGATGTAGACAATATTTGCATCCTTGACCTTTGTTCTCATGGCATTTCTGTTCTGTCTACAACTTCATTTCAATCACTGTGTATCCTCAGACTAGGGCTTCAGACCTTTGGCCTCTTTAACCTGCTCTCTCCAGCCTGATTTCCTCAAGAAAATATGATGATCTAGATATCATTTTTTCAGTATTATTTTACTGTTATGCTAAAGTCATTAATTCAGATACCCAAATTGGTAGACATTTTATTACTTATAATATATCCCTTGTGGTCAGTGCATAGGAGTCAATAGTCATTTAGTGAAGAGGATTAGTAAATTTTTTTCCAATGAGACTGCAAACAACCACAAAAAAAGAGAACCCAAACAAGTCATAAAGCAACATGGTTGACAAAGATTATTTTCATCTTAATGAAATGTTTAATGAGGCAAATTGTTCATTTCAAATTAAAGATGAACTAATCGACAAAATTTTAGTCAACCCTTTTGACCAAATATCGAAACCTTCTTAGAAGCAGACTACATGTTTTTAGGTAACTACTTATTTCATCTTTTGCTTTGACTCCCTCAAGTTTCACTTAGCAGCTTCTAGTTTCTTAATAGTATTCTAGAAAGGAACAAACATATTCAGTCTACCATGAATCAACTGTTCCATACGTTCAATCTACTGTTGAACAGTACCTACTATTGTTGAAACAAATCAGCATACCTAAATTCAACCCATTTATTTCCAATGTCTTTTTTTTTTATTACAAATGAGGCCAGAAATAAAACAACAACAACAACAACAAAAAAAAACACCTTGACTTTCTTGGGCAATCCACATGCATCACACCAGTTATGGATGCAAGGCCCTAGGTCATAATCTCTCATCTCTGTTAAGAAGATGGAGCAGAAGGTGTGGGGAAAGGGCACCAGGTTGTGGCTTGTGATCCATGCTCTCAGTAGTAAGATGAAAATAAAATGGGACCAATCCTCAACCCTTCATCTATCTCACACAAGAACAGGCAGTGCTGAGACATCCTTGGCCCCCATCCAGCATGGCAGCTGTGACTCTCAAAGCAGTGGATTGATGCTGGCAATGAAATTTTTGACAAGATATTTTTCTGCCATATGTTCTGGGAGTGCCCAGGGCATCAGGATTCCAATGACAATGTAATTTAATTACTTAAGAGTATCTTAACCATATTTCCTTTCAGAAATTTCAGAACTGGGAGAGAAGTACTGCATGGAAATCTGCTTCTGGATATTGGCCATTTATTTATTCAAACTATTAATAACCTAGTTCTGTCCCATAGACACCATCCCTTTGGTACTCTGCTATTGCTGAGTTATTTCTTTTACTTGGATTCTATATCGTAGAGTTTTAAATGCCTCTGGAAAATTGCCATAGTGATGGTATATTCTCTTTATGGCTAATATGCCTTTGTTCAATCTTAGGGCAACTTTAGTTTCCCCTATTTATCTGAGTTGAATAAACCCATGAAAACATAGCTTAAAATGCAATAGCCTTCTTGATATTTAACTCTCTTCTTTCACATCAAGTCTGAAACAAAGTGTGTGTGTGTGTGTGTGTGTGTGTGAGTGAGAGAGAGAGAGAGAGAGAGAGAGAGAGAGGGAGAGGGAGAGGCTTTCTATTTCTTCCTGTTATTGCAAATAAGAATCTTAAATCTCCTCCTTGTCCCTTAAACTCTTTCTGTCTCCTATGCTCTTAGGCCACTTAGAAAATCTTTGTTAGAAATGTTGCCATCTTGTTAGAATGTTGCCCTCTGTATCTTGTGACAAATTAACAATTCTACCAGCAGCTCACCTCTTATCTCTTTCTACCATCATTACTGCAGTTCATTTGATCAGCATCTGTCCCCTAGCCACAATGTATAGTTTCTTACCAATGTCCTTTCCTTTGGGATACTTTCTGAGCTATATTTTCCAAACTGTTGACATAGTTCCTTTCTGCATGTCAGCTATGTTCACGTTTCCCATTATTACTCCTAATGATTACCACTAGTCCTAGAAGAATGACACTCTAACCCCTTATCAGGGCATGCAAGACAATACTTTACTGTTTAATCTTAACTTTCAATGCATTTACTCTTGCTGCTTCAGCCACACTGGCCTTATTACCATTTCCTGAATGGGACAGGTGTTTCCCTAACAATGTGCATTTGAATAAATTCTACATTCATTAGAATGTCTTTGTCCCATTACCTGCTTAATGAATGAATTTCTTCTCACAAATTCAAGCTCTACTCCAAATTCCCCTTAACCTTTTCTTAATTGCTCCTGCATTGCCCCTCATCCTCATTCCTGCATTGTAATGCATATCCAACTTCCTTAACTTACCTATTAGCCCCTGCGAGGGTATCCAGGTTAGTCCTCCAAGTGGCCTTTGCAGTTTAAAAGCTCATGTACATGTTGGGGAGATTAGAGTAATTTACATGAAATGGTAAAAGAGTGTGGAATACCAGTAATGCAGTAGATTAAAATAATACATGCTATAGAAATTAAAAAGTTAAAAGACAAGGTAGAGTCCTTGGAAAAAATCCTGTTGTTCAGCTGACAATGAGTAAGTGGTATATTCTTCATGACTCAGAGATTTTACACATGTATTCGGTGCAACTAAAAGGAAAAAAAAAAAGTAACTCATTATTTTATTTTTTAAATTCAACTTTTGGACAATTTATGATTTCTCTCCTCAGGTGTGGTCACCAAGTTTTCCACCCTCAAAGCACCCAGAGTCCATCACCATATTGATGCCCCCCTGCTGTTTTTATGCCTCTCCAATTCCCCACCCCTCCCTTCATGGATACTTCTATCTTTTGGCCAGCTTTCAAGGTTTGTCTTTGACCCTTTGTTTGGTTTTTCTATAGTCCACACATTAGTGAAACCATCTGATATTTATCTTTTTTCTTTGGAGTTATTTTGCTTAGCACCAACCCATCTAGCACCATCCATATTGTTGCAAATGGCATGAATTTATCTTTTCTGATCACTGAGTAATATTCCATCATGTGTATATATCACATTGATTCATTCATCTGTTTTGGGGCATACAGATAGTTTCCATATAGTGACTATTGTAAATAGTGCTGCTATAATCAGGAATGCAGGTTTCCTTTCAAATTAGTGTTTTTGTGTTCTTTGGGTAGATTCCTATGAGGGAGAATAGCTGGGTCATATGGCAGATCCTTTTCTAATTTTTTAAGGAATCTACACAGAGTTTCCTATCAGTGGCTGAACCAGGTTACATTTTATAAGGAGTATAAGAGAGTTTATTTTTCTCCACATCCTTACCAGTACTTGTTGTTTCTTTTTTTTTTTTTTTAAATATGGACCATTCTCACTGATGTGCTATGGCATCTCATTGTGCTTTTGATTTACATTTCCCTGATAACAAATTTTGAACATCTATTTATATGCATATAGGCCATTTGAATTTCTTCTTTGGAGAAGGGTCTGTTTAGTTCTTTTGTCCTTTTTTTTTTTGGATTAAGTAGTTTAATTTGTTTTTGTTCAGTTGTGTGAACTCTTTCTACATCTCTGATATCAGCCCCTAATCAGATGTATGGTATGCAAATATATTCACATATTCAGTGGGATGTCTCTTCATTTTGGTTACTGTCTCTTTCACTAAGCAGAAGCTTTTTAGTTTGATATAGTCCCAACTGTTTAGATGCTCCTTTGTTTCCTTGCTTCTGGACACAAATTCTCAAAGGTGTTCCTGAAGTTTGTGTCATATAGTGTTTCGTCTAAGTTTTCTTCGATATATTTTATGGTTTTCAAGTCTTACATCTATGTTTTTTTTATCCATTTTGAGTTGATTTTTGTGTATGATGTGAGATAGTAGTTTAGTCTCATTATTTGCATGTGTCAGTCCATTTCCCAGCACCACTTTTTTTTTTTTTTAAAGATTTATTGATTGATTGATTGATTGATACATACAAGCACTGGGTACAGTCAGAAGTGCGGGAGGGTGAGAGAATTCACCAGAGCCAGAGCAGGGAGCAGAACAGGCAGAAGAACCGAAGTGCACTGCTGAGGGGAGCAGCTGGCAGCAGGAGAGGTCTGTGCGCCATGTGGGACCCTCCTCAGGAGGCCGGGGAGCAGCCGGGGATCGAACCGGCGCTGCAGAGGCTCTGGGCAGCCCCCAGCACCACTTGTTGAAGAGACTTTCCTTTGCTCCTTTGTCATAGATCAGTTTACCATTTTTGTGTAGTTTTATTTCTGGACTTTCAATTCTAATCCATTGGCTTGTGTATCTGTTTTTATTCCAGTACTATGTTGTTTTATTATCATGACTTTGCAGTATAATTTGAAGTCTGGAAGTATAATACCCCTATTCTTCCCATTTTTAGTTAGTAGAAATTTAGTCAGGTTTTTTTGTTATCCCATATGAATTTCAGGAATATTTGTTCCATTTTGAAGAACAACATTGAGTTTTTAGTGGAATTGTATTGAATGTGTAATTGCTTTGGGTAGGATGGTCATTTTGGTAATGTTGATTATTGAGCAGGGAATATCTTTCCATTTTTTTTGAGTCATCTTCTATTTCTTTTTACATTGTTTGATAATTTTCCTAGTGTAGGTCCTTCACCTCCTTTGTTAGATTATTCCCCAGTTATTTATTTTTTGTGTCACAATTGTTAATGGGATTTGTTTATGAATTTATTCCTCTTAAGGCCGAATGTTTACATATAGGAAGGCTACTGATTTTTGTGTATTGATTTTGTAAACTGCTACTTTATTGGTTTATTGTTTTAAAAAATTTTTGTGGGGTCTCCCCGGTGGCGCAGAGGTTGAGCGCTGGGTTGCGAAGCTGCCCGGAGCCTCGTGGCACCAGTTTGATCCCTGGCTGCTCCCCGGCCACCGGAGGAGGGTCCCACATGGCGCGCAGACCTCTCCTGCAGCCCGCTGCTCCCCTCAGCAGTGTACCTCCCTCTGCCTGTTCTGCTCCCGCTCTGGCTCTGGTGAATTCTCTCACCTTCCCGCGCTTCTGACTATACCCAGTGCTTGTATAAATAAATAAATAAATCTTTAAAAAAAAAAAAATTGTCTATTTTTTTAGGGTTCTCTTTATATTATCAGATCATCTGCAAATAATTATATCTTTACTTCTTTTCCAATTTAGATTCCTTTTATGTCTTTCTCTTGCTCTAGCTAGGACTTCCAGTACTTGTTGAATAGTAATGGTGAGAGTGGATATCCTTGTTTTATACCAAATCTTAGTGGAAAGGCTTTCAGTTTTTCTGCCTTGATAATGATGCTGTTTCTGGGTTTGTGATAATTGGCTTTTGTTACATTGAGATATGTTTCTTTTATCCCAAATTTTTCATTGGCTTTTATCATAAATTTATGTTAAACATTACCAAATGCTTTCTCAACATCTATTGATATTATCATATGGTTTTTATTTTTCTTTTTGTTGATAGGGTGAACTACATTGACTGACTTTAGTATATTGAACCATCCTTGTGTCTCTGGAATAAATTCTACTTGGTCATGTGGTCATGGTATAGAATCCTTTGGGTGCATTGTTGGATTTTGTTTACTAAGATTTTATTGAGGATTTTAGAATCTGTTCATTAAGGAGATTGTTTTGTGGCTTTGTGTGCGTGTGCGTGTGCGTGTGCGTGTGTTTTCTCTTTGTTTGGTTTTGGTATTTTTTTTAAAGATTTATTTATTTATACAAGTACTGGGTACAGTCAGAAGCACGGGAGGGTGAGAGAATTCACCAGAGCCAGAGCAGGGAGCAGAGCAGCCAGACTGAAGTACACTGCTGAGGGGAGCAGCGGGCAGCAGGAGAGGTCTGCGCACCATGTGGGACCCTCACCTGGTGGCTGGGGATCGAACTGGCATTGCAGAGGCTGTAGGCAGCTTTGCAGCCCAGCGCTCAACCCCTGAGCCACCGGTGAGGCCCTGGTTTTGGTATTAGTGTGATGTTAGCCTCATACAATGTATTTGGAAGTTTTCCTTCTTTCTCAGTTTTTTGAAAGATTTGAGGATGGTAGGTATTTTCAACATCTGTGAAAGTTTAGTAGAACTCATAAAACCAAGTGGTCGTTGGCTTTTGTTTTTGGAAGAATTTTGATTGCTGTTTCAGTTTTCTTGCATGTATTTGGTTTGTTCAAGTCTCCATTCTTTATTCAGTCTTGGGTGATTGTATGTTTCTAAGAATTTTTCTATCTCATCTAGATTGTTGAGATTGTTTGCATATAATTGTTCACAGTAAACTTTTATTATCTGGATTTCTGTTGTGTCTGTTTTAACTTCCTCACTTTCGTTTATGATCCTATTTATTTTTCATCCTGTTTTTCTTTGTGAGCCAACCTAGGGGCTCATCTCTTTTGTTTATTTCTTTTCAAGAACAAGCTTTTGGTTCTATTGCTCTTTTGGACTTTTTTTTTTTTACTTCTATTTCATTTATTTCTGGTTTAATTTTAATATTTCCTTCTTTCTGCTTGCTCTAGGATTTTTTGCTCTTCATTTTCTAGTTTCCCTCAGATGAGCTATTAGGTCATTTCTTTGGGGTATGCTTGTATTGCTATATACTTCCCTCTTAGTACTGCCTTTGCTGTGTGCTCATTGTCATTTGTCTCAAGGTATTTTTTTTTTTTTCTTCTGTGATTTCCTCATTAATCCAGTGGTCTTTCATAGTGTTTTGTTCAGGCTCTATGTATTGGAAGAGTCCCTTGCCTTTTTTTTTTTTGTAGTTGATTTCTTGTTTGATATTTTTATGGTCAGGGAAGAAACTTGGTATGATTTCAGTCTTCATGTTCTTGTTAATATTTGTCTTGTGACCCAGTATGTGGTCAATCCTGGAGAATTATACTTAAGAAGTACCATGCATACTTAAGAAGAATGTGTATTTTGTTTTGGTGGGTGCAGTGCCTTATAATAAATGTCTTTTAAGCCTATGTGGTCTAGATCTTTGTTTGGGGCAATTGTATTCTTGTTTATTTTCTGTCTGCTGATCTGTTTATCAGCGAGAGTGGGATATTGAAGGTTTCTACCATATATTAATGTTCTCCAGTGTCTGTTTATATATGAAGTTAATTGTCTATATTTTGTTTTTTTAAGATTTATTTATTTATGCTGACAAGAACTGGGGTGTAGGTCAGAAGGACAGGGGGTGAGAGGGTTCATCAGAGACAGAATGGGGAATAGAACAGGTATGTTGACAGAAATACACTCTGAGGGGAGCAGCGAGCGAGATAGGAGAGGTCTGCTTCACCATGTGGGTTACCTCCCTGGCCCCTGGGATCAAATTCACACTGCAGTAGTTGTGGATTGCTTCACAGTGCTGATGCTTAACCCCTTGCACTACCAGGGAGGCCCCCTGTCTGATATATTTTGGAGCTCCCTTGTTTGGTGAATATATATTGATGAGTGTTATTTCTTCTTTATGTATTGTCCCCTTGATCTAGAACTGATTCTTTTAATAGGAATGGTAAATTCCTATTAACATAGCTATGGAATATAGTACTCTGAATATTTTTTTTGTTCTATATACATACCAAAGAATACTACAATATAAAGGATAAATTTGACAAAATATCTAAGAACATTGCCCATTATCTGTTCTCAAAAAAGGCCTCATCTAACTCTCTACTTGGTGATCGAAATTGGGATGACCTTTCAGAATCTCTTGAGTTGGATGGAAAGAGCTGTTTTTTATATTCCCTAATGAGCAGGCTCTATGGCAAAGAGTGTGACTTTGGGGAAGGTGATGTTTTTTAGCAGAGGGTAATTTCCAGAGAAGCATAACAGCTGTGGGCTATCAGTCACAGAAATCCCAGCAGTTGGGCAGAAAGTCCTTCTATCTTAAAGGGGGAGCTAGAAGGTACATCAAAATTTTACTGTATGAATTATTCAAATTACACAATATCATGAACTATAACATAGCTGTTACATAAAGTCCTAATATAAGTAAAACAATATTATATGTTGTTTTCAGGTGTCTGCATAAGAGATAATGAGCATTTAATTCTGAATATTGGTTTTGGATGTGGGATGTGGCTGAAGGGAAAAGAAAGGTGTACATGGGTGCCTTGGCAGTGGGTGTGAAGCAGTAACACACCTGGAGAAGTGGGATCCTGTATTTTTGAATCATATACAGTGTTGCAAACCAATATTAACTTAATTTAAAAATTATAAAACAGGAGGTAGCCAGAGGTCTTTACATATGTTATAAATGATTCTTATAAAATAGAGAAAAAAAATTAGAATTTCTTAAAGCTGGATGAGATCATGTTTCTAGTATAATTCCATTTATGTTTGAACATATCTGATATTTCACAATGAAATTATTGGTACCATTAAATCATTTTAGCATTTCCTGGCCACAACATAACATCCATGCTGAATTTTAAGTAAGTAGGTAGTAATTTGTGCTTATGGTAAAAGATCAACAGTACAGAAGTACACTAAATGAAAAATAGCGGTTGCCCTTAACCATACCCCTATGATCTCATTGTCCTCCCTAAGTTCCCCTTTGCCACAAAGTAAACTTTCTTGAAGTTGACTTATGTTTCTTTCCAGAAACAGTCTACTTCTCTTCCTTGACAAGACATTTGTATTATTTCATATACAATCTTTTACAGCCACTTGTTTCTTTTTATTTAACAGTAAATTTTGAATGCATTTATCATCATTTATATACCTAGTTCACTTTTTTCTAATATCTGCATAATATTTTATTGAATGACTGAAATGTCATTTCCCCCCAGTTAATATTTTCTCTGTAGAGGCAGGAATGACACAGGGCAGGTTTTCTCATCCAGTAGACGGGGTAAAGGAGGAGTCCTGGAGCCCTCAGTGGCTTTTGCATGTTTTTATTTGAATTTACCAGGTACATGGCAGGTAGGGGTACTGGGGGGGCCGGGAGGCTGGACTCTCCGGTTCTCTGGTGGCCTTGTTCTCATGGTTCTTCTGCTTCTTTGCTCTCCTGCTTTTCTGCTTCTCGGCTTCTTCTCTTCGGCTTCTTCTCTGCTGCTTCTTCTGTTTCTTCTGGCGTCCCTGTGACACCATCCTTAAAAGTCCAGTCACAGCCCAGGTAAATCCCATCTACCTATGCCCACAACCTACTCCAGGTGCCCATCATCAGGCATGCATTCAGGAACGCAGGATTCCGTCATCTATCCTAATGGCAGGAGGGCAGAAAAGCCTGATACTTTTTACCTTACCCTACATTCTCCAAACATTTTACTTTGTGATATATGCCCAATAATGTATTAATTTATATGTTCCCCAATCTCAGTTGAAGGGCATTACTTATGAGAGTGGATAGCGGGAACGAAAAAGGTTCACAGTTCTTAGAATCATATCATGGTGTTATCATTTACTCTTCAGATGTGTTCTGCTCCGCTCACCATATTTAGCCTCATTGCAATGATATTTTAGCCTCTAGAGAATACATTTGTATCTACCAAGAATCTAACAATTGTTCATTTGTGAACTTTGAAAAAAAGACCAGTTCAAGGTTTGTTGAGTTCCAGACATATGAAGGGAAGGTGAAGAAAAATCATCTTGTTATCAGAGGCCCAAAGCTGTTACCCTTGTTATGCAAAGAATCTTACTTTGAATGACATCTTTATAGACGTATCTGCATATTTTGGGATCCAATAGGACTTAGTCACACCTACATAATTTTGCTACAGATAGAGAGTATCTTCTGTTGGATTTTCCCATTTTTTAGATCACACCCATTCATTTCAATGTATATTAGTGATGTACACACAAAGTTGTCACTGGTTCTATATTTTGCATTTGTATTAGCCTAGTAATAGTGACTTATATGCCAGAGATTGGTAGTGAGTATAAGTTCCTGTAGGGGCAAGAATGGCCACGGAGCGGGTTTTCTATGATCCAGCAGACCAGGTAAAGGAGGAGTCCTGGAACCCTCAGTGGTTTTTGCAGGTTTTTTATTTAGATTTACCAGGCACATGGCAGGCAGGGGTGCTGGGGGGCTGGGATGCTGGCAGGTCTCCCAGCCCCCAGCAAGTCTTCACTCTTTTTGGGCTCTCTGGCGTTCTCTCTGCTTCTCTTCTCTCAGCTTCTATTTGTTGTCGGCTTCCGTTTGTTCTCGGCTTCTGCTGGTGTCCCCGTGACACCGCCCTTATAAACTCAGTCTCTCAGCCCAGATGTACCCACTTCAGGTGCCCGCCATCGGGCATGCATTCAGGACCACAGGGTTCCCTCATCTATCCTAATGGCAGGAGGGCAGAAAAGCCTGATACTTTTACCTTACCCTACAATTCCTCAAAATAAAATAGAGTCATTGTTAGGTATAATTAAGAGGGGTACCTATAAAGGTTAAACAACTTATCCATAAAATGAAAAAATGCAGGTTGATGTGAATGAGATGATTTATTTATTTATATATTAAAGATTTATTTATTTATACATACAAGAACTGGGGTACAGGCCAGAGATGCGGGGAGTGAGAGGATTCACCAGAGACAGAGTGGGGAACAGAACAGGTGGATTGACTGAAACACACTGCTGAGGGGAGCAGCAGGCAAGTCAGGAGAGGTCTGCTGCGCCATGTGGGTTGCTCCCTGGCCGGCTGGAGATTGAACACATGCTGCAGAGGCTGCAGATTGCTTCATAGTGTGTTGCTTAACCCCTTGCGTCACCAGGGAGGCCCCCAATGAGATGATTTATTTAAGTCTCATCAAACAGACTGGGAAGAACTCTGTAGATTTTATGGCTTCTCAGAACTTACTGATTTAGAGAATCAAAGACAGTGGCTTTTCTTCTTGAAGAATATTTATCCACTCAACAATGCTACTTTATGAGTGTAGGGTAAAGAAAATGTCAGGCTTTTCTGCCCTTCCGCCATCAGGATAGATGATGGATCCTTGTCCTGAATGCAGGCCTGAGGGCGGGCACCTGGAATAGGGTGTGGGCATAGGTAGATGGGATTCAGCTGAGTTAAGACTGTGCTTTTAAGGGCGGCATCACGGGGGGACGCCAGCAGCACCAGCAGCAGCAGTAGCAGCACCAGCAGCAGCAGTAGAACCTGAAAGAGAAGCCGAAGCAGACGCAGAGAACGCCAGAGAGCCCAGATAGAGTGAAGACTTGCTGGGGGCTGGGAGGCCTGCCAGCCTCCCAGCCCCCCAGCCAGCACCCCTGCCTGCCATATGCCTGGTGAACCCCAAATAAAAAACCTGCAAAACTACTGAGGACTCTGACTCCTCCTTTACCCGGTCTGCATGGGATCAGAAAACCTGCACCGTGTCCAAGTCCTGCCCTTACAATGAGAAAAATTGAGAGATGAGCAAATTATCAAAGCTTTCACAGATGATTAATGCAGAATGAAGACTAGAACCAAGATCACCTGTCTCAGAGGTCATTGGCCCATTGTCTCCCATTTATCTGTGTGCTTTTGGCATCAGTAAGCCCGGGAATTTATGACAGTGATAGGCTAAGCGGATTTGTCATTAAAATAAATAATTTATTAACAACTTTCTTGTTATTGTGGCCATTTTGGACAAAGGTTTAAACCGCCCAACTACTGATTGATTTCCTGCAAGCAATTTGGGGGAGAAATTCTCCAAAAATAATCACTCTAGTACCCAACTAATATGGAGTAATTTTCAAATTGTTAATTGCACTTTCATAATGGTATGAGAAGTCATATAACACACAATTTTAAGGAGAAGACCAGAGTTTGATCTAACAACTGCAACTTGATTGAAGCATTTGTGGTCTGTATTTCAGAGGGAAATCACTGAGGGCAATGCCATGAAATAAATTTGCTCAGCTAATAGAAAAACCTATACTGGTGTAGAATTGAAAGTTCAAGTATTCAACCTTCGTTGAGTGAAACATACAGGCTGAAAGTTAGCAATGAATTCAGCCATAGCCTCTGAATTGCACAGAATTTTTTACTTGGTTCACAAATTACTGCTTGGGATTTCATTTACATTATAACAAGTAATAGATTGTGTGAAGACCACAGAAGCATTTACTTTCTCTGCATCTTGAAGAATACCGAGCCTCTGATCACCTCCTGGTGCTAATAGGAAACCACTTAGAATCTAGAGTCTATTCTAGTAACTTTATAGCAAGGCAAAATTTGGACTTGGGATCTTGAACTCTAAAGCTGAGACTTAAGATATTTCCCTTTGGGAGGAAAGCCTCTAATCTTTTTCTGACTGACATTGAGAGTTTCTGCAATAAGTAAATTTCTATTTAATGTTACTCAGGATGTCTGGGACAGAACTTATTTTTAAGGTCTTCTTATTTCAGCTGATAAAGCCTTAGCTACTGCATTACATACAGGCTAACTATAAAAACTCTGACCATAGGGTGAGTGTCTGTGTGTGAAGGTGTGTGTGTGTGTGTGTGTGTGTGTGTGTGTCTGTCTGTCTACACTGAGATAATATTGAGGTCCATGTCTTAGGAATTGCAGTTTGCCAATGAGAAGGTTGGAAATGCTTCACTTGAGGGTACTTCTGCAAGTTCCTCAACTATTCTAATTCCTTCCCTTTCAAGACAACAGGAAATTTCAGAAAATCTTTTTCAAGCTACCAACACTATTTTTATTTTTTTAAGATTTATTTTTATTTTTGTTCAAGAGCTGGGGTACAGGCCAGAGGCATGGGAGGGTGAGAGGATTTACCAGACACAGAGCGGGGAACAGAAAAGGCAGACGGCCGAAATACATTGCTGAGGGGAGCAGTGGGCACGACAGGAGAGGTCTGCTGCTCCATTTCGGAATCTCCCTAGCTGGCTGGGAATCGAACCCGTGCTGCAGAGGCTGCAGACAGTTTCAGAGAACTGCGCTCAACCCGCTGTGCCACCGGGGAGGCCCACACTATTTTTAGTCTTGGAAAGGAAGTAGCTTAAACTCTTTTGCTCCCTTCCCCCAAATGGTGGAAGTCAATTTGAGATCAGAAAAAGTCTCGACCAAAGAAAACATGAGCATGTGGCTTCTCTGCCCCATAAGCAGTAATTTTCTGATATTACCTACTTGCCCCATCCACTTAGCCAGAATCAGAGCATCTAAAGTCTCTTTCAAAGGCATAGCTAATGCTGGACTATCACAGGAGATGACTCCCATACACACTGAGATTTGGGCCTCTTACTTAACCTGGGGAGAAATTGCTGTTCTCTCTTTGCCACCAATGGGGCAGATTTTCTATAAATGCATCACTGAAAGAATGAAAGCTGTGTAATACCTGATACTATAGAAAAGATTATTGTAAATTTTATATAAATAAGCAAATAGTCTGGATTACTTTTGGTTCATAAATTGACTCCCTCTACAGAAAGCAAGGGAGAGACTGAAATAACAGGCATGCCACTTCCAGATGGGTATGTGGCAGTTTTAACAAGCAAGGGAACTTAGAAATAATTGTCTTGGCAGACACAGGACAAGTAGATCTCTGCATATACACACCTGAAACTTACAAGTTTGCATAGAGACCTTAACTGGGCTTGGTGACATATATTATCCAGATAGTCTCAACAGCATATTGCTCTTTTAAGCCTGCATTTTGAGAATGGATCCCACTGTGGAACGGTGGACAAAACATACACTCCAAGGACAGCGGAGAAGGCAAGGGATGTGCTATTACTGCAGTGGAACTTGTGGATTGGCCTTCTGTTACTTTCTTGATGACCTCTTCCAACAAATACTAAAACCAATATTTAACAATAATAATAAAGTGGGAAGACTTACCCTATCCTGTTTTAATATATTTTATAGCTACAGCAATCAAGACTTTGTGGTATTGGCTGAAGGCTGAATGCATAGATGTATGGAAAAAATAGAAAATATAGCAAGACGCTGTCAAATATTCCCAGTTAAATTTTGGGAAAGATGCAAAAGTAATTCAATGGAGAAGGGCCACTTTTTCAACAAATACTGGTGTAGCAATTACACATTCAAGAACAAAAGCAAAACAAAAATAAAATAAGCAACTTTGAGCTAAGTTTCACACTTTACAGAAAAGCTAACTCAAGATAGATAACAGACTTAAAAATATAAAAGTATAAAAAGCTTTAGAAAAATTTTAAGGGAACATCTTTGGAACAGGAATTTACAACATTGCTCAAATGTGACACTAAAAGCACAATACAGAGAAGGAAAAATTGAACTTCCACTCTGCAAAAGACATGATTAATATAATGAAAAGACAAACAACAAACTAGGAGCAAATATTTGCAAAGCATATATCTGACAAAGGACCCAAGTAGGACATACAAGAACTCTCAAAACGTAACAATAATAAACAATCCATTTAGGAAATAGGCAAAAGATATGAAAAGACATTCTCTGGAGAGGATCTAAGGATTGCAAATAGATACATGATAGGTTGTTCAAGATCATTAGGGAAATAATGTAAGTCAGTGTTACTGCAATAAAAATAAAATGAGCATCTGTACAGAAAAAAATATATATCACACATTTAGAAAGAGCATAGCTCAAGAAGGTAAAAACTTAAATTGCCTTTGTAAGAAAACTATCCTGCAAATAATTTCAAATTTGGAAAAAAATAAAGTTAAAAGGTAATACATGAGTTATATTAGTCAAATAGCAATATTTAATAACATCAGAAATTTAACAAGTATTGAAAGAGAGCTGACATTGTAGTTTATTTTTAAGAAAATATAGTTGATTTGTATTTCATATAAAAATGAAGCCCAATGGGGCTTCATCATGACCACTTACTTCCTCAAAACCAGCAAGGAGACAGTCTCCTGGTTTGTACGGTTTTATGTACTATAGTGATAGGGAGCGGCATCCATCCCCTTCCTGGTCTTCTGTTGGTTAAAACAAACCTCACGTGCCAACCACACACAAGGGAGGAAATTGTGCATGCAGGGGATCCTGTTGCACCCACAACCCCAGGGCCGATCTGGCACATTGCTCCTTTGAAGCTTTTGTATTTCTTTTTTCTTCTCAGAGCACTATTTTCTATTTTATAATTCCATTAGAATTTTAACTTTTATTGATTTTTCATGATAAAATTATTAACAAGTAAAATGCCACTGTAATAATACCTACATTTTGAATAATTCAGAGAAAATATTGTTTCCTGTAGATTGTCATATAGTTGGAATTACACAATATGTAACCTTTTCAGATTGACTTCTTTGAATTTCATAATATGCATTTAAAGTTACACCATATCTATTCATGACTTGTCATTTCATTTCTTTTCAGCATTAAGTAGTATTGCTTTCTCTACATATACCATAGTCCTTTGGTTTCTTTTTTGTTTGTTTTTTTTTAAATTTTAATTGAGGTGTAATTTATATAATACATTGTATTAGTTCAGTTATATTAATTTCAGGTGTAAATTAATGATTCAACATTTGTATGTGATGCAAAATGATCATTAGCATAATTCTATTTCCTATCTACTTTTAGTAATTTTTCAAATTTTCTGACTTTATTATTGCCTGTGCACCCATGTTATAACTATATCCCCATGACTTGTTTTATTTTTAATTTTTTAAAGATTTATTTATACATATAAGAGCTGGGGTCTAGGTCAGAGGAGTGGGGGGAGTGACAGTATTCACCAGAGATAGAGTGGGGAGCAGAACAGGCAGATCTACTGAAATACACTGCTGAGGGAAGCAGCAGGCTAGTCAGGAGAGGTCTGCTGCATCATGTGGGTCACCTCCCTGGCCAGGGATCAAACTTGTTCTGCAGTGATTGTGGATAGCTTCATTGTGTTGAGACTTAACCCATTGTGCCACTAGGGAGACCCCAACTTGTTTTGTTAATAGAAATTTGTATGTCTTGATCCCTTTCATCTATGCCTCAGGCTCCTTCCTCTGGTAACCACATAACTGTTCTCTGTATCAGTGAAACTGGTGTTTCTTTTGCTTTTGAGATTCCACATGCAAGGAAATCAGACAGTATTTTTCTGTTTTGCTTGGGGCTACTTCACTTAGTCTAATACCTTTGAGTTCACTCATGTTGAATTGGCAAGATTTTGTTATTTTTTTATGGGTGAGTAGTTTTCCATTGTGTTGTGTGTATATATGTACTTTGTCTTCTTTATCCATTAATCCATTGATGGACACTTAACATTGGCTTTGTATCTTGGTTACTATCAATAGTGCAACGAACATAAGAATGTGCATATCTTCCAAAATAGTGTTTTCATTTCTTCAGATAAATACACAGATGGGGAATTATTAGATCACATGGTAGTGCTATTTTAAATTTTTTTGAGGAAACTGCATACTGTTTTCCACAGTGACTGAAGTAATTTACATAAGCACTAATGGCTCACAAGTGTTCCCTTTACCAACAGTTGTTATTGCTTATTGTTCTTTTTTAAGTTTTTTATGGTAGCTATTTTGGCAGGTGTGAGGTGATATTTCATATATGTATGTTTCATTCCAGAGGATGTTAGAAATGGCTTGCTGTCACAGGCAGGAACAGATCACAAAAGTGGTATGAACTTAGATTCTTAGCCTGAATAACCATTCCAGGCAGGGCTGCAAAAGCCTTCATTATTCATCAATAAAAAAGTTCCCAGTTAGAATGGCCTGCTAACTTTTGTGGTCAACATGTATAACAAGTAACTAAATAGTACTAAAAAACTCATCACAGATTCATTTCTACAGATATGTGTTACCTGACAAGGTAGTTATTTTTAATCACATTCTACTCTCACACTTTAAGTACCTGACAACATATATCCATGTTTCCAAAGGCGTGAATTTCTATTAGAATTAATGTGCATTGCTCTATAGCTTTCTTTGTCAGTCTTAGTTTTAATACTAGTCTTAGATGTAACACTAAAGTTGTATTTACACAAAGGACACGTAAATTCATAAACACTGTCTGTTAATTTGAGCTTCCAAACACTGCATTTGGCAAATGCAATAATTGAAAACAAATGATTTTGACATCTTGCAAGATAACTACTTTAAATTCTCTCTCTCTCCTTTTTTTTCTTTAAAAAGGAAGCAGTTCCATGTTCACTCTGATTATAGGAAAAAAAAAAAAAAAAAGAAAGAAATCCCTAACCTCTTCTTTCCTTGAGAGACTTCTTGAATAGTAAAGTCTCTTTTCTACTTTCAAGTGTTCTGTCCCCAGTGACTTTTCTATTTCTGTTCTCAAAATAGTGACTGACTGGAAAAAGGTCTTTTCAACAACCATTATCCACTAGGATTAATGGTGGGTTCATGACTGCATATGAACCCCACCATGAAGCTAAGTGGGGTCTCCCCTATGTGGAGGGACCCTCACAAGCCCAGATTTTATGTTAGGTACACACCCTATGGCTAAGTTGCAGTTCCCCTAGATGAAGGAGGTACCACTAGCCCAGTGGGGGTTCATGGTGGCCCAAGAATCCATACTGTGACCCCACACTGGGGTTAAGTAGGGGCTTCCCTAGGCAAAAGAGGTTCCATGAGGGGCATGGTGATTAATGGGGAAAATGAGGGATACCCCTCGACCCCCAAACCTGCACACTCTGAATGGGTCCTGCCATCCACCACATCAAGTCAAAACATACTCTGGTGCATAAGCTCTTCAATAGAAAAAAAAAAAACCTTAATACAATTAGTGTGTAATTATTAGTGTGCAACAGAGAGAAGCAAAACAGAATATAGTTTCCAAATTAAGCACCAAAAGTCACCCATCCCCTTGTGGGTATATGCCTAGCCATACAAGGTTGGGCAAGAGCAGGGTAGCTGAGGCACAGAAGCTTGCCTCAAGTCTAAGGCACCTTCTTCTGCGGACCCAGAGGAAAGGGGTAGAAGGGTCTGGAAGGAAAAGAGCAAAATGAAAATCAAGATAAAGCCTGTCATTGTCAGCCTCCCCACAGGACTTTCATCAACCTCTATTTCTTTCAAGTGTCTCCTTCCATGCCACCCAATTCCCTGGTACAACTCCAAGGCTGGGAAGCAAATGTGGCTTTACATGTCTTTCTGTTCCATGGGCCTCCTCTGCAAATCTTTACCTTTCTTGGCTTCTCCTGCTGCTTCTACACCTCAGTTCTTTTCCCCAGTCTTTATTAGCTTCATGCAGTTACAATTCCTAGCTTCACCTTCCTGCCCAGCTCCATTCTCTCTTAGTGTGGGGCAGGGAACTTATACTGTGCCAGGTTCATTTCATGAACTCCACCCTGGGCCTAAGTGGGGACTCCCTCAGGCAAGGGAAGCCCCGCTAGGGCAAGTGGCAAGTTCATGTCATGGCTCTTGGTGTTAAATTCCTTCAGTGTTTGATAAAGAAACGATGATCCAGTAAGTGTAGTGACAAAATCTTTGACTGAAGTATGAGTGGAGTCTCTGCTGTCGTGTCTGAGTGATTTGAGGTCTGTGTTGATTTAACATCTGATGCTGCACCCTCATGTGCAATGCCATCTTGAGGTCTAAGGCAATGTGTTCAATCCTAGGGAGTTACTGTGGCATTTTTGGTTTGTTTGTCTATGAAATAATGACGTGTACACACACACACACGACACCTCCGATCAATTGTATATATCAAATATTGTGATGTTGCAAATGTATTGATGTATTTCTATTTAAATTCACACTTATTTTTTAAGATTTATTTATTTATTTATACAAGCACTGGGTATAGTCAGAAACGTGGGAGGGTGAGAGGATTCACCAGAGCCAGAGCAGGGAACAGAACAGTCAGACGGACGAAATACACTGCTGAGGGGAGCAGCGGGCGTGGCAGGAGAGGTCTGCCTGCCATGTGGGACCCTCGCCGGCGGGCGGCCGGGGATAGAACCGGTGCTACAGAGGCTGCGGGCAGCTTTGCAGCCCAGCGCTCAACCGCTGCGCCACCAGGGGAGGCCCTAAATTCACACTTTTAATAACATTTCATTAAAATTCCCAGATACATGTTTTTGGTGGTGAATTTGTGAAAATTGTTTTTTAAATGTTATATTTTCTTGATTCTAAAATGTCGATGTTAAGAAACACCACTATTTTAATAATAGCTTTTCCGGGAAAACACACAAACTGGCAAAAATATTATCAGTTAGCTGGGAGCATCATCTATTTATATAATCAGATATGATTTCGGAGCCTCCCTGGTGATTCAAGGTGTTAAGACGCAGCACTATGAAGTTATCCCCAGCCACTGCAGAACAAGTGTGATCTCCAGCTGCAGAGGCAACCCACATGGCGCAGCAGATCTCTGCTGTCTTGCACACTGCTCCCCTCAGCAGTGTATTTCTGTAAATCCACCTATTCTGCTCCCCACTTTGTCTCTGGTGAATCCTCTCACACCCCCACACCTGTACCCCAGCTCTTGTATGCATAAATGAATAAATCTTTAAAAAAATATGATGATTTCAATTATTAATAGCATCTCTTAGAATCTGAAAGTTCTAATATTTCTTCTAAGAAATCTCGTATTCTAAGACCTGTTCACATTCAAGCTTACTTTTGATTTTTAAATATTTTCACTTGGCAACATGAGGACACTGCTTTTTTAGTTGATAGAAGAATACTTTTTGCGGTAAGATAAAGAAGATAGAGGTTTATTTGCATTTCTAATTTAAGTAAAATATAGTTTTTCCCTTAACTTCAATTGTGTATCATTGAAAATTAACTTTACTTGAGAGGCCACTGGAAACTTTTGACAAAGGTTTTCAATGCCTTTCTAATAGTTCTTCACTATATGAAAATCAGCCATGTCAGTCTCTCTAGTTTTGCAAATGCTTAATCTGTTCTGAAAGGTTTGACAGTTCCAATAGCCCTTAATTGCAGTGCCTGGCATGTGTCAGGAAACACTTTTATCGGTGTCTTAACGACAGAAAGCTCACAGTTTTGGGTGTCTTTTTTCCTAAAGTCTTATGAAGTATTTGTTTTTTGCTTTATAAGATAATTTACAATTTGGTTTCAAACCTACTTCCCTTTTAAAACTAAAACTATCTTATCACTTAAATTCTATGTTCTTTTTGTATTTTATATATTTTATTTTACTTGCAGAATTGCATCTGAATGTAAATTTTGGTAAAATAATTCAGTGATGATGAAATGTAAATCCAAGTTATAATTTAATTGCAATTGTTGATAGCTATACAAATCACTCAACTGAGGCACTAATCTCAGAAGCGGATATCTTTTCCACATGGTGCAATTCATTCATGCTTAGCACTGAGTACTATGTTGGCACTTATGTCACTTATGACTTTTAGGGTTGGCAAGATTATTTTGACAGGAACTTGAAGACTCATCTGCTTTGGGCATAGTTAAAAGATGGGGGAAAGAGTTTTAAAATCAGGAATTATATATATGAATACAAGCATATTTATTTATTATTATATATGAATATAGGCATATTACTTATTATTTAAGCAACAATGTCTTAACTATAACATGAATGCTAGCTTTGAATAAGGAAATGTGACAGATCTCAGACTTTTAAATGGAATAGAATTCTATCTGGGGACAATGGTGATATATTCACTTTACTTTGGCAGTTGTATTCTTATTACAAAATCATTGCCATTACCCCCTTTCCAATGAAACACACATATTCCTTCTCTAAAAAAATTTTTTCCATAAATTTCAGTGTTTCACTTTTAATTCACACAACACAGCCACCTACAAAATTATAGAGTTAGACTTGCTCCCAAAGAGATTCAGAATTCAATAGTTGAGACTTGTTTTAATTAGAGTATTTCCTTTTAAGCTGTGATTCTCTATAGTTGGTTAGTGTCCAATTTTCAGGTTTCCAATATCCTGTTCCTGTACTACTTATTCTTGATCCTGGAAAAAGTTGAAATACACAGAAAAAAGCAAGATACATAATTAAGAGTTAAAGTGGGGGAAAAAAACCAATAGGGTGGACAAATACACAACATGACAAGTATAGAGAATTACCCCATGATATATCTGGTGTTCCCTGCCTTCCCAGGCTCAGGCAATTTCTTACATTCTACTCATAGTTTTTGAGTTTCTACTAAATGTAATTTCAAGATGCCTGAAAGTTTTCATACAGTTCATGGCCATTCCCCTAGGAGGACAAGAGAGCTATGTATACAGAGAGATGGATGCCATCATAAAAATCACAAGTAAAGGGGAAAGTGCATAAATCAGGTCTGCTTTTGTTTTCTGTTTGTTTTTTGCCTTTTAAATTGCACTGGAAATAGATGAAGACCAACCAGATGAGACCAAGTAAAGAGTATTTACTTATTCAGAGTTTGCTACAGGAAAGGAGGGAGTCACTACCACTTGAAATTGGCAGAAACTCAAACGCAGCCAGGGGATTTGAAAAGTTCCATAGTGAGAAAGGGGGTGACATCAAGTAGGATGGGAACCTGTTGGCTTGTGGAAGCTGGAGGCATCAATTAACACTGAATGGGGCATCCTATGTGATTTGTTTCAAATTGCATTTGGATTTCTCTGGTTGTTTCTGACTTGGGATCAAGGGCAAATAGATGGAACCTGCCAGTCACTGACGATGTCTGAGCATTCTGGGTCTATTTCATGCAGAAGTAGTAGTCGTTCTGTTTCCTGGGCTGGATTATGCAGAGGTTTTGGGTCAGAATTCTGTTATCATATGTGGTCTGTTCATTGTCCATTTGTATCTTCACTCTTTCATATACAACCATATAATTTAAAACTGGTCAAAAATTTATCACAATAAATTTGACAAAAGCAAAACAAAAAGGCCGCACACTTTTCAATCAATCCATTTCAAATTTTCTGTCAAATGCAAATCCTGTCAAATGCAAGTCCTGTCAAATGCAAATCCTGTCAAATGCAACTTTATATATCAATTATGATAATTGGGATTAACATTTACAATTGCACAATTGATCTTCACATGTTCAACTAAAACATGTATTTGAAGCTATATATATATATATATATATATATATATATAGTCTTAATCAAAATGATATTTTCATTTTTGCATGTGAGGAATATACTTTTTTGAAAAAATACTGATAGATTTGTTGTACTGAAGTTTAAAAAGCACCACAGAACTTTTAAGCCAATCCTCTATAAACAGTTGAGTCTTTCTACTAGCTAATTTTATTTTTTGACAGTGACTCCTTCCGGGATTTGGTTATGACTGGTAACATTGTGCCATGTGGCTCTAAAAGAAGACAGTTTTGATAACAAAGCACAGTAACATTGCAAATAGAAAGGCCGAGGAGGAGGCATGATCACTTAGGATGAGAGTGGATCTTACTGACCATTTTAGTTGCAAGGAGATTTAGTAAAATATCAAAATTACCACAATGCTTTATAGCAGAGCCAGTTAGTAGCAGAGTTTATGTTCTACAATCTGAGTCTAGTGCATGGGTCAGCGCACATTTTCTGTAAAGGACTAGGTATTCTCCATCATCATCATCATCATCATCATCATCATCATGAGATTTTCAGACATCTTTTCAAAAATGTAAAAGTCATACTTAGCTAGAAAGTTGTGCAAAACAGGCCATAGTTTGTTGATCTACGTATATTAAATAATTAAATACAATATAAGGAGAATAGCAGTAGTTTCCATTTGACCTTGATGTTCCACTATCCAAAATGACTACCAGAAATGCCTTTCAAAAACAGAAGAAACAAAACTAAGTTTACTGAATGAATATACTGCAGTAGCAGAACATTACCTTGATTTATAAAAGGATATGATGGTTTAAAGGGTCATTTTTACCTAGAATACCAAAGGGTTAGTCTTGCAATGCAGGGAATTATCTGAGATCAGATAGAGTTTATAACAAAACAACTTTTGAATAGTAGGCACAAGGCAAGAATTTAAAGTAATTATTGACAAGCAGGCTATTTTTCTTGATAAAGAACCTCTGTAGTTTGCTCTGTTTTCTTTTCCAGTAACAGGTATTTCCTGAAGCAAAGAGTTAAGGTATTTTCCAGTGATTCTATCACTGTTCTGAAAAACAAACTTTGTTCCAAAATTGTTAGCGCAGAACAAGCACCAAAAAGTATACCGGCTTCAGTTTTTAGCACCGGAACACAATTTAGTTTTGAAAATAGACAAGCCATTTTTAAGTTATCCAATAGTGCCTTGCACAGTGTGGATGACTGATGGAAAAATACTGATCCTTACTATGTTATTTCAATTTTCATTCCACAAGGATTTAATTAGCTGAAAAGAGTGATCATGTGTTCCATCATCTTGATCATCAGTTGAGGTTTTCTGAGTAGTAATTAAATAATGGAATTAAATGAACTGTACTTCACTATCCAAGTTGAGTCTTTCTACTAGCTAATTTTATTTTTTGACAGTGACTTGTTCTGGGATTTGGTTATGACTGGTAACATTGTGCCATGTGGCTCTAAAGCACAGTAACACTGCAAATAGAAATGCCAAGGAGGAGGCATGATCACTTAGGATGAGAGTGGATCTTAGTGATCATTTTAGTTGCAAGGAGATTAAGTAAAATATCAAAATTACCACAATGCTTTATAGCAGAGCCAGTTAGTAGCAGAGTTTATGTTCTGCAATCTGAGTCTAGTGCATGGATCAGTATTAACAGTATTATTAACAGTATTAACAGTATTTCTATATTAACTGGGAGTTTATTTTGAAAGAAAATATTCCTTTTACTATCTAAGTCTACTTCATTATTCTGTCTCTCTCTGTTTCAGAGTGAAGCATTCTAACTCCAGTCACGCTAATACCATGTAAAATAAACCAATACTTTTTGCAATATTTAAACCTTGCAGTGAAAGAATTGCTTTGAGGTAAGGTCAGGAAAATACCTGAAAACACTAATCTAGACATCTTCATTTCCCCAGTTCCCTTGCTAAGCATCCAATTTAAAAAATCGATTTATTTTAAAGTGAAAATTCTCATCTGATTGTTGATAAACTATGCACCACAGCTGTCAGCAACACATGTTATAAATGTTTTTTACTTCACATGTCAGTTGGCTTTGCCTTGAATGAACTGCACTCTAACAGCAGGCAATTGCTCTTCTGCTTTGGCTGTGCTAGCAACACATCTCCCTTCTGCTCTAGGAAGTCCATTCCTTCCACAAATGTGCACTCATACACAAATTTCTGCTGCAGAGAAGGAAGAATGCATCCTGTGGCATTATTTTTATAAAGCAGAGGGCTAAGGCAAAACTGGAGTGAGACATCACACCTGAATTGTAAGTTGAGAATAATCAAGATTGAAAAGAATAGACTGCTTGAGACTGATGATTCTATGCCAAGTTGGTTCTGATCATGTCTACCAAAGCTTGTAAGGGGAAGGGTATATGTTGCTCATCTATTTACCTCATAGTTGTAGGAGTGAATGAACAAATAAATGTTCAAGAAGGAAAGCAGTAATGGCAGGAGACCTCCTGAATTAGCTGAGGGTATATTAAGAAAATCTACAGCTATTATTATATTCAATGGTTAAATGTAAATGCTTTCTTTCTTTGATCAAGGATGTGGCAAGGGTGCTTCTTTTCTAATATATGTGTCACTTTCTGTCATTACTTCTGGACATCTTAAGAAATGCAATAAGACTAGAAAATGTAATAAATGGCACAATGTGATAAATATATCACAAGAGATTAAATAAGAAGACATAAAGTTATCATATATACATAACATTGTATATATAAAATAGGAAAACATTTTAAAATAAACTATAATTTTTATATGAAATGAAGAAACCACTTCCTATAGATTTGAAATATAAAAATTAATGATACTTTTTATACCATAAATTCATCATTAGAAAATGAAAAATTCTAAATGATGACATATTTGGTAGTCTCAAAATAACTAGAATAATCAAAAATGTAGACACAATATTCAATACAGAATACTGTAAAAATTATTGAGAGAAATTAAATAGACCTAAACAAATATGATCAAGAATGATTATGGTACAAAAGATAATATTTAAAGGTGTCACTTTCTAATTTATCTGCAGATTCAATGAAACCACACAAAATATTCTAATGTTTTGGAAGGGGCCATATTGGCATGATAATGATAAAATGTATATAGAGTGCATTGGTCCAGGGTTAGCCAGGGAAATTCTGGAGAACAAAAGTGGTGGGAATATTTTGTTTGATAGTGAGTTATTGTAAAGCTATTGTTCTGAAGACAATGATATTAAAGTTACAACAGTATGTGATAGGATTAAACATAAAAAAAATTCATGGAACAAAGTGAGAGTCTATGAACATATATACAGATATTTGGGTACTTGAATTAGGTTAAACATTTGAGAATAGGTAGACGGAAAAGCAATGGTCTTTCTAATAGTGCTGAGTGAACTGGATACCCAAATAAGGAAAAATGAATTTGAATGATCTGATTACCTCAGATCATACATAAAAGTCAATTCCAGATAGAATAGAGATATAAGCAAGAACATAAATGTCAGTGACATTTCAAAAAGATAAAGATAGGTGAATAGTTTTATGAATTTCAGGCCAAGAAATACAGATATAACCTGCAATCTATTTATATGGAGTATATTTAAAGAACTTCTCCAAATCAATAAAGAAAGTCTCGTAGGAAAAAAAATGGACAAAATAATTGAATAACCTCTTTAGCATAGATAGTATATTCAAATCAATAAACATGAAAAACTACTCAACCTTATTAGAATTTAATTAAATGAAAATTAAAGCCAGTAAAACATACTACTAACCACAACCTGGAATGATGAAAATTTAAAAGGCTGATAATATTTGGTTTTGATGAGATTGCTGAACAACTGGAACTCTCAAGTAATTGCTAGGGAGTATGTATAATAGTAAACTCCTTTAGAAATCTTTTTTGGCAGTACTTAATAAGGCGGAAAAAGTGTGAACATAATACCTAGCAATTCCATCGATAGGTAGTTAGCAGTACAAATGCATCCCATAGTATGCCAAAGACAAATACAAAAAGGTCATAGCAGCTTTGCTGTTATTAACCTGAAATTAAAAATAACCCAAAAGGCTGTCAATGGCAGAACAGATAAATAGATTATTTAATTTATTCAATTTTTTAATTCAATTTAATTTATTCACTAATTTATTCAATTCAATGCAATATTCTAGCCAATTAATAGGTACAAACTAAAGTTGTACTCAACAAAGATGAATCTCATGTACATAATTACAAATAAACATCTCATCCCATTAATTTACACTTAAAATAGGCAAAGAATTTTTGATATTAGAATTCAGAATAGTGTTTGTCTTTAGGAGGGAGGGTGGAGGTAGAGATTAGTTGGGTGTATGAGTGGGTGTTTCTCTGTGCTGTTTATATTCTGTGTCTTTATGGATGTTCAGATTATTCAGTTGTTATTTCCTTTTAAACTATTCATTCTGATATACACTAGTGATGTGGGGGTCTGGTTGTCTGAGTAGCCATTTTGATTTTCCTGGAAGAAAAAAAGAAAAAAATTTTTCCATTTCTATCCTCCTGGCTAAACCATGCATTGCTGCGGTATTAGCTGTTGTACAAAGACTTGTTGGAATAATCAGAGTAAAACGGTTTAATTTAGTGGTGATGAAATATAATATCTAAGGAAAGGAACATTTCAGGTTACTTCAAACTTCAAGTTTTAAGATTTTGATGTGTTCAGAATGTAAGGTATCTGGAGGATGGGGAAAATGAACAGAAAATAATTGTTGGTGTACCAATAGTCTATCCCAAGCTAGCAATTTTAAAGACATCAGAACTTTAAGTGTCTTAGTTTTCTTAATAGATCAACTTGTATCACCTGGATCCAACTTAATATATTTGTCTAAAATCCTTTAAATCTGTATCTATTTCTGATTTATCTGCATATTAAAATGGAAATACTGTTTTGTGACAAGCAAGTTTTGTGACAAGTTGATAAGCAAGTGGCATCTAGAATTCCCATGAGAAAACCCAACTGTTCCTGACCTTTCAAATTGTGAATGAAATTCTCCATATTTTGAATATTATTTCATCAGCACTGCATCTACCCACTGGACCAATAACATTCACCAAAGAATGAAAAAAGAAAGAGTTGTTCCAGAGAGAAAATCAACAGGGAAACATTTTACTCATGTTGGGTAATTTATCTATAAGTCTCTCTTGGGATTAAATTGACATTGAAAACAAAGTGAAACTCTTAGAATTTATGCTGTGTCACAAAGTCAGCTCCCTCACCAGCAGAGACACACAACCTCACCCCTGCAACAAGGGATCCATGAACAGGAGATGAAAGACAATAATATTTTTTTTTCTGCTGAGGAATGAATGTCATCCCACTGATATGTCATCCTTCTGTGAAGGGGACTTCTATTGCATTTTACAGATTTGGATGTCTAAGAAGCTGTCATTTAGATATTGGACAATGGCAATGGAGAAACTATAAGAGCAGGGAAGATAATATTTAGATGCTGGGAATTAAATTTACTCCTTAAAAATATTTCAAAATAGATACTGCTTAATAGGCCACAAATATAGTTCCTGGCCATTATAGTTCTGTCCAACCTAACAAATGCTTATCATACTTAGCATATAAGTATTTTAAAGATCTAAATAGAAGCTGAAGACCTCATAACTTTAATAAAGTTACTCCAAAAGGGAAGATAGGGCATAGAGAATTGGATTTTGAACACAAGACAGAATTAAATTATAGCAGTAATAAGGTTGATACGTTGAGCTTGATATAGTTTTGAGAAAACAAACTAAAAAGCTGTATACAAAATAGTTAAGACCCTAGGATATAGAATTAGACTACTGTAGTCTTGATGCCTGGGTAATAGCACCTTTTATGCTAGTGTGTGAAGATTCTGCTTAAAAAACACATCTTTCAGACCTCCCTGGTGGCAGAGCGGTTGAATGCTGGGCTGCGAAGCTGCCCACAGCCTCTGCAGCACTGGTTCGATCCCCGGCCCCCAGCAAGGGTCCCACATGATGCACAGACCTCCCCTGCCACACCCGCTGCTCCCCTCAGCAGTGTGCTTCATCAGTCTACCTGTTTTGCTCCCCGCTCTGGCTCTGGTGGGTTCTCTCTCCCTACCGTGCTTCTGACTGTGCCCAGTGCTTATATGGATAGATGAATAAATCTTTTAAAAAAAAAAAAGAACAAAAAAACCCCCACATCTTTCTTTGCAGGGATAGTCTCTGAAAAGATGTGTTTCACATTATCAAAGTCAAACAAACTTATTGATGAAAAGTAATTGAGTTTTAAACCTCTTCCTTTTTGAAATTCACTGTTACTAGAACTTTTCTAAGGTAGTTGAGGTTAAATGAAGGGATATCAAGCAAGATTCTTTTTCTATGAGTGAAGGGGATGCTTTTTTTTAAGATTTCTTTCTTTTTTAAAAGATTCAAATGTTAATGAGTAGGGATGTCAAGCGAGATTCTTTTTCTATGAGTGAAGGGGATGCATTTTTTTTAAAGATTTCTTTCTTTTTAAAAAAAAATATTTATTTTTGAGTAGAAGACTGGGGTGTAGGCCAGAGGTGTGGGGAGTGAGAAGATTCACCAAAAACAGAGTGGGGAGTAGAACAGGTAGGTTTATTGAACTACATTGTGAAGGGGAGCAATGGGTGAGACAGGAGAGAGGTGTGCTGTGCCATATGTGGATTAGCTCCCTGGGTGGGTATTGAACCCAGACTATGTGGTGGGCCATAGTGGTGATAGTGCTGAGACTTAACTCCTAGTCCACAGGGGAGGCTGGGAATTCTGCATTATTGATAGGATTTCAACATTAAGGTCAAGGCATAAGTGGGGTAGTGGCTGGTTGTAAAATAGTAGAAGGCAAAGGCTGGAAGCTTTCTGTAGTCCATGCTACACTGTGTAGGTAGGCTCTGAGAACAGTAGCTGAGCAAGATTAATACATACCAACAAGCATTAAGGTTGTGGGTATGAGAATGGATTCTTCTCTGTCCTGTATAGAAATCTGGGCAAGATGGAATGTTATTGCAGTAGTGAAAAATGAAAGAATAGGTTTATCTGGTCAATTTTCAATGGTAACAATATGATTCCATAATCACTAAGAATGAGTCAGGAATGGATGTAGCAAAGAACTCTTATTTTTCCAAATCAAATGGAGGAATGACCTTTGGAACAAGGGATTCTGAAGCTTGAATTTTATTATGTACTCACACATAGGTGTAGGTATGTGTGCGCCTCTGTATTTAATGCAAAAGCACTTAATGGGTCCTGTATGATGATACAGGTATGTGTTTAGTGACTGATGATGCAGGGTTGAATGTGAGAATAAGTAGTTGTTGCGAACACCCATGTATATACATAACATCAAATGTCCCTTTATAACTCACTCTCACTAAAGTGACCTCACCTGATCTATATAACATGTCATTTTATGGAATGAGACTACGGGTGAGTAATAGAGATAGTTAATGAGCGGGGAGCAGGAATAGTATTGGAATAAAAGTTCAGTATTTTAACTTCTTCTCCAACATTACACAAATATAAACAGGTTATTGCTGTGTTTAATTCCCAGAATGGTTTGCCTATTATTATAACAATAAATTATAAAGTAAAAAAAATATTAGCATGCTCTGGTCCCATCCTGGTAAATATTCAGCCTCCCCCATCCCACACCTGCCTTCCTTTGTCAACTCTCCCCAGTCCTCTCTCTTTTATAGGCACACTGCCCTCCATTTACTCCTCAAACACATAGTCCCTTAGCAGCTTGTATTCCTTCATGATATCTGACATATTTAGTTTTATTATTAATTGCTAGCACTTATTTATTGGATATCTGCCTTCTCAAATGTAAATTGGACTGTAAATATTGTGTTGGTTATTGCATATCCATATTGATGACTTGGTCTATTACTAATGTTTCACACATTATCTAGCTATAAAAATTTCCTACTACATGTTTCTTAAATGCTACTCCAAGAAAAATTATTTTTTTAAAGATTTATTTATTTATGCATAGAAGAGCTCGGGTGTAGGCCAGAGGAGCGGGGGTGGGGGCCTGTGAAAGGATTCACCAGAGACAGAGTGGGGAACAGAACAGGCAGATCTACTGAAATACATTGCTGAGGGGAGCAGCAGGCAAGACAGGAGAGGCCTGCTGCACCATCTGGGTCAGCATCCTGCATGGGGATCGAACTCATGATGCAGTGGCTGCTGATAGCTTCATAGTGCTGTGACTTAATCTCTTCTGCCACCAGGGAGGCCCAAGAAAAATGATCTTTATGACACGACAGCCCCTTCTCTGATGCCATCTTTCTGATATTGAGCAGATTATATCCACTTCCTTTGGTTAGCTTGTGTATCTTTTGCCCATTCTTTTAAATCCAGCTTAAGGCTCCAGGACAGTTCTCTGTCCCTCTTCCCATTTTCTCACATATTAGTAGTTAGATTCATAAATAACCACTTGACTACATTCATTTTTATAAAAATATGTATATTTTGTGAGAATGTTTTCTTTTACTTCAGTAAGATTTATTTCAAAAAGAAATTCTGAAAGTCTTTTTCTTCCCATTTCTTTAAAGGCTAATGCCTTCTAGGCATTTTCAAGGTGAGGAATGACAACTTGCTGACATTGATTTGGAAGACATTGAAAAGTAAAGATCAGTTAGAAGACAAAGGTTTTTGATAGAGCCCACGGTCTAGGGCTGATCAAAGGAGGGCTTAGGGAAGACAGTTCTTTCTCTTTTCTTTTCTTTCTTTCATTCTTATTTTTTAAGAGACTGCATATCTAGATATTGGGATGAACATTTCAAAACATAGCTGAGTAAATAACGGAATAGATATCTGTCTCTTAGAAGGCATTTGTGGAAAATGTACTGACAAAGTCATTGTGAAAACTAATAAGAAAGTCAAGGTTAATAGGAGACAGATTGCTTGAGAACTCCAAACACAATATTCATAAAAGTTTTAATTTAACCTCTTATGAAAAAAGTAACACAGTAAAGCAAAATCCATTGGAGTTTTAATCTCTTACAATCACCTGTGTATTTGGCCCCTTTAACTCAAATATTTTTGGAGTTTTCAAACATTAAACTCAATCAACCCAACAATACAAAAATTGGCAATCTGACAGAAAGGGAATCATTGAATAGAAACTCTTCCTTCAACGTGAATAGAACTTGTGGATTGAGGAAAACTATTTGTTTCCTATTCATTCCATGTCATAAATCTATAGAACTGAACAACCTTATTCTGAAAATCCTTTTCAGACAGTGCACATGAGGTTCTTAATCTCAAAATCCGATGTCCCAGCCTGTGTTCAGTTGATAGGTTTATCTTGTTTAACTCTGAATTTCTGGGGCCCAGGTAATTTTTTTTTTTTTTTTTTGCGTGACATCAGTTGTGTAGCGTCTGACTTTATAAGGCACTTTTTAAAAGTGAAAGGGTGAAAGAAAGAATGCACAAAGATGCTTTTGTGAACTATACTATTTATAAGACATGAAAATCTCTTGACTGTAGTTTGAGAAAATGCATTTTTAATTAGACTTGACTTAAGTAGGTATAGAGATGATGAAACTCCTATTGCAATGTATTTCCAGAATTTCCCATCTAGAGTACCTGATATTTTCCTCAATATTTCAGCTTTCTGGCAAGATACTAATGACTCCTATTAAATTATTAATGTGTTATCTGGGATATGAGTAGTTTATTCAACAACCATCAGTAGAATTTAATTAATATATCAGATACACCAAGACATAACTAGTTGAGGGAACATGGATGAGGCATAAAGGGTGTTACAGTTCTGGGATTATCAGAAGCCAGAGGAGAAGCTTTATGATCACTCTAAGGTAAGAAAGTAGACATTGAGAGAGAGAGAGAGAGAGAGAGAGAGAGAGAGAGAGAGAGAGAGAGAGAGAGAGAAGACCAAAATATACAGTTCACTCTTTTGAAGTAGACCCAACACAGATAGTTTAGCTTAAAGATGTGACTAAATTTTGAGTCCCTTTTTGTTTAGGAGATTTTGCTGTGATATGAGAAGCAATTACAGAAGTGAGAAAAGACGTACCATCTCAAAAGTACGACTGCAGAGGTGCAGAAATATATCTTCTATCTCTAAGGCTTGTGATAAGCCACTTTCATGATTGGCCACTAAGCAGAGGTACTTTGCCATCTCTAAACCTGTTGGGGGCAGCACTAAACCCCTGTGCACACAGTGTTTACAGTAAGCAAAGAGGTGCTGGGGCTGTGCAGGAGCCAGTCCTTAGATTTGGAAATGCTGCTCTTCACATCAAACAGTGATGAGATTCTTTCTTTGCTTTTGTTTTTTTAATCTCAATTCCACTCCCCTCCTCACCCCAAATCAAAGTTTGCACTCTCTCATTCATTCCATTTCCTTTCTAAACACAGATGAATTCATGGATGCTTATTCCTGTATTAGGCTTATAGCAATTACAAAATATCATTTCTCAGAAATGTTGGGTGGGCATATTGGCACCTGGGAGGAGATGGAGGTGAACATGGAACACAAATTTCCTTTACTTTTTCTTCACTGATGCTGGCTCATGTGGTAGTCAGAATTTCTAACATGACTACCTCAAAAATATCTTGGGCCTCCCTGGTAGCTTAGGGGTTAAGTCTCAGTGCTATCCCCACAACAACCAGAGTTTGATCCCCAGCCAGGGAGCTGACCCACATATGGCACAGCAGACCTCTCCTGTCTCGTCTGCTGCTCTCCTCAGCTGTGTATTTCAGTCAGTCTGCCTGTTCTGCTCCCCACTCTGTCTCTGGTGAATTTTCTCACCAAATGCACCTAAGGCCTACACCCCAGTTCTTGTATGAAAAAAAAAAAAAAGTCTGGTCCTTATCCCACTACCTGTGAAATTGATGAGATATCATACTTGCAAATATGTTAACTTACAGTGCAAGAGGGACTTTATAAATATAGTAAAACTACTAATCAGTTGACCCTAAGATATAAGAACATTATATTAGATTCTCCATGTGGGTCCAATGTCACAGTGCCCTTAAAAGCAGAGCTCTTTCTCTAACTGGTTGGCAGAACAGGAAGAAAATAGTGGAGGCCATAGGGATTTAAAACATGAGAAGGATGACATTGCAGTGTATAGATGAGGGACACACTGATGAAATTCAGGCAGCTCTAGTAGCTAAAAGAGAAAACATTGATGGGTAGCAAGGACGTGGGGAACTAGACCTGCAGCCATAGGAACTGGATTCTTCCAACTGCCTGGATAAGCTTGGAAATGGATGTTCTCCCCACTTCCCCAAGCCTCCAGACAAAAGTCCAGCCTGGCCAACACTGGATTGTAGCCTTGTAGTATCCTGAGCTGAGAGCCCAGTGAAACCCACCAGAAACTCTGACCATAGAACTGTGAAATTATAAATGGGTGATGTTTTAAGAGGCTAAGTTTGTGGGAATTTGTTATTTGAATAGAAAACCAATACAGACTTACTGATGTATTTATGCATGGAATGCTGTGATGAGGGACTTGTATCAAAATATCTATTGGTGTGGGTGAGGGTTGGGAATATATAAAGTTTAACTCACCATGGACTGGTAATTGGTTGAGGCTGTTAGGTCATGGAGGTTTATGACACTATTCTATCTCTGTGTAATTTAAACTTTCCAGAACAAAAAAGCTTGGAAAAGTTTGGAAAGTGTGCCTGAGACAGGGACAATAGTTGAAAATGGGTTCCACAACTCTAGGAAAGTCTTTACCAATTTTACATCACCAATAGGGTAAGGCAAGAGGAGAGTCTGGGGAGCAGTGAGTAATTTCTGCATCTGTTCTAAAGGAGAGGGATGACATAATCGATAGACAGTTTCCATTTAGGGTAAATGAAGACTCCTGCCAACAGATGTGCAAAGATTGTGAATATTCCCATGCCTAGGTATGGGCTGAAGGCAAAGGAAGCAGGCGTGAGATTATCTTAGATCCTGTATACAGGCTTTCCTGAGAGGTAATAGTAAGTGACTATAGTCTACTTACTGTAGGTTGTGGGAAACCAAATGATCTCTGAAACAGTGCTTTTGTTCTCTTCAGACCCAAAAATGAAAGATCTATAGTGGGGCCTCCCTGGTGGTACAAAGAGTTAGGTCTCAGCACAAAGAAGCTATCAGCAACCACTGCAGCACAAGTTCCATCTCTGGCCAGGAAGCTGACCAGACCTCTCCTATCTTGCCCACTGCTCCCATCAGCAGTGTATTTCAGTCAGTTTTCCTGTTCTGCTCCCCACTCTGTCTCTAGTGAATACTCTCACTCCCTACCCCCTCACCTCTGGCCTGTACCCCAGCTCTTGTATGCATAAATAAATAATGTAAATCTTAAAAAGAAAAAAAACTCTGCAGTAATGGGAATATCTGAGTGATCCAAAGATGATAATAGGTTCTACTTGATAGATTTGCCCTTTCCCCATTATTTTCTCATTGATTCCACCTTGGAGGGGTCTGAAACCTTCTTAAGTTTCTGGGAATGGAGCAGTAGGAAAGATGAGCTGGAAAGAATACAATTTTCACCTAGCTCTGACTCTACCCTACATGGGAGGAGGAGAGGTGATTTAATACCAAAACAAGTGTGGTGTGTAATTATTACACATGACTGACTTTCAAACTGTTAGATGGAGACTGTTTTCATGGTTATAGTGGTTGTAATATTGTCATTATAGGAGAGGACCATAAATATGTCTATAATACTTCCCAGAGTGAATTGATGGGGCTCTGGGCTAGGAGGTGGAGCAGTGCTCTCAATCATGTCCTCCTGGGTTCTGTAAACTGAATGATCCTATGATGCAGAAACATGCATGTGCCAAGACATGGTGATCATCCTGGTAGTGGAGAGCTGAGACTTTGTACTCAGAGCACAAACATCAGCATCTTTCCTTGTGTCCTTATTATCAGTCCCTCTTTATCTAACTTGGACTGTTGAAATAACTTTATAGTTGCTCTTGCAAGACAGTCACACTCTCTCATAATGTGTTTTTTCAAACCACACCCAAATGGTATTTCTAGGACTTAATGTTGATGATATAACTTCTGTTTTTAGTGAAATTAGCTTGAGGATTAGCTCTTTGTAATCCTCGAGATGACGTCCAAACACCAAAGCAAGCATTTTATCCCTTTCAGATCTGTTCTCTAACTCTTCTTGGTTTCCTCTTTTATTTAACCCAAAGACTGACTAAACCACTTGTGATTTAGAAAATGTCTCAATCCTCGAACATGGTGAAAATGATTGAATAAAATGAGAAAAATAGGTTCCAAATTTTCCTTTCTGATAGTCTTAGATTTTTGTATATTGGTCAGATTCATTTTTAAAAATAGGGACACATACTCTGAGTTCCTTGAAGTTAAAAGCTATACCAGATTTTGTTCACTGCTGTATTCTCAGGCTTAAGCTCCCTTGAGAGAGAGAGAGAGAGAGAGAGAGAGAGAGAGAGAGAGAGAGAGAGAGAGAGAGAATGAGAATGCACATGTGAGCCCCGGGTCCTTATTCTGTGCACTCATTCTTCATGGTTTCAGGACTAGTGGAATATATATTATAGATAAGTTTAAAGTGTATTGTATTCAAAATAACACAAATAGGATGTGGTTTTCTTTTCAAAGTTAAAGTGCATGGTTACTTTGTTTTTCTGTGATTTTCTTATTGAAATCTGAGTTCTAGTGAAAAAATATTGTTCATTAAAAAATATTTAGATTTTGGGGCCTCCCTGGTGGCACAAGGGGTTAAGACGCAACCTTTGATGCTATCCGCAGCTACTGCAGCACGAATTCAATCCCTGGCCAGGGAGCAACCCACATGGTGCAGCAGACCTCTCCTGACTTGCCCTCTGCTCCCCTCAGCAGTGTATTTCAGTCGTTCTTCCTGTTCTGTCCCCCACTCTGTCTCTGGTGAATCCTTCACCCCCCACACCTCTGGCCTGTACCCCAGTTCTTGTATGCATAAATAAATAAATCTTTAAAAATATTTGGATTTATTTGCTTAGTTTCATTTTTCTGCAGGCAGGGTTAAGAAATGAAAATCCCATTCATTGCTTGGTTCTTAATTTTCTATGTAATATATGTATGTGTCTTAAGGCTCACACATGTACAATAAAAGCAATGAGCTTAATTATTTTAGAAGATTTTTGTACCTAAAACAAGCAATACAAATAGAAATTCTTTAAAGTCTTGAGTTTTTAGTATATTTCAGATACTAGAAATGTTTCCCTTTTTAAAAAGATTTATTTATTTATGCATACAAGAACTGAGGTACAGGTCAGAGGTGTGGGAGGTGAGAAAATTCACCAGCGATAGAATGGGGAACAGAACAGGCAGAACAACTGAAATACACTGCTGAGAAGAGCAGTGGGCAAGTCAGGAGAGGTCTGCTGAGCCATGTGGATAGTTCCCTGGCTGGGGATAGAACTCCTGCTGCAGTGGATGCAGATAGCTTCATAGGTCGTGTCTTAATCCCTTGCGCCACCAGGGATGCCCCATGTTTCCTGATTTTAGTCTCAATTATTTAAAAAGTGGTATTGTTTCCTCTTGGAGATAAGGAAACTGTAGTTGAAGTCAGAGGTTCTTTGTTACTTAATTTTTTCATGGCTACTAGGTCAAAAGAAATGCTGAATAGTTTCATATAATAAGTAGTTATTTGTCCATACAACTTAAGTGTCTATGTCCTAAACACTTAGTAACTGTTTGAAAAAATATACATAAATGGAAATGAAAATAATATATTTATTTCAGTTTCTTAAATAACATCAATTAGTTACTAATGGTATATGTATTTCTACTGGGTATTTCCCAACTTCTCAAATCATAGAATCCGACTAAATTCACAAATCTCATTTCTTGTTCTACATGATCCTTTATTTTGGATTATTTTTTTGTTTTAAATTGTAGCATACAGAGTCCAGCTTCAGAAAAATTAGTCATTGAAAGGAATGTAGTGTGATATATATTGCAATTGCGAAGTAGTTTCCCAGATTCTGACAGATGTCAAATATCACTGTGCTTCCCTCAGGAAATAAAATATTCTGTGGTACCCTTTTTAGGTCACTACAAAGCCCCAATAGAGTTGGAACTGCAGAGCTGACTTGCTCATGATCAAATAAGCAGAAATGGATACAGTTGAGATTCAAACCCAATTTCCTGTGCACCAAAACCAGAGTTGGGGATTATACTTTCTTGTGTTCACATAAAGAGGCAAAAGAGTGCCAGGGTCTGTAGATAGGCATAGCAAGAATGTTGGGGAGACTTCATGAACATTATTGTTCCTTGTAATTAATATTAAATCTTTCTAGTTACTAATCTAGTTACTAAAACCTTTATTAATGGTGGAATCTATGAGAAAGTATAAAAGCAAAAAATCCCCTACTTTTAAAAGTTTAGTTGAGAAAAGAGCATATGTATTAAAAATTTAACTAAAACAATTCGGCACTGACAAGCTAAAATCTTTCTATTCTTCTTAGGGAAACATTTCAACTATACGTTTGCTTTCAGGAAAGTAATGTTTATCCCCACAACAAAATGTCTCAGTTTAACTAAACATTGGATTTTTAACAACTACTTTGATTTTTCTGTGTGGTTATTGTATTTCAGTTGTTATTTTCAAAAAAAAATCCATGTTTGTTTTATAAATATACATTTCATTATCTCATGTATTTATTCATTTTTATGTTACTGTATATAATACTTTTAAGAATAAATTGAAAAAAAATAGTTTTTCTAAGTATGATTGCTATATTTTTATAGTATTAGTTTTTGCTCAAGTAAAAGTAGTTATAATAATTATAAAAACAGATATACATATGAATCAAGTAGAACTGATAGTCTAGCAATAGCCCCACAATTATATGGATAGCTAATTTCTGACAAAGGAGCCAAGAGAGAACAATGGATAAAGCAAAGCCTTTTCAATAAATGATGCTGGGAAAAATGGACAACTACATGCAAAAGAATGATACTAGACAACTATACTTCACCATATAACAGTGTTTTTTTCTTTTTCCATTGCTCTTTTTAATATTTTTTTTAATTAATAAATTTTATTTTTATATTCCCCATACAATT
Organism: Talpa europaea; assembly: GCF_964194135.1. NCBI lineage: Eukaryota > Metazoa > Chordata > Mammalia > Eulipotyphla > Talpidae > Talpa > Talpa europaea. The sequence goes on from NC_140072.1 coordinate 47,023,223, forward strand.
GCAATCCCACCATTCTGACCCCAATCCCTCCCCTCCCGCCCCCCACCCCCCAAAAAGTATCTCTGGTTCATAGTTTTTGTTGATTTTGATTTTCACTTTCTTATAGTTATTCATTTTCCTGGTCCCTTATTTAAGTATTCTAGATTCCTGCTATGAGTGAGACCATCCGGTATTTTTCTTTTTCTTTTTGGCTTATTTCACTGAGCATGATCCCTTCCAGCGCCATCCATGTTGCTGCAAATTGCATGTGTTTATCTTTTTTGAATGCTGAGTAATATTCCATGGTATATATGTACCACATCTTCTTAATCCAGTCATCTATTTTTGGGCATTTGGGCTGTTTCCAAAGCTTAGCTATTGTAAACAGTGCTGCTATAAACATAGGGGTGCAGGTGTTCTTTGGAATTGATGTTTCTGTGTCCTTTGGGTAAATACCTAGGAGTGGAATTGCTGGATCATATGGAAGCTCTATGTTTAGTAGGTCCAGAAATCTCCACACAGCTCTCCATAGTGGTTGGACCAGTTTGCACTCCCACCAACAGTGCAGAAGATTTCCTTTTTCTCCACACCCTCGCCAATATTTGTTGTTGCTAGTTTTTTTTTAATATGTGCCATTCTCACTGGTGTAAGTTTAATATATTTTTTTTAATTGAAGTAACATAGGCTTACATTACTGTTGGTATTTTGGAAATACAGAATCTCTCCCTTAAGTATCACCACAGTAGTGCACTCTTCACCAAATCACCACCATATCCTTTGTATTCCCCTTCCGTATTGTTCTTACCCCTCCCCTATCCACTTTCCAATCTGCATGATTCAGTTTTGTTGTCAGTTCTCAATGGCTAGTTGTTAAACTTGTCTTTATCTGATCCTTAGTTATATGGAATACTTCAGGAATTTGTGTAGTATCTTTGCCCAGAAGCTATGCTTATCTTCTCTGTCTCATTCCAGTTTCAGTATATATGTTGCCAAAGCAAGCACCATTCATAAAAATTAAAGATGAATCAGAGACTTGAATATAACATCTGAAACCATAAAACACAAAAAAGAAAATATAGATGATAAACTCTTTATCACTAACCTAATACTGTCTTTGTAGATTTGTCTTGAATGGCAAGGTCAACAAAAGCAAAAATAAATAAATAGAACTGAATTAAACCACAAAGCATATGAAAGAAACATTGATAAAACAAAAAGGTAACATTGAATGACAGAAGATATTTGCCATCTATATTTCAGATATAGGATTAATATCCAAAATATATAAACAACTTGTAAACTCAAAGACAAAATCACAAACAACCTAACTGAAAATGGGCAGAGGATTTCAATAGGCACTTCCCCAGGGAAGACTGTACAAGGACAAGAGACACATGAGAGGATGATTTCATTGCTTATCATTTGGGAAATATAAATTAACACCACAATGAGATTTTACCTTACATTTGCTAGAATGGATATTACCAAATAAAGATAAGAAAAACTAAGTGTTGGAGAGGATGTGGAGAAATAGATACATTTGTACACTGTTGGTGGCAATGTAAGTTGGTATAACCAATATGGAAAGCAGTATTGAGGATCCTCAAAAAATTAACAATAAAGCTTCCATATGATCAAACAATTTCATTTCTGTATTTTTCCAAAAAATATGCAAACATTAACTCATAAATATATATGGACACTTATGTTCATTGCAGTGTTATTTATGATAGCCAAGGTATGGAAACCACGTAAGTACTCATGGATAGATGTTTGGATAAAGAAGATGATTGGATAAAGAAGATATACACACACATTGCATATATATTAGCTATAAAAAAAAGATGGAATTTTGCCATTTGTAGAAACATGGATGGAACTTGAGGTAATTAAGTAAAACAAGTCAGAAAGAAAAAGATACATGTCAAATTCTGGATGATTTTACTAATAGATGGATTATAAATAAACCAAAAAAACCCTAAGCCAGAACAAAGCCAATACAAACTCCTATTATTCTGACAACAGAGCAAGAGTGGTTAACAAAGGAGAAGAGGGTGGGGGTGGTTGGAACAGGGAGAGTGGTTGATTGATTGGTGGTGGATAGCTAGACCTTTGGTTCTGGGCATGGTGTAGTGGATACATTGTCAAGGTATGAAGCTAATACTCCTGAAAACTTCTACAGTGTAAAGCAATGTTGCCTCTAAAACAACAACAAAATCAGAAAAATGTTGATCCACTGCCAGTGTCCTGTACAATTTTCTTTTAATCAAACTATTTTTCAAAGAGTGTTATTATTAAAATATGGTTATGAATTCAACAAGTTTTATATTTCCCTGCTTCATCCAATTGAAATGTTTAATGTATTCTTTTTATAATGTAATGGATCAATATTTTCTAAGTAACTTTTCTAATATATTCATTTAAAATGAAATTGTTTATATAAGAGGAATAAAATGTACTCCTTTACAAATTGATTCTTCACAGTATCTAAGTGCGAAGCCAAACACTGTACAAACAAATTTGAGAGCCAGGAGCTTAAACAACCATTAAAGAATGCTGAGGATCATTTTTCCTTCAAATACTGAGAATTGCAATCTCAATATTTACAAACATGCAAAGAAAGTCTCAGTATTGTGCCAAGGGCAAAGACTTACTTTTAGGAATTAAAACTGAATAAGTTGCACACTGTATGAAAGGTCTCAAACTGTGTTTATTAACAGCATCTACGGATAGAAGTGAGACTATGTATTTGTGTGTTGTAGTTACTCACCGACTGCTACCTTTGTGCCTACTCACATGACTGGTCACTGGTGCTGGTAAGGGTTAACAACTTGGAAGAAACTGGGGTGGTGGGGCACTGAAGCATGAACTCCAGTGAGCATCAAGGATTCAACCTTTCTACTGATACTGATACCTGAGTTTTGTGGTGAAAATCCACAATGATTCCCCTCCCCTATGTCTATACTAATCAACCTCCAGGCTCTGTTTAAGCCCTAGATGTAGTGTTAGGTGAGGCCTATAGTTGACACAGGACCACAAGCCTGGAATTGTACTCTGATTTTTGAATATGGAGACTAACCTGGGGTGCTTGCTTTCTTATCCACGTGCTTAAGCACTGACTAGTGAGAATATTCAGTTGTCCAGGTTTTAACCTTGGTTGGAGGTAAGGCAGGTGTTAAATATCATAGCTTCAGGTTGCATGTATTAATAGTAGCCTCACCTACAAGTAGATATATATATAGCTGATCCAATATGGTTCTCTTGGCTATTCCAACTCTAACTGTTCTAGACTAGAAACCGCAGGTTCTAGCTAGTGTTCATCATTCTGCACCCTTATGAGTCTAGTTCTCTGGAAATGAAACTTCTGATGCATATCAACTCTGTGTACTCCCTTCTCCAGTGCAGTGAGCAGCTGCAAAATCTCTGATGTGGATATGTGTTCCTGAGCTAACAACAGCCCAGAGATTCCATGCAGCAGTGCCCTCTACCCCCACAGGGGTTGCACTATTATCTGCTGCAAACACAATTTAATTAGTTTTTCCTATCTCTTTCTGCTGCACTATATTTTTGTTATTGTTTCTGATTTTTATGAATGTGGTAATTGTCTGCTTATTTTTCAGGTATTCAGGACTTTGCTCTGTTGTAATTTAGTTGTGAATACATGGAGGAGAGGAGAGCCCCAGGTCTTCACTCTGTAGCCATCTTGCCAGTTTCTAAGCTCTTGCCAATTTAAATGGATTATTTACCAAAAAGAAAAAGGACTTAAGTAGCTAGAAAAAAAAATGAAGTAGGTGAAAAAATTTTATATTGACCAATTTGAGAAAAGATGGCATTTTTCACTAAAATAAAAAATACGTAAAAATGATTACTGTCACTTAATGGGTTAAACAATTCTCAAAATTCAATGCAGAAAATAAGAAAAATAAATTGAAATGAAATTAGTAAATTCAATGCATGAAATTATAAAATAAAACTTTGATATTAACCCTAATTACAATATAAATGAAAAACTAAATAACATATCTATTTAGGTAAGATTTGGTAAGGTGGATGGGAAATCAGACAAATCCATACTAAATTTCATGCTTATTATCTGGAATACAGATAAAATGACTTCAAAATATCATTAAACTTTCTCCATTTGCAAGACTGTTTATCACATTTTCTTTTGTTGTTATATATGCTGTGACAAAAATGTTCCCCATAATAAAACCATAATAATTTCATTTCTTTTATCTTTCAGTCTGTTGTCCAATTAAATACACCAAAATTTAACCTTAGAATTTTGTAAATAACTACTACGAGTTATCAAATTACAACCTGTTTTTCTGATTCTTGGCAATTATCTTCTTTGCATGTATCTTCCCCACCTTCCCTATCAATGGTGGGTCCCCCAAACAGCTGCACCTCACATCAGTGCCAGTGTTTGTACTTGCTCTAGTAGAAGTTACTCTTATTTATTTATTTATTTATTTATTTATTTATAAAGATTTGTTTATTTATTTATTTACACAAGCACTGGGTACAGTCAGAAGCGCGGGAGGGTGAGAGAATTCACCAGAGCCAGAGCGGGGAACAGAACAGGCAGACTGACGAAATCCACTGCTGAGGGGAGCAGCGGGCGGCAGGAGAGGTCTGCGGACCATGTGGGACCCTCCTCTGGTGGCCGGGGAGCAGCCGGGGATCGAACCGGCGCTGCAGAGGTTGCGGGCAGCTTCGCAACCCAGCGCTCAACCGCTGCGCCACCGGGGAGGCCCACTCTTATTTATTTTTTAAAACAAACCCTTACATCACTTGCTACAAACTATACAATGATCTTAATCTTCATCAATATCAACTCATTAAACTAACTGATAAGATTTCTTTCTGTTATTTTTAATAGCAATTTTAAAATCTCAGTGCATTAACGCAATTCCAAAAACAGCTGATTTGATTTTCCAGTTTCCTTCCTTCCTCACTACCCATCAGATATGATACAGTGGACTGAGAGTTTCTGCATTTTATCATCCCCTGGTGAGTATCAGGGTGTAGGCGGTGTAGTGAGTCTGTGAACACACAGCATGTTAACTTTGAGGCGTTTGAAAGTGCTGCTCTGCCATTTACAATGACAATGTCCCACTGCTTCTTCCTCATGGATTATCTGATCACGTTGTTCCTGCACACGGTCACAACCCAGGGTGAACAACCACTAGTGATGGGGAAACTCTGTTGTTGTGGCAGAAGAGTTGAAGAATTGCCATGTTCAAAATCCAGAAAGGAGATGTTTCAGAGTAACAGCGCCCAATTTGAAATGGAAGGTAGGCCAGCAAGGAGTCACATTCAAGATAGTCAGCTGGTGTAGACAGGCAATGATGTTGTCAGTCAGCTGGGCAGGCAAGATGAGGAAGTCAAACTGAGAGAAAAGCATGAAAGCAGATTGATAGGTGCTCGTGCCTCCATGAGTTCCAGTTCTAATCCCTCTTCTCAAATCATAGTTAACCTCCCTTGTCCCTGATTTCTTTCTTGCCTCCTCCTCTGAACATTTGCCTGCTACTTGTCCTATTTCCTTAGCAATTCTGTTTTGTGATAGTTCAAATTAAATAAGTTAATTTATTAAGCAACATCTGTGGTTGTTAATAGCTCAAAATCTTTCCCCTTCTGGAATGTGTATGTAATACACACACACATACACAAACACACATACACGCATATGCCACATTTAAAGAATTGCAGTCTCTTTGTGTTGGGCAGGGTGCCCAGGCAGGAAGTAAAATATTTTAAGAGGAAGGGTTTGCTTTTATTCAGAGAAAGCTCACACTGTGTTGATTGGTATTGAGAGGTACTTGTCTTATGCTAGCGGTTGAGCAGTGACTGGGAAGAAGTGGCAGTGATAAAGGAGGGAAAGGAATGCCACTGGGAAATATAGTAGATGTGGATCAAACTTTTCTGGCCAAGCAGAGTTTCTGCAGGTTTATTGATTTTCTTTTTGAAATACAATTTGAAAGGTTTCTCTCAAGTTTTTGAGAGTGGGAACATTTTTAAGCAAGGCTGTGACAAAGACATGTTTATGGTTGACGTTGTGTCATTTCTCAGTTTATGCTATCTGTTTGGGGAATATGTTTATATCCTTCTTAGTGCTGGCATTTACCAAGCAAAGATGCCACTGGAAAGGGTGATTTATTTTTTGCACTGTTATGATTTGAATGACTTTCAGGTTACCAGAAGCTTTTGAAATTAGAACTCATGATTTTAAGATTAATAACAGTAATTACAGAGCTTGGTTACAGCAGAAAAATCTGTAGCTTTTTTTGTGAGATTGAATATAAAAATTTCCTGGTCCAAGGGAATAATAAAAGCTTATTCTTTCAGCAAGGACAGCCAGTAACAGTAAGACACTGTCTTCCTGAAAAATACATGGTGATGGTATTGGTTAAAGATTTTTCTGAAACTATGATGATTCTCTATAACTTGGCCCTGAAGACCAATTCAGGTCATAATCACTTTTGTTTGATTTTTTTTTTTCTGTGAAGCCAACACTTACCTGGGAAATTGGAATTGTTTTGACCCTTTCTCCCCATACTTCAGAGTTTACATTGATTTAAAATGTTCCCTCCAGTAGCTGCAGCTGGTAGACCTGCAATCCGGGTAAGCAGCCTTGGCAGGAACATTCATTTCTCTTAAAGGTGTGTTGTTAGGGTTGGGCAGAGACTGGATTGTTCACCCACAATTTGGGGGAATAATTGTCCCCCACGAATCAAACTATTTTTAATCATGAAAAATGGCAAAGTTAAAAGCAATTGTAAAATGATTTTCTCTTAATTATTTAAGAGGTCCTTTTGGAAGGAGAGAGAGGAATAGATTGAACAAAATGGATTGGAAAAATGCCACATTAGGTGAGCTAGAACACAGTGGATAAAGGGCCAAAGATATAGACAAAGATAGAAAATGATGTAAACTTTTACCTGGAAGAACAAGGGTGTTGAAAGTAAGAAAGAAATAAAAAAGGGATAATAGGAAAAGAGAATGAATTGACTAGAAGGAGAAACAGGGAAGTCTAGTGCATTGACTGACTAGTAGAGAGAGCAATGAAAAGGAATGCAAAGGACAAGATGGGAAAAAAAGTGACCCAGACATGGAATTCTTTCCTCTGCTGCACTCAGAGAAAGGAGTTAGAATTCAGGCTTAACTGGTGGGTTGTATTAATGGTGTTCTTTATTGAGAAAAGACATATTTAAAAATATAGGAAAGGAAAGTCAAATCTGAAGCCATTTCTCAGGATACCCAGTAAAGATAATGCATAGTCTAAAATGGCAGAACTTTGGGAAGGTTACAGACTTGAAAGGATTTAGAAGTCTAGGAGGGTGCCCAGGGGCCAGAGAATACATTACCTCATCACCTACCTAAAGACTCCGCATCCTTCTATCCGAATCTCGTTTGATAACTTCTGCATCTCTCTGCTCCTGCTTTCATCCTTGTCACCAACTACCAACTCTATCTTCAATCTCTTTCTGCTCTCTCTCTCTCTCTCTCTCTGTCTCTCTCTCGATGCATAGTACATTGAATTTTGTTTCTCCATTTCTTGCCTACCCTGTGTCCAGGCACTATGCCATGTGATTTTTCAGTTCTTCTCTCCATAGAGAGGTGTGTCTGAACATTGGAATTGGCTGTGTAACTATGTTGGACCAGTGAACTATTGGTAGATAGAATGCGAACATTGGCTTAAAAAAGGCACAGATGATGGAACTTGTCTCTTTTGCTTTTGCTATTGCCACAAAAAGAAAGTATCTCCCTCGTCCTTTAGGTTCTCAGAGAATGGGGCACTTATGGAGCAGACCTGAACGAAAATGGTGATGTCAAGTCAAGGCACCCCGGACTCAGCCAAACATAGCAGAACTACTCTAGCTAAACCACAGTTGCATGAACAGGAAATAAATATTCAATATTTTAAGGCAGTGACATTTTAGAGTTGATGTTTTATTTTAAATGTTTTATCTGAATTTTGAGATCCTGACTAGAGGCCAGTCAGTTCTTTCTGAGCTGCTTATTATGTCCCAAACTCCAAACTCACTGGGCTCCATATTTCAGGGCTGTCATGCATCTAGCCCGATATCTTTGCAGTTGGACACTACAAAATTAGGGGCAAATCCGTTCTCCAGAGTCTGTGAAAATTACTCAAATTGGCTAGTGCACAGGGAGTTTGAGAAGCCAACATAATCACACTTTATTTGCCTCAAATTGGCCCCAGCTCCAGTTTGCTGTTAGCCTGCACTTGGACATAAACCCCTGTGTGACCCTGCCTGTTGGTTCTCTCACATTTGGAGCAATACGAAATAGAAAGTTCTGTCTTTGATCTGTTGTAGTGCGAGTGTGTAGTACCTACCATCAAAATAGTCCTTAAGTTTTATAAAACTGTTGTTATGCCATCTTATTGAGGTTATAGATATATAATATAGTAACACACATTTAAATGAATGAAGACAAAGAAATTGCTTTGTTAAACTTAACCTTTGGGAAAGGTTCATTTACATCTTATATTTCATAGTTCAGTCACTTTTAGGTCAAGTGCTATTCCTTGCGTTATTTCGCTGTGGACAGAAAAAGGAACCGAGGTGGAAAACTTGGCTTCGAAGCTGGAGGAAAAGAGTAGGATCACTTTTTTCAGTATAATTGCCTTGTCTGACAAAATCACTGTGTTCTTCCACCACCCCTCAAATCTCAAACACCTTTATGTCATATGTGATTTGAATTTTGAGTAATTGATATGAAGTTACAATATACATTAGGAAGTATGGAATACTCATAGAACATTTTTTTCATCATTTAAATGAGTGAATTTAGATGAAATTTTGGGATAGGAAAATTATTTAATTTGCTTCAGCCAATAGCATAAACCAGTCACTTACTTTCCATTCCTCTAATTCCTGTCCTTTCTAAAGTATTAGATAGAGTTTCAAGAGTTGGAAAGTCTGACAGTATTTCAACTATTCTGTTATTAGTCCTGGCACTGTTGACATGTCACTCACTCTGGACTTCTGTTTTTGACTATAAGAACGAATATAAAAAGACATGAAAAGCCAAATAGATAGATAATTGATATTTATAACTATGGATTAATAGACTAATAAGATGTACATATAAGTACAGTCAAGAGTTTCACTAATTTCTAATAGCTATATGAATCATTTACAATTATTATAAGACAGAGCATTTAAAGAGTTTCATAAACTAAAGACTTCTAGAAGAAGAAATTTGCAACTAATTGAAAAATCTGTATAGTGACAGATGCTGTGTAACTCCCTAAAGTGCCTACCATTTATCTGGGAATATCTGACAACCTGGAGGAGTACCGGGAAAGAAAATTTGTTCATTCACATGAGTCTACATTACTGGAATCTAGTCTCTGGGGAAAGTTTGAAATGAAAAGCAAATTTAGGAATAAGTTAAATGGAGTATTTCCATAGAATCTTTGATTTATCACTGTTTGATGGCTCAGCATTCATCATTTGTGTAAGTGAAGGTGTTAGCCTTACATTTTATTAGGTGCTCATGCTTTTTGTGTGTTCTACACTCATGAAAAGAAAGAATAATTATATACTTCAGGGGAATGGTTTGACAGGAGAGTGCATGAGACTTAGATTCAGATATTCAGTGGTTTGGATATTGGTCCTGTTATTTACTATATGTCATACCTTAGAGAACTCACTTAGGTCCTATTAGTCTAATTTTTCTCATCTTTATTTTTTTTTTAAGATTTATTTATTTATGCATACAAGAGCTGGGGTACAGACCAGAGATGCGTTGGGGTGGGGGGATTGAGAGCATTCACCAGAGACAGAGTGAGGAACATAATAGGCAGATTGACCAAAGTACACTGCTGAGGGGAGCAGCGGTCGAGTCAGGATAGGTATGCTCCACCATATGGGTTGCTCCCTGGCTGGCCAGGGATTGAACTTGTGCTGCAGAGGCTGCGGATTGCTTCACAGTGTGGTGCTTAACCCCTTGCGCCACCAGGGAGGCCCAATTTTTCTCATCATTAAATTTGGATAGTAAACCCTATTTCACAGACTTAATGAGAATATAAGGTTCATAATGCATATAAGATGTAGAATGCATCTTCTAGTACCTAGCAGCTACTGAAACTTGTTATATTTCCTAAAAGGGTGACAAATATGGAAAAGAGAATGTAAGGATAGGAAGAAATAAATAGATGACAAAATTTAAAGAGAGGATAAGTTTTATTTCCTTGCAATATTTTATAACAAGAAAGAAAATTTAATGGTTCTGTAAGAATGCAACAAGGATGGAAAACACATCTTTGGTAGGCTGTTAATTCATTAGTTCACATGATTACTCAAATATTTCTGATAGGTACTGTACTTGGCAGTTTGGAACAGTCACTGTCAGTTACAAAGGCATGTTAAACATGTACTGGGGCATTTAAGAACATCCTATTTCAGTAAGAGAGAACACTTTGTTAAAAATAACTATTAGTCAACATATCACAAAGAACCTGTCAAAAGAAATCTAATGTTGTGAAATCCAGGTTCCATGGCCAAATTAGTTTAGAAAAAACGCACTGTGTACATTCTATCCACCTTTGTAAATTCACAAACTGAAACTCATCTGAGTACTCTGAGGATGCTATGTAACTAGTATTCATATAATGTGTAGGAAATACATGTGTTTCCTCCCAACTAACTCCTATGAACAACTTATAAAGATATTGTTTCATGGATCACATTTAAAAAAATTTAATAAGTGAAGGTATAAAGTAATAAGCAACATAGATGAATAGTCATTAAATTGCAGCACTATATTCAAGGTAAAAATGGGGGAAAAACACTTTTCTAAGAGAGAAGAAACTGGAAGGTGCCAGGGTACCATTTACTAAGGTTAACAATTAAACTCCCACTCCTTGTCCATCAGAAAGCTTGAACAGATAAGGGAATCCTTAAGGCTGCCATGGGAATTAGCCACGAAATCCACCACCATAACCAGAAAAACCAGCCCAGCTCCAGGAATGCAGAAGCAGAGGCCAGGACACATTCTGTGTCAAAGGCCAGTGCTGAGACCAGACATCTCAGTAGATAATTGGTGCAAACTGGTGCCTAATGTTATATAGCCTGTGAAAGCTGTTCATGCAACTCTCGCTTAGCTACAGTCATTCTGCTGAGTTTGGCTAAGCTCAGGATACCTTGACTTGACAGCATCAGTTTATTTCAGATCTGCTCTATAAGTGCCTCATTCTCTGAAAACCTGAAGGGCCAGAGAGATACCCTGATATTATACTGCCACAGAAGGTTGTGGTGGGAGCCACATTAGAGTGATGTTGGAAGTGTGGGTAAGGACTGCAGAGGTAGAAATTGACTGGAGAATTCTTCCCCACAATGTTGAGATGAATTTAATGAACTAAAAGAAGCGATGAGGTTTAGATGTTCTGTGTTGTGCAAAATATTGACCTAGTATAGCTGGAGAAGGAATTTGATTTATTTTATGTGATGCTTCAGCAGCAGCAAAGAGACTGACTTTAAAAAATAAATATGAGGACATTTTAAGGCACAGAACCAGGTGTAGACAGAGTAGATTGTCAGTTTCCTGACCCTTGAAGTATTTCAGTGGAGGCTGCATATGGTATGAACATGCATACAGGTTCATGTGCCAAATAAGTGGTGAGATGAATCGACCCCCAAGGATAATCAACTGGAAGTTAGCCTTTAACTCCACTAGTGAAAAGTTTATTCTGTCAACTATGAAGAGCTGTTGTGAAAATTTCAAGTAGGCAGATACCTGATCTGAAATGTTACTGGGAAGATTAATTTTGTAGTTCTGAGAAGGAGGTATTAGAAAGAGACAGTAAAGAGGCAAGGTGCCCACTTACAGAGAATCATGTACAAGCCCCACAATCATCCTCTTTTCCACCAAAAGTGTGATAAGAAATAGAAAACAAATTGGAGCCATCAGAGCCTGGAGAGGAGGCTGTGCCCCTGCAGGGGATGCCCCAGGCAAGCTGGAAATCTGGGAAGAAACAGAAACAAAGCTAGCCTGCCACAGACTACCCATGGTTGAAACTCAATGAATTGCCCCTTGACTAATTTTTTACCAAATTTGTATCAAGCAGGACTGGACTGTCTTGAAGCCTAATTTGCATAGCACACATGAGTGAAAATTAGGCCCCCCCCTTTTTTTTTAGCCATTTCTATCCCGGGGCAACTTGGATTTGGGTGATTTCAGGGTTTCTTTGGTCTTTTTCTCTCAGGCTGCCTTCCTAAAATCCCATGTACAATGCCTTTTTGTTAGCCATAGATGCCATTTAAATCCCTTCTGCATTCTTCCCAAGGAAATAGGATTTTCATTATAGAACTGGGGAGAAGGTTGGATTTAAGTTTATATGCCTGTGCTTCAGTGTAACTCAATCTGGAATTTACCTTGTGGTCTGGTTGTGAAGAGGTATGTATTAATTTAGGTTTTGAAACCAATTTTTTTCCTATTACAAAATATTGACATAATAAAAAGTGTTGATAATGTTTAACAAGTCATGATGCCTGGTATTTATCATTAAACTCAAAATTTTAAGGTAATATCAGTAGTAAAGATTTGAAGTTCACATGAGACTACATTAAGATTTTGATAATACTGTAACAGTGTCATCCCCATAGAAAGGAGAGGTTCCAGGTTCCTTGCCCCACAGAAGGAAGGGTGGAGCTGAGTAGCAAGGGGAAGCTACAAAGCACTTGGGAGAGAAGGCAGAAAGGGGAGAAGACTTGGAGCCAGCAAGTGGAGCAGAGACATGTGAAGGAGCAGCACTTGCTTCTTGGCCTTGGACTTACATCAGGGACTTGGGGGACATGGAATGAGACACTTGAAAGAAACAGAGGTGGGTGAGAGACATATGGGTAGGGTGCCTTAGACTTGTGGCAAAGTTTCTGGTCTCAGTGGCCCCACTTTAGGCCAACACATTTTGGCTGGACATTTACCCATGAGGGGATGGGTGCTTCATTTGGAAACAATATTCTTTCTCTTCTCTCTAATGCACACTAATTCTATTAAAGTTCTTTTCTATTGAAGGTCTTATGCACTAAGAGTATGCTTTGTGTTTATGGCAGAACCCATTCTGAGCAGGCAGATCTGCCTGTTAGTAGTGTTAGAGTAAATACCCCCTTATTTGGCAGTAAGGAAATTGCAGAGTAGACTATGGGCACCATTTTATTGCTTTCATTATTCATTTTATTAATAGTTGCATAAAAGGATAAAGAAGTAATTTTCTGCTGTTTAGTAAAAATAGGACTAAAACGCTTCTCAGGTTTAAGGCCCGACGTTGGGCCTTTTTCCTCTAATGCTTCCCTAGTTTCATATAGACCTGCTTAGCAAGAAGCACTGTGACCTTTCAGCTTTACCAACATATATTTCCAGGCAGAGTGACATTTGTTTACCAACTACAGGGTGCTGGGGCAGTGCACTTAAATATCTTTCTATGGTCATTGGTTTCATAACTTTCTAGCCAAACTCTCCGCCCTCTGCTGCTCAAAGAATAGCTTCTCTGAGGTCTTAGCAAGAGTAGGGGATTCTCATTTCCTTTCAAGCCATATGGAACAGAGGGCCAGTTATACTTACAACCTTATGACTATTAACTTTCAAATATAGAGAATAAAAAGGAACTAATTGTCATAGTCCCTACTGATAACACCCTTTAGCATTGGTTATGTGTCAAGAACTACAGCCAGGTATGGCGCTGTAGATATCAAGAAAGTCAGGTTTCATGTCCCTGGTGGAACAGTCAGACAAGGAAAGCTATCATGCTATTAAAGTTTAGCTGTCATCTAGTGAGTCATTTTCATTTAACAGATCAAAAGACCCAAGAACAAAGAAGGCCACTGACTTATCCAAGCCACATGGGATGTTGGTGGTACTATAGAAATTAAACCCAGTTAAGACATCACCAGAGCTCTTTATTGAATTCTAAATCTCAGGGCAAATATTTACCTCTCTTATCCTTGCCTTTGCTTTTTTTTTTTTTTTTTTTAATTTGACAGCCACTGGGCTTTCTGCCCCACCTTGACTTCATGACCATGTCTTTGATAAATCTCCTTAAGCCTCCTTACCTATTTGTCACTTGACTCCTCTAAATTTTTTTGAGGATCCTTTTGTTGATTGCTATTGTTTCACCAACACCCCAAACTGATTAACTTCACTCTTACCAAATGTCATTATTCCTGAGTCTATTATAGATAATGTTGTTTCATTTTATTGTAAAAGCAAGAACAATTAACATTAAATAATAATTGACTAGTTCACATTTCTCTCCTGTAATTGTGCAGCCATTGACACATTCTAATTCTCTGTAGCTATAAACATTAATTTCTACATCTAGTTCTTCTTCCTTGGGTGTTGTTCCAGCATTAATAAAAAAAATCCCACTGTACATGTTTTCATTTCTCATTGAGCTTCTATCCTGGAATAGATGTAAATTTCTTTTTGTCCTAGGGAATATCTACATGTTTACTAACTAGTGTTACCATGACCATCTGTTCTTCCTTTTAGGTTAGCTGAGTCTTTTGTTCAAAAATCAAGAAGGATATAGTAGAAACTTGTGGCAGAATGTAAAGTTATTCTTTTAGGATATTTCAGAATGGTATCATTTTTCTCTTGACTTTCAGTTCACTGCCATTGTTTCACTTCTCAGAGTGCAAGTGCAAAACAATTTCATCCTTTTGGTTTTCACTCAACACATTCCAGGAACTCTAACATTTATGATGGACACAGAGATAAAAGACACATTTTTTTTCATTTAAATCTTTTTTTTTTTTTAAGATTTAGTTATTTATTTATACAAGCACTGGTTACAGTCAGAAGCGCGGGAGGGTGAGAGAATTCACCAGAGACAGATCGGAGAGCAGAACAGGCAGACTGACGAAGCACACTGCTGAGGGGAGCAACCGGGCGGCAGGAGAAGTCTGCGTGCCTTGTGGGACCCTCGCCCGGTGGCCAGGGATCGAACTGCGCTGCAGAGGCTGAGGACAGCTTCACAGTGCAGCGCTGAACCCCCTGAGCCACCAGGGAAGGCCCTCAACAATAACTCTGCAAGATAATGAATGGTATGATGGAGTTAAGACAAAGGGTTAGAGAGAAACAGGGGAGAGAAGATTTTTGAATGCTTCTTGGAATGGGAGAATGAAAGCCTTTGCAAAACAATAGATACTTAAACTGAGTATTGACTGTTGTTGAAAGAAAAGAAAGAATAACTGACAAGAAGGGAATGTTGTGCCATTTTGCAGTTGCAAAAATTGAAGAGAAAATAAAATGTTGTCATTCTCAAAAGTGCAGGGTGATATTCTAAGAGATAGAGAAAGCACATAACCCACTCAAAGGAAGTTGGATAAAGCTTATATATGGAATATTTAAATAACCAAATTCTGTTTGGGATTTCAGTATACCAATTCCTTTAGCTCCTTTAAGCTTATTGGGGAAAGATGAAATTTTACAACATTTTAAGCATTTTATTTGAAACTAAAATCTCAGAAGAGGTTAGAGATGGAATGGAATTGGATCCCTTTGGCATAAGCCGCAGGGCAATACTGATTCTCTCCTGCCAGCTAAGTATCAGGATGTGCTTCTTTGTTGGTGGTGCTGGCCTGCACCCCGCTAAGTACAATCTGAAGGCTGGCTAGTGCAGGTGGCTGAAAGCTGCTAGTGGCAACAGTGGAGATTTCCCTGCCTTGCTACTCTAGCACCTGCAAGCAGCTGACAGTGCACCACTCTAAAGGAAGCAGAAGCAGAGGGAGTTCCCACCCACTGCAGCATGTGGGCAGCCCTGCCCCCTCCCTTCTACCCTCACTTCTCACCACCACCCCCCACCCTGCAAGCCAGGTTTGAGTGCTGAGCACTCAAGGCTCCATGGCAGCAGCAGGAGTTTCCTGTGGGCAGCACCAAGCTGCTCTGCAGGACTGCTACAAAGGAGGCCCACCTCAGTGGCTATGTTGATGGTTGGTCCTGGCACTAGCAGAGTTTGAGCATCGGGTTCTCCAGCTACTCCCTGGAGCTCCAGCATCTGGCCCCAGGAGCAAGCTGATTACAGGCAGTGCAACGAGCCTTGGGTGGCAGCAGGTGGTAGGCAATTTACCTCCAGCCATCAGTGACCCTACTGGGGCTAAGCATGCTAGCAGAGGTCAAAAGTATGTGCCCTGCCATGCCATCTCAGGCATGCAAGCTCTGGAACCCCTGGTTCAGGTCTGCAGGGAGGAATATTTGGCTTCACTGAAACAGCTCCAGAGCTGCAACTCCCTGGAGCCACAGCCAGTAGAGAGGCCTATGGAGTCCTAGGTCAACATGGCAGACTCCCAGCAAAGACCACCTTGCAGTAGCTGTGAAACCACCACTGATATGCCTGCCCCCTTTTACGTTTTTATACCTGGCCCAGTTGAAGGGGCACTAGGTGTAGAGATTAGTTCTGGAGACTGGTGAGGCAGAATTGGTGGACCTGGTCCTGGGAACTCCAAAAATCCTATCTGTGAGGAGAGGGTAATGCTACTTCTCAGGGCAGAAGTCCCTGGTGGCTCTCACCAAATTCTGTAGAGGTTCCAGAACCATCTGTGATTTCCTCAACTTCAGTGCCTATATTTATACCAATTATAAGGCATCTCATCAGAACCAACTTCAGTGCCTATATTTATACTAATTATAAGGCATCTCATCAGAACCACCTGTTAATTTTGAATTAGGCAGGGCCTCTCCACACAGCCAAGTTTTTAATTGTCCTGCCTCTTGCATGTCTGCTCATCAGTATTGTCATAAACAAGTGGTGGTTTTTAATTGATGACTTAAGCCACCTTGTTGCAATTGCCCCACCTTTCCATCAGTCAACGTTATTACAATGTCAACATATATAACATTCCAGTAGAGGATTATTATAAGATCACAATATATTGAGGCAATATTAATGGGCATCTCTTGGAATTGCCAAAATATTTATCTTACATGGAGCAGGGGCTAAATTAATAGTTGGGACACAGATATTTGGGCTCTACTGCACTCCTCTTATGAAAGAGAAGAAACTATAGAGAAAGGAGTTTATTTTTGGTATTATTGATGGCTGCCCCCCTCCTAACTTCCCTTGCACTGATGGGTCACTAAAACTGACTTTTAAATTTCCATCAGCTGCCCAACTATTTGAGATGTGAGAAGAGCATTTTTTATAGCAACCAAATGGAAAAGGTGGGCATCAGAATGCTAGGAGAATCAAAACTTCGTTATTTGTCCAGACAAGGTAGCCCAACTACAGATGATTTGAAAGAGCAAGAGAAAATGAAAGCACAAGTGGAAAAAGAAGCAGCACATGAAGGGGGCGGGGTGGAGGGGAAGAAATAAAAGGATCTGCATTGCAAAGA
Source organism: Talpa europaea (assembly GCF_964194135.1). Taxonomy (NCBI): domain Eukaryota; kingdom Metazoa; phylum Chordata; class Mammalia; order Eulipotyphla; family Talpidae; genus Talpa; species Talpa europaea. The sequence goes on from NC_140072.1 coordinate 47,040,562, forward strand.
AACAGAATATACATTCTAAAAATGTAGAAACTATGATGCATCTATTTTTTAAATCTCTATGAACCATTTTCTATGTATATTCAATATTAATTTTTTTATGGAAACAAAGATTACATGGTAGTCAATACTCTTTGGTTTCAATCTATTGTAATCCATCACACTGTAGTTTAAATCAAATAGAAAAGGTATCGGCTAGCCCTAATTTTAAGTCCAGAGAAGTCTAATTGTAACCATAGCTGAGTTCAGATGCTCAAGTCATGTGCTAAGGATACAGGGCATTTCCATCTCTCTTTGCTTTGCCTTGCTGTCTTCATTCCTATGCAGATTAACCTCAAAGGATGCTCCTCAGGAACCACAGTTAAAAGCTATTTCCTTTGTGGTGACAGTAAAAGCAGTCCTGACTAGAATTCGATATTTGCATTAGGGTCATAGACCCATTATGTGCACAGGAAGGACAGCCAAGCCTCCACCATACACAGCTCTGGAAATGGGGATAGGATCTGCCTCATTCATGACCCTGGAAATGAGTGAAGCAGTGGTTATTCATTCTGAAATAGAAGCTCAAAACACTGTTCTCAGAAGAATGTCAAAAGCACACCAGGCAGAAGAAAATAACAGTTCCCTCTATTTTCTAGGCCTTCGAAAAGAAAAGATTTAATGACCTTGTTTCTGTAAGATAATGAGCACTTCTTTTGAAAAGTGGCTATAGATCTGAGGCATCCAGGGGTGAGGTGGGGAAGGAGAGTAGCAGGGAAAGAGCCGGTGAGGAGGGAGCACAATGGACCATGGTGGAGGACTTTGGGAGCTTTGGTGCTGGGAAAACTATGGTGACCACATGGGAAGAAATCCTATGTTGGGGAGAAATCCTATGTTGTGAAAAAACAAAGATGTAAAAGATATGCCAGTAATAATGAAATTTACAAAAAAAAGAAAATTACCATATATAATGTGATATAATGACACAATTACTTCACATAAAACTAAATGTGTACTCACCTTCTCAACGAGGCAATATTAGTTTCTGCGACTATCTTTGGGTGATCGGCTGTTTATTTTCCTATGCCTAGATGAGAAACCTATTGTAACTAAAAAGAAAAAGTTAAATCATTTAGAAAAGAAGTGAGTAGTTTAACAGTTTAACAATCTATAATATATAACATATCCTTAGAGAGCTAGACTTCCTGTACTCATGAAGGGATATCCAATGTCTATTGTTCTTTTTGGTCACATGTGAGATGGCCAATAGAAAGAATTATTTTAGAGACTGCAATATTTGCTGGTCCACTACTTGTTGGTGTCAGTTTGGAACGGAGGGAACTTAGAAATAATACTCTATCTGGGCCAAGTTTGGATTTCTCTCAGTTATCTGAATTTGAATTGCTACAAATTTCGCAGTGATCTGCCTTCCATTATTATGGAAATCTTTCATTCCCAATGCCATCAACGAGTCCATTTCTGTAACTGTATCTGACCTCAGCGCTGGTTCACAGAGTACAATTGCTAAGTTTCTTAGTGATGCTTGTGCTACATTGCTTTAGCAGTGCATTCTTTTTTTTTTTTTTTTAATAGAGGCATGCTTTATTTATTTGTTTGCTGGTTTGTTTTTTTGTTTATACATGCACTGGGTACAGTCAGAAGCGCGGGAGGGTGAGAGAATTCACCAGAACCAGAGCAGGGAGCAGAGCAGGCAGAAGGACCGAAGTACACTGCTGAGGGGAGCAGCGGGCGGCAGGAGAGGTCTGCGCGCCATGTGGGACCCTCCTCCGGTGGCCGGGGAGCAGCCGGGGATCGAACCGGCGCCGCAGAGGCCGCGGGCAGCTTCGCAACCCAGCGCTCAACCGCTGCGCCACCGGGTAGGCCCTAGCAGTGCATTCTTGCTGCCTTTGTAAATGAAGTATCTTCTGTGTCATCTGGTGCTGGTGGAGTTTATGGTTACATGTAGTGTTCTCACTCTAGCATGCATGCCACTATTTGAGTCTCTCAATCTCCTCCATCTTCTAATTCAGCAGTCCCCCAAATCCCATGTCCTTAAGTGAGTTTTCAAAGATAGTACTCACATCTCTTTAGCCAGGGTTCTTATCTGGATGATAAATTTTTATCAAGAATATTACCATATCAACTATCTTTTGCTTAATCAACTTTAGTTCCACCCCTTCTAATCCATCACTCTCTGGACTCAATCCCCTATATTCTACAGTAGCTCTACTAGTACTTATTAATTAGTTCCTGCAGTTCATTTGGGATATAGTCTAGTCTTCCCTTAGTAAGTTCAGAACTTTCCTCTCTGGATCTTGTTGTTATCTAGTGTAGTTACTAGTTTGGAGGCCAGGAGGAGGGTTATGATTATATCTTAAGGGGTTCATATGCTTTTTGACTTTAAGCAAGAATGTGAATCTTGTTTCCTGGAAAAGTACAAATGATACAATGCAAATGAGTCCCAAAGTTTTCAGGTAAATCATGTAATTTTTGAATGCATCAACCCAGATGTTTCCATCTATTTCTAATCTCAGGGTTCCACTTCTAATCACCTATGATTCTTATTTTGGCACATCAGACTTTCCAGGGGGATATTTCAATCTTTTTCTAGTGTCTTGTTCTTAAAATTCAGTTCAAGATCTCAATTTTGCCGGGGTTCATGATTTCAGAATATGAGTCTCTTTTTGTGCTCTCTAGAAATCCCTTTAACTTTCATACCTAGCCTTAAGTCTGTGATTAATCACCCTCAGCCTTTCCTTGCCTTTTTCTAGTGCATGCTTTGAACTACTCAATCACCTTTGAAAATACACCAGTCCTCACTAACCAGAGCTACATGTAGTGGTCTGAACTTTAGTGATTCTCCTTGTCAGTTGGACAGTGGGTGGGTGAGCTATCTCTCAAATTTTATCTTAGGGCTGTTTCCTTAGACCATTTCTAATGCCAGTTCTAATACCAATTACTAGGACACAAATTTCCTTCTAATTAGTATAGTCCTTAGCAACGACAACAATAAAAACAAAGTGCACAGGTGAATTCATTCATTCAACAAATGTTATCCAGCTTCTGCATAGATTTATAAATCTTGCGTTCTAGCTATTGTGGGTCCATAATTTAGTGTGAGAAAGATCATGTATAATAATGACAGTACTATGTGGCATGGAAGGGCCAAGTAATTTTACCTGAAGGAAGTAGGTTTGAGTTATTACAAAAGAATGTGTGAACAGATATTGTTGAGCTGAATAGTAAAAAGCAAATATGTCCTGGGTATACCTGATAATATAATATATTGCAGAGCCAGAAAACATGCATAAAATATGGTTAAATACAGCAGGCTGGTTTTAATTAACCATACATAATGTAATGCTGATACATGAACACTTAGACCATATAAAGAAAAAGGAATATATTAGTTAGCATTCATTCTTTTTAAGGTTTTATTTTTTAATTTGTTTTTATTGTGGTAACATTGATTTATATTGTTGGTTCTGTATTATTGGTATAGGATCTGCCCTTCAGGTGTTAGGATACTGCACCTACCTCTAAAGCACCAATAATTCATCACCATTTGTTCAAGATTCCCATAACACAAAATTAACCAATTTAATATGAACAAATTGGGTCTCCCTGGTGACCTAAGGGTTAAGTCTCAGTGCTGTCACCTTTCAGGTATGAGTTTGATCCCCCACCAGGGAGCTAACTAACATGACACAGCAGACCTCTCCTTTCTCTCCTGCTATTCACCTCAGTGTTTCAGTAGACACACCTGTTCTGCTCCCCACCTGGTCTCTGGTGAATCCTCTTACCATACCCTGCACCTCTGGCCTACAACCCGGTTCTTGTATGCAAATATAACATCTTAAAAATATATTAAAAATAAAATGAACAAATTTATGTTATTTAGTATATTCAAGTGTTATGGAATCACCACCTCTATCTAGTGTCATCTTTCCAAAATAAAACTTTACATGCTTTAAACAGCTACTCCCATTCCTTGCTCTCCTAACCCCCTGGCAAACACCCATCTGTTTTTGGTTTCTATAGATTCAACTATTTTGAACATTTCACATAAATGGAATCTTATAATATGTGACCTTTTGTGTCTGGATCCTTTCACTTAGAATAATGTTTTTGAGGTTAATCTACAGTGTAGTATATGTTTTTATTTTATTCCTTTTTATGGTTGAGTAATATTGTAAATACATATGCATTCATATATATATTGCATTTTGTTTATTTATTTAACCATTGATGGATATGAATGTGTTCATTGTGAACAAGTATTGGTTGGAAATAGAATTGCTGGGTCATATGGTAATCCTGTGTTTTATTCTCTGAGGAACTGCTGAGCAGTTTTTGATATTGTTTAAACACTTAACACCCCTAGTTGGGGTTCATTTAGACCAAATGCAACAGAAAACATCTTAAAAGATGTTTTTAGTAGTAGATAAACTTATTGTTCTCTCCTAAAAAGGTACAGTGGCAAGTCCAGGACTTAGATGACATCTTGCTAGTTTAGCAACCCGGGTTCATTCTATTTCAGAGGTCAACAGACTATTTTCTGCAGTTACCTATGTCAAAAGGTAAAATTTTATCGGCGCACAGCCATTCCCATTCATTTATATACTCTCTATGGGGAAGTAGGCATTGCATGGCAGAGCTGTAGAGACACAAACACACTATGGCCTGGAAAGCCAAAATTTTCTGGACTTTAAAAAAATTCTGAACACTGTTTTATTGGCCTATAATCTTTAGCTTGGGCTTCCTACTCATAATACTAGATGACCATTTGTGATCTCATCATCATGTCCTGGATTCAGCTATCAGGAAGGAAGAAAGAACAGAGAAAAAGCATTTTGCTCTTTAAAAAATTCTTCCCTGGGGGACAACTCACTTTTATTCTATTATAAATTAGTCCCAATTCCACAGCTAACTAAAAGAAGGCTGGGAATTCTGTTTTTACTTCGGGTGACTAAAACTTGAGTTCACTTGTGATAACAAAAATGGAGAAGTGTTCTGACTAAACAAACAGAGCACAGAGTCAGCATCCACAGAATGAAATAGCACATGCAATAGTTATATCTCTAGAACCCCTGAAAATAACAATCTGGATAGGTAGGTAAGGTGGGAGAGAGGCCTTCAAGACAAGTAAAGAAGTTAAGAACAAATTAGGGTCCTTGTTACCCATCCCAATCAACTCTCAACAATTAGAGATAGGTAGATCAGTAACAAATCTCTCTCTCTGTTGATAAATGGAGTGATTTCTGAGTTCACTAGGCCTCATTTTCTGGTTAATTTAAAAGTCTGATTAAAGTTTTACCTCTCATAATTGAGATCAATGTAGCATAATCTCTAGTTCTAATTGGATTTTCAATGTTTTGCATTTGGAAAGGGATTGAAATTCAGAGAAGTTGACAATGGCACACATTGTAGGATTGGGATAACCAGTAAATGTTAATGTTCTAAAAGAAAAAAAAAAACCTTTAAATATTGCTTCTATACCAGTTTAGGGAAAAATAAGAATCATAAAATAAGAGATGGGGGCCTCCCTTGTGGCGTAGGTAGTTGAGCGCAGGGCTGTGAAGCTGTCTGTCCGCAGCCTCTGCAGTGCTGGCTGGATCCCCGCCAGCCTCGGGGCAACCTCGGGGTGAGCAGACCTCTCCTGTCTCGCTCGCTGCTCCCCTCAGCAGTGTATTTCATCAGTCTGCCTGTTCTGTCCCCACTCTGTCTCTGGTGAATCCTCTCACCCTCCCAGGCCTCTGGCCTGTACCCCTGTTCTCGTATAAATAATAAAAATAAAAGGCCTCTAAGAGTAAGTGGCAACTAAAAACATTAAAAAAAAATAAGATGGGAATGAGAAATATTAGCATAATGCAACATTAACTCAAACATATATTGGCTGAGTAATATTCCACTGTGTATATGTACCACATCATCTTGATCCAGTCATCTGTTTTGGGGCATTTGGTTTGTTTTCAGGTTTAACCTATTGTAAATAGTGCTGCAATAAACATAGGGGTGCAGGTGTTCTTTTGAATCAATGTTTTTGTGTCCTTTGGGTAGATCCCTAGGAATGGAATTGCCGGGTTGTATGGTAGCTCCATTTTTATTTTATTTTTTTTATTTTTAAAGATTTATTTATTTATTTATACAAGCACTGGGTACAGTCAGAAGTGAGGGAGGATGAGAGAATTCACCAGAGACAGAGCAGGGAGAAGAACAGGCAGACTGACTAAGTACACTGCTGAGGGGAGCAGCGGGAAGCAGGAGAGGTCTCTGTGCCATGTGGGACACTCGCCGGTGGCTGGGGATAAAACCAGCACTGCAGAGTCTGTGGGCAGCTTTGCAACCCAGCATTCAACCACTGCGCCACCAGGGGAGGCCTGGTAGCTCCATTTTTAGTAGACTGAGGAACCTCCAGACAGCTTTCCATAGTGGTTGGACCAGTTTGCACTCCCACCAGCAATGTAGGAAACCTTTTTCACCGCATCCTCGCCAACATTTGTTGTTGCTTATAATGAGAAATATTAGCATAATGCAACATTAACTCAAACATATATTTCAATGCGGACACAGATTCAGGTGTGCCAGAGTAGAAAGCATTTTATTGTGTGAGAGAAATAGATTAAATAGAACATTCAAAATATTTCTTATAAAATTATTTTTTAATTACATTAAAATTATTTCAATTACATTAAAAATAAAATATCAGTAAGAGGTTGTTATTTTGTGATTTTCTAAAGTCCAGAGATTAATTAAAATGGTACCTAATATGTAGATGGTCTACAGCTATGTTAGAAAGATGAGGCAAACATGTTGCATCCCAAGAAAATGTGGTTCTTAAAGGCTTGTTGATTTAGTCATACTAGTGTGATTCTATTTCTCAACTACTCATTTTTGAGCAAAACAAATGAGGGCTTTTATAAGAATTGCAAATTTTCATTTTTTCTTTGCTTTTTAGTTTTTAATTTGCATGGTAAGAATATCTGTCTTCTTAATGTATAGTTCTATAAATGTTGGCAAATACCTAGAATTGTGCAACCATATGATATAATAAAGACACAGAACAGCTTCATCACCCTCCAAAAATTATCTTGTGATGCCCCTTTGTGGTCAATCTTCCTGTAGTTACATAGATTTAGGATTTGAATTATTTATTTATTATTTTTTATAGCGTTAACCATTGGCATATGACATTACACATGTTTTAAAGGTACAGGTTCACACCTCTTCAAATGCACGTTATCAAACCATACCTACCATAAAATCACCAATAACCCTCCCCCATAATCCATTGTGTCCTCTTTCCCCTTCGCTCCCCATCCTTATCCTCCCCTTTGGTAGCCTCAATTCTCAATCAAATTTCCAGGGTTTGTTTTGGTCTGTTCCTTTGTTTTATTTCTTGATATTCTACAAGACTGAAGTCATCCAGTATTTGTTTTTCTACCTTTTACTTATTTCACTTAGCTTAATCCCCTCCTGTTCCACCCATGTTGCAGCAAATGACGAGTTAATCTTTTTAATAGCTGATTAATATTACATTGTGTGTATGTATATATGTATTAATCTATTTCTTAATCCACTCATCTGCCCTTGAACACTTAGGTTGTTTCCTTAACTTGGTTCTCGTGAATAGTGTTGCAATGAACATAGGAGTGCAAATAATCTTTTATTTATTTTTTTTACATGTACAATGTATTATTATTTTTAGTCATTTAATCTTTCAAATAATGCCACAAGGTAACAATCATATACATCTCCATTGCACTATCCATTTGAGAAGACCAGTATAGAACTGGAAAAGTGCTGACAACCTTATTGTAAAGATAAAATATATTAAGCATACTTCCCTATGTGAACATGTTAATAAGGGTACTCCAGAGACACACAGACAAAAGAGATTATATTGCTACAGAAAAATAGAGATAAAAGAGAATTTTCAGACAGAAATCTACAAAGCAGATCAGCACTGCACATATTCTTTTAAGTTAATGTGTTTGCATTCCTTGGTAGATACCTAGGAGTGGAATTGCTGGATCATACGGTAGATCGATTTTTAGTATTTTGAGAAATCTCCATGCTGTTTTCCCTAGGACTGGACACGGTACATTATACCACCAATAGTATCTGAGGGGACTTTTTTCTCGACAGGCTCATTAACACTTGTTTCTTGTCTTTTTATTATAAACTATTTTCACAGATGTGAGATGGTTTCTTTTCATGATTTTGATTTGCATTCCCCTGAAGAGAAGTGATAAACATTTTTCCATTTTCATGTGCCTGTTGGTGATTGATATATGTCTTCCTTGAGGAAGTGTCTGTTTAATTCTTCTGCCCATTTAATGTTCAGTTACTTGTTTTCTTTTTATTTAGTTTTATGAGTTGTTTGTACATCTTGGATATTAGCCTCCTGTTCCATGTATGTGCACATATTTTCTCCCATTCTTTGGGGTGTCTTTTTGTGTTGTGATACAGTTCATTTCATGAACCCTTGCCTTTTTTGTTGAGTCCCCAAAGACAGTAGTAAAGCCAGTGTTATATTTTGCCAATACTTGTTTCTATGAATTTTATGGTTTTGGGTCTTAAATCCAAGTCTTTAATACATTCTGAGAGTTAATTTTTGTATATAGGTGTGAAATAGTGGTCTCATTTAACTCTTTTGCATATGACTGTCCAGTTTGTTCAACACTGTTTGTTGAAGACAGTTTCCTTTCTTCGTTGTATACTTTTGACACCTTTGTCATAAATTAACTGTGGGTTTATGAAAATGTGGGTTTATTTTTGGGTGTTCACTTCTATTCCATAAGTCTGAGTGTTTATTTTTATTCCTATGTTATACTGTTTTTAATTACTATAGCCTTGTGATAAAGCTTAAAGTCTGGGAGTGTCATTCCTCTTTTTTTTTTTTTTTCCCTTTTACTTTGGCTGTTCAGGGTCTTTTGTAGTTCCATATAAATTTCAGTAATGTTTATTCTGTCTCTTTAAAGAGTGCCACTGAAACTTTGATAGGGATTGCATTAGATTAGAATTTTTTTTTAGATAAGATGGTCATTTTAACAAAATTAATTCTTCAAATCTAGGGAATATATTTGTGTTTCTATCCTTTAATAATGTTTTAGAGCTTTCAATGCATAGGTGTTTCACCTGTTTTGTTTTTCAATAGGGATTTGAAGCCTAATCATAATTTGACATGTTTCATGAATGAGTCAGATTTATCATTCTAAATAAAATGATAATTAAAATAGCTGCACTTTTACAAGACTATATTCTCATTACTTCCAAATGAATACTGTGCTATGCCTATCACTCACTTCCAGGTTTTCAATGAAAAAAATATTTGTACAAGTAAAGAAAAGGCTGGAGAGTTTCTAAATGATACTGTGAGTAAGAGCTAACAGGTATGTTGAGTGCATTGAGTGAAATGCATTACCTGTTAAATGATCTTCATTGTTCTTCTCTTAATCATTAATACAAGGAATCCAACATGTAGATCCATAAGTTTCAAAATGTTTTTTATTTAAAGTAGAGCTCTTGTTTAATAAAAGCGGTTCAAACAGTGGGACTTTATGCTTTGTGTATTTTCCTGAAGTGCCTGGAAAGAAACAGAGAAACATATTTAACAGATAATCTCTTTTAACATTGTAGCACACACTTAGAAAAGAGCAGTGAATAGGTCAGTTTACATGAAGTGATGAAGGAGGTACCTGTTCATCAATAAGGTATTCTTGGGTGTAGCACTAGATCCTGTAGTAATTGACTAGATATCTACCAAGTCATATTACCTTCTTATATTCAGTCTCCTCCCCAGTGAAATACTTCAGTTAGTTTTGGATTATATCTAGGGTCTTTCTATCAAATTTCTTCTTTAAATAGTTTTTTTTATAGTGCTCAAATGCATACCACACATTTCAGCAACAAATGTGAACAAGGTAAGTTGGGTGTAGGTGTGGGTTGGGGGAGATTCCTACAAGCAAGATACTTGTACCTTGAAATCTAAACCGTGGTTGTGTCAAATGTTAATAGGTATTCTAAAACTAAAGTAATTAAATAAATGTCATATGGTGTGAGAAAAAGATGCATTAAATTGTATAAAATGTTCTAAAATTGACTGTATTATATTTAAAAAATGAGTATCCACTTAATATAAAATAGCTTGAGTAATTCTATAAGAGATTCTAAATCATTTTCCTGTTTATTTTTAAGCCAAATTTAGATATTTACCTCACATAGTACATTAATATATTGCAAATGCCTTATGTAGTTAAATGTCAAAATTAAAAAAAAAAGGATATTACAAATATGTGAACTTAACTATAGGAGGATTTTATAAGCATACAGGTTAGTCACCGATTCATTTCCCCTTAGGCATTGTGTGCCACATTTTCTTTCAGCACTTCTGATTTAGGATGGAAAAATGGACATATCTTTACCTTTTTGTCCACTGGTTAAAATTCCACTGTAAGGAAAAAGGAGTTAAAATAATTCATCCATAAATGTGCTAAGAGTAGGAGGAGAGGATATCAGTGGATTACAGATTTGACAAATTTCTGGCAAGTAGACAGTGGTTAATTCATGATAGACAAATTGGGGTACCCACCAGAGCCCAGTCCATGTTCTAAAGGCTGCTGCATATGCAGGAATGGCAGAGCCATGGGAGACTCCAAACCAGACCCATGCATTGAGAGTAGGTAGTAGCTGAGTCCTGAGTTTTAATTTTTAATTTTACACAAAATTTAGTTAGGTGAACATCAGGATTTTTAAATTCAAAATAGTTGAAATTCTTCTTTTTTGAAGGTCAATCCATTTTTTATTTCCAGAAACTTCTCAAGTATATTGTCCACTTATTGTTTGGAAAAAAACACGTTATTCGTTCTGTAATTTTTCTTACATTCTGTTTGCTGGTTGTATCTTCAAAGTATCATTTAAATGTTCCTTATTCTTTAAGTAGTGAGTAAAGTGATCTTAGATTTAGATGCTTGATTTTGTTCCCATTACTTTTCTAAAAAAACAAATTGGTAGTCTTGTTACATTGTGGTGATAGAATGAGGTCTATAAAATCTCTGCATTTCAGTTCACAAGTATCAGAGCACAGAGCTAGTTATACCTTTAAAAAATCATAGAGAAGATCTCAAAGAGATTTTTTTGATGTGGGTTATATCTGTCAATACTTACTGAATTAGAGATTAAAATGGAGAAAAGTAACAATAATAAACCTATTGCATGTCAATAGAACATTTTTGTAAAAGAAACACCTTTTATTTTCTAAGATAAAAAAATAAGAGCATTGTCCCAAACTTTTGCAAATGCTTTCTTTGAAAACTTTTTGGATATGTCCAATGAAGTTTTCCAAGAAAGACAGTCTTAATTGTCACTATAAATGATGTAATACACTTAAACTCAGTAATGAATAAAAAAAGGAAGATGAATTTTTAAAAATCCAGGAAAAACATGGGAATAGTAATAAAATTGAAAGTTGACCTGAATAATATAAAAATCAGAAGAATTACAAATATATATATATATAAATTTTTTTTTTTTTAGAAATAATAAGATGGACAAATTCTAGCAAACATATTAAAGAAAGAAGGAAGGCATCAATAGAGATGGAAATAAAGGCTGCTTTTTTCAGGATAAAAGAAGTATAGAGTAGTAATAAAAAAATTGTCTTTGGGAAAAATGTTCTCAAAATGAAGAATTATAATTACAAGCTAAGAGTATCCAGAAAGTGGTCATCCTAGTGAGTAAAAAAACCCCTATTTGCATTAAACCCATCGTTGTAATTGTTTAGACTATCAGTAAATGTTTTCAGAGAGGAACAAAATACATGTCACATCTCATGAGCATTTCAAAAATATTACCTCTCACACCTTAGCTAATTTAGGATGATTTCTAGTAAATCAGGGCCAAATTAAAAAAGAGGAAGACTTGGAAATTCAAAGAGGATAGAGTGGGTGATTTTCAGGGTGATCATAAAAGTGTGTCTTGAGACAACAGAGAGGCAGCAGAGCTACAGAGCCATACCCTCGTCAGCTCCAGAGGATGGAGAATGATCAGGAGGCGTCTCAAGATGACAATTTCACATTAATGAATTATATTATTAGAATGGACAGAAACAGGAAAAACTGAAATCAACAGGTATAATATAAATTAAGAAAAAATAACATAAAAAACATAAAATAAGTCAAGAATCTACATTTAACACCCAAAATATACCCGATTCAAATATTTTTTTTAATTTTTATTTTTTAATCTATTTTTTACATCAGTTTTTATTTTTGCACAATGTATGCATTTTCATCTTGGTTATAGTCCCCATACAATTCCCACCCCATTTGTTTTGATCCTACTCCCTTCTTCCTGCCCCACCCCTCCCCACCCAGTGGTCTGTCTCAGGAAAAAGACTAATTGTAATGAAGTAAAAATCAAAATCAAAAAGCAACTATAAACCAATTCAAATATTTTCAGGCCTTCTAAAGCATCAATTTCTTTCAAACACAAATGCTTTGAGATATGTTTTGAAATCTTTGTGTAATGTTGACCTGTTTTAATAAATGCACAAGGATAGCCTAAGAAAAGTATTAGCAAATAAAATGTGCAACTGAAGGTAGCATATTCCTAAATAAATTATTTACAAATTCAATTTTCACTTTATTAAAAATATGTGGAATAGATTCTGTTCATCTCAGAATCTACCAATGCAATTCATTATATCAACACAGTACAGAAAAAAGCAAAGCCTAATAAATCTTGCAATATAATTAAACTATGTTAACAACATAATGGGTAAAAACTCAATTTGATGGAGGAGAAACAGTATTCTGTAAAATTCAAAATTCATTATCAGCAACATAATTTATTACATTAACATAGTAATGGATAAAAAAATTGATGGAAGAAGTAATACTATTCAGTAAGATTCAAACTTATTCATAATTAAAAAGAAAAATTATCTTAAACTAAGTATAAAAGGAAACTTCCTTTATCTGACAAAGTTAGATAACTACCTCTGTCTACCACCCTTTTCTAAAAAAGTCATACCTAATGATAAGACTTTGGATGTATAACTTTTAATACAAGAAAAAAGACAGCAATAACTTCACAACTATTATGCAACCTGAATTCTTTCACTAAAATAAAATGAAATTAAAAGAAGTATGAGAATTACAAAAGTATAAAATATTATAACTTACAAATTAAATATAGGATATTTTGTATAGAAAGCATGCACTAATATATAATTGAAAGGAGAGGCAGGAAACATAGTTTTGAAAATTTCAAGAAATAAAACAGCAATTTAAAATATGCTATGTTAAAAAAAAAAAAATAAAAAAATAAAATATGCTATGTTAGGGCCTCCCCGGTAGTGCAGCGGTTGAGCGCTGGGTTGCGAAGCTGCCTGCAGCCTCTGCAGAGCCAGTTCGATCCCCGGCTGCTCCCCGGCCACCAGAGGAGGGTCCCACATGGCGCGCAGACCTCTCCTGCCGCCCGCTGCTCCCCTCAGCAGTGTACTTCGGTCCTTCTGCCTGCTCTGCTCCCTGCTCTGGCTCTGGTGAATTCTCTCACCCTCCTGCGCTTCTGAATGTACCCAGTGCATGTATAAACAAAACAAACAAATAAATAAATAAATGAAAAACATGCCTCTATAAAAAAAATTAAAAAAAAAATATGCTATGTTACATCATAAATATAATTTATAAGGTGTTGTTTAGAATAGGTTATAAAGTATATATGCACTAACTTTATGCATAAATTTTCAAAATGCTTCTCATGGGCATGAAAGAAATGCTAAACAGGGACTTCCCTGGTGCCACAGCAGTTGAGCGCTGGGCTGCGAGTATGCCTGCAGCCTCTGCAGCGCAGGTTCGATCCCCAGCCACCGGTGAGGGTCCCACCAAAAAAAAAGAAATGCTAAACAATTAGGAGACATAGTTGGATATAGTCTTGATGGTATAAAGATTTTTTCCCACAAATTATTCTGAAAATTCAATCCAATGTACTCATCATCTTAACAGGAATTTCCATGGAGTTTAACAATTTAATTATTTTTAACAATTTAATTATAAACATTATATAGAAAAAATAAAGACCATTCCAAAAGTGGGCTAGGATTTAGTGAAATGGGAACTTGTAGTAGTTGTTAATAAATTAAAAAGGCAGAATAACACTTTGGAGACAATTCATTTTTTTTTAGCATTTGTTTACAACACTGTATGTGATCAAGGGGAATAAGATCACACTACCTCACATATTTATACTTAAATGCATGGAATTTACCATCTACCTTGAGGACCTTTCCCCTTTGTTCCCATTCCAACCTCCTCCCTTCTCCAGTAGCCCAAGTTCTGTAGTCATAATTCCAGGGTTTGTTTTCATTTAGATTTTTTTTCAGTTCCTTTGTTTTGTTTCTTATATATCACATGCATGAAATCATCCAGTATTTGTCTTTCTCCTTCTGACTTATTTCACTTCACATAAAACCCTCCAGTTCCATGGAATGGTGTCACAAATGGCAATAATTCATCTTTTTCTTATAGCTGGGTAGTATTCTACCCTACAAAAATACTATGTCTTCTTAATCCAGTCTTCTACTGTGGGGAACTTAGATTTTTTCACTAACTTGGCTATTGTGAATTGTGCTACAGTGAACAAAAGAGGGCACACCTCTCAAATCAGTATTTTAAAAAAATTTTGGTAGATACCTAGAAGAGGAATTTATGGGTCTTGTGGTAGATTTATGTTAATATTTGAGGAATCTTCATGCTGTTCTCATTAGGCCTGGAGCCAATCTATATTCACACCAACAATGTACAAAGGTTCCTTTTTTGCCACATCCTTGCCAGCATTTATTGTGTTTTTGTTATGGACCATTTGGAGAAAATTCTTGTGATGTCAAGTCAATGTGTAGGTAAACAGAAATGTTACCTGCAAATATAACATAGTGTGTCTTCTAACTATCACAAGGAGACTGTGATCTAATTGTAGAATTGTTTGAAATCACAAACAGTTGATCAATATAACAGGAGGAGCAATGATTAATTATATGATATAGTCATAGGGTGTAAAATCACAATGACTTAAATGATAATTATCAAATACCTCATGTTGGAATAAATAGAAAAAAATCTAGGATGATATATAGAATAGGATAGATTTAATGGCATGCAAAACAGTAATAAATGTTGTTTATGGTTATACACAAATGTATTTTACTATGAAAATATTGATTGCAAAGAAACATATAACTTTTATAATAGTGGTTACCTCTAGGGAGGAAAAGAATATTTGGATTTGAAGGAAATACAGAGGCATCTTAGAAATATCTGTCATGAGGCATATGAAGAGATGTTCAACATCACTTGTAATCAGGGAAATGCAAATCTAAACTACAATGAGATACCATCTTACACCAGTGAGAATGGCACATATTAAAAAAACTAGCAACAACAAATGTTGGCAAGGATGTGGAATAAAAGGAACTCTCCTGCACTGCTGGTGGGAGTGCAATCTGGTCCAACCACTAAGGAAAGCTGTATGGAGATTCCTCAACCTGCTAAATAAAGATGGAGCTTCCATATGATCCAACAATTCCACTTGTAGGTATTTACCCAAAGGACACAGAAACATTAATTCAAAAGAGCACCTGCACCTCTATGTTTATGGCAGCACTATTTACAATAGCTAAACTATGTAAACAACCCAAATGCCCAAAATAGATCACTGGATCAAGAAGATGGGGTATATATACACAATGGAATATTACTCAGAAATAAAAAAAAAAGACAAACTCATGTGATTTGCAGCAACATAGATGGAGCTGGAAGGGATCATGCTCAGTGAAATAAGCCAGAAAGAAAAAGAAAAATACTAGATGGTCTGTCTCATAGCAGGGATTTAGAAAATCTAAATAAGGGACCAGGAAAAAGACTCATTATAATAAAGTAAAAATCAAAAGCAACAAGCAACTATAAACCAGAGACACACTATGGGGGGTGTGGAGGAGGGAGTAGGATCAAAACAAGGGGGGGTGGGAATTGTATGGGGACTATAACCAAGATGAAAATGCATACATTGTGCAAAAAATGAAAAATGATGCAAAAATATATAAAATTAAAAAAATAAAAATTCAATATATCATTCTGAATATGATGTGTCATATGACCTACCTGATTAGATTAAAATGTTTTTCTGAAAAAAAAAAAAAAAAAAACCAAAAAACTTCATGTTTGACTTCAAAGCATTTTTTTTTAAGAATTTATTTTTGCTTTTTTTTCCTTTAAGTTTTTTTTTTTTTAAGATTTATTTATTTATTTATACAAGCACTGGGTACAGTCAGAAGCATGGGAGGGCAAGAGAATTCACCAGAGCCAGAGTGGGGAGCAAAACAGGCAGAAGGACCGAAGTACACTGCTGAGGGGAGCAGTGGGCCTGGCAGGAAAGGTCTGCGCGCCATGTGGGACCCTCACCTGGCAGCCCAGGGAACAAACTGGCGCTGCAGAGGCTGCTTGCAGCTTCGCAGCCCAGCGCTCAACCGCTGTGCCACCGGGGGAGGCCCTTCAAAGCATTTTTTTTTACTCGTATTTCTTTCTTTTTTTTTTTTTTTAAAGATTTATTTATTTATTTGTACAAGCACTGGGTACAGTCAGAAGCAAGGGAGGGCGAGAGAATTCACGAGAGTCAGAGCGGAGAGCCGAGAGCAGAACAGGCAGACTGACGAAGTACACTGCTGAGGGGAGGAGCGGGAGGCAGGAGAGGTCTACAGCCATGTGGGTCCCTGGCCCAGCGCCGGGATCGACCAGGCGCTGCAGAGGCTGCAGGCAGCTTCGCAAGCCAGCACTCAACCGCTGAGCCACTGGGGAAGCCCTTGACCTCAAAGCATTTTTGAAGGAATTTGTTAAATATAAAAGTTAATTCTGTAGTAGTTTTATAATTTCTGTGTCATTTTTTGGATAAGTAGAAATTTTTATTAAATTAATATATCTAAATTATTAATTTCTAGGTGGCATTTAAAACTAAAAGATAATATAGTTTTGGTTGCATTACATTCCTTTTTTCTGAATTAGTTTTTAAACAGAAAGTAGCTAAATATTACCAGATGGTGAAGAATGACACATCAGGTCTTTAACCACAGTCATCAAAGAGAGGACTTTCAGGTAATTGTATAGGTGGTATGTTCTTTGCAATGCTAAGAAGATAACAAACAGATGCTTTATCAACTCATGCATCTCATATATTCTTCATCTGTAATTTTTGGGTGCAACACCCAGCATTCTAAATAAATGAAGAGAAACAGGTGTGATGGAAATATACCAATGTAGAGTTTCCTGTGTACAACTTTCATTTCAGACAGATGGTTGTCATTCCTTAGAAAATTTATTGCACCCGGTTTAAATTGCATGGTAATTTATACGTGTCTGGCATCTATATGAGACCACCAGAGAGTTGACTTCAGATTTTGAGAACAAAACTGAATTTGCTGGAGGTGATCCCTGGACTGGTGTGAATAACAGTAACTCTGTTTATAACTTTCTTGCCCTTGACATAATCCCATGAATACTAAGAGTTTTCCAAGTGTAAAATATATTTTCTTTATGATTGAAAAAAGATAAATTCTACTAGAAAGATACAATAGTCTATTAACTTTCAGGGACTTAACAAATGCAAAGAAAATACATGATATACATACATTATTGAGGATCCCTTATATGGAAAAACTGGACATATGAGTGTGGTAGGCACTGTCAGACATTTCTGAGGAGGCACAGCAAAGATGTATCCATTCATTGCTATAGGCTACTGGAGATTAACTTTTTAAAATGATGCTTTACATTTTTTAGTCATTTGATGTGTAAAAATTCTAATAATATACCACAGCTAGAGGCCACAACTGATTCTTCAATTGATTTAATGTTGTGCTTTATCTTAAAAAATAATTTAAATGAAAATCAGTTGTTATTTTGACAAAAGGATATTAAAATATGCTTGACTCAGGGAGTTATGAAATACATTAAAGATAATAAACTAGTTCGACCTCCCACTCTGTCAAAACCATAAAATGAATGCAATGAACAAACAAAATTGAGAAACGTGAAATTCAGAAACATTTCACAGTGTAGTACTTTACAAGGCATAACAGATTCCAACCAAAATGAAACTGCTATCATTTTGATGTGCTTAATTGTGAGCCTAAAATATTAGCAATCACTTTAAGACCCAAGTCAACACCTGCACCCGCTGAGATTTTTTAGAGCTGTTTACATCTCCGGAAGTTGATGTGGATAATTTAAGGTGAGAAAAACGTCCTCTGTTCATCTTCATTATGACTCAGACTTTCATCACTTAGCATGCTCCCTCAAGTACTGTCAGCCCCTGCTGTGAATGATCACAATTTAGATTCAAGGTATTTTTATTTGTGTACAAACATACATTGCCAGAGAAAAGAATAGAAAAGCAAGAAAAATAAATAGGATCAGTTTTTAATATCATTTATAGTCACATATATTGTATGCCGTGTTTTATTTTTGTTTTATACTGAAGTCACATCATTTGCTCCATTTAAACTTCGTTTCCTTTTAGATGTATCCATTTAAAAAATTAATTATTTTTCTTTATTTTCTTTCTATTACATTTTTCAGTCATTTATATTTCTATATCACTTTGGGGTTATGTTTATTCTCCTCCATATGCGTACATGCTTAATTTTACCCTCCATCAAACCTTCCATGCCAATGCCCTAATCCCTTCCTTTCTTTATTCTCTCCTCCCATCCCCCTGTTTCCTCTGGTAACTAATATATTTTTCATTTATCACTAAATATAAGATTTGTTTGTGCTGTAGTTTGCCAGTTATGTTTTTGGGTTGTTCATATCCCACAGATAAGTAAAACCGTCTGATATCTGTCCTTCACTTTATACCTTATTTCACTTACCATAATCACCTAAAGGTCCATTCATTTTGTCCCATAGCACACTGATCTTTTTAAATAGCTGAGCAGTATTTCATTGAGTATATTTATACAAAATCTTAATCTAGTCATCTATCAGTGGGCATTTAAGTTGGTTCCATGACTTGACAATTATGGACACTACTGCTATGAACATAGGCATGCATAAATCATTTCATATTAGAGTTTTTCATACCTAGCAGAGGATTATATGGAATTTCCATATTTGTTTTTTTAAGGAATTTCTCTGTCATTTTCCATAGACGTGACCCAAAATTGCACTCCTCTTTTCTCCACATCATTGCCAGCAATTTTGGTTTCTATCCTTTTTGCTATAGGTCATTCTCACAGGGGGAAGGTGATATCTCATTATGATTTTGATTTGTATTTTGATTATAATAGGTGACGTTCAACAATTTTCATGTGCCTATAGACCATCTGGATGTCTCTTTAGAAAAGTATGTCTTTTGCCCAGTTTTTATTGGGTTGTCTGCTTTTATATTGCTGGCTGTATAAATACTTTGTATATTTGGAAATTAGCTCCTTGTCAGATGTGTGAGGTGCAAATATTCTTCTCCCATCTGTAGGTTGCCTTTCTGTCTTTGTGATTTTTTTTGAGGTACAATAGCTTTTAATTTTGATATAGTCCACTTGTTTATTTTTGCTTTTGTTTCCTTTGCCATTCGAGTTGTGTTGCCAAATATATCTTGGCAATAAGTCAACAAAATGGAAGCTAAAAAAGAAAATCATATATCATTTTAACATGTCAAAAAAGCATATATTAAAAAAAGCATGTCAAAAAAGCATGTATAAAATTCAGCATCTATTTATGATAAAAGCTCTCAACAAATGGGACTAAATAGAACTTACCTAAACATAATAAAAATCATCTATGAAAAAACCCAGTCGATACTAAATGGTGAAAAATTGAAAGTTTTTGCACTAAGATCAGGAACAAGACAATGATGTTCACTGTCACCACTACTATTCAACACAGCATTAGAAGTCCTAGACAAAAATAAATAAATAAATAAAAAAGACATAGAATGGATCCAAATTGGAGAAGAAGAAGGGAAATCATCACTATTTGCAAGTAATATGTAATGTACATAGGGAATCCAAAAGATAATAATAAAAAAAAGAACTACCAGAAGAAATAAATGACTACAGTTAAACAGCAGGATACAAAATCAATTCAAAAAAATGAGTTGCATTTCTATATGTAAACAGTGTTTCAGATAAAAGAGAAATTAAAAAAAATCCTATTTACAATCATACCAAAGTGAATGTAATACACTTGAAGTATGTAATAAGGAAGTAAGGAAGTAAACATATGGAAGAAGGTGAAAGACCTATAGATTAAAAACTGTTAAGAACCTGTTAAAGGGCCTCCCCTGTGGCGCAGCGGTTGAGCGCTGGGTTGGGAAGCTGCCTGCAGCCTCTGCAGCAACGCTGGTTCAATCCCCGGCTGTTCCCCGGCCACTGGAGGAGGGTCCCACATGGCGCGCAGACCTCTCCTGCCGCCCGCTGCTCCCCTCAGCAGTGTACTTCGGTCCTTCTTCCTGTTCTTCTTCCCCGCTCTGGCTCTGGTGAATTCTCTTTCCTTCCCATGCTTCTGACTGTACCCAGTGCTTGTATAAATAAATAATCTTAAAAAAAAAAGACCCTATTAAAGGAAATAAAATAAGAAATGGAAAGATACTCCATGCTTGTGGAATACATAACATGGTTAAAATGGCCATATTGCCTAAAGCAATTTACATATTCAATGCAGCACCTATTAAAATCCCAATGACTTTTTTCAAGAAAATAGAGCAACATAAAACTTGTACACAAATTTAATAGTTAAATAAATAAAATGATCCTGAGAGAAAAGAAGAAAAACTGAAGTATAATATTCCCTGATTTCAGACTAAACTCACAGCAATAGTAATTGAAACAGTATGATATTAGAACTAGAACAAAAAAAGAAACTTGAGACCAATGGCATAGACTAGAAAGCCCAGAAATACACACAGCACAAATACGGACAGTTACTCTTTGACAAAGAAACCACAACCATAGAATAAAGAAAGGAAAATCTCTTTAACAAATAGTGCTGGGAAATATGGATAGCCTCTTGCAAAAAAAAAATAAATAATGAAACTGGGTCCATACTTAACTCTATATGCAAAAATTAATTCAAGATAGATTAATGAGATAGATTAAGATAGATTAATTTGGACATAAAAATTGAAACCATAAATTACTTAAAAGAAAAGAGAACATTTTAATGAATCCACTTTATCCATTTTATTTCCAGAAATTAGACAACTTGGCCACCCGTGCAACACTTTTCTCTTGTAAACCCCATAAGTGAGACAAGACTCACATGGTTTCTCACTCTTCCAGCAGCAACCCTCTCTCCATGGAAATCCCTTATTACTGGTCTTCTTGTTATCCATCCAAAATTTGCAAAGATCACAGGAAACAAGCAACTATATCAGCTGACATCTTCCTGGCTCCCTTCCTGAAGAATCTTAATTCCCCATTCTCATTGTTTCAGCCATTCTATAGTATCTTTTTAATTTTATATAGATTTCTAGTTTTTCTGGACAATTGGTCAGCTCTAAGGAACTCAGTGGCATTGGGAAGTGGAAATTGATTTATGTAAACTTAATGGGAATCGACATTACTATATTTTCAAATGCATTTGGCATATATAAGTAATGTTTGTTTTCAAAATAAACTGTATAATAATAACATAAATTGTATTTAAACAATAAAATAAAGGGTGATTGGATCTGTGGTCAAAATAGAACCACAGTTCTTCAGCTTCTGTGGAGAGAGAAAAGTATTAAATCTGTGATATGGTCTTTATTAATGTGATGGATACATCCCCAACCCCATTAGTTGTGGACTTAGAGAACTGTAAAGTTCAAAAGCAAACAAACTTCTTAAAAGGAGAAGAAAGACTTTGGGAATTCTGATTTTATTTTAATCTTTGTCCTTGGCTTCATGTATGTGCTTTGGACCACTTGCTAGAAAAAAGCAAAAGAAAACAAATGAAAAGAATATTTTGCCATTCTCAAACCTAGACATCTCAAATATTGGTAATAAGTGGGTATGGCTAAATTCTAGTGAAAACATTTGTAAAGGCAGGCTACCTAGCATTTTGCCCAGTTTTTCTAAACCCTCTACTAGCAACATTATGTAAATCTTATGAATGAACAAGTAGAATTATTTTCATGAATTTAGGAGAATTCTTTAGATGTCTACTCTCAGTATTATAATTCAAACTGTTATAGATTTCCTAGACAGGGTCTCCCCTGGTGGCACAGGCAGTTGAGCAAGCACTGTGAAGCTGTCCTCAGCCTCTGCAATGCAGGTTCCATCCCAGCCAACCGGCGAGAATCCCATATGGTGCAGCTGACCTCTCCTGCTGCCCGCTGCTCCCCTCAGCAGTGTATTTCAGTCAGTCTGCCTGTTCTGTTCCCCACACTGTCTCTGGTGAATCCTCTCACCCTCCCACACATCTGTACCCTGGTTCTTGTATGCATGAATAAATCTTTGAAAAATAAAAAAAAGATTTCTTAGACAGTGCAAGACAAGAAACAAAATGAAGCATTATGAATTGGAAAGGAGGAGCAAAAATTTCCATTGCTTCTGGATGTTTTGATTGACTAACAGAGAATCAATTGCAAAAGTATTAAAAGAAATGAAATTATAATGATAGACTAGCAGCATAAAAAATTCAATCAGTTTTCTACATGTGATTAGAAAATGCAATGAAAATAAATTCCACCACTAGAATTCATGCCACGATCCAAAATATATCTTGAAATAAAATTAAACTGAGTAAGAAATTATTGTTTCTCTGTGGAAAGATTAAAGATCACAGTCACCACATATTTCAATATATTTAATTCATTTTCAAACTACCAATATTTTTGTTTTTTGTGGAATTTGTCACAGTTCCTAAAAATCATATTTGTTTTTCCTTACAGTTTGCATTAATGTTTAAATAGATTATATTTCTTACTTATGCTTTTAATTACCACTTTCATTTTTTAATCATACTTTTCATGCTTTTCAATATTTCATATTTATCAATATAATTTTTGGAGTTCTATTTATATCTGATACTGGCATTTGCATTTTGTATTTTTAAAATTCTTACTTTTGTTAACTTCTTTTTTTTTAGTATGTGTATATATTTAATTTTTATATATCTATGGCTCTTTATTGGAACTGTGTTCCAGAGAAGATTTGACTTTCATTCTGCCATTTGGTCCACTTTAAATTTTGTATGATGTAAACTCAGGTCTTTTGTCCACCTAATGTCTGGCCCATTATACAGTGTAAGGATAACTTTTGATTTATTGTATCCAGAGCAAAGGCAGACACATGTGTATTTTCTGCCCTCATGTTTTGTTTGTTTGTTTCTTTGTCTTCTCCTTTTATGAACTTTAATCCTGTACTGGAGACTCTGATTCTATCTCTCTATGTATGGGTATAAGTCTTTGTAAGTTCCTACATGTTGATGGGCATTCATCATAAGAGTGGTCACTAGGCTCAAAGTTATACGACCTATTATGAGGAAGTGTCCTGTTCACCAAAATTTATTTACAAATACTCAAATTTTGGCTATGATCTTGACCCCAGAAGATAACCATTATTTCAATACCATCTCTGTTTAATGTCTACACTTATGTATATATTACTTACTTGCTTTTTTGATGATTTGTTACAGTAGATTTTCAGGATATTTTGATATGCATCATTGAGTGTTATAGATCTGGTAAAACTAAGAAAGTTAAAAATGTTTCCCATGCTCTGCTTGAAATTAAATAATAGATACTTGGATTTTGTGTACATTTTTATTTACAAAGTAATGTCTATCATGATAACCTTTATAAAACCACCCTGTATCATATTCCTTTATAGGATTGATAATTGCTTGTTGTCTTCTAATATACATTTTATAATTTATTTATTTTCTCTATACTTCATCTCTGCCATAGCCCCAGTACCCAAAGTGGGGCTTAACACATTTTTATGTGATTGGACTCTGCCTAATGAGAGACAAATTGATGAGCATTTTTGAAGGCATCAACTTTATTCCCATGTTTCATATTCTCTTCATTTACTTTCATTCTCTTCATTAAACTTTCTTACTTACAAAATTATTGTTGGTAATTTATTGTAGACAACTCCCCACCCCCGCCCCCAGTTCTCTATCAGGCTCCTTTTATCTTCACTTTGCTAGAACAAAGGGATCTTCTTTTTTTGTGGAATGAGTTCCATCCATCTTCAAAAGTATTCTTGTCTCTTATCTTCCAGGAATGGGAAAACTAACTGTGTAACTGAAACATGTACATAAAATTATTCTCATCAAATTATGATCACTCATTTAGAGAAAAATAGTGACATAAAATAATAACTTCAAGATGATAAATCTTAAACTTCATTTTACCACAGCTTTGCATTTCTATTCCTAGGCTATAAGTTAAATATTTCATAAAGGAACAATATGTCAGTTTCAGAGGCAATAGGATACTATACATTCCAAAAGAGCCATTACAAGTTCTCAAACTCACCTCCAAATTAATTTATGTGGTAGAGCTAGGAAATGGGTTGTGTTGGCCAGAATGACCTGTCTTGTATTTCCATTTATGCCTCATTTCCCAAAACTGGGAGGAAAAAAAGACTTTAGGATGATTGTAACTACGGTGTCAAACATGAAAAAATCTGACCTAGATTGGAGAGAAGAGGAGAGGAAAGCCAGTCTGATAAAGAGAACCAGACTAGTCCAGATCATTATAAATTTCCCCTTATGCTTTTTGATTATGATAATAAATATGAAAGATGAAAGATTTTGTTTTGAAATCTGGCTGTGAGGCTTTAGATTTGAATTTATATTCATACTAAGCTATAAAAAATGATTTTATGTTTATATTAAAATGCCCCCTCCATTTAGGCGCCTGTAAGAGACAGTCAACCCTCTTAATCACTGGGGTTTTACAACAAATTTGTTCAATAGCATAAGTAAGTCAAGTGGGAATAATAAGAAATAAAACAGGATATCCTAGTAACTTTTACTTCCTCTTTGTTTCAAGAATTTTAATGCCACATATTTGCATTATGTAATAGCATTCTTGTTTCCCTAAGCCCTTTATTCAGAGATTGGCAAACTTTTTCTTTTTTCAAAGATTTATTTATGCATACAAGAGCTGGGGTACTGGCCAGAGATGCAGGGGGTGAGAGGATTCACCAGAGACAGAGCGGGGAACAGAAAAGGCAGACTGACTGAAATACACTGCTGAAGGGAGCAGCGGGCGAGTCAGGAGAGGTCTGTTGCTCCCTGTGGGTTTCTCTCTGGCCAGCCCGGGGATTGAACTCATGCTATAGAGGCTGCGGATTGCTTCATAGTGCGGTGCTTAACCCCTTGCGCCACCAGGGAGGCCCAGGCAAACTTTTTCTATAAATGACCAGAGAGTAAATATTTTAATTTTTGTGTGTTGTGTGGATTCATATGTTTCAACGCTTCAACTCTCCTATAGTGCTTATACAGCCGTAAGCAAAACATGAACCAGTAGACATTGGTTGACTTCCTATAAAACTTTCTTTACAGAAAGATATTGGACCAGATTTGGTCAATGGGTTGTAGTTTCCTGTCTCCTCCCTCAAAAACAACACTTGTTTTCTGACTGTAGAGTTTGAAAAGCTTGTGAAAGGAGATACAGTAAATTTTCTTATTTCAGACAAATGACACTAATAAGGAATATCAGAAAGGGCAATAGGTTTGGGTCAGGGGCTGAAAAGAAAGCAGTGGTTCCACCAAACACAAAAGAAAATATTCAGAAAGGCAAAATATAGTAACAGAATCACATAGAATTTGTTATATGGAGTAAAATAGTTAAATATCTAGGAGTAAAATAGTTAAATATCTGTGACACATGTGCCATGGATATGACAATGACTAGCAATTAAAGAAGGAGATTTAAGGGGTTTCCAAAGTGAGATTATACAGAAGGAAAGTTCTTAGTACTTAAGAAAAAGAATTACATTAGCTAGGTAACCCACATGTGAAACAGGGGCCAGTAAATAAATAAGACTGGATGAATATTTATTTAGAACGTCTATTTGGAGGAAGCGGAATGGTAGAGATACAATGTCTGTTATTTGTGAAGCTCCTTGGCGAAAGGGGAGGAAACTATTTTAAAGTTCTGCCTTATCTTGTTCAGGATGAACTCGGTATTGGTTCACCTCTCCACTATGTATCCTCATGGTGTATTCACCCCACTCCGCATTCTATCCTGACTATATGCTAGCCCAAATGGGCTAATCTATAGCCCATACAAATGTCTGACATTTATCTTGCGCTTCTGTTTTCTCTCCAGCATCTATTTGATGGATACATTGGTCTTCTGATCTAATGGCTGCTGATCATTTGGATGAGGTAAGCTAGAAAAAGTGAATAATGAAAGTATTTGAATGAATTATATTAACTACTTAGCTGAAGAGGTTCTTGCAGCAGATAGATGCTTGACATCCTTTTTTATTAATGGGTATTGTCTTGGCAATGTTGTAATTTGATTTCATAATGAAACTGACACATATGTCTAAGAAGTATATTTTGAACACAAAGATGGAAAATTTGATGTTCCTATTGTTAATTACAATTGTTTCATGCTTCCTAAAAGCTTAGATTCCATGTGAAGAATACAATTGCCCACAAGAGTTTTCCAAAGGAACTTCTAAAGTACACTTGTCCGTCAGAGGTCAATTCCATTTTGCCTGTTTTGCATTCAGTTTATTTCCCAGCAGTTTTATTTCTATGGTTTTACACTGAAAGCTTATCCAGCAGAGTGCAGGAAGAAGATTGTAGAATTCATGTCAAAATATATTGTTTATATGAAAATAAGGGAGAAATTGAGTTTACAAATTGGAAATATTTATATATTTATATTCATCTTCCAATATTCATAACTTATATACCTAAATGTAAATGCATATAATAACTTGTTTAGCTATATTTGATACTTGACTTGTACATTGACATTGGTGCCGTCACTTATTATCTTTGGTAGGTGTTCCTTTGTTATACAGAATGCCCATGATATCTTGAAGGAATAGCAGGACTCCACAATGTATAATGGATAAGTTATTGCAAATTGAGTAAAAATCTCAACAATTTTATTTTTTTAAAGATTTATTTATTTATGCATACAAGAACTGGGGTACAGGCCAGAGGTGTGGGGGTTGAGAGGATTCACCAGAGACAGAGTGGGGAACAGAACAGGCAGATTGACTGAAACACACTGCTGAGGGCAGCAGTGGGCAAGTCAGGAGAGGTCTGCTGTGCTATGTGGGTCACCTCCCTGGCCAGGGATCCAACTCATGTTGCAGTGGCTGCGGATAGCTTCATATCTGCATCTTAAACCCTTGCGCCACCAGGGAGGCCCTAAATCTCAACAATTTTAAATAGTCATGTAAATTCTTTCAATTTAAAAATCCTTATGAGTTCCCAAATACATGGATAATAGCATTTGTTCTATGTCTCTAAGGAAGAAATATCAGGGAATAAATAAGAACATATCAGAAAAGAAAGATTCTCAGTTAATTGTTTCTTTGATAAATACGATGCTTTGTAGAACACTTTTGTATATGATTATGGTAGAGCAGCTGACTTGACTAGAATTAAAAATAAGCCACAATTCCAAGGCACTCCAGATGGATTTTATGCTTCCATTTGTTTTTTTTCTATTCCACTTTGCCCTTCACTCCTCCCAGAATAAGCTAACTTCTTAAAGCTCACTCATAATCATGCCTCCTCATATCATGCACTGGTCACCCAGAATATATATCAACTTAAGAAGAACATCATACTCACCACCTCGTGACCCAATTTATATTTACTAGCCACATTATAGCCTCTTATCACATTAGGCTACAGAAGTATTTCTAAATAACTTATCTAGAAATTTATGATATACATTCCTTTTGTATATCTCAAATATTCTGCAGTTTCCAAGTTAATCTCAAATGGTATCATCTTCATAAATTCTTTCCAGTTCTCCCAAATTAGATTTTACATGTTCTTCTTTCATATTTTCATTCTGTGCAATTGTCTTAATTTTTCTTTTGAAAGTAGCAATTTTGTATTATTTGACTTTGCTCCATGATAGGACTCTGTTGAACTCAATCTGTTCCTCTTCCTCCAAACCCAGCTGGAGTTTCATTTCTTACCATCCATCCCTGAATATTTGATGTGAGCCCTATCACTACAGTCCCTTAACATTAAAAGAAAAAATTTTTTTAAAGCTTACAGTCATGTTTAATTTAGATTATGCCCTCTATGAAGAACTCTATTACTCTTGATTCAAACCTGATAACTACTAAAACACAGAGCTTATTAAGTGTATGATGCTCAGCAGATGTTCACCAAACACACAAAGTTAACATGTAACTTAAGCTATCATTTTGTTTCATAATTCATTTGGACCAAATATGTTATTTTTGTCATATTGTACTTTTCAAAGATGAGATATTAATATGTCCTATTTTACATGGGGGTCATATGACACCCATCAAGAGATGTGCTCTCTATCTCCTTTTCTTGAATTTGGGTGGGCTAGTGACTTGCTTGTAGACAATATAGTGCTGTGAAAATGATACTGAGTAACTTCAATCTTGTTCAGAAAAGGCCATACAACTTAAATGATTTGCTTGTTGGCACACTTACACTTGGAGCCCTGAGCCACGGCTTCAGAAACTTGACTATCCTGAGACCGCTACGCTCTAATGAAACCAAAGCACATGCAGAAGCCACATGTGTGCTTAGTTTTTGCTTATTCTCACCCTGGGTTATAGTTATATGAGTGAATGAAAATTCAGTTTTAATTCTCATGATGCTGAGTGAACACAAGCTTCTAATAAGTCCCACTTCAGACTCTAGATGTGGAACAGAGACAAATCATTTCTGCTCTGCTCTTTCTAATTTACTGAACCAGTGAAACTGAGCCTAGTCAAAGTGTTATTGTTAACTTTGGAGTACTTTGTCATATAGCAGTATTACATAGGGTAACTTCTTAATTTGGGGGAGAATTTTTTTTTAAGATTGATTTATTTATGCATACAAGAACTGGGGTACAGGCCAGAGGTGTGGGGGGTGAGAGGATTCACCAGAGACAGAGTGGGGAGTAGAGCAGGCGGATCTACTGAAATACACTGCTGAGGGGAGCAGCGGGCAAGTCAGGAGAGGTCTGCTGCACCATGTGGGTCACCTCCCTGGCCGGGGATCGAACTCGTGCTACAGTGGCTGCAGATTGCTTCATAGGTTGGTCTTAACCCGTTGTGCCACCAGCGAGGCCGCAGGGTGAAAATATCTTTTATGTGAACAAATGTGTTACAAAATATATTCTACAGTTTTGTTTCCAGACATCTCCTAAATAATCATATGTGGTTTCACAACTTTCCATATCCCAATAGCTTTGGGAGATCTTATTATCATCTTTGCTTTTTAAAACAATTTCCTAATTTTCTGTTCATCATTTCTCATTTGTCTCTTGTAGTTTCCTAAAGCAATACTTTGTAAGGAAAAACAAAATGGGGACATAGAAGAAATTTTGCAATCATAACCAAAGAATCTTTTGTATCCTAAGATGTGCTTGCAAGTTGTTCAGTCACCTTAATTATGTAGACACATTTTCCTGGATTTCAAATATATAAAGTTCCCTTTAAATTTAGCAAACTTGACTTCTGTTCATTGACACAGAGGTGTAAATAGAATTCAGCATATTTTCCCAGAAATTCTTAACTCACTTTTGCATACTCAAATCAAAATATTTCCATACAGAGATAGAATGACCACAAATTTTTCTTGAAAAGTGTTATTATCTTCAATGCTCTTGTTGGTCCCTTCTTGTCAAAAAACCTCATGTGGGCACTGTATCATGGAATGTTTTTTTCCATTCAAGTTCATGGAATTTAGGTTGAAGAAGGCTGCCCTTATTTTGGTATCTAGTATGATTAAGTCATTACTAAATATGGCTGTACTCCGAGTATGATTTTTTTTAAAGATTTATTTTTATTTATTGATGCATGCAAGAACCGGGGTACAGGCCAGATGTGCGGGAGGGTAAGGGGATTCACCAGATACAGAGTGGGGAACAGAACAGGCCGACTGACTGAAATACACTGCTGAGGGGAGCAGCGGGAGAGACAGGAGAGGTCTGCCATGCCATCTGGGTATCTTGCTGGCCAGCTGGGATCAAACCCGCACTGCAGAGGCTGTGGACAGCTTCACAGCACTGTGCTCAACTGCCTGTACCACCAGGGGAGTCTCCCGAGTATGATTATTTCACTCCAGACCAAAACTTTGACAAATACACTTGAAAATATACTGAGACCTAGATAAACCACTTTTTCCTGGGAGAGCTGGGTGCTGTGCCCATACTTCTCAGAGGCTCCATTATGACTGTTACAGGCTGTGTCTCTCTGATTAATATAATTTACAAAATTTCTCATATTCATGCCTTTCAGATTTTATAAAAGGAATAATTTGATCTCTGAATCTCCCTGTCTTTTTAATATCAGTCTCTACATTAACCTTACCTTAAATTTGATTTTTTATGTGGCTGAAACAAACACACAGTCATGGTCATATCAGGGAGGAAGGGACTTAATGTTGCTGTTATTTTGGGGGGTACACTTTGACTTGATTTATTGTCAAGGAAATGTGTTGTACTATTACATACAAGACCAATTTTTATATAGGCGTTTATTTAAATTTACCAAAAATCTATTCAAGTCTCAAAGAGAATATGCTTTTCCTCTATTTTACTAAAGGGTCATTTTACTAGCATGCATTTTTGTGGAATATAATTGCTGTAAATTAAATTTCCTTAAACTTACCTCACCCCAAAAAGTAAAAGTAACCAAACCTATAGGAGCTTCTTATCTGTTTAATCTGTTCTGGGAAATAAAATTCTATCTCTAAATAATGGCTTAATTCCTCTGTTTAAATGCCAATGCTCCATGCAGACTATGCCCAAGATAGCCATTTGTACAGCATCATCACATTTTCCTCATTAAGCCTTGTATGACACCAGTGTTTTTAACACAATGATCCAGAGATTTCTACAAAATGATTGGAATCACTAATGGGTATTTCATAGAGATAACTATGTATTTAGTTGAGAACAACTGAAATCAATGTTTAGAATACAAGCAGGTTTTTAAAATGATTAGCTTGAAATATATCTGTAAATTTGTAGACTAGATAATTACACACTTAAACTCATGTATAGTAAATCATAAATAAAAATCATATAGCTATCAATTTTTAGATGTTATATAGTATATAGATGAAGCTTTTTTTCAATGGAGAAACCAGGGTCATAGTTGTGATCTAATGTCAGTTGAAATTTCATTTCCAATCACTTTTGGTGTAGATGAGCCATTGATCCTTTTCCTTTTTCAGGCCAGTCCATGCAACATTCCAGTTCATAAAAAAATTATTTCATACTGGTCATTCTTCCAGTTATTCCCTGTTTTATAGTGAGGTTCTGACTGTGGTTGATTCTGAGCAGCCATGTGTTCAGTTTCTCAGTTATGAGTTTATCTACAGAGCATCATTTACTAGCACCATGTACCAAAGTCTGGCATTTTAACACACATTGATTATCTCATACAGTTCCTGTGGGCCAGGAATCTGGAAGTGTTTAGCTGGTGATTCTGACTCAAGGTCTATTCTGAGAGTGCAGTCAGCCAGCGGTCTCCCCATCAGGATATTCATGTCTTGCTCCTCCCAGAGAAGTGATAGACCTTTGTTTTAATATGTCCTCAAGGTGATTCTGAAGCATGCTAACTTTGAGAAACACTGATCTAAGGGATTATTTTAAAGATATGTACTAATTAAAATTATGACATAATTAATTTGCTAGTGGGAGAAATTATTCTTCCCTTGATGCTACAATTCTTCTGGAAATATTTATATTCTTTAGTTGGTGTAGGGGCAGAAATAAAGGATGTTCTCCCTTCCCTCAACCTTGTTTTACAAAACTATGGATATTGTAAAAATTCTTGAGAATGCAGGATTTTAGGGAGTGTACACTTACTCTCATAAATGCCTTGCACCATTTGTTCCAGAATGCCTGCTCTAAGCAACAGTGGGAGGACTTTGTTTATTTGACATCCAAACCTACAAAATACTCCTTGTTCTCAACTACAGAACCTCTTAATTCTCCCTTCTATCACTTCATTATATCCAGCTCTTTTCTGAGACCAGTTGGAGCTGAATATCCTTTAAAACTTTCTGCTTAAAGCTTTTGCTCTGTACAAATTTAAACCTGAGTGTAGGTAGGTTACATCATAATTAAAGTGATTCAATAACAGCATGGGCACCGACTTACTCAGCTACTAGCAAGGACAGAGAATGTGTTTTAGAATACAATTTTGTTCACCCACATATAGAGACAATTCTCAAAAAAGAATTTTCTCTATGGAAGTTCCATCTCGCTAAGACAAAGTTTTGGGCGCCGCTACTTTGGAAACAAAAAGTTTTCAAATTTAAACCATTCTCAGTGCAATGTTCCTCTTAATGATAAATGGGCATGTTTCAAGCTGGGAGGTTAAAAGGTGAGAAAAGGCTAAACTAAAACCATTCTCACAGTACAGTATTTCACTTAATGATAAATGGCACTGTTTCAACTTGGGAGGATGAAAGATTTTACATTTGCTTTGAAACAGAGAAATAGCCAAGTGCTGACTGCTACTGATATAGATGTGTCTAAGAAAGTGAGGGTAAATGACTGAGTACAAGCTGCTTTTACACTTAGAAGATGTCACTATTTTTTTCCCCTATCCTCTGAGAAATGCACTTTGCACTACCTTGGAAATTACATTCATATTATTTTTCATAGGCGAAAACTTCAGCCAAAATAGAGAAAAATTAAAAATTTTAATCATCCTCTTAATTTTTTCAGGGAAAAATTTGGACAGACCAGATGGATTAACTAAAATCATCAAATTCCTATTCTCCAAAACCTTAGGTGTTGAACATTTATAATTTGAAACATAATTCAGAAAACTTTACTCCATTTTAATTAAACATTCTGTACCCAAAAGAAGAAAAAAAATATTACAAATTTATGAATCAGATTCTTTTATCCATGGAAGAGATTAAAAATATATAACTGGCTTGCTTTCAGGCCAAGAAAGGGGCAAGCAAAAAAAAAAAAAAAAGGCCATGAGTTGTCATTTGAATACATTGCAGTATAATATGTCTATCCTAACACATGTATTTTCATTCATAGGTGGCTCATAGAAGAATATTTTTCTACTTCCAAATAACTGTCCACAACTAGCCTTCCTTCACTTACATATGACTGATGTTACTAGAGAGTGAATAGAGGATGTAGAATCAGTTGTTCTAAAAGATATTATCATTTAAAGTGACAATATGAATTATTTATTCTTAACAAACTAAAAGTTAAAGAAATAGGGTGAGCTGGCATACCTACAATCATTTTGCATGAATAAATACAATTTCTTTCTTCTTAGTTTACCTATAGTTTATTTTCATCTCTCATCTTTACCATAGTTTTAAGAAATATCTTAGCACCTAAATCTCTCCTGTTTCATTGGTTTTCTGTTACTTCCATTACTTCCATGACATCTTGACATCCTGCTGCAATCTACTCTCAGACTTAGACTTTTAAAAACCATTTTTCCTTGCCTACTGCAACTGTACGAACTAAATAAAAGAAAAAGGATAAGGAAATTCATGTTGCTTTATGAACCATGATCGTCAATTTGCAATCATGACGTAATCCCCACAGTATTATCACAGAAGCCAGCCCTCCTTTTTTTTACAGAAACCCTGCCTGCCTTCCAAATTGGGTTGTTACTTCAATACTTCTGCTGTCATGTTCCTTTCCACTGTGCCCATGGCTATCTAAATCAGACTTGGCCTTCCATGCCTTTTCATACAGTGTCATAGCCTATTCACTGAGCTCAGTGAGTTATTTCAAATCTAACCTTAATCTTCCCAGTCCAAGCAGGCTAAAGATATTATGTTCATAGTATCTCTTCACTATTCTAGAATAAATAACTCTTATATTTTGTATTGTCATGTGGGTGGACATAGTGTTTAATGTAATTATATTAAGTCAATTACATGTAGTTCAATAATGATATCACACACTTTACAGTGTAATGTAAACTTAACTTTTATATGCACTGTCAAATCAAGCTTATAAGTTTGTGTCTCATTTTATTGCAATATTTGCATTGATTTTTTTAAAAAGATTTATTTATTTATACAAGCACTGGGTACAGTCAGAAGCATGGGAGGGTGAGAGAATTCACCAGAGCCAGAGTGGGGAACAGAACAGGCAGACTGACAAAATACACTGCTAAGGGGAACAGCAGGTGTGGCAGGAGAGGTCTGTCTCGCCATGCGGGACCCTCGCCGGTGGCCGGGGATCAAACTGGCACTGCTGAAGCTGCGGGCAGCTTCGCAGCTCAGGGCTCAACCGCTGCGCCACCAGGGGAGGCCCAATATTTGCATTATTATGTGATATCCAATTAAATCCACAATTATCAGCGAGGTTGCCTGTATGCCAACATTTAATAATTAAGCAGGTGAGGAGAAACCATCAAAAAACACTGAAAAAGAAAGACACAAAAGTACCCCTTCCCTTGCCTCCTGCCAAATTGAAAAAAAAAGGAAAGAAAGAAAAAAAAAATGAGTGATATTAGTGTCTTGAT
The DNA here is from genome assembly GCF_964194135.1 of Talpa europaea. Classification (NCBI taxonomy): domain Eukaryota; kingdom Metazoa; phylum Chordata; class Mammalia; order Eulipotyphla; family Talpidae; genus Talpa; species Talpa europaea. The sequence continues at coordinate 47,075,231 of NC_140072.1, forward strand.
CTTGCAATGAAGGTAATTCTTTTGGAAGAAGTGTCAAAATTTATCAAGTAATACTAAGATTTTTCAATAAGACATGAACAGGCATTGGTTACTGATTTCATCATGTTGGCATGGTAATGTTTATAGGGAGGTTGTGAGAAGTAATAAGGATGTGCTACTGATTGGAATGGATTCAGAATGGGCAGAAAGTAAGTACAAATAGTAATATTCTATATTCTAAAACAAAAGCATTTGCAAAATTCTAACAATCTGGATAATAAAGACACGTCAATGAGTAAACATCTGTAAATATCTTAAAGGTAAAAAGAGAAAGCAACAAAGAAAACATCCAGACTGTATATAGAGCATGTGAGTGTCCAGTGGTAGTAATGGATCATTAAAATTTTTGCTAGACCCCTGAGGGGGGAAATCCTACAATGTCAACAAATTAACAGGGACAAAGGAAAAAGGTACATAATATTCATTAAATAAATAAAAACATGTTAGAAAAGGAAACAGTACAAATTGTGTAAGAAATATGTTCAATAGGAAACTAAAGAAAGCCCAAACAACACTGGCTTAAGTCAGTAAGGGATTTTGATCTCAGATAATGTGTTGTTAGGATTAAGCTACATAGATCTTTTGACAAACTAGTGATGTCATCTATGTGCTTGAGTACTTCTGTTTATTTTTTTTTCCTTGTCATTCATAGCATTTGGTATCTTAAGATCTCGTTCTGTGATATTTCCAATTATAAGATCTATGTTCATGGTGGGAAGAAAGAAGTAGGATTTGTAGAAAGGTGCTGACAAATTTAAGCAGTCACTCCATGTGCAGGACAGTTGAAGTTGAATATTTTGTCTTTATAATAACTACTGTAAAAGTAAAGGGAAAGGAAGTAGTGAATAGCTTATGAGTTACTAATGCAGGGCTTGTACAACAGACAAAATTTTTGACTCGAAGAGTTAATAAATCAAAATAAAGTAAAAAGAAATTGAAAGACTCATAGGAGAAGGAAAAATATATAAAATAATATAAATTAAGAATTATTTTTATTTATTTTTTAAAGATTTATTTATGCATCAAGAACTGGGGTACAGGCCAGAGGGGTGGGGTGTGAGAGGATTCATCAGAGACAGAGCGGGGAACAAAACAGGAGGATTGACTGAAATACACTGCTGAGGGGAGCAGCGGGTGAGATAGGAGAGATCTGCTGCACTATGTGGGTAGCTCCCTGGCCAAAAGGGGATTGAACTCATACTGCAGAGGCTGCAGATAGCTTCACAGTGCTGTGCTTAACCCCTGTGCCACCAGGAAGGCCCAATAATTTTTTTTTAAATAAATCATTAGATAGAAATCATACCACACTCTTACTCAATTTAAACAAAAGAGGTAATTAACATTTTAAATATAAAAAGAAAAACAAGATCACTGGCAATATATCTGAAATAGAGAATTCAATGTGCAATTTCAAATCTTTCAATTATTTTTGTTTATCCAATTTTTTATTTTGGTAAAATGCACGAGTTGAAATTTACAATTTTAACCATTTTCAAGTGTGAAGTTAAGTGACATTAACTTCATTCATAATGGTGTACAAACATCATGCCCATTCGTCTCTAGAATTCTTTCATCTTGTAAAATTCAGTCCATTTCAGTCTCTGTCTCCTGGTAACCACCATTATACTTTATGTCACTACGATTTTTATTTCCATAAGTACCTATGTCAGGGTTTTCATAAAGTTTTTCTTTTTGTGACTGATATTTCACTTAGCATAATATTCTCAATTCTGCTATGTTGTGGCATATGTCAGAACTTTCTTTCTTTGTAACGCTAAATCAATTTCATAGTATATATATGCCACATTTCGTTTATCTATTTGCCCTGCCACTAGAAACTTGGGTTGGTTCCATGTGTTGCTGTGAATAATGCTGTTGTGAAGAAGGATCTGCTAGAATCCTTGCGTTCTATACTTTTTGCTTATATTAATTGATAGTTATTTATATAACTATATAATTTGGGGTGTGGAACTTCATCCATATATACCAATGTCTCCCCCAACCCTTCACCAAAATTCCAGTGGAAGGGATTCCCACCCGCTTCCTTTCCCTGTTTTGCCCTCACACTCTCACCCTGTTCCCTCGGATAACTAGTATATTTTTCAGAGTCTAAGAATTATTGCTGCTTTGTTTTGCCAGTTTCTTTTCTGTGGTTATTTATATTCCACAAATAAGTGAAACTGGTAACTGTCTTTCACTTTCTGACTTATTTCACTTAGCATAATCACCTCAAAAATCCATCCATTTTACCCAAAATGCAGTTTCATCTTTTTAAACAGATGGACGGTATTCCAGTGAGTTTCTATTCCATAATTTCTTTATCCAATCATCTGTTATGGGCTATTTATTCAGTTCCATGATTTGGCTATTGTGAATAGTGCTGCTATGAACATAGGAGCGCAATCTGTTGATATTAGTGTCTCATATTCTTTAGGTAAATACCTAGAGTGGTATTGCTGGATCATGTGGTATTTCTATTTTAACTTTTTTTTTTTAAAGTGTTTCACTCTTTTTTTTTTTTTAAGATTTATTTATTCATGCATATAAGAACTGGAATACAGGCCGGAGGTGTGGGGTGAGAGGATTCACCAGAGACAGAGTGGGGAGCAGTACAGGCGAATCCACAGAAATACACTGCCTAGGGGAGTGGCGGGCAAGACAGGAGAGGTCTGGTGTGCCATGTGTGTAGCTCCCTAGCTGGCCAGGGATAAAACTCGTGCTACAGAGGCTGTGGTCAGCTTCATAGTGCTGTGCTTAACCCCTTGCACCACCAGGGAGGCCCCATTTTAACTTTTTAAGGAATCTTCTTACTATTCTCCTTTGAGGCTGCACCAGATTGTATTCCTACAAATAGTAAAGTTGAGAGGAGAGGCATAATTTTTAAAGAAAATTGAAGTGATGAAAATGGACCAAATGAAAGATAAAAAAACTGAGTAAGTAATTAACCAAGCAGAGGGGCACATAAAAGATAGTCAAATATTTGCCTCCCCCCCACCAACACTAAGCCCACTGGTCATTTTCATAACATGTTCAATAAAATAAGAATTTCTAGGTTCTTTAAGTTTTTTCAGAGCATAAGAAACTTCAAATTCTCTAATGTGTGGCCTAATTAAAAAAAATTGATAAAAATAGCATCACATTATTTAGAAACATAGACAAAAATTATTATTAAATATTTGCAAACTGATTACATGAATATATTTATAAATAACAAAGACCAAACAAGTAAGGATTCTTTTAAATATATAATGGTGGGTCAAATTTGGGAAGTCTATTAATGTAAATTTATTAATGTGCTAAAAATAAAACAAGTACAAATGGAGGGTATTATATTTTAGAGATAAGAAAATTGACATATATTGTGGTTAAGATACATGTTCAAAATAGTTGAGAATATACGTGGAACCGCTGAGATTGAATTTGCAAGTCTCTTGGACTTTGAAGAATCTTCTTTTGTATTGGATAAAACAGCTTCAAGTTTCCTGGGTATCAATTGATCCTGGGTGAACCATGTGTTGTCCTAATAAAATAAATGGTTAATTCCTCCAGGATGTAATAGAAAACCTAGTATAGGTTTGTTTCTTTTATCAGAAAGCTAAAACCTATTCAGAGGATCCCCAGAAAATATCTCTTTAAGTCTCATTGATGATAACTTGCTCAGATGACCCCCGTGGCTTCCACAAGAAAATACATGGCTTTTAGAAGCATCTTGTAATGGCAGACTACCAGAGAAAAGGGGGTGGGAGTTTTAACTAGGAAACCAAACTATGTCTCCAAGAGTGGCATTATTTTCTCTTTCATAGCTGACAAGTGATAACTTCACACCATTTCACCTCCCTCCTTGATGCAATCAGAAAAGCACAGTATATGAGGGTGAGAGAGGAAACACTTGCTCTTTATGCAATGAGTTCACTCATTTCCAATCACTTCTGTAGTCTGAATTATTTCCATGATACATCAGCTTCCATAATACAGTCATGGATGCTCATAAGAACTGCTAGTTTGGCAAATGTTTAAGCATAATTCACTTTACAATGTAATCGGTCATCAGGGAGCCAAAGACAGTTTTATTGCATTAGATACATAAAATAGCTTATGGCTGGAGGACACTGGAGGGCAAATCTACTAGTCGTGGTGATTAGTCTTGAGTGATGTGCCTCACACATCAGAAAATAAAATAATATGAACATACAAACAGCTAAATTGATATATGAGTGTTTTGAAGTCAGTGCAAACAACTTTTCTTGCTTTTCTCTATAATGTCATACTTAAAATATTTTAGAGGTATGTGACATGAAAGGAATACCTTATGCCATAGGATCCCACTTACAGTCTTTGAAAAACTCATCTTTGAATTATCTAATCATGATCAATTTGGAAGATTCCTTTTGTCACATCAGTGAGATCCACTGTTTTCCATCCAAGAAGTCTTCAAATTAGGAAGATCAGAGGAAACTTTTCCTATCATTCATGCATACATAATATTTAATTTTGCTGAGACTGCCACTGAAAATAGATTTGATTCAGGTCTGATTATGACTTCATTTCATAATTACTAAACAATGTGAAGCTGGGATTCTCCTTTTCTGTCAACAAAATCTTCAAGTGTTAATTCAAAGTTGGTCAAGTTGAGTTGATTTAAGGTGCTCCCATTAAATGTGCATTAAAGGGAAGATTGTCTCATAGTTTTTTTCTTTTTTGTATTTTAAAATGACAGATTTATGGGGAAAAGGAGAAAGAAAAAGAGGCACCTGCATAGTTACAGGTGAGCAGGAGAGCTTCTGCTGTTTCTTTACAAGGGGAAAAATTTCATGAAAAATTTCATAGTTTCTATGTTTAAGGGAGTGTGAACATCAGAATTAGGGTCTCTAAACAGAGGACATTTTAGGTGGGTGGTCAGAAGTTAATGCCTAGGGGAAATGTGCTGAATTTTCCTCCATGAAATAATTTTAAAAAAGTCATTTTGTGAATGTGGCTCGATTAGAGTCCCAATATTTCTCAGAGAATGTGCAAAACTCAGGCTGGCTTTGGCCATCTTTTGGGGGCATGATTTGTTTTCTGTTCTTGAGTCACACTCAGTCGTTGCTCCTTGGATTCTTCTTTTTTATTATGAGGTAATGACTGTGTTGAGCTTTGATAAAGGTTTTACTAACCACAATTTTGGTACTAGGGGAGTGGTGATATATTGTGGTCACAAGGGACATGCATCAGAAGGATTGATTCCTTCAGTTAAAACTTCTCTTTCACATCATTGTTTTTTCCGTCTGCTGGTTTATTTCTACCAGCATGCCAGAATTCTCCAGTCAGCACTCCTGACTCTACCATGTCATATCTGCTCTCCTTCATTGTACCTTCCATCGTCCATTATTAGAATTACTGTATTAGCCTCTTTACCCTTTTTGTTCTCAATTCTAGCAATCTCACAATCCATTTTGTAGGCCACATAGTTATGCTTTCACAAGTCAAACCATTATGTTAAAAAATTTAATGTCTTTTTATCCTAGAATATACAAAAAACATGTTAAGCAAGGCCTTATATACTTTGGCCTTTATTTATTATCTCTAGCTTTTTTTTTTTTAATAGAGGCATGTTTTATTTATTTATTTGTTTGTTTGTTTTGTTTATACATGCACTGGGTACAGTCAGAAGCACGGGAGGGTGAGAGAATTCACCAGAGCCAGAGCAGGGAGCAGAGCAGGCAGAAGGACCGAAGTACACTGCTGAGGGGAGCAGCGGGCGGCAGGAGAGGTCTGCGCGCCATGTGGGACCCTCCTCTGGTGGCCGGGGAGCAGCCAGGGATCGAACCGGCACCGCAGAGGCCGCGGGCAGCTTCTCAACCCAGCGCTCAACTGCTGCGCCACCGGGGAGGCCCCTTTATTTATTATCTCAAACCATGCTGCACCCTTCTCTATATCTGCTCCAATTACATACATGTTTCAATGAAACATGTGTATTCTTCTGTTTCTCAAATATTTCAAAATATTTCCCAACTTAATGTTCTCTTCTTTTGTCTTGAATTGTTTCTCTCCCATTCCTTTGAATTATATATATATACACACACTATGTCCATACCTGTATCTCGATCACTAAGGCTATGTCTATCGCTCCCTCTATCTATAGATCTCCTCATCCATCCACTGAATTTCAGTTCAGCCATTATTTCTACAAATTGGAATTACTTCTCCTTCCTCTGAAAGAATTTTTACCCATAAACTCCCTCCTTGATTGCACGCATGCTCATGGAATTCATGTGGTATTATTTTGCTTTCTCATTTCTTAGTTTATATTCACTATTGTTGCTGCCACAGAGTATAGACACATGGGCACATACATCCACAAATGTGAGCTCCACAAGACAGCACCCTGATCTGTTTTTTACCAATGCATTACTCAATACAACAACAATAACAATGTTGCATAAATGAAAGGTATAATAGATTTTTTTGAGAGAATCTTTCTTGAAATATGGAATTGGGTAAAAGGAAGGGAGGCAATGTCAGAGAATGCTCAGATTAATGAGATCCAGTTGTGTGTTAGGTGGTGTAAACGCATTCTATGTAACAATGCAGTTGATCTTCAGAACACTTAATAGTGCATCCCTATTTTGAAGAAGATATAGCAAAGGCAAAGTGTATCAATCACCAAAAGATACAGACTTAATAAAGCATGTGACTGAAATTTCAATGCAGGGAGTCATTGTCTTTTTCCTGACTCTTAAATTACATTCTAGTGTTTCTTTTCTGACTACTCTAGAATAATGTCTCCATGAGATGATATGACTTCTGGGCCTCCTTGGTGACCTAGGAATTAAGTCTCAGTGCTTGTCACCAATACAGCCTGAGTTCGATCCCTGATCAGGAGGCTAACCCACATAGCACAGCAGACCTCTCCTGTCTTGCCTGTCACTCTCCTTAAAAGTGTATTTCAGTAGATCCACCTTTTCTGCTTCACGCTCTGTCTTTGGTGAATCTTCTCATCACCCATACTTCTGACCTATACCCCAGTTCTACTAAGTAAATAAATATTAAAAAAAAAAAAGATGATATGGCTTCTGACTCAGAATTTGAGGGCTTTGAACACCACTCAGAGGGTTTGGGATATACCATCACTGGTATTTGTGGGTCAGTGGTCCATTGTTCAATGAGGAAGTGGTAATTTGAGGGTTAAAACTAACAGATGATGTGGGCCTCCCTGGTGGCGCAAGGGGTTAAGACACAACCTATGAGGCCATCTGCAGCCACTGCAGCACAAGTTCAATCCCTGGCCAGGGAGCTACCCACATGGAGCAGCAGACCTCTCCTGACTCGCCCACTGCTCCCCTCAGCAGTGTAGTTCAGTCAATCTGCCTGTTCTGTTCCCCACTCTCTCTGATGAATCCTCTCATCCCCCCACCTGGCCTGTATCCCTGTTCTTGTTTGCATAAATAAATAAATCTTTAAAAAAACAAACAGATGAAAAAATTTAGGTTTATTAAAATAGTGAAAATAAAAATAATTTTGGTCTTTCAGCATTGCCAACTCTAACTTCTGCAGTTGATCAGAGGAAAGGCTGTCTAATGGTCATTATATACTTTAGACTTACTTGGGTAGAGCTCTGTTTCAGATGTAGATGAGTAAAGAAACAAATAAAACATTTTCTCACACTTCAGTGCAACCCATTTCATTTTATCATTCCAGTAGTTCCAAGCTTAACCCATTTCATCCTATCCTATCTCATTTCATCCCGTTCTGTTTAGTTTTATTTGTTTAATCATTACGGAGTATTTTTGAATTCAAAGGTATTTCATTTGACAATGGGAATAAGGAAATAGAGTAAGGCAAACAAAAATAGTGCATGTCTTCAGTTGAGGGAGGATAATTTCTATCTGTGAACCAGATAATCTCTCTATGCCAACATAAGTGTTGAAATAATAGATATTTTTTGAAGGAATAGTCAATCATAAATACTTGAGGTAGACAGTATTTTTGAGACTCAATTTCTTCCCTTAAGACATTAACTTTTATACAGGTGTATATATATTCTTCTCTAGTATTTTCAGTATTGAGTAACTTAATGCACTAATACCTACAAAGAATCTGGTCATCACCTGAACACAGAATTTTAATTTTCTTCCTCTTCTAAAGCTTCTACAATAATATAGAAAATAACAACTCACACAGCGTAGTTATAACAAGTTCTATAATATATGGCAGACATTCAGTTTTCTTTTCAAAATAACTGCTATAGCAAATATAATTTTATTTTTCTTTAGGCTTTTCACCAAATTAGGGAAACTTCAGTTTTCAGTTATCTGTACTTATATTTTAAAAACCTGCTGATCATAAATGTGCCACAGGGTAGGGTAAACTCATAGAACACTGGTCCCAGGAAGAGAAGAAAATTTAGAAGTTCTTTGGTTAATTGCTAACATTATACTTAACATAACTCTGAGGTTGAGAGAAAGGAAATGAATTGCCAAAGATCACACAATGATTTCGTCATTAGCCTGGAGATTTTATCCTTTTTTGTTTTTGTTTTTGTTTTTGTTTTTGGGACCCTCGCCGGTGGCCAGGGATGGAACTGGCGCTGCAGAGGCTGCGGGCAGCCTCGCAACCCAGCGCTCAACCGCTGCGCCACCAGGGGAGGCCCCTATCCTTCTTATTGTACCTTGTCCATTGCTGTGTACCCCCTATATTCCAATAAAACACATTTATTAGATAGTAGGAACATTTTTTGTGCATTAATGATATCTGGGATAATGTTAAAAAATCAGGAATTGTCTGTCAAGATTTTTTCTGAAACAGTGAACTTCCCTCAAGCTTTCATCTTCTCTACCTGCAGCCTCCTTCTTATCTTCTTTCATTTAGCATATATGTGTCAGGAATCTACCTGGCAGTCATTTCCCCAAGACTCAAATGCCTGCTTTGATATAAAAGTTTAATAAGACCAATACCAATACCATTGCACCATGGTGGTGTAATCAATTCCTCTACATGCAAACTAAGCACATACACAGAGACACACACAATCACTGACACACAAACATTTCTTAAAAGAATTTCTGAGGAACATGCACAGGTTTTAAAGCAAAAGCTGGTGCTTGTAGGATCAATATTAATTTATTGATAACAGAACTATGGAAACAATATTTTTTAAGATGGCAAGTGACAACTATAGTAGTTTTCATTGTAATATAAATTTGTGCTTATTATAAACCATTTGGACAATACTGAAAAGAGTAAAGGAACAAAACAAATAATCCATGAATTTACTAGTAGAAATCACTCTTAAAATTTATTAATTTTTGATATGTCATGTTAATTTTTTAAAGATGTTCATTTTGATATAGTTACATTGTTTTTTTTTTTTAAGATTTATTTATTTATTTATACAAGCACTAGGTACAGTCAGAAGTGCAGGAGGGTGAAAGAATTCACCGAGCCAGAGCGGGGAGCAGAACAGGCAGAAGGACCAAAATACACTGCTGAGGGGAGCAGCGGGCGGCAGGAGAGGTCTGCGCGCCATGTGGGACCCTCCTCCAGTGGCTGGGGAGCAGCCAGCTTCGAGGCTGTGGGCAGCTTTGAAACCCAGCGCTCAACTGCTGCGCCCCCAGGGAGGCACTATGTCATGTTAATTTTGATGGATGTTCAGATTATAGTGCATTCACCATTTTATAAACTTCTGTGAAATTTAACTATAAACTTTGTATGCATTTAAAAATGATATTATCTTGATGTGTTTTTTTTTTTTTATTTAGCCATATCCTCAGTAAAACCTGCCTTCCATTTTTAACTACAATTTTTACTTCTATTTCAACCTTGAAAAGTCACTCAAATAAGAATAACTCACTACTAGAAACTAGCTATTGATTATATGGGGCAAAGACATAAAAAATAAAAAGGAGAAACTGTGAGAAATGGTTTGAGTTCTGACTTCTGGAATCATTTGATCCTTACTCATAAGTTAAATCTTTCCCCACTATCTAATATTTACCTCTACCTTGGACAGGTGATTTTTACCAACATTTGATCACATAATATTGAAAACTAAGTCATTAATAGTGATCTTGTTATTTTTATTCTTCTCTTTTCTGTGCTTTTTAAAGCCTTGTATTAGTAACTTGTGAAATTCTCCATTCCTTTTCAAACATGGAAAAGCTTTGTCTTATTCTCAGTAGACTCTCTTTAGGGATATTGATCAAATTTGGTTATGCTGACAGTATCCTGATCTGAATATTTAATTATTCCTTCATTTATTAGCTTATCCACGTGTGAATAAGTTTATGCATTTATTCACTTGCATGTAAATCCATGCATTCATCCAATAATTCTCCCCAAATTTCTAAGTCTCTACTATACACCAGTCACCATTCTAGATGCTGGTGACTCACAAGTGAATAAACCACAATTCTTGTTTAGAAGAGACTTAGTCTTGCAGGGAAGAATGCAGTTTGATGTATTTGCCTTTGCTAATTTTTACCCTTATGCTCCAAAAACCTGTACCCTGAAAAAAAAATGCTTCACTGCTTTTTCACTTCATATTTAGATGTAATATTCCCACTAAATTAAACTCAGTTCATGCACCTGAAATTTTGTTTTTCTCCCCAGATTCATTCTGAAGAGAAGTCCTTTGTAAGTTAATCATACCCCCATTACAGGACACTTGACTATGCCGAGCCATGGCCTGCAATATGACAGACAGAAATGCCAACTATTTTACTATAGTGTCTTCAATATTTGAAATGCTATGCTCCTGCTAGTGTCATGTAAAGATTGACCTATATTTTCCTTTACCTTTAGTAGGATATTTTTGCACTTATTTATTTGACTATTCACTGTTTTAAAACAGAAATATAAAATTTAGACACATACCAACTTGGGAGATTTTTAGTCACTATTTTAAGTTACTCCTTATGAGAAAGATGGCCTCTCAGCAAAATAAAATGGAATAGGACATTCTGGGATATAGACCCATCTTTGAAATTCACCATGAAAAACTTTAGTAAAATGTCAGTTATGTTTCAGACACTCACCTTCATGGAGATTTTCATTGTACCAACCAGAAGAATGCCTTTGGGTCTAACTCTAACTCAGTCATGTAAAATATAGCAGAGATTTGAATGGGAAGGACAATGTCTACTATAACACAGGTGGAAGGAGAATATTCTTTTTGTTGTTGTTAAAGATTTATTTATGCATACAAGAGCTGGGGCACAGGCCAGAGATGTGGGAGGTGAGGGGATTCACCAGAGACAGAGTGGGGAACAGAACAGGCAGATTGACCACAGGACACTGCTGAGGGGAGCAGCGGGTGAGTCAGGAGAGGTCTGCTGCGCCATGTGGGTAGCTCCCTGGCCGGCCGGGGATCAAACTTGTGCTGCATGGGCTGCGGATTGCTTCATAGTGCAGTGCTTAACCCCTTGCACCACCAGGGAGGCCCTGGAGGGAAGATATTCTAAGCACAGAAAGATGGAAAAGCATAGAGATATGAGGGTTTTCAGGAATTTAAAACTGGACACTCAGAATGAGTTTATGCATTTAATTTTTTTTTTATTTTCTGTTCTAATGAATTACCATTATTTTACGTTCTTGCTAACATTTTGACAGCATAGGCTATCCTCCCCCACCAGGTGTCATCACTGTAATATGCCCATCATCAAAATACCCATAGTCTGCCACCATAATCCCTTGTCTCTCTCTTTCTCTCCATTCTCCGCTCTCCAGCTCTTCCCTCCTGTATGCCTCAGATCTATGGTCAGTTTTCAAGAGCTGGTTTTAAAATTCATCCTTGTCTAGAAAAACCCTTTGTTTCTCTATATTCTACACATACATGACACCAGCTGGTATTTTTCTCCTTCTGACTTATTTTGCTTAGCATAATCCTTTCCAGCTCTATCTATGTTGCCACAAATGGCATTTTGAGGAAAGTGAGATAGGAAGGTTTAAAAAGCGAACCTGTATTTTAGAAATTGAGGGTAGAAAAAGAACTAGTGCAACTTCATACAGATCATTTCCCACTAGATTGCAATTATTTGACAACTAAAGATGGATCAAATCTGTAATTGTTGTGTGTCTTCGGTAGGCAAACACACACCCTTAGCACTGGAGCCATTAAGGTTTTTTTGAATAATAAATGAACAAATGAATGCTAAGACCTTAAAGAATGAGAAAAAGTGTTGAAATATTATCTTTCAACAAAGTGGAATATACATGGTACTTGTAAGTCTTCGGCACTTGAAATCTTTAAGCAGTTAATTGTTATGAGCCACATCTATCTCAGAGCAACAATATTGCTTGTAATTTGAGGAATAGACTATGAAGGTGAAAGACTGGAGGGGAAATTCCAATTAGGAGCCAATTAAAGCTCTGTCATTGATGAAATAAAGTAGCCTGAAAAAGCCCAAAGGTAATGATATTAGAAAAGAAAGATCTGTGAATGAATGGAAAAGAGAGCTCAACCGGATTTTAGATGTAGAAGTTTCTGGGGAAGGAAGAAGAAGTGGTAGGAGATGAAATGGCTTGGATGCACTGAGTAATGGCACTCCCTGAAAAAGAAGACAGTGGACAGCAATTTATTTTCTACCTTCTCATAAATATTCTCATGAAAAATCAGTTTGGGGGAATAGAAAAAAATCTCAAATATTATGATTATATTAAGCTTCCATATGCATTTACAACACAAATGCCATTCTTTTATTTAATTAGTTTCTATTTAACTATTTTGAAAGAATGCTCTGTTTAGCAACAAAGATAAAGGAACACTGGCAGGTATATCTTACTGCTCTTTGCATGCTTAGCAACTGGCTCTTCAAGCAGCAAATATTCATTGATCCTTCATATATGGTTTTAGACACATTCACGCTAAGCATGGGCCTGATATTTTTATTATGAATTTAAATATTAATTTTTTTGAATATTTACTTATTATGCATACAAGAGCTGGGCACAGGCCATATGTGGGAGAAGGTGAGAAGATTCACCAGAGACACAGTGGGGAACAGAACAGGCAGACCGACTGAAATATACTGATGAGGGGAGCAGCAGGCAAGACAGGAGAGGTCTGCCCGGCCATGTGGGTATTTCCATGGCTGGCTGGGATGGAAACTGCACTGCAGAGGCTGCGGACAGCTTCACACTTCTATGCTCAACCACCTGTGTCACCAGGGAGGCCCTAAATATTAAATTATTAAATATCTGATAGGTGCCTATAAATTTTCTTTGACCACATCTCTTCCATCACTTTAAACAATACTTCTAGTAAGGGGTTTCTGAAAAATCTCTTTTATCCATGTTGTTTTGTCTAACTACTAGACGAGTTTATTTGTTCATCACTTCATTGATCTATGACAAATATTCTGTTATTAACCAATAGGTTAACAAGAAGCAAGCAGTTTTACCATTGACTTATGACTAACTTCCAATACTTGATTTTTTTCCATAATTATAAATTTTAATTCAATGTTTTGACATTGACATGGCCTGAGCATTTTAGAACTTAGCATTTTTAAACGTAAGTATAGTCAGAATATCTTTGTCCTCATCTTTCTGAACTTACTTAAAAATAATGAGCAGTGGAATATGTAATATTTAAGTGGTTTTGGAAGTACCAGATTTGATGTCATCTAAGATGAATTTCAAATCATAGTTTAGCATCCCTGAGCATTGCTCAACTGGCAGATCTTATTGCTAGATCAAAATTGCAGTATTTTTTAGCTTAAAGAGAAATAAATGATTCTTTCTTGAAGATGATCTCAAGAATATGAATGTTTAAGAAAATGAATGAATACAAATTATGATTTTTGAAAGCTAGTATCAGTGCTTTTTAGGTTATACATAACTGTTTACTATATGACTATGTAGTGCATTATTCATATTGTCTTTATTATTTTACATGCAGTATATAGCACATGCTCTTAGTTTTGCTTGTAAGTTATTTCCAATTGCTGTCTTTCATCAGAGAGATGGTGCACAGAACTGTATGTTAGTTCCCCTTTCATTATGTCATTCAACTAATATATGTTAAATACCAACTATTTCCCAGGAACCCTGTTGAGCACTGAGTACAGTAGTGAATAAAACATGCATTATTCTTGTCATCCTACAGATAATGAGTAGTCAAATATTCCATGAACAATTGATGAATAAGTTTTGGGTTTTGGGCCTAACTATATTTCACATTGATCTTAGATTCTGCATTGCGTATTCAATTCTTATTTTCCATGTCATCCTCCAAAATTGATTTTTCTCTTTTGTACTTTTTCTTTTTGATTTAAATGCTTACCTATTAGTATTTGTATGAAAGCATAGAAGTCACAGATGGAATACTCAACCATTAGCCATCACATAAAACTCACAATTTCCACAGATATTAAAATCTAGGGAGAGATCTAGTAACATCCAAAGTACCAGACATATTGACCCATGGTGTAATAAACAGCCCCTGAGACTTGAGAGAATTCACTTAACTTCATGGGATTAAATCATCTGGAAAAAGAGGAACACAATTTTTCCCCCCTGAATCCAGTTTGAAATATATTCTAAATAGTTGAGAATTAGGTCTTCTATTCATACTGGACTTAGGGAAGAAAACAGGCAGGGAAAATCTGGGGCAGGTGGGTCCCAGACTGGGTCTAGGGTACAGGGCAGAGCTTTGGGGGTGAGAGGATTCACCAGAGACGGAATGGGGAATAGAACAGAACAGAACTCATAATATCATGCATAAGCTAAGTCAATACTAACAATTTGTATTCCATAGGAGGGCATATAATAAAGGAAATAAAATGTTTTTTTCTCCATATTTGAACTTTATGCATTCTAGACCCTAACAGAAGTTTTTATTGCTACATAAATGATCACTTCATTAGTTTACAAAAGTAGTAAATGATTAATATGGAACACTTGCTAAAACATAACACACCATCCTGTAATTTTTCAAAATATACCTACATTTTATTTACAGCTGCCTTCCATTTTTTTTAAAGGAAAATGCATTACGTGTT
This sequence comes from Talpa europaea, assembly GCF_964194135.1. Lineage (NCBI taxonomy): Eukaryota > Metazoa > Chordata > Mammalia > Eulipotyphla > Talpidae > Talpa > Talpa europaea. The sequence goes on from NC_140072.1 coordinate 47,090,248, forward strand.
TAAGGCTAAGTGCCATTTATCCTCTCTAATTAACTAATTTTTTTAAAGATTTTTTAATTTATGTATACAAGTACTGGGGTACAGGCCAGAGGTTTGGGGGTGAGAGGATTCACCAGAGACGGAATGGGGAAAAGAACAGGCAGACTGATTGAAATACACTGTTGAGGGGAGCAGCTGGTGAGTCAGGAGAGGTCTGCTGCGCCTTGTGGGTAGCTCCCTGGCCAGGGATCGAATCCGTGCTGCAGTGGCTGCGGATAGCTGTAGTGGCTGCAGATAGCTTCATAGATTGCGTCTTAACTCCTTGCACCACCAGGGAGGCCCTCTAATAAACTAATTTTTATTGAAGAACGTTGCATTATAACATCTAAGTTTCAGGTGTTTATTGTTAAGAACTAACATGAATGCATACTACATCATTTCAGCACTCAAGATTAAATCTTTGCTTCATCATACCATGTAATATATCCATGAAGTTTCAATTATTATGCAGTTGAACCACCAAATAGATTGGAGGAACACAGTGAAAAAATAATAATTGACAGCCCTGTGAATTAAAAAGTGTTAGCTGATGGTGGAGCCAAGTAATAGCAGAGAAAAGCAGTTTTATGTAACAGCCTTATTAATATCTAGAAAGAATTTGTTAAGCATTTTTGTAAGTGGTTGTTCATATGATTCTAATCTTGGATGATGGAATAGACTCCTTTACTGAGGAAACATGATATATAATAATATAAATTGTATCATTGCTCAAAATGTTTCTCAAACAATCAGGTTTAGAACAGAGGTGTGGGGCAGGTGGGGTGAGGGGATTCACTAGAGACAGAGTTGGGAGCAGAACAGGTGTATCTACTGAAATATATGGCTGAGGGGAGCGGTAGGTGGGACAGGAGAGGTCTTCTGCACCGATGTGGGTTAGCTCCCTGACCAGGATAGAACTCAGGCTCAGTGGAGATACCACTGAGACTTAACCCCTATGCCCCAGGGAGGCCCCAGATTTGATCTTTTAAGGTCACTTCCAACCTTATATATATATAATTTTTTCACATGACTCATAATATCATACATAAGCTAAGTCAATACTAACAATTTGTATTCCATAGGAGGGCATATAATAAGGGAAATAACCCTTTATAATACAGGAAAAATGAATAAAAATATTTTATTGAGATTTTATTTTTCCTAGGTATATGTTACCAATAATTAATCTTTAAAACTATGAACTCATACTTGATTTAAATATAGTTATCTCATGTCATATAATTATTATTCACCTTTTATTAAAATTTTCTGCCTCAGTAATATTGACAAAAATTTGTTGGATGGAAAAGACAAATGATAATCTTTCACAGATGGCTTCCTCATTCCAACCATTCTTTATTTTGGGAAAAAGGAAGTTTTGTAAAGGAATTGACTTTCCCTTAATATCATGTCTTTTATTTTATTTTATTATTTTGTCACACTAACTTCTTACTCTTGACTCCTTCACCACCAGAAAACTCATCACTTAAGTTTTTCTGCTAAGTTAGTTGTCTCTTCTGTTTCTGTTCAATCTTCAAAGATGCATCTCATTCCATAGAGAGAAAAAAAAAAACCAAAACAGTAACTTTAGCTCTTACTCAAGGAGAATACATGCTTTATTTTTTTTTTTTTATATAGATTCTACCTACTAATACAGGCATAGCACGCACAGAGGCATCAGATTGGACCTGACCTCCTCTTTAAATTGTTCAGATCTATCTCCTGTTTCTACTTTTATTTACTGCCTGAACAATTGCTTCAAATCAGAAAAAGATCTAGAACAGAGACCCATGTCATCTAGGGAATACAAATACGTAATAAGCACAAACCTCTTTGATATGACCATTGTTTTCATGTTTTCTTTAAATAGTTTTTTGAAATCACTGCAATTTTAGATTTTTTTTACTATCAAGTTATATACAAACAGGAAGATTTAGTCTGTTTTGGGGACCAAACACCAATATCATAACTAACTTTTATTCTTTTATTTATTTAATTTTTATTCTCTTGTTCTTTTTTATATATTATATTATTATTTTTTAAAGGTAATGTTGGTTTACAACACAGTATATGAGTTAAAGGTAGATTCACACGTCTTCAGATTTATGTTGCCACACACACCACCAGAACACACATAACCCATCATCATAATCCCTTGGGCCCTCTATCTCACCGTATACCCCCCTCTTCGTCCCAATTCTGGAGTCAGATTTCTAGGGTTTGTTTTGGTTTAGTTGTCTTGTCCATTCCTTTGTTTTTTTCTCTGTATTGCATGTAGGAGTGAAATCGTTCAGTACTTGTCTTTTACCTTCTAATTTACTTCATTGAGTGTAAAGCCATTGCTACTGCAAGTAGCAGGAGTCTATTTTTTTTTTTATAGGTGAGTAGAATTCAATTACTTTTTTTTTTTTTTTTTTTTTTTGCTGAGACATAACCACATATCTCAATCCATTCATCTATCATCGAGTACTTAGGTGGTTTGCAGAACTTGGCTAGTTTAAATAGTGCTGCAATGAACCCAGGAGTACATATACCCCTTCAAATTAGTGAGGTTGTATTCTATGGGTAGATACCTACAAGGAATTGTAGATCATATGGCAGATCGACTTTTAATATTTTAATTTATTTAATATTTTGAGAAACCATCATCCTGTCTTCCACAGGGGCTGGCCCAATCTATATTCCCATGAAAGGTGGATGAGTGTTCTCTTGTTCTATATACCTCACCTTCACTTATTATTGCTAACCTTTTTAATATGGCCATTCTCAAAGGTGTAAAGTGGTATCTCATTATGGTTTTGATTGGCATTTTCCTGATGATAATTAATGATTAGCATTTTTCTCATATGCTTAATTAACATCTGTCTTTGAAGATGTGTATTTAGTTCTTCTGCCTCTTTCTAATGTGTTTTTCTTTTTGTTAATCTGTGTGAGTTCTTTATAGATCTTGACTATTAGGCCCTTGAGGAATGTATATTTGCAGATATTTTCTCCTATTCATTAGGGTGATTTTTCTTTTGCTTCTTTCCCTGGGCAGAAGCTTTTTGGTTTGATGTTTATTTATGTTGAAGTTTCCCTTCCTGTCAGAGTTGAGTCTCCATAGGCATTAATAAGGTGAATTTTGTGGAGTATTTTGCTTTTTCAGTCTCTCTTTATATTATGGTTTCAGGTCTAATATCCGTCTTTAATCCATTGCATGTTAAATTTTGTGTATAGTATTAGATGTCTATTGATGTCCTCCTATGTAGGTCTAATTTTATCCTAATACCATATTTTGATTATTGTAATTTTGTAGTATAGTTTGAAGACTGGGCATTTGATACCTCCATTCTTCTTTTATGTCATGATTGTTTTATCTTTTTTGGAGTCTTTTGTGGTTTCGTATGAATTTCAGTATTTATTCCCCAACACAGTATTCCCTTATCATAGTATAATTTAAGTTGTTTGTCTTTCCCTTATTTCTTTCTCTTTTTTAAAGATTTTTATTTATTTAGGCATTAAAGAACTGGGGTGTAAGCCAGAAGTGTGTGGGGGGAGAGGATTCACCAAAGATTGGGGAGCAGAACAGGCAGATCCACCAAAACACTCTGCTGAGGGGAGCAGCGGGCAAGGCAGGAGAGGTCTTCTGCGCCTTTATGTGTTGCTCCGTGGCTGGCTGGGGATCAAACTTGTGCTGCCATGACTGGCAATAGCTTGATAGAGCTGTCTTTAACCCCTGCGCCACCAGGGAGGCCCCTCCCCTATTTATCTCTAGTAAACACTTTATTTTATTTTATTTTATTTTTAAAGATTTATTATTTATACAAGCACTGGGTACAGTCAGAAGTGCGGGAGGGTGAGAGAATTCACCAGAGCCAGAGCGGGGAGCAGAGCAGGCAGAAGGACCGAAGTACACTGCTGAGTGGAGCAGCGGGTGGCAGGAGAGGTCTGCGTGCTATGCGGGACCCTCCTCCCGTGGCCGGGGAGCAGCCAGGGATCGAACCGGCGCCGCAGAGGCTGCGGGCTGCTTCGCAACCCAGCGCTCAACCGCTGCGCCACCAGGGAGGCCCTCTAGTAAACACTTTAAACCTGGAGAGCCAGAAAATAAAATTCTCTGCTCTAACTCACCCTATACATCTTCATCTGTCAGGGCAGTGTGATATTATCTTAATCAGTTTTACTTACTCCAGATTTGCCTATTTATTAAATACTGTATATTATTTTCACTAAATCAAGTATGTTAACTTTACTAATATAAAAATTTCCTCTCCTCTACATACTAGGTTTAACTCCTCAAAAATCACATAAGTATACATCAAAGTTTTTGCTCTACTTTCCTTTCTATTATTACTTTGTCCAATTTATTTCACTAAATGTGTCAAAACAACATATTCTCATTTTTTAAATACTTCATCCTTTGACCATCTTGCATGGCTCAGTGTCTACGCATATAATTTTTAATACAAAATTGTCTAACATTTTGCTGTCCATGTCTGCCTAGAAAATTCTATTCCTCTTTCAAAGTTGACTCAAATACATGTGTTTTTCCACACCTAGATATATTTTCATCCTTCGTTATTCCTAACTATTCCATTTTCAAAACATGATTTTAATATTGTAAAACAGAATCCAAGAGCAATAGGCCACTATTAGACTTAATAGTTTAATAGTATTAAAGGTAGTTTTAATTGCTTTATTGAAAATGCATTTTAAAATTCCCAAAGACCAATTGATAGTCATAATCACAAAATACTTTGATTAAGAGACATACATCCCCATCCAACCACCCACTTGCTACAGAGAGTGACTTAGCTTTCTTTAATATCCTGTAGGATATTCCAGGGAGTTATAGTCATATAAAGGACAGAATATAAAAAATTTGAGTTTCCTATTTGAAAAGACTGCTGGAAAGCAGTTGACTTCCAGATCTTTTCTCTAATTTGGCCTACATTTTCTTTGATTCTCCTTTATCAGCAAAACAAATTTTATGGAGTTCATCTCCCTATAGCACTGAAAATTTGAACAATGATTCAAAATACCATAATTTACACTATGAAATTATCTTTGAAGCTTATTTATTCAACACATATGTAATGAGAACTTTCTAGATGCTAGGGGCAAACCCATTAGCAAACAAGTTGTGCACTCTCTCATTGTGGATTCTTTTAATTATAATCAATCTCAGATAACATTTTCCTGGCTGGTATTGAGGTGGAAAGACAATTCATTAAAGACAAATGTAAAATCAAATCACTCCAAGTACATTTAATAAATTTACAAGCAATCACTTAAAATTGGTTCTCTGGGATACATTAGTTATTTTTCATTTGAAAGATAAAGATATGACTCACAAGCAAATGTATTAGTTTATGGTATTGCCAAGAATAATGATAGGGCAAACAGATGAAATAACTGTAAGAAATGAAGGTGAAAGGTCTTCATTAAAATTCAAGACAAGTATTGCTTTTCAGCCGATAAAAATTTCTGCTATATATATGAAATTGACATTAACCAGAGACCAATATAATATTCTGTCTTTAGATAGGATGGGGAAAGTTCACCAAATAGTTTCAACTAATAATTACCATTGTGCATGGTATTTTTAAGATAGTGAATTTTTAAGCAATAATTGGGAACAGTATGGAAAGAAAAATATGGACACATTAGGTTATTTTAATACCTTAGTCAAGTAACAGTTTATCATTTTCAAGGAAAAAAACAATGCTTTACATCATCAGTTGCAATTAAAGTGTTTGTATCAATTATAATTTCTATGAAACTTGCCCATTTCTTAAATTTCTCACATAGTGATTTTTGGAACTGTATCCATTCTATTTCTAGCTGTGCCTTTATATCTACCTAAGAATTCTTTCCCCTTTAGGTATATACATTGTTTTTTGTTGTTTTCAGCTGATTGAGTTGGTTCTAATGTTCCAGTGCACATTGTTTACTGTTTTCTTCTGCACAGTTTACTTTTTCATCATTTAGTTCCTCTGGGTCTTAGACTTAGTTTTTTGACAAATGATAGTAATAAAAGGAAATGGTTATATTTTACACTTTATAGGTAGAATAAACTCCAGATCAGAGGGGAAAATGCATATTTCCTTGAGGATCAAATAATATTTGGCACATAATGAATTAGTTTAGGATACTAAACAGAAGCACTTAAGATTACAAAAATAGATGAGTCATTTTTTTTCAGCACTTTTAGATTATTGTTTCAATTACATAAATGTGCTCCTTTCTTGAGATGCCATAGCCTAATGAGGCTACTAAATTTCTTAGTAAGGAAATTTCTGAAATAGTAATTATTCAGGTAATTGGCTATAGCCTCAAGAATGAAAATTTATACTCCCAGAACCTATAAACTATATCTGAGTACAAAACCAGCACTTGTTATTTGTTGAACTTTTAGAAAAGTCATGTGATCTCCCAAATTTTCTCATCTCTCACTGTCTTTACCGAAAACTCTGATAATATAAGTAAGATTACTTTCCTTTTTCCTATGAGGGCATACTTGGGAGATATTGCAAATTCAGTTCTAGATCACTTCAATAAAGCAAATATCACAATAAAGTGAGCAAGACTAATTTTTTAGTTTCCCTGTACATATAAAAGTTATGATTAGACTATACTGCAGTTTACTATGGATGCAATCATGTTGTGTCTAAAAAAATTAAATGTGACATACAAAAACAAAAATCTGTGTTTGCTCAGTTTTTCTTTACCAGGAGGTTATTTTCACCTGAGTTATGTATATAGATTTTTAAATAATGGCACATAGATTCTAGGTTATTTTGCAGAAGGGGTTAGATTTACCAAAGCCTGTATCCTAGCTCTCATGCCATGTCTTTTGACTGATAGCTAAGCACATAGGAAGTACCATTCTTGGCCACACACACCCAGAGCAAAACTTGATCAGAGAGACCTAGGGTTGGGGATAGGATCATGTCAAGTTACCATGATTTACCCCCATTTATCTTAATTTAATGGAATTTCTTGAATAAATGTGTCTTCATGTTTTGTTTTGTTTTTTCTGTGTCCTTAGTACAATTTCCAGGGAGTTTGATTTTTTTAATAACTTGCCCAAATTATAGTTGTGCATTAGTTTTGAAGGACTACCATAACAAATTACCACAAACTGAAGACTTAAAACATCAGAAGTTTATTCTCTCATAGCTCCAGAGCACAGAAGTATGAAAATAAATTCCTGGAAGGGCCATTTGCTCTTTGAGGGCTCTCTGAGAAAACCCTTCCAGACATCTAGGTCCTGGTGGCTCTTACCATTACTTGCCTTGAGACCACATTAACTGCAGCCACTGTCTGTCTTCACAGGGTCAACTTCTCTGTGTGTTTTCTCCCCTTCTGAGGACAACAGCCTTTGCACTTAAGGTTTGCCCTAAATCTAGCATTTCATTTTTGGATCCTTGATTATATCTGCAAAGATACTAATTTCCAAAAGTCACATTCTGATGTTTCAAGTGCATGTGAACTCTGGGAGGATATTGTTCAACCCATTACAATTTTTGTGCCTTTTCATTTTTTTAACTGGGAATCTGGTCTGTGGAGCTCCTCATGCAGCCATCCTACTTCTTTTTCTTTTTAGTTTTAAGTATATGTAAGTTTTAAGTATATATAATACACAGAAAACTGTACATGTTAAATGCATTTATTTTGATAAGTTTGAAATGATGCACACATCCATGGTACCATTATCTTGTCAAGGTCACCTTTGAAATAGTTCTTGTGTCTACTTGATATCTCTGTGTGTATGTGTGTGTGTGCATGCATGAAAGATAAGAATGTGTATCTTGAAGTTTTTTAACAAGCTTTTAGGTGTAGAGCATCATGCTGTTAACAATAAGCATTATATTGCACAGCAAACCTCTAGAGCTTATTCATTATGTATAATTTTAACTTTATACTCATTGAACAACTACCCATTCCCCCTCTCCTCAGCCCTTGGCAACCACCACTCTATTTTCTCTGCTTCTACAAGTTTGACTATTTTATAATTCACATGTAAGTGAGATCATACAGTATTTCTCCTTCCATGACTGATTTATTTCACTTAGCATAATGTAACTCAATCCCATCGATATTGTTGCAAATGGTAGAATTTCTTCTTTTTTTAAAACTGAGTAATACTTCATTGTCTCTATATACCCTATTTTCTTTATCCATTTGCCTGTCAATGGACATTTATATTATTTCCATTTCTTGACAATTGTGAATAATACTGTTTAATAGCTTCTTGAATACAACTTGCATAAGAGATTTATCACTCATCTCTCTTATTTCCTAGTAATATACACCCCCTAATTAATTTTCCAATTTATCATTATAAACTGGCAGAATATCAAATATTCTAAAAATGCTAACATTTTTCTATGTTTTATTAATTAAAATGTTTGTATTTCTGAGAATGACTTTCATTTTTAAATTTCGATATAGGTAGTAAAGAGAATAATAAGATTATAACCTGGACAGCTGCCCCTCCATGGTTCACACACCACCTGAATATAAGTGGGTGTATGTTACCATGCCTAACACCAAGGAACCAATAATCCTCCACCACAGTTTATTGGGCCCTTTAGCTCCTTTGCTCTGCATCCTCCACCCTACCCTTCCAGTAGCTTTAATTTTGCAATCAAATTTCTAGGGTTTGTTTTGTTTTGTTTTGTTTTAGTTTTGCCTGTTCCTTTTTTTGGTTTCTTTATATTCCATATATGAGTGAAATCATATGTTTGTCTTTTACTTATTTCATTTAGCATAATCCCTTCCAGTTCCATCCATGTTGTTACAAATGGCAAAGGTTCATATATTTATTTTCCCATATCTGAACAGTATCTTTCTCTATCCAGACACATGCGCACACTCACTTGAAAGTTATTTTTTCCCTCTAAGAAACTTCATTTTTTATTAGTATAACAACTTATATAAATGTGAGTAGTTCAATCCTATGAATAATTGTGGGCAAATTAAAAAATGGAGAATGATGTACATGGTTGCAAAATTTTTCCTGAAATTCTAATACAATGTGGTTAGAAAAACACCCAAAATTAAGAGGCAGTATATGTCATCCTACCTTTTGAACCTGTTAAATTATTTTTTCTTTTTTTTAAGTAAATTTTATTTTTATATTCCCCATACAATTGCAACCCCCTTATTTTGACCTCAATCCCTCCCCTCCCCTCCCCCCACCCCCCATAGAGTGTCTTTATGAACCAGTTAAATTATTAACTGTGATATAAAAATAAAAATTTGGGGCCTCCCTGGTGGGGCAGCGGTTGAGCGCTGGGCTGCAAAACTGCCTGAAGCCTCTGCAGTGCCAGTTCGATCCCCAGCCGGCTGGCAAGGCTCCCACATGGTGTGCGGACTTCTCCTGCCATGCCCACTGCTCCCCTCAGCAGTGTATTTCCTCAGTCTGCCTGGTCTGCTCCCCACGCTGGCTCTGGTGAATTCTCTCACCCTCCCGTGCTTCTGACTGTACCCAGTGCTTGTATAAATAAATAAATAAATCTTTAAAAATAAATAAAAATAAATAACAATAAAAATTTGCACAATTTGAACCAAGGTAACTTAAAGAAGTTGAATGGCAAGAATAGACCTATAAAACTTAGGTCACATAACCAACCTGTAATGCTTGTATTCTTCTTGTCATTTTATAATAGGAAAAAAAAACAACTGGATTAGCACCCATCTCAGTATACTTTTCCAGTAAAAATTAGAATTTTAATTTTCAAGTCTTTCTTGAGAAGCAAATTAATCCAATGTGTCAGAACATTAACAAATCTAAATAATTTGGTTATACAAATTAGCCCATATATTAGAGGCTGCAGTGTTTCAAATGCGGCGCTCTCTCAGGTCTTCCAGTCCTTCCATGTCTAAGGGGGGACTTCTCTGCAATGGCAGAAGTGGTGATGTGGTTCCAGGGACCACCAGCTACCATTTTCATGCAGGAACCACAGGGTCAGGTCCCCACAGCTGGTCTCTTTCTTCTTGGTTTTTGCCATAGAGGGAGCAAGTGTACTGGTGTTTTGACTCATTTAAAATTTCTTCACCATTTTCCTGAGGGAGGCATCATTAGGAGCCCCAATTTACACTGATGATCCCAACCTTCTTGGTGTGTTTGTTCATGTCCCTGTAAACTGGGCTAGAACCCAGAACTAAAAATTGTATTTTAACTGCCCCCCACAAACAAACTTCCTTTTGTTGTAATTTTACATCAGAATTGACTTACAAATTAGATGAAAGTAAGCCACGCAAATTGAAGCAGAAAGAAGACTCAGAATCCTGTATCTTTAGCCATTTCTTTGTTCCTCTGCCTTATCTTACCTCTGCTAAAATTCCTCCAGAGAAACATTATCTTCTCAGGATCCTGAAATATCTAGTTTTACATTACAAGTCATCTCAGAATCTGGATCCCGGGGCCAGATTTCTCAATTACCATTTTGCTCTCAAGTTTTCTTTTCTTTCTTTCTTTTTTTTTTTTTTTTAAGATTTATTTATTTATGCATACACCAGCTGGGGTGCAGGCCAGAGGTGCGTGGTGTGTGTGTGTGTGTGTGTGTGTGTGTGTGAGAGAGAGAGAGAGAGAGAGAGAGAGAGAGAGAGAGAGAGAAGGGGAAAGAGAGAGAGAGAGAGAAGGGGAAAGAGAGAGAGACAGAGGATTCACCAGAGACAAAGTGGGGAGCAGAACAGGCAGATCTACTGAAATACACTGCTGAGGGGATTAGTAGGCAAGACAGGAGAGGTCTGCTGCACCATGTGGGTCACCTTCCTGGCCATGGACCGAACTTGATGCAGTGGCTGCTGATAGCTTCATAGTGATGTGACTTAATCTCTTCTGCCACCCAGGAGGCACCCCCTGAGGTTTTGTTTTCACTGGAAACATTTATAAGTTAGATAATAACAATCTCATGGGTTAAGAAGGACTGAATCTCTTCATATTTCCTTTATCCAGGTTATGTCATATTTGTTGGGAGTAGCTAAGACAGTGAGTGATCTCCCAATAATTGAGTTTGTTTTCCTTTCCACGTTCTTTTAGGTCCCTCTACTGGTTTCTATCATGGCACTGAGGTAAATTTTATTTTTTTTATAATTTATCTACCACTGATTTAAACTATAAACTTCTTGGGGCCTCCCCGGTGGCACAGCGGTTGAGCGCTGGGTTGCAAAGCTGCCTGCAGCCTCTGCAGCTCTGGTTCGATCCCTGGCTGCCGGCCAAGGGTCCCACATGGCATGCAGAACACTCCTGCCACCTGCTACTCCCCTCAGCAGTGTCTCCCCTCAGCAGTGTATTTTGTCCGTCTGCCTGTTCTGCTCCCTGCTCTGGCTCTGGAGAATTCTCTCACCCTCCCGTGCTTCTGACTGTACCCGGTGCTTGTATAAATAAATAAATAAACAAATAAATATTTAAAAAATAAATAAATAAAATAAAAAAAATAAACTATAAACTTCTAAAGAGAAGAAACCATGCATTACCTTTCATTTATTTAACACTTCACACATTTATTGATATGGATAGTTACTTAATGCATATTTACATTTAGATACATAAATGATAAATAAATACCATTATAAGACATGTACTTTTGTGTTCTGAGATTTTCTAAGAATTGATAGATTTCTTTCAAATCTCTAATACCTGAAAGACACTTGACTATTTACTGAAAATATTCTTACCCTGGAGATATATCAAAGGCCACAGGGTTATTTTATGATGCTTTTGGAATAGGACCTGTAGCACCTGGGGCAAGACCAATAAAAGCTGGCAGACAGCAAACAAGTTTTCAGCAAAATCCATTAGAGCTCTCTGAGACCTGTATCTCTGAGTTTGTATTTGATATCTGGAGAATTACCAGCTTGGCTCGGCCCCTTGCTCTCTGCTTCATGACTTGCGTTCCTCTTTGAAATCACTTCCAGGACCTCTCCATGAGATTGGCCATTAATGATTACATTGGCAGCCCTTTGGATGACCGATTACTTGAGGATTAATCTCAATTTACCCTCACTGATTTAACTCATAGATTTTAAGTAACAGTGGAAAGCAGGCCTATCAGCTAGAACACTACTAAATTGCATCTGGAAATATCACATGCTTGGTAAAACATTATCTTTTCCTAGAACTCCTTTCTTAGGAATTCAGTTTTTAAAAAGTGCTGTGATAAGTAGCTTGGGTTGCTATATACTCAGACTCATAAAAAAATATTGAAAAAATAAGTAAGGCCCACTTAGAGATTTTCAAAATTACTAGCATATCCTGCTGTACCCTGTCTATAGAATGTTTTTGCCAAAATATGTCACTTTTTTTTAAAAAAAAAATTTATGTACACAAGAACTGGCGGGGGGGGGGTGGTGACAGGATGCATCAGAGACAGAGTCGGGCACAGAACAGGCAGATCTGCTGAAATACATGCTGAGGGGAGCAGCATGGGAGTCAGGAGAGGTCTGCTGCGCCATGTGGGTAGCTCCTTGGCCTGGGATCGAACTTGTGCTGCAGTGGCTGCAGATAGCTTTATAGGTTGTGTCTTAACCCCTTGTGCCACCAAGAAGGCCCCCTGATATGTCACATTTTTAATGAATAAGCAATGAATATGCTGTATAGTTGTAAAATTGAGAAAACAGCATTAATTAAATTTTTTTAAGATTTATTTATTTTTATACAAGAACCGGGGTACAGGCTAGATGCGCGGGAGGGTGAGAGGATTCACCAGAGACAGAGCGGGGAACAGAACAGGCAGAATGAGGAAATACACTGCTGAGGGGAGCAGTGGGCAAGACAGGAGAGGTCTGCTTCGCCATGTGGGATTCTCTCCGGCCGGCTGGGATTGAACCCGTGTTGCAGAGGCTGTGGACAGCTTCACAGTGTGGTACTTAACCTCCTGCGCCACCAGGGAGGCTCTAATTAAATTTTTGTTAACCAAACATTTACTCAGTACCTACTCTTTGACAGTTGTGGAGATACTGCTGTCATGCTTTTTATATTCTAAATAAGCAGAACCGAATATAAATAATAATAAGAGAAATGAATGTAAGAATTTCAGATAAAAAGAAATGTCAACATAGGCTTATCTTTTATGTGTTTTAACTTGTTGGAGTTGGGTTAATTGCAAGAAGGATAGGATAATGTAATCATTTAAGAATATTATAGGGCCTCCCCAGTGGCGCAGCAGTTGAGCGCTGGGTTGCGAAGCTGCCCGCAGCCTCTGCAGCTCCGGTTCGATACCCGACCGCAGGGCGAGTGTCCCACATGGCGCACAGACCTCTCCTGCCGCCCTCTGCTCCCCTCAGCAGTGTACTTCGTCAGTCTGCCTGCTCTGCTCTCCCCTCTGGCTCTGGTGAATTCTTTCACCCTCCCATGCTTCTGACTGTACTCAGTGCTTGTGTAAATAAATAAATTAAAAAAGACTTCTAATAATATTATAAAAGTGAAAGTCTGCACAGCCAGAAAATAATTCATACAGTTTCAGGAATTCATAATCCATTCAAGGGAATGAGAAGACCATGGGTTAAGAATCAGAAGTATACCCACTAGAATGAATAAGAAACTGAAGAATTGAAAGTGTTTTTCGAATTGAGAACCTTGAAAATTATATGATCAGATCAGTCACAGTCATTTTATTGTACATTCTTTATAGTAAAAAATAAAGCATAATTACAGGATTATCAACATCTTACCATAGTGCCACGAATATTTTGTAAATATGTTGTATTAGAATAAAATGCAATCATAGCTTAGCTCTTTCAAAATACACTTGAGTAAAATATACCACAATATCCTCCCCTAAGTTTGTCCTGATATTCATCTTCTATGATCTCAATTTAAAGAAATTACAGGAATATAATCGAAATGAAAATGTATACATTGTGCAAAAAATGAAAAATGATGTAAGAATCATATAAAATAAAATAATAATAGAAAGAAAGAAATAAAAGAGAGAAAGAGAGGGAGGGAGGGAGGAAGGGAGGGAGAAAGGAAGGAAGGAAGGAATTACAGGACACGTCAACATTGAATTAGAGAGAAATATATTTTCCCAGTATATGACATCCCTTACTGCATTCTGGTAAGATATAAAATATAGTCCGGTAAATTTCTCTTCACTCTCTCAGCATGTCCCAGGTCCCAGCCACAAATACTCTTCGAATTTATTCCTTTAAGAACTTTATTTCATTTTTCTCAGCAAGGTTAAATATCCTTTGGGTCATTACAGAAGATTGAAATATTTTGTTTAATGTTAGCATTTAAACTAGTGCATCTTAAAGTCAGAGTGTAGTTTGCTTTCCAAGTGATTTTTATTCCCTAAATTGTCATTGCCCAAAACATCATTTTGAATTACTGTGCTATTGTTGTGATGTTAAATAATGTGATTACAAATCTGTAATCTCCTTTGACAATCCTGTGCATTCTAAAGAAAATTCCAGTCTCATTTATTTTACCCTGTCTTTTGCTAAGGGTTAAAATTTCATCTTGAGAAAACTAACTGCTCTGGAAATAACTGAAGCAAAGAAAATCATTTATGAGCTTAACAAAGTTCATGTTTTCTCAAAGTAATCTCAAAGCTGACATTTCATCATTTTGTATTTTTTTTAAATATTGTGTATATTTCAATGAAATTTTATCTGTAGGTTGGTAGTTTTACTGAGAATCCTATTAACAAGAGATCTGATGTTGTGGGTTAATAAACTAAGGGCAGAAATCACAAGATCTTCTTTCCATTCAGATGCTTTATTTTTCAATCCTTGTGGCACATGTGGTATTAAAATTGTACATTCACATGTGCCATTCCTACATATTCTTATTTAGTAGGTCAAATCTGAAGCAAGAAACTGCATTTAGGGCCTCCCTGATGGTGCAGGTGGTTGAGCGCCGCGCTGTGAAGCTGTCTGCAGCCTCTGCAGCGCAGGTTCAATCCCGGCCTCTGCAGTGTGGGTTTGATCCCGGCTGGCCGGCGAGAATCCCACATGGGGCAGCAGACCTCTCCTGTCTTGTCCGCTGATCCCCTCAGCAGTGTATTTCATCAGTCTGCCTGTTCTGTTCCCCGCTCTGTCTCCAGTGAATCCTCTCACCCTCCTGCACAACTAGCCTGTATCCCTGTTCTTGTATAAATAAATAAATCTTAAAAAAAAAAAGAAACTACATTTAAGCAATTCTTCAGGTAATTCTGATACAGTAGGCCACTTTGACAGCCTTCTTGTCAAGTCTTCTTCTATGCATAACCTGTATGTGTCATTTGGGTAAAAGTTATTTCCTTTATTGCTCTGCCTATCTTCACTTACTGTAATTAACAATGGACCAATTCCATAATTACTTGAAACTTTAAATCCAGATAATTCTTTGGAAAAAAAAACTAAACACTTTTAAAATTAGAATAAAATAAAATAGAATAGAAATAATTTCCCATGACTCTAAGTTAAAATAGCTTCAAGTGTTGTTAAAAAATGAAGATCAGTAATATTTAATACTCATGCCTTTTTCATAATATTAGTCCAACACATAGTATAGATATCACATTATTAATAAATCAAACTTTGGCTGCATATCAACCCTGTAAGTCCAACACTGTAAGACCAGTCTTTAAATCATTCTTCAATTTCTCCTTGTCTAATTCACCCAATTTATAGAAACACACACACATACAAAAACAACGAGCTGATTTGCATGTATGTACTAGATCTCATGAGAAATAAGTTCCTTTGTGAGGAAGAAATGAATATAATCTCTTATAGTTTTATATTTGATTCTAAACTTCCAAAAGACATATAATTTGAGAAAACCACCTTATCTCCTTCATACCTAGCAAAATACAAGAAATCCATCTACTTGTGAGAATGCTTACAGCTCTGTGGTCATAGGCATTATTTACCTTATTTTTGATGAGTTGTTTATTTCTAGTAACTTCTGTCTCTTTGCCCCAGTTGAGTGAATGTAGCGATATCTCCGTCATGCTTAGGTTATTAGTGTTCCATTGGGGCCCAGGCACACTTGAGGGTAATGTGAGAGCCAATATTCCTCTTGCCTGCCTTATTCTATGAAACCCTCTTCCTCACACCCATTGGAGATTTGATCCCATCAACTGATGTTTTGTCTCCAAGATGCTACTTTTTTTCCTTTCATCCTGTTGTCTTCCAGGATGACAAAGCAATGTGCCTCTCATAATTCAATTTTGGAAAGTCCTGGGTGGTAGAGAGAATGATATTCTGCTTTGTAGCAGTTTCATAAAGTAAAGCTATCTCATTAAGTGTCATTTCATATGCTTTAAATTCTGCCAACCTGGGCATATTGCCATATCCTTTTGTGCATTGAGGAAGTCAGAGATGTGCCAAAATTGGCAGTCACTCTGACTCAACATTACATTCTTGCCCTTAGGGTAGGGTATGCAAAGGCAAACATAGATGTGTGAAAAGCAAATTAAATATTCAATAATTTCTATTATTAGAGTCTAGAAGAAAAGTGATGGAATGTTCAAGATCAGGCAAGTTGAAAATATGCCAAAAAGCTAATTCTGGACTTAATGCTTTAACAAGGATGTTTGGGCTCAAGATTCTCTGCAGAGTCTAGCCTTAAGTTTTTTAATTGCAGCAGAAATATAATGAGACATCTTAAAGGTAAATAGGTATCCTAGATTAACTGATTGCCTTGATAGTTACCAGAAAACCAGAAGTTTCATTCTATTCTATATTCCCCATAGTCTTAATTTTAAAACTCCCTGATGGCAAATAAAATATATTAATTTCTTCAGCAATCCAGATATTTTTTTCCTGTGTAAAAAAAAAATCACAAATAAGATTCTAACAGATGTTAGAAGTGATATGCAATATGTTAGAACATTATAACTTTAAAAGATGAATTTAGTTACATCAAAAATAATAAACACCTCAGTATCAACCTAATAAGGAGGTAAAGAACTTAGACAGTGAAAACTAAAATGGTACCAGTGGATATAGATCATCTTACAAGGAGATAGAAAAACATTCCATGATCTTGAATGGGGAGAATCAATATAGTACAAATGTCTAGTCTACCAAAAACAATATATAAATTTAATGCAATCACCATTAAAATACGAACAATATTACCCATATAAATTGTACAAAAAATATTAAAATTTATATGTAATCGTGAAAAGCCTCAAATATCTGAAACAATACTGAAAAATAAGTAGAGAAATAAGGAATCAAGATACAATATATATACTATAAAACAATAGTAATTTAAACTATACTATAAAACAATAGTAATTAAAGCAGTATTATATTTCCCTACTAATTGTCATATGGATCAATGGGAAAGAATCAAAAGCACTTAAATAAATACACTCATTAATAAATACTGAGGGCCTCCCCTGGTGGCACAGCGGTTGAGTGCTGGGCTGCGAGGCTGCCCACAGCCTCTGCAGCGCCGGTTCGATCCCCAGCTGCCGGGCCGGGGTCCCACATGGCACACAGACCTCTCCTGCTGCGTCTTCTGCTCCCCTCAGCAGTGTGTTTCATCAGTCTGCCTGTTCTGTTCCCTGCTCTGGCTCTGGTGGATTCTCTCCCCCTCCCGTGCTTCTGACTATACCCGGTGCTTGTATAAATAAATAATAAATCTTAAAAAAAAAAAAGCTAAATTAATGATAAAGGAGTCATGACCATATGATATGGAAAGAAATTTGTTTTTTTAACAAATGATGTTGGGAAAACTGGATGGCCACATGTAAAAGAATGAAGTTGGGTGACTTTCTAACTTCATATACAAAAATAAATTCAGTGGGCCTCTCTGGTGGCACAAGGGGTTAAGCACTGCACTATGAAGCAATCATAGCCTCTGCAGCACGAGTTCGATTCCCGCCGGACAGGAAGCTACCCACATGGCGCAGCAGACCTCTCCTGTCTTGCCCACTGCTCCCCTCAGCAGTGTACTTCGATCAATCTGCCTGTTCTGTTCCCTACTCTGTCTGTGGTGAATCCTTTCACCTTCCGCATCTCTGGCCTGTACCCCAGCTCTTGTATTCATAAATAAAAAAATGTTTAAAATAAATAAATAACTAAATAAATTCAGTGTTGATTAAATAAAAACTGAGCTCTAACACCTAAAACAATAAAATATATAGAAGAAAACATAACTGATTATGTTTCATAACATTAATGACAAAGATATTTTTGGAGATTTGACCTTTTTGGCAAGGAAAATGAAAATAGAAATAAACAATTGGGATTAACTCAAATTAAAAAAAATTACACCATTCAAGAAAAATAAATAGTTTAAAAGACTTTCCACTGGATGGGAGAAAATATTAACATCACTCAACTGGCAAAGGATAAGTACATTACACAACATACAAAACACTTATTCAATTTAACAATGAGAAGCAAGCAACACAATAAATGGGCAGTAAATCTGAAGATCAGATCCCCAGAGAATACCCATAAGGTCAATAGATAAATGGAAAAATGTTCATCATTGCTTTTAATAAGGGAAATGCAGGTTAAAACCACAAGGAGATAGCATCTCAAAACCAATGAAAATCGCACATATTAAAAAGATCCCAGCAATAAGTTCTGGAGAAAATGCAGAGAAAGAGGAACCTTATTATACAGTTGGTGGCAATGTAAATGGCTGCAGTCACTTTGGAAAGCTATCTGGATAGCCACCTTAAAAAACTAAAATGGGGAAATAAAAAGAGCAAGTGTTCAAAAGCAAAAGCACATTGAATATGGCACACTAAAACACACAGGAACTTATTGAAAAAGCTCCTAATGACCAAAGATTGATCAACTAATATCAAAATCAATCAAGTTTTACTGGATTATAACCCAAAATGTAATTATGTATCTAAGAGCTCATTAATTTTTAATAGATTGATAAATGGAAGAAAACAGACAGATATCCCATAAGAAAGAATTCCAAATGATTTATGTAGATTCTCTGCTCTGAAGTAGGAGTATGACTCTCAGACCTTAATTGTGGGTTTTACATATTGACTTACTTCCAAAGAGTATTGCATAGAAAGGAGGGAAGAGAATAACTTTAGAGAGGAGAAACCTGACTCAGACTACCTTAGCCAGGTCAACAGCAACAGTGATAAATCATGTTGATTAATATGCTCCCTTGATATGATATAATTTGATATAATATGATGTGTTATATATGGCATTTTATTGCTTGGATTTTTCTTCCAAAAACTCATAATCTACATCTAATCTTGAAAAAAAAAATCAAACAAATTCGAATAGAGAGGCATCCTGCATAGAACCTGACTAGAACTCTTGAAAATCTATCACAGTCATTAAAGGTAAGGAAAGTTCAATAAGTTATTAGAGTCAAGAAAAGTCTAAGGAAGACATGACAAGTAAACATATTATACCCTGCCTGTAATTGCAAAATAAAACAAGTACATTAGGTAAAGTTCTAGTAAACCATAATTAATAATAATGTATTAATATTGGTGTTAACTATAAGAAATGTAACATGTGTGGAGGTATAGGGAGACTCAGTAGAATCTTATTGTTCTGTAAACATAAACAGTTAAAATTTAAGTATATTAAAACTCAATTTAAGAAAAGTAGATTTTATGAAATAGAGCAAAAGCAATGAACATCAGAGTAGGGAAATAATAGACTTTTGTTATTTAAAATAAACTCTAATTGCCAAGGTCAAGAATGCTAAAATAAATTTTAGCTTATTGAATGAGTGAATTTCAAATGCATGCGTGCTACTTCAAGTTTCCAATTACATTCCCTTAATAGATTTTAATTGCTAATGAAGATTTTCCTGTTTGCCTGAATATGACCAGAATTCTTTCTTCAGATCTCTCCTGGGTTTCTCAAAATTTAGATGGAACTGGACACAGGTAAACAATATAATTTGCTTCTCTGTTGGATTTTTTTTTTTCTTGCTTGCTAAATATTCCTTATTGGGCACCTGGAATATATATATGTGTCTGTGCCAATCCAAGACATACAACAAATAACATATGCTAAGAACCAGATAAATGATACAGGTTGCCAGTATTTCAGGTGTACAATATCTTACCTGAATTTCCCCAAATCAAAACCACTAAGTATTTTTTTTTTTTTTTGGTAATTCATATACAGTAAAATCTGCCCTAAACTAACCACTTGAAGTTTTTATTCTACTTTCTTTATATGCCTATTTATACATTTCACTGCAAAATTATTCATACATTTGGCCTTGCGGTGCCGGCTCAGACCCTGCCGAGAGTGCTATGTAACACACAAGCACCCTCCCAAGATCTGACAAATTTTGAACTCAGAAATCTTTGAGCCTAAGGATTGTTGTCTGATAGATTGTGGACTTGTAAATATTTCACTTCTCTTACTTCAGTTTCACTTAATTTGCATCCATGAAGCTGTGAGGATTACATTTTTGAACACATATTCTCAAATCTATATTATGGACTCAAGTTAACTCAAAGTGCAGCTTAACTGGAAGAACTAGCAAATTAGGTATAATTTTGGAATGATGGCCTCACTATATCTGAAATCAGGTAACTGAGAAAATCAACCTAGGTAAGATTAAAAATCAGTAGGTAAGAGTTTCATAGGTGACTATAAAATGTATCATCAAAAGTGGATTTCTGTGAGTGAAAAGAGTATTACTGATAATTACTCTGGGAACGTACTCTTTTGACTGCTGGAGATCTCAATTGCCTGCTGCTATATACACTGGGGTGGAACTACTCATTAGGGAAGAGAAAATCCAGAATTCTTATACAATTGTGAATATGATCATTTTTGCAAATGTTTTCTGATACTTATTATGTGAGATTTATGATTATTAAAAGATTATTTGTTTTTTATTTGCATTTTTATTTATTTACAAATGTCCTGAGGTTAGAATATGGCTTATATTTTTAGTTTTGGGGGGGTTATTTATTTTTTGGCCTAGCCTGAGTCTACAAAGAGTGACTAAATCTAAGTTTTTATTCTTTTGATTTACTGGAAGAGAAATGAACTTGAGTGTTCAGCAAGTTCAGTTCCAGCATCTTAACTATTTTAAATAGGTATTTTCACTTATTTTATAATAAATGAAAGTGTATTATTTATGGAAAAGTAACATAATATAGAATATAATTCTTCTAAGATGAAAGCAAGCTTCAAATGACTTCAAAGAACTTTCCCGTTTGTTATTTCTCTGTCAGTATAACTCACACTCAGTCTTCCTCCTGCAAGTCTAATTTAGATTTTATGCAAAACCCCCAAATATGTCAATCATTTTTCCTAGGAAAACATTCTATGCTAGTTTCCAGGATGGTTTGATAAATAGATTCAAAGTTTGAATTTGAGCATTAACTTTGTACTTGTGACTTTCTTCCTGATATTAGTGGGGAAAAATATAAATCTTTTAAATATGGAACATGATAAAACATGGAAGTAACTATATACAGAAAATAATGTAAGAAGATATGGGCCAGTAACAGGTTACACAGAGGGGCATTCTATTATGAATTAGGATATGTGAGTTAGGAGAGCACCAGCAGAGGGAAGTTTCATATAAGTGAGCTCTGCTACCAGTGACCTTTATGTTTTTACTCTATTGCCCTGGTCATTTATTCATTCATATGTGAAAATTTAATTGAAATATTAAGAACATTCCTACTCAGCAGTGACGTAGGCAGCAAAAGGATGCACAAATAAATGACAAACCTCACAAACTATTAAGGAGATGATAAGCAAGCAATGATATTTATTACAATGAGAAAGATGGAACTCAATTCTCCAGTTCAAGTGAAAATAAGGCAAGAGCCAGTGGGCTTATGCTTCATTTCATTTTATTTTGTTTGCTTTGCTTAAATTGTTACTTGTCACCAACTTTATCTCCCCCTTCTTATTCCTCATCTAGAAAAATTTAGAAGCTTATATAACATTGAATACTACTGATTCCCAATTTACTATGTGTTCCAACACTAGATAATGAATGGGTCTTTAGACCCATTCCCTTAAAATTCACTCTTACATTGTACCCTTTAAATATATTACAATTTTATTTGCCAATATACCTCAACAGAACTAGGAAGGAAAATGGAGAAACTATTCACAAAATAAATTATTGCGCATTTTCTGTTGAAATATTTGCACACACATATTAAGAACATCAAAACAGGCAAAAATTTGTTATTGAAATCTGACAATTTCCCATAGCAATATGAAAAATTATAATAAATTTCCATATGTAATATATTTACATATCATATAAAGATACACATGTAGAGAGATATAGCTTATTGGTTAATTTTTCATTTAATGATTTTAAATATAAAATTTGGATTTTTCTCTTTAACATTGTATTGCATAAATGTGTCTAATTCACTTAGCCAGACTCTAATTGGTATACATTTGGATGTTTTTAATGCTTTTCTAAAAGTTAATGGCTTCCCTTTAAAGCTGATCATCTGATTGTTATTGTTCTCTGGATGAAATAGACATAACATTATTTAGATGGCAATTTATGTTTTTAGAATCTAGTTAGTGATGACAGATAATATCAGAGTTAGTTCTCAATTTCTGTTTTGGAGAAAAGAGAGTGTTTGTGTGTGTGTAATTTATAAAATTTTTGAATTTTACAATATAAAAATCAACTTTGCCTTAAACTCTGCCACAGAAACCAGAATCTTTCTATACCAGCTGTATATTACATAGTGAGTCAAATATTAGTCATAGTCTTTCATTGTGATTCTTATGGGGAATTACAGTATCCAAAATATTTTCACCAAAGGAATTAGTCTGTCAAATAAAATATAGTAGAAATATTGAATAACCTCTAGTTAACAGTTTTTTTTCCTAGATCAGACATAAGGGAGAAAAAAAATAAAAATATTTATTCTTTAACATCAAATAACTTACATTTTGGGAATAAACAGTTCTACAAACAGAATTAAATAACAGGTAATTGTCTATTATGAGAGAAGCAGCCTTCATCTCTTCTGTCCCTATAATGTGTTCAGCTAATCCAATCGCCTAGATTTGTTTTGTTTCGTTTTGGTAATACTTTGGTGACCTCCACTCTGAGAGATACACAAATATATTCGAGTTTTATAGAGTTCAGTACTATGTAAATGGTAATAAAAATAGTAGGTGGTGTCTACCAATGCAGTCCTAGGAAAAGTCACAGTCTTATTGGTGAAAAGAGTGCAAGAAACAGATAATAATGCAAAAACACACAAAACAGTTAATGTAATTAACTGATACTAATGCAAAAACACACAAAAACAGTTAATGTAATTAACTGATAAATAATGTAGAAATAACTACAAGCTATTTGGGAAAAAAATAGGCAAACAGGGGCCTTCCCAATGGCGCAGCAGGTTGAGCGTCATGATGTGAAGCTGTTCGCAGCCGCTGCAGCGCGGGTTCAGTTCCTGGCCGGCCAGGGAGGAAACCCACATGGCGCGGTAGACCTCTCCTGTCTCACCTGCTGCTCCCTTCAGCAGTGTCTTTGGTCCATCTGCCTGTTCTGTGCCCTACTCTGTCTCTGGTGAATTCTCTCACCATCCCGTGCCTCTGACTGTACCCCAGTTCTTGTATAAATAAATCTTAAAAAAAAAAAGAGGCAGAGCACAGACTGGAACAATGAGATTAGAGAAGAAATGTGATGAATGAGAATTGTGTACATGGTAATGTGTATAATATGAACGACTTCTCTTTCCTACACACAATCTAAGGAAAGTTAATATGATTAATTATTCCAATTAATAGATTTTCATGACCACATGTAGACTACATTTATCAGTTGTGTGATGGGATGGAGAGCTAGTATCAAAGACTTTATTTGTATCTATGAAGTAGGAATATAAGCTGAACAGTTTCCTCAGGGTCTGGGTATTTAAACATCCCTCAGTTTTAGTATATTTGTTTGCTTTGCCTTTTCTAGTGTGTGTGTGTGTGTGTGTGTGTGTATCTTCATCACTGTTTAATGTTTATATTATGTAATTCAGGCAGATGTGTGTTGTGGGAAAAACAGAGGTCGTCCATACAGCTTTATCTATAGTATTTGAAAGACCTAGTAAAAATTGGTATCTCCTTAGCTATTTGCTGCAGTTCTTCTGTATATAACTTCTTCAATATCTTTTTAGAGGAAAATGGCAGAGATAAAGCTAGTTTCAATTGTTCCTTGTCCCCTTGCCAAATAATATGAAACTATGTAAGTATCCATGACATTGATTTTCCTTTCACATTTTCTGATTGCTGTTGAGGTGACTGCAGCCAGAATCTGGGGGTTAAGTAAAACTGCTCATTATTATTGCGATTATTGCCTTTCTCCTATGCCTCTCATACAGGCCATTTTGTTTGTGAGTCTTTTTCATTCACTGCAGTGGTCAGATTCCGTCCTTAGTATTCATGGTGGTGAAATAGACAGTTATGGATAAACTAGTGAGAGTGAGAAGGGCCATTATAAACATACCCATTTGCAATATCAGAAGAATAAATATGTTGGAAAAGTTCTTGCTAGCATTTGTTAAAATGTTGACATGAAATAAAGTGCTTGGGATAGTGATAAATATCAATCTTGAATTTGAGGGATAATTTATTTGTGCTTGGGTAATGAGGTTGAGGAAAGATAGAAATATGTCAGAGGCATTCATATTTAAGAAAAAAATTTGATTGAAGTTTTTTTTTTTGCTTTTTTTTGTTATCCAATTAAATGAGTGAATGGCAGTCACAAAGGTATTCATTTCCTTTAAGATATGCATAATGCACATGTAGGAAAAAAATGACTTGCCAGTAGGTCACTCTCCTAATTCATCACAACAAGCAGTGTTTGACTCAATCTTCTGATGTATTGAGAAAATGTAAAGAGGGATAAAGAGTGATCTGGTTATTATATGGAGCTCAGGGAGATATTCAAGAAAAGAGTTAACTTTTAGTAAGCAATGTATATGAGTTTTAGAGAAAAATATAAAGGTATTTTCAAAAAGAATCTGTTTCCTTTTAAAGAGCCAGATGGTAGGTATGGGAAAATGTTGCTCAAGGAATAGCAAGCAGATTAGCCTAAGGGACAGAGAGTTTGTGCGGATCTGATAGGATCAGAGCTGATTTTAATGGCTAGCTCAGTGGCACATAAACTCTTCATAAAATTCACTCTGTGAGCCCCTCAACTCACTGAAGCAAGATTTTTCAAGGCATTTCTGAGTCAGAGATATAGTTACAACTGCTAAGATTGATAGATCTACATTTTATTCATGACTTTGAAAAATCAAAGTATCCAGACGTGAGAGCCAGAACAGATGTGGGGAAGTCAGACCTGGGACTTTAGCACATGAGAGCTTTGATCCCCTGGAAGGCACTGAACAGGAATTTATTTGTTAATGGCCATCACACACCTAGAAAAAAAACTTATTTGGTGGGGCCTCCCTGGTGGTGCAATGGGTTAAGATGCAACCTATGAAGCTACCACAGCCACTGCAGCACAAGTTCAATCCCTGGCCAGGGAGCTACCCACATGGTGCAGCAGACCTCTCCTGACTCACCTGCTGCTCCCCTCAGCAGTGTCTTTCAGTCAATCTGTCTGTTCTGCTCCCCACTCTGTCTCTGGTGAATCCTCTCACAACACTCCCCCACAACTCTGGTCTGCACCCCAGCTCTTGAATGCATAAATAAATAAATCCTTTTTTTTTTTTTTTAAGAAAAACTTCTTTGGCAAGGCAGCACAGCATTATTTCTGAAGCCTAAAAACAGGGACTGAAAGTTCAAATAGGCTGTTATTTTTTGATCTAAAGAACTGGTCTAAATAAATGGCCATTTAACAATAATTAACTGCCCAAAAAGGAAAAAAAAAATAAAAAAGGAGCTGAACCATAGAAATAGAGCTTGAAAATTGCCCTCTGAATCCACTTTCATTTCCATTCTTAATTACATTTTCCTTAGTTTAAGTGAAAGATATACGCACTTTCATCACAAGACCAGAGGCTATTGCATACTATATTAATAGGCTGGAAGAAAATCCTCATTCTTTTCTGAGCCCAGCCCCCTGCATGTGTACAGCCTTCTAGATTCCTTAGTATATGTAAGAACTTCATAATCCCATTTATCTTTTTTATTAAGTACTTCTTCCTTGATTGTTACAAGCTATCCATTCAATTCCATGGTTCTAAAAAAGGTGATTTCACTTTTATACCAACTTAGTTCATTCTTGGTGATGTCACTCAAACATTCAAAGAGAGTGCAAGTGCTAATGTGCACTCACTGAGAACAATTAACTCATCTGCATCAAATTAAGTCATTTGCTTAGAATTTTGCAAACACATTATCTCATTTTCACATTCAGGTCATATCCTAGAGTGGGTTCTTAGGAATTTTTTTTTTTTTTTTTACCATCAAGTAGTTTTCCCATAATAAACTTTTTATTTACCTAGGAGTTGGTGCCAGGTCACACACATCTCTGAGAAATATTAAAAGGAAAGAAACAGTGACAGGGTGACAGTGCTTACCTGGCCCAGACAGATGCCAAGTTTCATGTATTTTACTCATTGTAAATCTTCCAGTGCTCACTCAAATACTATCTAACCCAGTTTGCATATAACTCTCCAAATCTGATTCTCTAGTTTCTTAGGGCACAATCAATTTGAGAATACCAGATGTAGAACTGAATACATGAATGAATTGTGCTGTCGTGATGCCTAAAAGTAAAGAAAACTTCAAAGAATTTGGATAATTAATTTTTTAATATTTATTTATTTATTTATTTTGTAGAAGAAGTGGGGTATAGGCCAGAGATGCAGGGGTGGGGGGGTTAGAGGATTCACCAGAGACAGAGTGGGGGGAGAATAGGCGATTGACTGAAATACACTGGTGAGGGGACTGGTGGGTGAGACAGGAAAGGTCTGCTGCACCTTATGTGGGTCACCTCCCTGGCCCAGGATCAAACTCAAGCAGTATTGGTGATAACACTGAAACTTAAACCCTAGGCCATCAGAAGGCGCTGATAATTAATTTTTAATTTTTTAAGCAATCTCCATGCTGTTGCCATTTAGACTGAATCAATTTACATTCCCACCAGGAGTACACAAGGGTTCCTTTTTCTCCATGCTCACTCTAGCATTTGTTGGCTCTGACTCTTATCATTTGACAATACTTGTTTCAACAGGTGTGAAGTGATACCTCATTGTGATATTAATTTGCACCTGTTTAGTGATGTTGATTGAGCAACTTTTTCTATATATGTGTTGGCCATCAGTATATTCTTCTTTTGAAAAAATGTCTTTTAGCCTCCTCTACTTATTTCTTTTAGGATTTCCCCCCCCTCTTTTATTTATTTATTCATCTATGCTGATAGCCTTCTGGGGGTTCCTTTGTAGATTATAATCTTTTCTCTTACTTTTTTTAGAATTCTCAGTCTTTTTTCTTTTTAAAGATTTTTTTTTAATTTATTCATGCATACAAGAACTGGGATACAGGTCAGACGTGTAGGAGGGTGAAAGGATTCACCAGAGACAGAGTGGAGAACAGAACAGGCAGACTGACTGACTGAAATACACTGCTGAGGGGCGCAGTGGGTGAGACAGGAGAGGTCTGCTGCGCCTTGTGGGACCCTCGCCAGCTGCGAGGATCAAACCGGTGCTGCAGAGACTGCGGACAGCTTCACAGTGCAGCGCTCATCCGCCTGCGCCACTAGGGGAGACCCCTAGAATTCTCAGTCTTTGACAGCTTTATTATAGTATGTCTTAAAGAAGATTGTTTTGTATTGTAGTTAGAGGCTGCCCTATGAGATTCATAATTTTGATGTCCAAATCTCTGCCTAGGTCTGGAATGTTCTCAGTCATTATTTCTTTAAATAAACGTACTCTTCCCTTACTCCCTGTCTTCTCTTTCTGACACTCCTATAATTTGCATATTATTTCTTTTGGTGATTTCATAATAGATCACATAAGCTTTTGCTCATTTTCATTTTTTCCTTCTCCTATGACTGAATAATTTTAATGTTCCTATCATCTAACTCATAGATTAATTTTTAGTTATTCTCTTTTGCTCTCCATTGTATTCTTCATTTCATCATTGATTTTTTTCAGCTCTAGAATTCGTTTTGTTTTTCTTTATAATTTCTACTTCTGTGATAAATTTCTTATTTTG
Source organism: Talpa europaea (assembly GCF_964194135.1). Taxonomy (NCBI): domain Eukaryota; kingdom Metazoa; phylum Chordata; class Mammalia; order Eulipotyphla; family Talpidae; genus Talpa; species Talpa europaea. The sequence continues at coordinate 47,118,319 of NC_140072.1, forward strand.
TTCACTCACTGTTTTCCAGATTTTTTTTCCATTGTGTTTCTATGTTTTTTGTAATTCATTGAGATTCCTTTAAGCAACAATTTTGAATTTTTTATTGGGTAAGTCATATTTCCCTGTCTTTACATTTAGTTACTGGAAGATTAAGATACTCCAATGATAGTGTCATGTGTGTTTGTTTCTTTGTTTTCTATGTCTCATGGAGTTTGGGTTGCCATCTACATGTGATATAATAGTCAACAATTCCAGTCTCTACTAAGTGCCTGCAGAGAGAAATGCCTTTTGTCACTCCTGCAGATGCTAAGGTTTCTAAGACTCAGAGTATGGATATCTCTACTCCACACTTCCTTCTCACTCTTAAGCTTGAATGTTATTTCTTGATCCTAGAGTGACCCATGCTGACCACTGTAGTCTCTCTATTGTTTTCCCAAAAGTGGCACTACTGTTCTTGTTTGTAATCTCCTCCTGGTATGTTTTCACTCTGTGCTCCTAGCTGTCCACCACAGCTTACTCTCAAGAACTCACCTGCTCACACAGGGAGCAGACCACTGAGTAGGGAGAGGTGTAGGTGAAGTATGCATTGGTGGTGCCTGTAAACTGTTGGGAGAATTCTAGAGCTTTCCCCTGTGCCTCTTGGGTGGGATTTCTGGTGGAGTACACAACACCATCAGCAGGAAACACATTCCATTATTGTCCTCCAAGATTTGTCTCTATTGCTTTCCTAGCTCCTCCCTCCCTTCCCAGTCATGGTTTAGTCCTCTGGATGTTCAAAGAGGAATGAGCCTTTCTGAAGGATTCCCACCCATCTGTGAAAGCAGGTGCTCATTCACTCCCTGTTTCTCTTACAGAATAAATCATTGATGGAAAATGTATGTGTGTGTGTGTGTGTGTGTGTGTGTGTAGAATGTTATTAGGAAGATAGAAAGGACAAATGAAAAGGGATACAGAGAAAGAAAATAATGGGGGTAAGGGTGGAGAGAGAGAAAGAGAAAGACTGAAAATTCAATAGTTTGCAAAGGGATAGGGCCAGGAAACCATGTTCAACACAGTCACCACATTTCTGGACACTGCACTGAGAAAACTTGTCTTCAAACTTTTTTTTCCCAACCAATTTCTAGTTATATGGTATTAGATGAGCATTTCCAAGAGTACTCTGCAGAAGTAGTCCCCCAGGGAGTTTGGAATCTAATATGCTGCAGAAAATGTATCTCCTTACCTTACACATCCATGGGATATATAAATGCATTAAGAGTTCTGAGAAGTCTTGCAACAGCAAAGTTTTAAAACTATACCAGCATTTCTTATTTGATACTTCTTTTGGCATATGTAACACCCTTTAACCTGCATATCACACTTTTGCAAACTTATTATTAGATGATCAATGTCTCTGAGGGTGTAAGATAGAGATAAAATAACAATCTTCCTATCTATATGCAACAATAATTTTGCAATACACTATGGCAATTCATTATGAATTATAACATTTTATATAACGTTGTTGTCAGAGTGAAAATATTAAATTTAAAACATCACATTTCCTATTCTTTCTTTGAGGAGGCAGAATAGTGAGTTAGCAGGCTTTGTTTTAGAGATGAGTAAATAATCCTAAAGAAATTAAATGTCTTATCCAAGACCTCACAGCAGCAGGTGGCTGCACTGGGGTGATAAACCAGATCTCCTGACACTTGGAGCAGAATACTATTTACTTTTCTGCTCTGCTTCCATATGGTCACATGTCAAACCATTCATGCATAGAGCTGCTACTTAAAACACATTGCAAAATTAACTTTGCATAATATTGAATTGGAAGGAATTAAGGAAAAAAGTCATAATTTAAGAGTCAATTTAAATATCCTCACATAGGATACTAGAATCAGAGATGAGTGAAATATATTTAAACATGTTTTATCCTAAGTAGTTTATTTATTTTTAAAGATTTATTTATTTATGCATATAAGAACTGGATTACAGGCCAGAGGTGTGGGGATGAGAGGATTCACCAGAGACAGACTGGGGAGCAGAACAGGCAGATCTACTGAAATATACTGCTGAGGGGAGCAGCGGGCGAGTCAGGAGAGGTCTGCTGCACCATGTAGGTCACTTCCCTGCACGGGGATTAAACTTGTGCTGCAGTGGCTGTGCATAGCTTCATGGGTTGCATCTTAACCCCTGCTCTCGTAAATTCAGAGCATTTTCCTATTGTGTAGAGAGCAATGTGGCTTCCTTCACAACATTAGCATATGGCATATATGACTGTACCTAATCCATAAGAAATTTTTAAAAAAGGGCCTCCCTGGTGGTGCAAGGGGTTAAGTCTCAGCACTGTCACCACTATTGCCTGAATTCCATCCCTGCCCAGGGAGCTACCCACATGGTGCCACAGACATGTTCTGTCTCACCTGCTGCTCCCCTCAGCAGTGTATTTCAGTAGATCCACCCTGTTCTGCTCCCCACTCTGTCTCTGGTGAATCCTCTCACCCTACCCCTGTCCTGCACCACTGGCCTATACCCCAGTCCATTTACACAATAAATAAATAAAAAAAAAAACAGGAAATTAAATAGAAAACTTAGGGTTTAGTGTTAAGGTTCTTAATAGTTTCACTGCAAACAACTCCCCAAACATTTTTGCCACAAAACTAACTAATTGGTTGAAAAGCAATTTTGCTATAAAAGAGAAGAGTACTAACTGGTTGATGACAGTTTTGTTTCATTTCTCCATTCACAAATTAATCAACCCCATGAGGGGATGGGAAACTTTGGATGCTTGATTTAGAAACTATATTCCTTCTCTTTCTCTGTTCTCTGTTGCACACTAATTGTATCACAGTTCCTTTCTATTTAAGGTCTTATGCACTTGAAAATGTTTTGTCTTAATGCAGCAGATGCCAGAACCCATTTAGAGTGGGCAGGTTGGGGTCCCAGAGTACTCCTCATTCTGCCTGTTAACAACTCTTCATGAGGACCTTTTGACTGCCTCTTTTATCCATTCCTTTCTTTTCTCTTTTACAACAAAACTGCCTTAACGCAAATTAGTTATGCTGCAAATATGTTTGTGGCAAAGTTGTTGCAATCAAACTACCAGACTTGTGATGATGTCAGGTAGGATTTCTTTAGCAGTCACACTGAGTGCAGAATGTGAACACAGGGAATTGAAGAACTGTTCCATGCCAGAATGTCATTTTCATCAAAGGTTCTCTGTTCCTGTACTTCCCTTTCCTCCTTTGTCTCTATTCCTCTCTCCACTGTGGGGCACCCTCAGGCACTTCCTACTGGTCCTTCTGGGGGCTCCCAGTGTGGGGGGAGCCCAGCTGATGTGACAGATCAGCCCCTGCACAGAACACCTTTTAAGCTTCATCTGCGCTCTGTTACAGCTTTTAAAGAGAGAAGTTGGGGGTCACATCAGTAATTTAGATTGGGCCAGATTCCTGGGGATATAAGTTCCTAGAGACTAGTAATTACTATAAAATGATAATGAATATAATGTAACAGCCACAGGAGTGCCCCACATGTGAGCAGTGGATACTCTAATGAAGATCGTCAGTCAGTGTGATTTTTTGAGCAAAATTATTTGGCTAATCTTTGATTTAGGAATGGAAAAGGGATCGTGGTTATTTCAACTCATTAAAGTTGAGTGGGTATTAAGCCAAGGAGAAAAGATCTGAGCAAATTAAAAAAAAGTGATTTATTTGTTCTCTAATTGTCCCTGGTGTACTCTGGTCTCACAATTATGCTAACGGAACTTTTCTAGTTTCTTACACAGTTTCCTCTTTTGCTTAGTGCTCCACTTAATTTCCTGATGAGATTTTTGCCCTCTTGCAAACATCTTGAATTCCCCTCTTTAATATTACCATTACTGCCCCCACACTTGTTTCCATTGATTCCTTCTGTTTGTCTACTTGAGGACACAAGAAGGTATTCTCTCTGCTATCTTATTATGAATAGGTCATAATCTTTATTCTAGAAGGAATTATAAATTCATATGTTAAATATTGGTTCTGGCTATAATATCAGACTCCTTTCTGAAACAGTAGAGATTACAGTTCAGACTTCTCTGAAGGGTGAGTTGAAGTTAAGCGTTGTTTCAGCACTCTCCAATATTTAAATATTTCTGTTTTTACAATTTTAAAGACCTTTTAAGAAAAGCCATCTTAATAGGAAAGTGCCCTCTCTATGATTTTAACAGATTGGCATATTTTTAACATCACAGATTAAAAATAATTTGATAGTCCACATCCAAAGTATTGTTCTGCCATTGTTGGAATCTATTTCCAAAGTGTTTGATCTCAGATAAACTACCTAAGATACCCAATCATTTCTCAAGATTTCATTGTAAACTATATTCATGGTTAAGGGAGAAGCTAACTGATTTACATCTCTGGGTCAAGAGGAAATCTACCAACTGTATGTAGGATATCTCACAATAAAACCCATGCACTATAAATTCCCAGGATCCACCATAGGCCTCCAGAATCCAATTATAAGGGGATAAGGACCCAGAAACTACATTTTGAACAATCACATAAGGAAATTTTGGTGTAGGATGAAAGTTTTGCATCTCTGGTAGAGCATGATCCTGAGAATAAAATATCTTCTTGATTTCATCTTAAAAAATTCTATACCTTGTTTAAACAGAAATTTAAATATTTGTTTAATGTGTTGAACAATATAAATATTGATCTTCATATTGCTATCACTCTCTGTTGTCAGGAGGATGAACAAAAAGTGGATTCTTTTCTCCCTCACTCTGAGTTTCAATTCATTGATCATTTCTAGCAAAGTAAAAATATTGCCCCTCTGTTAGACAGTATCTGCTTTTTGAAATAACTAAAGTCCTTTCTCTTCATTAGCACCTCTTCCCCTCTCAGTACCTCATTTGTATACATCTATTTCCCCTAAAACAGTCACTACAGAATTTAGAGAGTAGCTGATTGAAAAGACTTTGGGGGGCTTGACTATCACAGAGTGACCACAGAGTCACTCTCTAGCAGTTGAGATCTAGGACCATCAGTGCCTATAGAATGTGAATTTTATTATACATGATTCCAATATTAGCTTTTTGACCGGTTGGGTATCAAGTTAGGAATTGTGCACATCAATCCACTTTATTCAATCTTTCTAAAAATGAGGAGGATACTGAGGGTGGTCAGGTAGCAATAGATTGATCTTTCCAGATCATTTTCACATTCAATTGTAAAATGGAACAGGTACAAGCACCCTTATTTTTAAACCTTTATCTTAAAAGTCTGGGGACAAGTATATATTGAAATTCAATATTTTTCAGATGTTAGAACATCAAGATAATTTTCAGCAACCATAGCAAACACACCATAATTACTGCAAAAAATATATGGACTAAATATATGAACTAAAACAAATGTAGTATATAATTAGTGTCTAGGTAGGAGAAGCAAAAACCCATCTCCAAAAGCTGTGCTGTCTCTCAGAGAAAGATCCTATTTTTTCCTTTGTCCCACATAGAACACCAATTTTGCACAGGAGCACTCCAATGCCAAGATAAAGTGAGACAAGACATGACACTTCATAATTTTGTTGCAGCACTAATAGAAACAGCATCAGTCATTTACTCTCTGGGTCACTGCTACTTTTTTGTACCAATTATTTACGGTAAAGTTTTCTTCTCACAATTCCCTGCCCTTCCCCAAGTAAGAATTATTGGCATACTCAATCAAAGAATTGCTCTTTCTTTCTGACAACAGTCTATCTAGAGCTAATCCTACCTCCTTAGACGCTCCCTGATGTCACCCAAGAGGAGCTTAAAAACTATAGAAGTTTCTTTCTAATACCCATTAGGTTAGACACGGTGTGTGTTCTATACTGACTGATAACTACCACTTGTTAATCTGCAGGGTTCCCTGGTAATTTTGAATGAAAGACAATGATGTCTCATATCATGTCAGTTTCAGGTCAGCTTCTGACACTCAGAGAATTTAGGTAAGTCACTAAATGAGTTATGAAAAAATTGTTTGATTTTAGTGTATTTTGGATTTTAGAATTCCAGATAAGGTTTTGTATACTTCATAGTATTTTTGAAAACCTTTTGGCAATATGTATTTGAAATTTAAAAATATACACATGCTGATCCATTAATAATATCGTAAGGGGAAATCTCAAATTTAGATTACCTATTGTGGCATTTCTTTTTTTTTTTTTTAAGTTTTATTTATTTATTTATTTGTTTGTTTGTTTTGTTTATACATGCACTGGGTACAGTCAGAAGCGTGGGAGGGTGAGAGAATTCACCAGAGCCAGAGCAGGGAGCAGAGCAGGCAGAAGGACTAAAGTACACTGCTGAGGGGAGCAGTGGGCGGCAGGAGATGTCTGCACGCCATGCGGGACCCTCCTCCCGTGGCTGGGGAGCAGCCGGGGATCGAACCAGCAGCACAGAGGCCGCGGGCAGCTTCGCAACCCAGCGCTCAACCGCTGCGCCACCGGGGAGGCCCTATTGTGGCATTTCTTAAGCGAACAGAAATTCAGAGGTAAAAGTAGATATCCAAAAATATGATGGTACATCCATTAAATGGATGATTATGCAGTTATAAAATTAATGTTTTAAGAATTTTGGTAAAATGCTTGTGGTATCATGCTGAGTCATAACAAAAGATAACATTGAACATACAGCTTGAGCTCATGAAAACTTAATGAAAACAATGGCCAATCTTGATTGATTTGTGTATTTTTGTATGCATATATATTATATTCAAATACAATTCTTTCAATCTTCTTTTAGACTATTACATTTTTTCTAGGATTTCTATGAACATGAGTTAGACTCAACAACATTGTTCATACATATATTTAATAACCTTTATTTTGTGTGTAATATCTGTGGAGGCCAAATGAGGAATAGAATGTAATCATTCTAAGAGACTTGCCAGATAATAAATATGATGAGGAATATACAAATGAAGCAATTATTCGTAAAGTGACTACTAAACATTGCAGCAAAATATATACAGTAAACTGATCAAATGTGCAGCAAGCAGGAAGTGGCAGTTGAAGCAAACACACATACACACATATACACATACACACACATCTAGAGATCCATAGCTTGCTTACTGTGAAGAGAGTTGATGTGGGTGATAACTATAAAATTAAATTTGATCTTGCTTGTACTACTCTCATTTGCTGAATAAATCAGTCCAATGAACGGTATACTTTTCCATTCTTTCTCTTTTTTGTACTTTTGGGCAAATGACTTTGACATGAGGAAAATGATTTTTTAAAAGAGAAGCTGTGTTTACAGGGGTTAAATAATTCTACTTGTCAGCAGCACATCTTCCAAAATACACTTGAAGTAGAGCAATTCTTGGGTGATTTATGCTTTGGAGTGAGCATCTTTCTTTGGCATTTTATTCTGTGTAGTAATTCCATTAAAAGAGCACAATTTATTGCACATCTGTCTTTGCAGATTTTATCAATGCTGAAACCTTTTAAACTGAGAATGGGATTAAATAAACCCCATTTACCAATGTGGTAAAATATAATAGACACCCAGCCCATTAAATGGCCAGCTAAATCAATATATCCACTTGGCAGCAATTTCCAGAAGATAAGGTGAAAACCTCCTGTTCTATTTGATAGATGAGTAAACTTAAGGGGAAGAATTTACAGTAGATTCAGCGTGTACCTTGAAGGAATGTTCATTATTCTCAAATTACCTTCTCATGTCAGCAGATTTGTGGTTAGTAAACAGAAAAGCCATCGGCACTCCTCCTGTGCGGTTATAGTGGTTGCATTGAAAAGAGTAACTACTTGTAAGAAGGACGAGTGTTTCGATCTACTTAACATGGACTAAATTTCAACTGTGATTAAAAGATATTTATAAATACTAGTTGTGTACACATACTGTCAAACTCATCCCCAAAATATGGCTGTCTATGTGAGGGTGAATAGCAGAGTATGAAGTTCACAGGGAACTAAAGAATTAAATATTAGCAATACCTTATAACATGCTTATAATATCACATGCTCTATGTTTATTTTATTTTTTAAAGATTTATGTTTTTTATATTTATGCAAACAAGAACTGGGGTGTAGGCCAGAGGTGCGGGGAGGGGGATGAGAGGATTCACCAGAGACAGAGTGGGGAGCAGAGCAGGTGGAGCTAATGAAATACATTGCTGAGGGGAGCAGCGGGCAAGACAGGAGAGGTCTGCCGGGCCCTGTGGGACCCTCGCCTTCTGCTGGGATCGAACCGGCACTGCAGAAGCTGCGGACAGCTTCACAGCGCAGTGCTCAACCGCCTGCGCCACCAGGGGAGGCCCTATGTATTCATTTAATAGTCATCAATCAAAGGAAGGCAACTTAATTTTTTTTTTTGTTTACAGTGTGTCAAATACAGAGATTATTATTTAATCTTCATGAATTATTTGAGTAGGTAGTATCATGGATAAGAAAACCAAGAATCAGCATTAACTGCATTAAAATCTCAATAAAACAATATTGAAACTAGTACTGTAATTTAGGCTTTTGCTTCATGGGACCACAGTTCTATACTAGAAAGCCATGACCTTCAATGAGACAACGTGCCGGAAGGCTCCTAACTGTTCTGGGCACATTTCAGATTCAGTGAGGTCCACTGCATCCTGTGATTCAGGAGCAGAGCATGGCTACAGTGAATCATAGAAACTTGACTCTGTCCCAAGTCTGTCCTTTTTTTTTTTTTTTTTTTTAACTATGGGACTTTTGACACTATTGTTGGATGGTTTAATTTCTAAGACTTTTGTTTTTAAATAAACAGTCTAATTCAACCCATGTTTTTTATATGAATATGTTATATAAATGCATGTTAAGGGCCTCTCCTGGTGGCGCAGGCGTTTGAGCGCCACACTGTGAAGCTGTCCGCAGCCTCTGCACCACCAGTTCGATCCCGGCTGGCTGGCGAGGGGCCCACATGGCGAAGCAGACCCCTCCTGTCTCTCCCGCTGCTCCCCTCAGCAATGTATTTCATCAGTCTGCCTGTTCTGTTTCCTGCTCTGTTTCTGTTGGATCCTTTCAACCTCAGGTGCATCTGGCCTGTACCCCAGTTCTTATAGAACAATAAATCTTAAAAAAAAAAAAAAAAAATGCATGTAAAATACTTAGCTCACTGTCTAACACTTAATAAATGCACAATAAATTGACTTATGCCCACTATATATTATCTCCATATACACATAAATATATTTACATACACACAGATGCACATGTACTCTTTGTATATATATACATATGTAGTGTATATATACTTATAACTTATTTAAATTCTATATATATGCATATACATATGTCCGCATATATTTTACAAATATATGTTGCAAATAATATAAATAGATATCTATATTAGTGACTTAATCCGACTTAATTAAAAGTCATATTTGGATTTTTAACAAATTATATAAACATAACAAATTATATAAACAAATTATATAAAGACAAAATAACTTTTCAATGGCTATTGAACACTCAATGTATAAACTACACAACAGTTTGTCAAATCACCTACTGCTGTCACTTAGACAACGGTCACATTTCCTCCCAACATAGAAAATATAATGAAACTTTCTCTTGAGATTTTTAAAAAGTTTTTTTCTTATTTATTTTGGATTGTTTTCTTTGAAAATGTAAAAGAAATAAATTGGTCAAATCATAAATATTTTGTTTACTTTCATTATATAACAATTTGGTGACAATTTGTATATATATTTGAGTATCTATTGTAAGCAATATTAGTCTCTTAATTTGAAATGTGTGGGTTGCATACTTTCTTCCAAAAAATGCATTAGGCATGGCTTATATTAGACAAAAATAGGAGAATATACTGATTAAATTCTGGAAGCCAAAGGAAAGAAGTTAATGTTCACTGAGTAATGCTAATACACATTACATGCCAGGTGCTGTGATGTGCAGCTCCTAGTACTATGCTTAAATATTGCTGTGGCCCTGAGATAGAATGATCTGCTTTCATTGTGCAGGAAACTGAAGCCAAGAGAACATCTGTAAGTGTCCCAAGTCGTCAAGTTACTGGGCAGCAGAAACTAGACTTGAATTCGAAGCTGAATATTAACTTCTGCAGGGTAGAAGCATAACACAGAGGTATGAATATACACATCTTTGAGCTTAATTAACATTATAGGGTGAGGTGATACCACAATTTCTTTTCCCCCTGGGCTGTTTACCTTGGGCTCTCCCTGAAGCAACCACCACCTCTTCCTAGCAATACTTTACATCCAAATGCACTGAAGGCCAGAAAAAGACCAGGACTTTCATGCTGCTTTATCTAAGGCTCCATGGTAGAAAACAGATTGTAAATTAGGAAGAATACCAAGGGTCATAGAAAGTTCTCAATTAATAATTTATGTATTTGAAGAAATCACTAAAAATAAAAGGGAGCAGAAAGGGGGCATAGGAAGTCAGAATGTTGGAGTGAATGTTGTTTTGTGAAGGATCAGTTGTGTTAGAAGAACAAAATTCCTTAGCCTGAGAAACTACAAATGTTTAATTTAGCTTTCTATATAAATATAAACCTTTAGCTGTTGGAATGGGCAATGTATGGATAGGAATGTACCTCTGGTTTATAGACTGTTGTGAAGATGAAAGAGTCACCTGAGTTGGTGCTAATGGGCATGCAGTATCATAAATTCTGCTGTCTCCACATGAACCACGTAATAAGAAGGAAAGACTTGGTTTTCAGGATAAAGAAGCTTTTGAGTTAATCATGCTGTATACAAAAGTACTAAGCATGGTCCATTTGGAATTAATAATTCATACCTGTATCCTTGAAATAATGGATTTAGCCCTGTTGGTGATAGTCATTTAGGACTTTTTTGTGCTGCTATTTACAACCCACTTCCGAGTTACACAGGACTAAATATGATTTTAAACCAAATGAGGAAAAATCTCAGCAATAGTTGCTGTTTGCCTCTAAACATGGTATAGTTTTTTTTTTTTTTTTTTTTTTTTTTTTTGTGGGACACTTGCCGTTAGCCAGGGATTGAACTGGTGCTGCAGAGGCTGTGGGCAGCCTCGCAACCCAGCACTCAACCACTGCTCCACCAGGGGAGGCCTGGTACAGTATGTTTTTAAGAGAAGTAAGTGTATTGAATTATTGTTTCATATTTTCAACACAACAAAAGGATGCTCTCACTACCTGGCTCATATTCAGTGCATTAAAGGTGCTTAGATGTTATTAAAACATCTTCTGCCCTTCATGAGATGTGGGACTAATTAAGTGTCTTTTATAGCAAGCCCTTACTTGTAATATATACGAGGAAAGGAGGAATTTTGCCTGTGGATTAGGCCCTTAAATCTGACACTTGATATTGGATCTCTCTGCTATTCTCTGCTGGACTACATGTCAGTTTTCAGCCTGTGTGTAGCCCCCGTCAAGCTTCTAGACTCTTTTTTTAAAGATTTGTTTATTTATGCATACAAGAGCTGGAGTACAGGCCAGAGGTGCGGAGACTGAGAGGATTCACCAGAGACAGAGCAGGAAGCAGAACAGGCAGACTGACTGAAATACACTGCTGAGGGGAGCAGCAGGTAAGACAGGAGAGGTCTGCTGTGCCATGTGTGTAGCTCCCTGGCTGGTGATCGAAGTTGTGCTATGGGGGCTGTGGATAGCTTCATAGGTTGCGTCTTAACATCTTGCTCCACCAGGGAGGCTCATGGACTCTTTCTCCTTGGATAATGAGGGTTGCTCTCTCTGCACAAACAGCAGAAGTTCATGCAAGATAAATCTCATTTTTGTAAATGGCCATCTGCCACTTGTTTGTCCAGGACATTTTTTTTAATGTGTTTAATTAGGTATATTTTACCTTAAAATAATACTATACATATTAGTGAAATCATTTGGCATTTGCTTCCCTCTGACTGAATTTGCTTAGCATAATCACCTCAGTTTCCATCTATGTTGTCACAAATGGTAAAGGATGTGGAATATAAAGAAACAAACTGAACACAACAAAATGACTCAGACTGACAACAAAATTGTGGTTACCAGATGGGAAAGAAAGGAGAGTAGAAGAAATGGGTTGAGGGGAGTCAATGATAGTGGTGGATGGAACTAGAACTCTTGTGATGGAAGTGGTTGATATGTACCTTTATTTAAGTGTTTTCTTTAGACTTTTTTAAGTTATACCACTGAAACAATGCTCTTTGTGAGTCAACGGTGTGGGTTTTAAAACCATTTCACTCTCCCTTTCCCAGAGACCCTGGCTACAAAAGCAACCCCTCCCTCCATGTCGTACCCCTTAGTCCCAGTCTCCTTTTCAATAAAATGGGGCTCTCCTCTAGAAAAAAAAATTATACTACTTCAAGTGTATTGTGAGGGTTTCACAGACGTACACTACTGATGACTTCTTTTCTTTATTTGTGCTAGTATTATCATAATTTTTACTTTTGCATATGCTATAGATACTACATTGCTATTTTTTGATTTAGAATTATATTTATTATCTATTGAAGATAACAAGAATTAAATTTTATATATAATTCAATTGATGTAATTTCTGTTGTCTCCATTTACATGTTTATGCATGTGTATGGTTCCAAGTTTCTCTCTGATATTCCTTTTGTTTCAAAAAAAAATCTTTTAATAAGATTTCCAGGGCAAATGTACTGTCAAAAAATCTGTCAGCTTTAATTTATCTGAAAAAATATTATTTTTCAGTTTCTGGGAAACATTTTCACTGATACAGGATTCTGCATGAATAGCTTTTCTTTTTTCAGACTTGAAAGGTGCTGCCCCCATTGTTTTAGGTGTGTGTAAGTTCTCACAGGAATGCTGACACTCTTGGTTCTTGTACATGTAAAGCACCTTTTATTTGCTGACTGCCTTCAAGATTTTCTCTTTATTTACTTATAATGTAGTAAATATCAAAATCAACAGGCAGCTATAAACCAGAGATATTATTCCCAGGGGTGGGAAGAACACAAGGGACTATGGTGATGGTACACAGGTGAATTGGTGGTGAGAATTTCACGGGGACTATAACTGAGAGGAAAAAGCATTCGTTGTACAAAAATGAAGAATGATGTAAAAAATATATAAAATAAAAATTATTCATTCTTTTCATCAATTTGAATCAGATATCTTGGTAATTTTCTTTGCTTATTCAGTTACTTATTTGATATTTGTATACTTTTTTTTTTTTTACTATTTGTCTACATTGACATTCCTTCAGTTCTTAGATCTTTGATTTTATTTCTTTCATTTAGGTTTAGAAATTTTCAGTCATCATCTCTGGAAATAATTTGTTTTGGCCTTTCCCTGTCCTTCCATATGTCTTCCTTTTTCCTCCCATATCTCTACAAGAATTCCCTATTTGTTCCTTCATGGTGTTCACCTTTTCCAGTAGAACCTTTACCATATTAATCATAGTTATCTTAAATTCCCTGTTAACATCTGAACTGTACCTCACACTATTTTGGGAATTGAGTTCTCTCAGCATATTGTTATACTATTTGTTCACTTATACTTATTTTCAAATTTGGTCGAAAACCAGACATCTTTTGGAGGTCAGAAGAGTTAAAGATAACTTATATTCTTCCAGAAGATGGGCATATTTGTGTTTTGCTCATCTTTATTGTGGATTAAGTTTAAATGACTTGATCCGTTGTTCTGGGTTTGAGTTGTCACTGTGCTCCTCTCTGTTAACTTCAGTGTACACAGATTTCAAGTTTCTGTTCAGAATGGAGAACAACCAGCTGGTCAGAAGGTTTTCTTCCATTTGTGCCCCACCCTCCACTTTTTAATTTGTCTTTGTACTTTGATCTCAAAATGCTCTGTCAGTGCTTTTGGCCCATGCCCGGCCACAAGCTGAAGTTTTATGAACTCTATACTTGCTAACCAGGTGTGGGGAGAGGGCAGCATTCTTTATTGTTCCAGTGCAGTCTGAGTCTTAATCAGCTGTCTGTTCCTAAATCTTGAGAGTGGGACCTTCTAAGTGATACTGCTCTGCCCAACTAGTTGGGTTTTCCCATGCCTTTGTCTAGCTTCCTGCTGGGCACTTGCGGTCTCTCAAGGACAGACACTGGGAATTCGCCAACGTTATCAGCAATCTTGTCCAATAACTGTTCAAAATATCTACCTCAACCCATGGAAATACCATGTGATGTGGAAGAAAGCTTTTAGGAAACAGATAAGGAGGTATCTCCATAAGCAATGTAGGGGTGAAGAGATGAAAAGAGAGTTTGCTCATTCTGTTGGGCACAACAGAGTTCTCAACACAGACTTGTTATATGGTTTTATATATATATGTATATATATATGTGTGTGTGTGTTATATATATTTATATATATATATAAAACTATGTACCAAGGTATATATACTTGGTATATGTTATATTTATATCTATATCTACATATAGATATAGGTGTGTGTGTGTATGTGTGTATAAATAAATGACTGAAAATGAGGACAGTGAATAATTGGATGTACTCCTAAAAGAACAATGAAACCTGATTCCATAAATAATTTAAGAAAAAAACCTGAGAAATTATTTGTTGCAAGATTTGATAGTCTTATCTGAGGAAAGATTGTATGAAACCCTCATAGTTTCTCAGAGAGTGGCTAATGCCCTCATCAAAAACATGTAGCTATTTGCATTTAAAGCTTTTCTTTATATTGTCATTTGTACAGATTGCTGAAAGGTAGGATAAAATAGGTAATATTCCCCAAAGTAACACCAGAAAATACAATGTTGAATTTCATAAATAATCTGTATTTTTTTCCTGCAACTTGATGTAGAAAAATTTTGAAATAATGAAAACACCATTCCCACATTTTGTATAAATAGGATACTTATGAGTTGTTTTAAATGTTCGCAGTATGCCACTGATTTAATACTCTAAACAAATACAGTGCTTCTCAAAAGAGCAAAAGAGAAATTGTTTCCTCTACAGCTTATAAGGCATTTAAGGCATAGTTCTAGGGTCACCAAGCTGACTATAGGGTTTAATATTATTCTTAAAGGAGTACTTTGGAGATGTGTACACTTAGCAGGAATCAGGACTTCTTTTCAACATCTAGTAATGTTTGAATGGGAAATAATCTTTACATATCTATCTATCTATCTATCTATCTATCTATCTATCTATCTATCTATCTATCTATATCTCAGGTGTCCTACTACCTTGAATAGAGTCCAAGGTACTAATCACAATTAGGAAAATCTGATTATGGTCCCTACAGCTGCATCTGTTTCGTGGGATGTGTGTTCAGTATTCAAATTGAAAAGTTTAAGAGCTTTGCTGACCATGTACGGATATATAGATACTTTGATAGCATTTAAACTACTTCTTTTGCTACAAAGACATAATTTTGCTAAATAATGAAGCTCTAAAAATATTTCTGCTGGAGGCAGGAACAAAGAAAGATGTCTTCCATCATCACTATTTATATTTGGTAAATTTCTGTTTAAAATTCTCAATATTTGTTGTAATAGAATTAGAAAAATTAATTTTTTAAAAATCTTATAAGCTATTCCTCTGTAGCAAAGCACCTCAAAATTTAAAATTACAAATAACAATTCTCATGATAATTACATAGCATCATAGCTGTGAGTTCTAACTGTGGCCAGTCCTGGAGTCATCTCAAGAATTTTACTGAGACATCTAGTACCTAAGCTGAGAGCTGGACAGTATAAGAGCTGGAGTGCCATAGTCATTTCTCTCTCTCTCTCTTTCCATGTGATATTCCCATGGTTGTGTGAGGGTAGTTCATTACTTGCACAGACTCTTACTCCTGGGTAAGAAAATCAGGTGGAGGCCATACTGCTTGTGTTAGGAAAACCATGTAGTTATCTTTGGAAATAAAGTCTTCCATAACAAGTCATCTCAAATGGAAAAAAAAATCATGTAATTATATATCCTGTTAAAAATGTATATCCATATTTAAAATGATGAATGAGGAAATTCCCAACACATAGACTATATACATATAAAATCATACAGCCATAAATTATTAGAAGAAAATATGAGCAATTCCTTTTTCAACATCAGCTATTACTCAAACTCAAAAAGCCATAAAAATGAATTGGTTAGTATAAAAGTAGAAATTTTGCATGGTTCTAAAATTTAAAAATTGATATACAAAGAAAAAAATAATGCCAGACTTGTGAAATTGTAAGAAATTTTTGCAATTCCTATTACAAACAAAAGTCTTATCTCTCAGATATATAAGAATACCATTAAATGAATAAGCTAAAGACTGATAACCCAATGGTAAAGCCCAGGATGTGGACTTTAAGCTGGGAATTTAGTATATATACATATTGATTCTCAGCAATAAATTCCTGAAATCTGTACAATGTTATAATGCTGTCACTTCCATAATAAATAAATAAACAAACAAATAAATAGAAAGTGGTAATGTACTACTTTTTAAAAAAGTTTAATTCTTTAGGTAGTGCTGTCAATATCTTTCAAAATTGCAGTTGAACCTACAATTCTACTTCAGAGAATTTATTTATAGCAAGTAGATTTATAAGATAATTCCTTATGACCCAAGTCCATCCCCTTGAGTGTAGGCTGGACCTTTGACTTGCTTATTAAAAACTGAAAATAGTAAAAGTGAGGGAACATCACTCCTGTGATTATATCAAGTGATGTCAACCATGAAGGGTTTATGTTGTAACTAAAACCTCTAGCCAGACTTCAAGTTAATCAAAGGAGAGATTATCTTGGATGGGGCTGACTTATTTAGACAGATAGTATACAACCAGTTATGTAATAAAAGAGGAAAAAGAAAAAAAATATATGTATGCATTTGCTTATATAAACATAAAAAAGAAAACTTTGAATGGATATAATGTAATAATAATTATTTGGTGTGACATTTGGAAGATGGGATCTGATTTGAAAGAGGATAGTTGTGTAGGACATAATCATTTTACAGTTAATGTATTATTTTTAAAAAAAAATTCATAATTTTTTTTAGAAATGTTAAAATGTATGAATGTTAAAATCCATAATCAAATCTTAAGGAATATGCAACATAAGAAAAAATGAAGCATGCATCATTAGAAGAGACAAAAGTCAAAAAACATTCATGAACATAAAACAATGTAAGAGAGATAAAGATAGAGGGCTCAAGGTGGGGGTAAAGAGTTGGCACATTGGTAGATGGGGGGCCTGGTTTAAAGCACTAGAAATATTAGATACCTGGGATGATGAGACACTGACATTTTTTTGTAGTCAGGTGTTGGTTAGTTCAGATATGGAATCAATAAGTCTGATCATGGGAGAGGAGAGAACTAATGAGCTATATACCAGGTCTGTGCGAGAACACACCGTTCTGACCAATAGAACAGGAAACTCTCTTTTCATCTCTTCACCCCTACATTATTCATAGCAATTGCTCCTTATTTGTTTCCTAAACGCTTTCTTCAACACCACATGGTGTTTCCATTGGTTTGAAGTATTGGACAAGACTGCTGAGAACATTGGAGAATTCCTGGAATCTGCACTTGAGGAATCTCAGTTGCCCACTTAGCATTTCTTATCACTGTCTTCTTGACATGATTCATACTTCATTCCAGAGTCACCCAGATAGTGGTTTCAAAAAAAAAAAAAACAAAAAAAAAACAGGTCAATATAATGTATAGATTACATTGTTTAGTGATAAGATTTAGGCCTTTAAGCTGGAGACTGTAATGATATCTCAAAAGCACTTTGCATTTTAAAAGGCATTTTGTGACTCCAATGTATGACAAAGCCATTGCCAGAACAGTGATATCTGAAAAGCAGGCAGATGGAATATGAATAAAAAAATCCCATTGACTTATTCAGTGTCTGTCTCTGAGATCTCTTTCTGTGTTGGGAAGCTGTGGCAAACAAGTTTGAAACTGACACTGTTGGCACTTCATCTGGAACCATTAGAGGGCCAGCCCCCTGCTCCCACCCCCACAGTGAGGGAACTCCAGGGTATTTTCACTCTCCATCATTCATTATAATTCCCCTCAATTTAAACTGCAACTTGGGAGTCATTATGCACTTTGGGGAACTATAGTAGCTATAGTAAGCCACTAGGGAACTATGTAGTGTGCAGAAGCTATAATTTACAAAATACCCTCTGGAGAAAGGAAGGGGGGAATGGAGCTTAGAAATTGCTTCCTTTTCTGCAGTGGAGCTTATATACTATGGGAATTAAACTCAACAAACTAATCATGACACAAGAGCTTCATAAATACAAAGAAGTCCTTCTATTGTTTAAAACAAAGCAATTTAGAACTCTAATGATCTGTTTCACTTAAGTTATTGTTATAATAAACAAACAGTCACATGGTTTCCCAAATAGCAGTTCACCAAGAATATTAGGAATATCCTTCCCCACTCTTCTAGATAATTGTCAAGGTACATAAGCTTTACTTGCTTTATTCGCCTATCAGAATTAATAACCAATGGAGCTATGTGGTAGTTAAAAAAAAATATTGGGGAGAGAAGTAGCTAACTCATTGACATGAAATAATTGGAGCTTTGTTATGAATATTTCAAATGTTAAAGTAAATCTTTGCTAAATTGATTGTTGCTGACATGTCTTTCTTTTATCAAGTGAGAGATTTCTAGGTTTTGTGATTATAAATAAAGCTGATGTTTATAGTGAGAACACAGATATTTACATGGGCGTAAAATTTTAAATCATTTGGATAAACCCCTAGAAGCGCATTTGCTGCAATATACAAAACTTAAAAAATGTTTTATAACAAAGAATGCTTTACAACTAACTGGTACACTGTATGTCAAGATGACTGTAACATTTTGCAGTCCCACCAGCAAAGCATGAGAGTTCCTATTACTACTCATCCATGTCAGCATTTCTTTTTGTCAAATTTTTGGACTTTAGCCATTTTAATAGATGTGTAATGGTATCTCATTGTTGTCTTTATTAGCATTTACTTAATACAAATCATGTTGAACATCTTTTCTTATGCTTAATTGCACCTGAATATCCTCTTTGATGAGGTATCTGTTCACGTTTCTTTTTTGTTTGTTTGTTTTAATTTAACTATGTTTTAATGGGGATTTGTTACTTAATTGTTGAATTTTAAGAGTTGTTTGTTCATTTTGGATACCCGTCCTTTATCATATATGTGTTTGGCAAATATTTTCTCCCAGTAGGTAGATTTTATTTATATTCTCTTATGTGTTTTTTAATAGATAGCAGAAATTTTAATTTTCATAAGTCTTACCTTTTTTTTCTCATGGAATGTGCTTTGGTATACTTAAGAACTCACCACCAAACCCAAATATGATCTTCCATATTTTCTTCCAGAAGTTTTCTAATTTGTATGTGTGTGTGTGTTTTATATTTAGATTCATTATGCATTTTGATTTTATTTTTGTGCAGGCTTTAATTCTCTATCTAGTTCACTTTTTTAAATGTGGATATCTAGAAAGTTTTAGTTCTTCCTTCCCAGTATCTCTATATATCTGCGTATCATTTACTTTTCTTGTAATGCTTCATAACCATAACGTCCAACACAATGTTGAATAGGAGTGTTGAGAGGGAACATCCTTGTCTTGTGGAAAAAGTACATGGTTTCTTATCATTGACATGATATTAACTGCAGGGTTTTTTTTTTTTTTTTTACCTGCAGATATAATTTATGAAGTAGAGAGAGGTTTTTCTCAATTCCTAGTTTATAAGAAGTTCTTATTTTATTACAAATGGGTGTTGAATTTTGTCAAATACATACTCAAATACTTACTCAAAGTAAGTATTCAGAATGCTCTGGGAGTATTGAATAATCCAACCTTCAAAACCGGATGTACCTATAGGGGCTGAGCAGTTAACATTAATGTTTAGCTATCTCACTCTAGTAATAACAAGAAGGCAGTAATATGAGTACTGCAAAAATGGGCAGACATGCTACATTAAGGTATTCAAATTTGAATTAGGACAAAGGAAAAATGCATGTGGGTGTTCTATGCAGGATAATGATCACTAACTTTTTATTCACTATCTAGTTGTTTGATTTATTTTTGTATTCCCCCTATGAAGACTTAGGAAAATGAAATATTTAAGATGATAAAATAGGAAATTTTATCTATGGTAAGGCGACTGTTATGTTTTCAGGAAGGAAAGTAGATTTTTTGTTATCCTATAAGCTTTTGAAATGGCTACTGAACTGAATTTCTCATAAATGTAGTCAAGAAGATTAAATAGAATGCCATCCTAAAGTTTGTTCTTGGCAGCCAAGCCAACATTAGGAATTGCTTTTGTAAACACATTGTGAAATTCTTCAACATCTTCAAGACAACTCAATGCAGATTCCAGGAGCAAGACCAGAATTGTAGAAAACATTGGAAAATACAACAATTAGAATTAAATTATTCATTATGTTTGACCTGGCATTATTGTATTTTAAAATTTATCCTTAGGAGAGAATATAAAATACAAACCAATATTTATGCAAAGATGTGCCTTATCTATAAAATATTTATAAAATAAACAATAATCATAAGCAAAAACAATCTTAGTATAAATAAAGCTATGAAATATTAAAATGATTATATATAATTTGATGTGTGCACAAAAACAGTACAGGAAAAACAGAAGTACTTTATTAAAAAGTAGAAATGTAGGGCTTCCCCTGTTGGCGCAGTGGTTTATCTCTGGGCTGTGAAGCTGCCAGCAGCCTCTGACGCTCCAGTTCGTTCCCTGGCCACCAAAAAAAAAAAAAAAAAAGTAGAAATGTATTTGCGGCAATTAAAACAGTATGTATATAAAAAGGAAAACATCAAAGTTTAAGACTATTACTATTACTTCTCACTTCACTGGTGCCTTTTATTCTCCTGTCTGTATTTTCTATCATAAACAGATTATTCTCCCATGATCAGAAAACATTAATTCTAAAGTTACTTCTAAAGATTTTATAACCCCCAGATATTTCCTATGATAATTTCCTATTTCCTTTGGTTTGCTCAAATTAACAAAATTGCATCATTAATTAATTAAAATATTTTTCATAATATGAAAAGGCAAAATATTTATTTAAATGCTTGTTGCCCAGGGTCCTTCCTGGTGGCACAGGGGTTAAGTCTCAGTGCTATCAAGCTATCACCAGCCACTGCAGCATGAGTTCAATTCTTCACCAGGGAGCTAACCCACATGGTGCAGCAGACTGCTCCTGTCTCACCCACTGCTCCCCTCAGCAGTGTATTTCAGTAGATCCACCTGTCCTGCTCTTCACTCTGTCTCTGGTAAATTTGTTCACCCTCTCCCTCTGAACCTCTGGCCTACACCCCAGTTCTTGTATGTGTAAATAAATACAAATAAAATCTTTTAAAAACCTAAATGTTTGTTATCCAGAGGAAGAGCCATGATCTGCATATTGATCATAGGAACCATGACTATGGGTTACAGAAGAACCCAATGGCAGTAAGGGACCCCTCCAACACAACAGACTAAGCAGGGTAAGGGCTGGAGGTGACACTGTACTGTCTATCTCTGCTGAATATTCAGGGTGTGGCTTCTGTCCCCATCTGTGTACTCTGGGGAAGGATCAGACTTGTGCGCACCATAGTCTAGTCTCCCTTTTGCCCAAAAGTGAGTTTGTGACCTCCATGATTGTCAGTTACACTGTGAGAGAGGACAGCAGATCACCAGCCTTGTTTATGAGAAGCCACAAATTCATATCTCAGCAAAGTAAAAATGTGGCTCATTTTCAAGGGGAATGGACTCAGTGGTGCCAAGGATGACATATCCTTATTTCCTTCAGTTTCATTTTCATGACCTCATGGAAATCTAATTACCTCAAATTAAAGGCCCATACAGTCACTATATCACATTTTTTTTTGTACATGTTACAGGGCAGGCAGAGGGGCACCCCAGAACCCCCAAACCTACCTGCTTTAAATAGGTTCTTCCATCTCTCGCATCAAGAAAAAACATAAAAGACCTTTAATGGAAAGGAACTTTAATAAAATCAGTGAACAATATAGAAAAGACAAAGAATATAATTTCTAAATCAAGCACCCATAGTCACCCATCCCCTTGTGGGTAAAAGTCCAGCCAAACAGGATTGGCCCAGAGCAAGGCCTGAAAGCCTGCCACATGTCTAAAGCAACTTCTGGTGGAGACCCATAGAAATGGGTCAGAAACAGTCAGACAAGTAGGGGAGAAAAAGAGCAAAATTAAAATCAAGATAAAAGCTGCTATTGTCAACCTCTCCACAGGTCTCTTACCCACATATGTTTTACCCAATCCACGACCAAAAGGCAAGTAAAGTTTCTTCACGTGTCTCTCTCTGCTCCACATGTCTCCTCCAGGTCTCCTGGCTCTCCATCCTGCTTCCTTCCTTCCCCAGTCTCCTCTGCAGCTTCTTCTCTTCTCTCCTTAGCTCCACCATCCCTTGGGTGGGGCAGGGAACCTGGAATTTCCCCATTTCCTGGACACCACCCTGTTACATTCAGCCATGCAAGAAGAATGTTAGTGTCTAAACATAAATAATTTAAATATTGTCTAGATTATGTTTTCCTTCTTTTTTGTCACAATCATAGTATTCTTTCATTTCCATTTTACTGGGCCAATTCTGTTGGTGAACAAAAGTCGATAAGGCAGAGACGAGAGCCTACATTTTGGGATATCATTTCAATGTCATAAGAAAGTAAACCTGGATAAAATATATATATATATATATATATGTATATATATGGACATGGACTGGTATATTAACAAAGGGGTTATTTTCTTACATCCAGATATTGTCTGAAACGCATTCGGTGTGAGATAAAACATTTTGGGTCCCCATGCCACTCAGGGTAAACACTGAGTGAGAACATTTACATAGGTTATGATGTCAATGTTTCCCTCTAGACAAGTTCAATTTAGGAGAAAAATAAAAATGCAAATAACTTAATGCAAGAACTAACTAATGCTAATGTATAGGTGGTATAGGGGGCTGAATCAATCTCATTTGGTTTGGGTTGGCTATTACAGTGGTTATTAACATAATTGTTTTAATTTGAAAGACAATTGCCAGAATCTGCACTTTGAGTTAGCTATAGAAATGCAATCCCACATTCTTCTTGCCTTTCCTACCTTAGGACTGAGGAAGAAATTCCCCATTTCCCCTCTGAGTTCCTCTCAGACTGACTGAGAAATAAAATTACCATCATACATATTAGTAGGAAAAATTCATATGGAGAATATATATGAATGTAGATTTTAAAATCGATTGGTGAAATGAGGGTCTATATCTGGAACTAAGGAGTGGGATGGGTACTTAAGATCCCAGGAGAGAGGGGGATTCATATGGCAAGGAGACAATGACTCACACAATGAGGAACAGAAGCTCTGCAATTAGATGCTTGTCTATAATAGGTGATTTGAATTTCAGTGTGCTGACTTCCACCAGGGAGGATAAGATTCACTTATAATTCAAACCAGTTACATATTATTACAATATTACTAACTGGGGAAATTCATATTATAATAATATACGTATAACCTAATATAGGTTTCAGTTGTGCTTCATTATAATTCAACATCTGTATATATAATATATTATAGTCACCACTAGAAGTCCAATTCCAAACGTCAATTCCACAGAACACCTGCACCCCTATGTTTATAGCAGCACTATTTACAATAGCTAAGCTTTGGAAACAGCCCAAATGCCCAAAAATAGATGAGTGGATCAAGAAGATGTGGTACATATATACCATGGAATATTACTCAGCATTCAAAAAAGATAAGCACATGCAATTTGCAGCAACATGGATGGCGCTGGAAGGGATCATGCTCAGCGAAATAAGCCAAAAAGAAAAAGAAAAATACTGGATGGTCTCACTCATAGCAGGAATCTAGAAAACTTAAATAAGGGACCAGGAAAATGAATAACTATAAGAAAGTGAAAATCAAAATCAACAAAAAACTATGAACCAGAGTTCATAGGGGGTGTTCAGAGTTCATGGGGGGTGGGGGGCGGGAGGGGAGGGATTGGGGTCAGAATGGGGGGTTTGCAATTGTATGGAATATAAAAATAAAATTTATTATTTAATTGGGAAAAAAAAAAGAAGTCCAATTCCATTTTTCACCATACAATTAAACCTGAACCCTTTCATTTGACTTACACATGCCCCTCTGCCCATTCCTGTGGTAACCACTAATTAACCTGGTAATCCAATAGGTTATTTTGGCTTCATTTAATTTATTTTTTTTTAATTTTATCTTTATGTATCCCATAGTAGTGAAATCATATGGTGCTTTTCTTTCACTGTCTGATTTCTTTCACTAAAAATAGTAACCTATATGTCTATTCCTGTTGTTGCAAATGGTACGGTTTCATTTTTTTTATATAAGTGAGTGTCATTCATATATATATTATGCCTTTTTTATCCAATCATCTTGTTAGGGGGAAAAGGATGTCCTAAAGGCAATCCGTTTTATTTCGGGGTTGCCCCATAACAATCCGAGGCTTGGATATAGGCACTTTGGTCTTTCCAGTCCTTGACTATTTTAAATAATGTTGCAATGAATTTGGGTTGCATATCTCTTTGAATTATTGTTTCTATTTTAAGTGATGTGATCATTATTCAAATTCATGGTTGTAATATTCTAAAGCATATATTATTTTATTATACCATTCTACCTCTGTGATTGCCTACCTCTTAGACCCACTTAAACTATCCCCAGGAATTAGTCATATCCATCACCAATTTTCACTGTTATCATCTATACCCAAAGAGAATAAATTTATCCCTCTCTACTGTGGATCTCTTTTATAAAATAGATATTCTCCTTATGGATACAAATAATTGCACATTAATTACAGAGTTGATGAGCCATGCCTATTGTTTGTATAGGCTCAGAAATACATACTTATTGGAAGGTTGAGCATGGTAAAGAAAAGGAGAGCCAGGCTAAATTTCTCAAAGGCAGGGGAAATTTATTGAGCCTCCCAGGCAGGATTCACGGACCCAAGGTGGGAGTTGGTGAAGTCGTGCACCTTGCCGGGGGAGGCAGGCATTTGTAGGGTGAGGAGAGGTCAGGCGGGAAACTGGGTTTGTACGGGGTTGGGAGTGGGGGGTTTGTAGGAGGGAAAAGATTTGTAGGGCGGGGAGAGGTTCATGTCTGATTTTTCTAGGCAGGCTTCTGCAGTCCTATCCCCAGGTGGGCTTCCTGGTGGGCTTTTGCATTCCTGTCCCCTGCAAGGACCTTTCACTTATTAAGATTAGAAAGAAGAAATTTTAGTTTATTAACAAGGATGTAGAGATATAAGGAAATTCTTTCAGTGTAATATTGCAAATCACATCTTAGGCTTTGAATCCGTAATTTTATGTATCTTTCATAAAGAAAAAAGGGCTTTGTGGAGGGACATCATTTTGCTTTCTCACTATCTGGTATGACCTGTCTTTTATAATGGAAGAGCAGAGAATTACAGATATGGGCTACACCATAAGGACCTGGAATTATAGCATTCTTTATTCCTTCTGACCTGCCCTTAAGTATTAAACTATAACCATTTGTGATTCAAGACATTTCCAATATGAAAAAGAGAAGAAAATTATTTTGATAGGGCAAAGTTGTGTGTGTGTGTGTGTGTGTATGCGTGTGGCTTGGTCCACATTCATTCATTGATTTATCAATCAATAAAAATACAGGCTTCTAATATATTCTTGGTTTCCTTTTGGTCTAACGTGGGTAGATAAATATAAACCAGAACTCACCTATCTTCAAAACACTTAGCATTTATTGTATGTGTTTGTGAATTAGACATGTATGCAAATAATCATAATAAATTTTGGTTTGGAAAGTTTGATACAGGGTGTTCTAAAAATCTTGAAACAATGCTTTAGTAACTTCAGAAGTGTGAATAATACAATTTAGGAAAATTATCTGAAAGTTTCATTATTTCAAATTCTTATAGATTTATTTGGCTTTAATCATTGTGTGTAATGCATTTTAATTTAAATATTTTATTATCATACCCCTGATTAAAATAGCACATGTTCATGGGGTTGTGATGTATAGCATGGTGACTTTAGTTAATAATACAGTAGAGTATATTTGAAAGTTGCTAAAAGAATAGATCTTAAATGTCCTCATTACAATGGATGTTTACTAGACTTACTGTGGTGATTATTTTGTAATATACACAAATATCAAATCATTAAATTATACATTTGAAACTAATACAATGTCATATGTCAGTTAAACTTCAAATCACTAAATTATACATTTGAAACTAATACAATGCCATATGCAGTTAAACCTCAGTAAAAAGTAACAAATGCTGGCTAAAATTTAAAATTAAGACCTTCATGAATATATGCAAATTGAAATAAAAAATTGATATTAAGTTTGTAGCACTGACACAAAATTAATAAAACGCTCTGCAAAAGATATTTTGAGGCTGATTGCATTTAAGAAATGCACAAGCTGAGTATTAGAAGACAGAAAGAATTTGCACAATGAGAGTGTTATGGAGCAGCCCTCATATAAATCGGGTTGCCTGGCTGTGGGTCCTCACCTGCGTGCTTAAATGGGACTTATTAATACTCCACTACAGGCACACACATAAGGTTAATAAAAGGTTTATTTACAAGGGAAAGGGAAATGAGGAAATGTACAACTCAGGGAGAAAATAGGAAAATAAAGTCTTTAATGCGTCCTACCCGATCCGCCTACTTGGAAACCCAAAGGCACTCTGAGAGTTGGCCAAGTGCTGCGAGCTGGTGGAGAGCCAAAAAGGGAACACCCCCAAAGCCCATGTGTCTGGTTTTATACCAAACCTGGCTGCTTAACCCCACCCTCAGGTTCAAGCAACCTTCCCTTTGGTGGTGATGGGATTTTTCTTTCCCAATGTCCTGATGGCTTTGGTCTGGAGTGGGGGTGGAGTCCACAAAGCCTGAATGTAATTAGCTTTAGGACATCCTTTTCCCCCTAACAAGAGGACTGGAGAGAGGAGAGACATGATAAAAGACAGAAACATATGGGCAATTTGAGTGTGACAGTCACAATGTTCTCACATTCACAATGTTTATCCTACTTTCATCTATTCATCCTCCTTCATTCCTTGAAAACTTTTCCATTAAATATAGTTTTGATTTCCATCCCAGATTTACCATCATTCTCATTGCCTTTCAATGTCTATGTGCATGATGTAACCCAGACAGGACGATTATTGAATTTTTCATCCATAACCCTTTATTACTTTCTAACTTTACCACCAAACGCACATACATTTTGGATATTTTAATCACAAGAATATTTATATCATGAGCCCTAATATTTTATCCTGACTTTTTAGTCTATTCCTTTTCCTCCCTGATTGCTTGCTCAAAAACACAGAATTTTTTTTTTCTTTTTAGTTTTATGACATAATAGAGAATCTAACCCACTGACTTCTCAAATTTCTTTGTCCAAAATACCTGTCCATATACAGAGGAATGTATTGGGAAAGGAGTGATCAGACAATCCAGAATCTGATCTAATTTGAGTATCTTGTCCTATAAAAAGTTCCCAGCTCTGTCTATGAGTAGGCAGAAAAAAAATTTAACTCTCGGTAAACATTATATTTCTGATTTTACTTTCAAATTAAATTCCTTTAACTAGAGATTCTTAAACTAGGCCATGATTAAAGTCAAATTTATTATTATATTTTATTAATTGACATAGGAGAAGCCTTTCTTTCCATCACTTTCTCTCGCTATTTAATACTAACCACTGAGATAGTGCTCTGCAGACATATGGGTTTATCTGATGAAAAACAGCAATAACAACAGAAACAGACTTTGGGCTTCAATGATGCAAAACAGATAAAGTCTCTCAGATCAACGTTAGAAACATGTTAATGTTAAAGTGCAGTTACTGATCTGTGGGACTATCAGATACAAAACATGTTTTCAGTATAAGTCCTTAGGACAGCTCATTTCCCCCTCTCAATGTCTTTACTTATAAGTATGATATTTGAGTTTTATTGTCTAACCTAGGTGATTAATTTTTAATGTCTGAACAGCCAGAAACTACTAATTTTATCAGTCCACAATCCCCTATCCTATATCTTTATACTTAATCAAATTTGTCCAGAATATTACTTGTCCCCTAAGTTTAAACCTTCAGCCAGATGAAGACACTGAAATGGTTGAGTTTATAACAAAACAGGATTTTCTGGATTTTAAAAATTTTTCTTTTATTAAGGGAACACTGCAGATGATTTAGAAATGTAGGATCCCACCTCTGTAGGTGAGTGCTACCACACTATACCCATAATCAAGGTATCCATTGTCCTCCTACATAGTCCATTGTACCCCTCCATCCTTTAATTTTTACCTTCACCTCTCCCTCTGGTAGCTTCAGTTTTATTGCCAGATTTCTTGTTTTTTTTTTTTTGTCTTTTGTGTGTGTGTGTGTGTTCGTGTGTGTGTGTTTTGATTTGGTGTTGACTCATTGTTTTCTTTCTCTATAGTCTACCTATGAGTGAAATAGTCCAGTGTTTGTCTTTCTTTTTTCATGTACCTTCTTCCCGTCCATTTACAACTATGTTGTCATGAATAGTAAGAGATCATCTTTTAAATATAGGAGAGGTAATCCATTGTATTGATACACACACACACACACACACACATATATATATCTATATAGCTATCTATTCCATTTCTCTTCAAACATTCATTTGTCATTGGGTGCTTTGATTACTTGTACCCAATAACTTGTAACTTGACTATTTTAAATAGTGTTATACTTTACAAAAGAGAGTATATAACCCTTTAAATTAGTGTTTTTGCATTCATCAAGTAGATGCCAAGGAGTGGAATTGCTGCATTCTATGGTTGATCTA
This sequence comes from Talpa europaea, assembly GCF_964194135.1. Classification (NCBI taxonomy): domain Eukaryota; kingdom Metazoa; phylum Chordata; class Mammalia; order Eulipotyphla; family Talpidae; genus Talpa; species Talpa europaea. The sequence continues at coordinate 47,147,107 of NC_140072.1, forward strand.
TTTTTAATATTTTGAGAACCCTCCATAGTGTTTTCCACAGAGAATGAGCCAGACTACATACCCACTAACAGTACACATGGTTCCCTTTCCCCATATCCTTGCTAATAATAGGGATCATTCTCACAGGTATCTCCCAGGTTGGTATCTCATTGTGATTTTTGATTTGCACTTCCCTGGTGGTAAATGATGATGAACAATTTTTCATATGCCTGTTGTCCATCTGTTTGTCTTCTTTGGAGCAGTGCATATTTAGTCCTTCCTACCCATTTGATGATTTGGTTGTTTACTTTTTATTGAGTTGTATACGTTCTTTGTAGAGCTTGGCTATTAACCCCGTTTCCCATGCTAGATGTGCAAATATTTTCTCCCATTCAGTATGGTGTCGTTTTATTTTAATCATAGTTTCTTTCACCGTGCAGAAGACTTTTAGTTTGACATTGTCCTATTTGTTTACTTTTTTTCTCTTTTTTCACTTGCTGAAGGAGTTGTGTCCCCAAATACATCTTTTCTCTGTTTTGCTGTGCTTTTGTCAATGTATTTTATGGTTTCCGATCTTACATATAAATTTTTAATCCATTTTTAGTTATTTTTGCGTATGATTTGAGAGTGGTATAGATTCATTCTTTTGCTTGTGACTGTCCAGTTTTCATATCATTTGTTGAAGAAATTTTCCTTCTTATAGCATATACCCTTAGCTCTTTTGTCATAGACTGTCCATACATAAGTTCATATTTGAGTTCTCAAGTCTACTTCATTGGTTTGTATGTCTATTTTTATTCTAGTACTGTGCTGTATCAATTACTATATCTTTGTGAAATAGTTTGAAGTCTGGGAGTGTGATACCTCCATTTACCTTCTTTTTTGACAAGATTGTTTCAGTATCATTTATGGATCCATATAAATTTCAGTAATGTTTGTCCTATTTCTTTCAAGAATGTCATTGAAATTTTGTTAGGGGTTGCACTGAAACTATATATTTCTTTGAGTAAGATGGCTGTTTTATAATGTTAATTCTCCCTATATATGATGAGGGAATATCTATCCATATATTTGTGTCTTTTTGATTTTTTTAAAGAGTGGCTTAAATTTTTCATTTTACAGGCCCTTCCCCTGCTTTGTTTATTCCTAGCTATATAATACTTTTTGATGCAATAGTAAAGATAATTATTTCCTTGATTTTCTTTTCTAATTATTTGCTAATGAGTTTGCACTTATTTTTGAAGATTGTTTACTGTACTTTAATGTACTGATTTATTGTTTCTAATAGTTTTTTTCAAGAAATACTTAGAGTTTTCTATGTATATTATAATATCATTTGCAAATGATGGTAGCTTTAATTTTTCTTTCTGATTTGGATATCTTTTTTATCATTCTTTTTCTTGATCACTCTTGCCAGTGTTTCTAATTTTATGTTAAATGGTAGTGGGGGAAAATAGACATATTTGTCTTTTACCTGATCTTAGAGGAAAAGCCATTGAGTATGTTAACTTTGGATTTTCATATATGGATTTTATTTTGTTTTGATATATTTCTTCTACCTCAACATTTTGAAAGTTTTATTATAAATGGATGTTGAATCATATCAAATCCTTTCCCTTCATCTATTGATATAGCATTTGACTTTCATCTTTCCTTTTGTTGATGATGAATTACATTGATGTATTTTTGGATATTCAACCATCCTTGTGCCCCTGGAATAAATTGTACCTGCCCTTGATGTATGATTTTTTTAATTACTTGTTGAATTTATTTTGCCAAGTTTTGGTGAAAATTTTTGCATTTACATTTATCGGGGATAGTGGTCTCTAATTTTCTTCTTTTTTTTATTATCCTTGTCTCATTTTTGTATCAGAGTCTGTTGGGCTCATAAAATATGTCTGGAAATGTTCCCTAATCCTCAAATTTTTGGACTACTTTGAGAAATATTAGGTATTAGTTTATCTTTGAAACTCACTAGTATAACTCACTAGTAAAACCCTCTGGTCTTGGGCTTTTGTTTTTGGTTTCCAATTTTATAAAGTTAGACACTTTATATTTAACAGAAAGACAATAATGCAGGCATCAGTAATTGCAAATTGTGCTGTTCATCTGTATGGTGAGAAGTTATTAAAATTCAAGCAAACTGTATATATACACTAATGCTTCTTAAGTTCTTTCTCTTTTTTGTTCCCATGCCCTTCATACAAAATTTGCCTAAAATTGAATTTACCTGTGTGATTTGGTTAAAAAACATAAGTTTAAATATGGAATTTTGTATGTTGCTGATTGGGGTCAAAACAGGTACCAGAGGAGTGTAAACAAGTCACAGAACACAATGGTAACTCAGATCAGAACAATGCAATGGCTCTTAAAATAATTAATTTAACTGTTTTAAAATAAAAATCAAACAAAGTTAAAACAACTTCTAAGGAAAAAACAGGGTAGGAGAAAGTATAATCCAAGGACTAATAAAATTTCACTTGATAGGCCAAATTTAAGTCACATCAATAATTTCAGTTGTTTGTAACACCCTAAGACCTTAATTTTTAATCTCTGACATCTACTTGCATAGAGTTTATTGTATTCTGCATGGTAGCCTTTCAAAGTAGTTAGCACTGGGACATTATTTGCAAGACCTTCAAGAAATAATCTGTTATAACAAGACCTCCCTTTAGATGAAAGAAAAATCTTTTAGATTTCTACTGTAAATGGAATTAAATTTCCCATTATGAAAATATTTTGAATTATTAAGATCATATTACCTCTCACTTTTTTACATCACTGTGATCAGTCTGTATCTTTGAGTCAATGACCTTATTCCCATACTGAGGATTCTTAGGAGACAAGATAGATAATGAAAGTCAGCATAGAATGCTATACTTAATAGACACTAGCTGTTATGTATTTGCTGTCAGGATGCATGTCAGCTCATTTATTTTTATTATTGGTTTCTTTTGATAAAGTGATAGAGAAAGGTGAATATATTTTTTCTTTATTACTATCTCCAAATAATATATAGTGATTGTTTATGCATATTAGTTATGTTTTATAAAGTAACCATTTTAATAAAAGTTTCAGAAGTTTTGTATTAAAAATAAATCTGGAATGTCACTTCCAGTAATACTAGATGATCTCATATAAGATAAAATAACACAATTATATCCCTAAACAAAATATTTTTTAAATATCTGAAGTCACTGGTGAGTGGGCAAATGCTGGCAAATTCTAGAAGAGACATAAATTTGGACTTTCCTGGTTTTAAAACTTTTTGTCTGAAACATAGGGAAAAGTTCCCTGCTTCATGACTTTTCATCTAGGTATAGCTTGAAGTAATTGTCCTTTTTGAGGAAGAAAGTATGGTATTTGGTATGTTCATGGCAACAGCAAAATGAAGCACAAACTCTCCTGCAATCTGGTAAACCACCCAGCACACATGCATGGGGAAGACACCAGAAGCTCCAAACTAAGTTTAATGAAATTGAACAGAGACTTTAGTTTCTGCCCACGCAAGGGAGATAGAGTTTAGAGTGAGTTCAACTCAGTTAACTCCCCGCTAAAAAGAAAAAAGAATCAATACTCTATTGAACATAACAGAATCCAGAATCACAGATTCAATATCTATCCACAATTAAATGGAAAGACTAATCAATTGCAATGAATGACTTGATCTTTGAAAAGTAAAATAAAATACCAGTAGAAAGTATAGATTATGTCCTTAATTACTCATGATTGCAATTTGTTTGCTACTATTACAATATTATTTATGGGGAAACTGAGGCTAAGTAACGTTACATAAGACCCTGAATCATCAGATCAACAAAGGATAGAACCACTATTCTTAGACTGTTAGTTCTGACACTCAAAAATCGAATTATACCACTTCATGTAATTTTATATGAGTATATAACTGCCGATAGAATTTCCTGAGGTTGTGCATCTCAAATGTGTATTCATAGAAACTTTTTCAAGTTGAAAATCCCCTAGTATCACCCATCTTTCTTGTCATCAGTAAAAGGAAAAGGAACAATAAAAGAAATAATTGTATGGGGAAAAGATAGTTCTAAAGATACAATGATACTGTTTTTATTTTCTGAATGTTTTAAACATAAAAGGTTGAACATAATGATAATTATTATGGAATAAAAATTGCATAAACCAAACCAAGGACTGCCTTTGAATATTTGATCTCTCTTAACACTAACCCGTGACAATTAATGTTTTCAATTTACATCCTATGTGCATTTAAATACCTTTGGAGCTATCTTCACCCCCACATTTTGTTTCTTATAGTGCTATTTTTATCCTATCTGTAGACTAACTCCCATTTTAGGTATGGAATTATGGGACAGAAACAGAAAGTGTTAAAGTAGATATAGCTTCATATAAAAGTACAACAAAGGCAGTATAGCACTTCACCCAACAATAATAGGATACTTTATTCTCGGGATAATACCTAGTTTCTTACTTCATTTATGAGACTTGACCTTCCCTTTGCTACCTGTTTTACTTTTTTTTTTAAGGAAACAGTGACATGTTTAGCACCACATTCATGACTGGCTTTGGTTTTGACAGTCTCTCAGAGTGATGATCATCCTAGGGTCTGTCTTTACCCACATTCTCTAGAACTGTGTTCAACACACTTTGAAGTATGCTTGAAAAACTACCTCTGACTATCAGGATTGGAAAATATGTTCCCAACTCTTTTACAGATATTAATACACTTTTTGATAACCAACCACTGTCTTCTTTTTCTGGTCTTGTCTTTGGTTTCTTTGTAGATCCCATCCTGATTCTATGAGTTTGACTTCCTGTTACTGATCTTTCCTTGTATACTTTCAAGAACATAAAAAAAAAAATTCTAAGATTTACAAGAGGAGAGATGTAATTTAATAGAAAACATATTTTAGTCTCCATTCTTTATTTCTGGCATAGGATTCCTGAAACCCTGTACTTTCCTGGGTAAAAGTAGTATCTTTTGGGGTCTCCATGGTGGCACAAGGGGTTAAGAGGCAGCACTATGTAGCTATCTGCACGGGTTCCATCCCAGGCCAGGGGCTACCCACATGGCACAGCAGACCTCTCCTGTTTTGCCTGCTGCTCCCCTCAGCAGTGTATTTCAGTCAATCCTCCTGTTCTGTTCCCCACTCTGTCTCTGGTGAATCCTCTTACCCCCACCACACCTCTGGCCTGTACCCCAGGTCTTATATGCATAAATAAATAAATCTTTAAAAAAAGTAAAAGGAGTATCTTTGGTTCTTCAGAGGCAGATCTGGGTGAGATCCTGGATGGGATTTGGTCACTGGAATGGTTAAGACATGATGAAAGCTTACAATTTTCAGCCCCATCCATTAGTCTCTTGAGAAAGGAGAAGGACTGAAAATGAAGTTAATGATGAATTGTTACAATGTAAAAACATTAAAATGTGCAAATTAGGGGTTCAGAGAGCTTCTAGATGGGTAAATCCATCTACCAGGTAGGGTGATGCATCCCTGTGCCACACAGACAGAAGCTCCTGTGTTGAAGATCCTTTTGTCTGGTTAATCTGCATCCATTATTATATATTTGCTGAACTGCTATATGTATAAGTAGGTGTTTCTTTGAGTTCTGTGAGCCATTATAGCCAAATTAACCGAGCCTGAGGAAGGTGATTTGGAAACCCCAAAACTGTAGCTAATAGCCTGGGTTTACAACTTCCATCTGAAGTGGGTGTTGGGGGAAAGATGGCTGAATCTTTATCTAATGCTATCTTGGGGTGGACGGTGTCAGAATTGAGTTGGAGTCTGGGACATCCTGCTGGTGTCCAGGAATTGCTTGTTGGTGGTGTGGAAGCCCTTGGCCACAAATACATACATGTTGAACTGGTGTTCAGAAATGCAATTTTTGAAAAAAGTACAGGTTGTTGAATAAGGAAATTCAAAGAAAAAAATAAAACCCTCAAATGCATGCTCAAATTTTAAAATAAATAATTTTTTAAAAATGCTAGAAAAAACTAAAGTAAAAACCCAACTTACTTTTAACCAAGCACAACTAATATTTCTCACTAGAAACATTGAATTCTAAAAGGCAGTAGATATACTGACTTCAAAAGCTCTGCAATGCTGATTTTGAACCAAGACTGCTCTGCCAAATCAAACTATCCACAATGTATGAGAGAAAGTAATTTTGTATTTCTGAGATGGTAGAAATGCTTCATGAGATATGATATCAAAATGAAAAAGAAAACCAAAAGAGAAGGTAAAATATATGAGTGAGCTATACTAAAAGAGGTGTGCATAATTAAAAATCTGTATAAAGATATTAAAAGGAAGACATTTTTATGTAGAAAATTTAAAAGTTCACCAATTTTAATGTTTATGTGTAAGTTTTTCATTTAAGAACTATCCATGAAACTAATGATAAAATAGAAAGCAGAATTGACTGTGGCATAGTTTTTTTTTTTTTTAATTTATGTATAGAAGAACTGGGGTACAGGCAAGAGGTGGGGGGCGGGGGAAAGAGGATTCACCAGAGACAGAGTGGGGAATAGAACAGGCAGACTGAGATACACTGCTGAGAGGAGAAGCAGGCAAGACAGGAGATGTCTGCTGCGCCACATGGGTAGCTCCCTGGCCAGCAGGGGATCGAATTCGTGTTGCAGAGACTGTGGATAGCTTTACAGTGCTGTGCTCTACCCCTTGTACCACCAGGGAGGCCCATGTGTGATGTCATTTTTGAGTAATTGATATAATGTAGGAAAATATTTGGCTTAATGTGTAAACATTTTTTTTTAAACATCATAGATTGCAACTGTATTGTATTTTTAATAACTTGTTCTAACAATCTTAATTGTTTCTACAGTCAGCAGCTACATAATCATAACATTTGGCCCTATTGTTATTATAGTATTAGAATTAACCTCCAGCCAAAACAAGAAAGGTTATAGTTGTACAACCTGGTGTTGTAAAACCAATGTGAAATTAGAAATTATAGAAGATTCATCTTAAATGCAGGCTCAAATTCAATAACACATAAGGAAATTTAAGTATATTTTTTATGACTGTAAATATACATAACAGAAGAATTAATAATACAGTGAACAACATTGTCTGTAGTGAATCAGAAGAACTTTGGTGGAATCAATATAATTAAGAAATGGATAGACCAGCATAATATTGGAATTATACTATTAGCTAACAGAAGACTTAATGCAAGAATGATTAAAGTTGTTCATTTCTTAGGTGTAAGAAAGTGGGTGGCAGCAAAGACAGATATCTTCTCTGTTCTTTTAATATCTTTATGGATTAATATATTTAGCAGGTGCAGTTATTGGGTAATATGAATCAATTTTATATAAACAAGTTTACATGTAAACTCATAAAATGTACATATACTTGCATGTATAAATTAGTTTTAATTAATTTATTTAAAGATTTGTTTAGTTTTAAATTCTTTTTTTTAAAGATTTATTTATTTATATACAAGAACTGGGTTACAGGCTAAAGGCACAGGAGGGCAGGAGGATTCACTAGAGACAGAGTGGGGAGCAGAACAGGCCGATGACCGAAATTCACTGCTGAGGGGAGCAGAGGGCAAAACAGGAGAGGTCTGCCACGCCATGTGGGAATCTCCCTGGCCGTCTGGGAATTGAACCTGCACTGAAGAGGCTAGGAGGCTAGGGACCCGCTGAGCCACTGGGGAGTCCTTTAAAGATTTATTATTTTCTTTTTCCTTCTGGCTTATTTCACTGACCATAATTCCTTCTAGCTCCATCCATATTGCTGTGAATAACATGAGTTTATCTCTTTTGATTGCTGAATAATATTCCATTATATATATATATATATATATATATATATATATACCACATCTTCTTGATCTAGTCATCTATTTTTGGGCATTTGGGTTGTTTCCAGGTTTTATCTATTGTAAATAGTGCTGCGATAAACATAGGTGTACAGGTGCTCTTTTGAATCACTGTTTTTGTGTCCTTTGGTAGATCCCTAGTAGTGGAATTGCCAGATCATATGGTAGCTCCATTTTTAATAGACTGAGGAACCTCCAGACAGCTTTCCACAGTGGTTGGACCAATTTGCACCTCCACCAGCAATGTAGGAGACTTCCTTATTGACCGCATCCTCGCCAACGTTTGTTGTTGCTTGTTTTTTTGATATGTGCCATTCTTACTGGTGCAAGGTGGTATCTCAGTGTGGTTTTGATTTGCATTTCCCTGATAATAAAGGATGTCAAACATTTTTTCATAGGCCTGCTGGCAATTTGCATTTTCTCTTTGGAGAAATGTCTTTTGAGTTTCACTTGTAACAGGAATATAGGGGAACCAAATAAGACATCGGTGTAAAAAAAAATATTAACAGTACAAAACACAACAAAATAAAAACAGACAATTATAAACCAGAGACATACTGCAGGGGAGGAGGAGGGAGAGGGGTGGGAGGGAGAGGGAGGGAGGGAGGAGCACAGAGAACTGTGGTGATGGTGCTTGGGTGCTTGGGGAAGGAAATTCTATGGGGACTCAATCTGAGGGCGTGGGGGAAGCAAATATTGTCTAAAAAATTTTTAAAAATGATAAATGTTAAAATAAAAAAAAGATTTATTTATGCATACCAGAACTGGGGTAAAGGTCAGAGGTATGGGGGGGTGAGAGAATTCATCAGATACAGAGTGGGGAACAGAACAGGCAGATTGACTGAAGTACATTGCTGAGGGTAGCAGTGGGCAAGCCAGGAGAGGTCTGCTGCTCCATCTGGGTAGCTCCCTGGCCAGGAAGCAAACTCGTGCTGCAGTGGCTGTGGACAGCTTCATAGGTTGCATCTTAATTCCTTTCGCCACCAGGGAGGCCCAATTAGACAACTTTTAAAGAAATGCTTCCAAATCCCAAGTGTCTAAATTTGTAGAAGCAGAAGAATTTGTTGTAATTGCACATTTATGCTTCTGCTGTCAGACAGGGCACTCTCAAAATGGACCTAGATTTGACTATCACTTATGCCATTTACTGGCTATATAGCCATTTGCAAAATGTTTACCTGAGGAAGAGTCAATCATCAATCTGTAATACAGACATATAACACTGACCTCCTAGAATTATCAGTATTAAATAAACTAGTATATATAAAGAGTCTGCACAATGATAGCACAGCAAATGTGTTTATGTTGCTGTCTTTGAAGTTATTAGGGGCAATCATACTAAAATGAGAAACCACTTCACACGTATTTGGATGACTATAATCAAAAAAAAATAAAAGCAAGAACTTGAACAGATATGTGTATACCAGCATTCACTAAAGCATTACTCACAACAGCCAAAAAGTAAAAAAAAAAAAAAAAAAAAAAAAAATCCAAGTATATAAACGGATGAAGGAGTAAAAAAAGTTTTTTTTTTTTTTATTATATGTTATACTCATATAATGGCTCTTAGTCGGCCATAAAAACAATGGAATTCTGACACTACAGTGTGGATGAACCATAAAGCAATGTGCTAAGTGAAATAAGTCAGGTATGAAAGCAAAAAAATGTAATTCCACTTAAATGGAACACTTACATACGTAGGTTCAGAGACATAAAGTAGAGGTTACTAGTTTCTGGAAGTTATAGTTTAGTGGTTTCTGTTTGGGTTGATGAAAAGTTTTAGAAATAGAAATAATGGTTGCACAACGTTGTGATGGCAGTTAATACCAGTGAATTGTGACACCGCTAAAAATGATAAAATAGCAAATTTTATCACATGTATTTTGTCATGAATTAAAAAAATTGATAAAGCAATATATATTAAAAATTATTGAATAGTGCATCTTAAATGAATGAATTATAGGCAATGTAAATTATACCTCAATAATGTTGCTTAAAAATATCTATCAAGACTGATATTCAAAATAGTTAATTCTAACCCAAAAAGACCAATCATACAAAATGGATTCTGGTCATTTCATTGTATTAATTTACCAGCTGAAAATCAACCTGGATGTGAAGTTGTCATATCCCATAGAAATATAAACTGAAGTATTTTATTTTTTTATATTTATTTTCTTATATTGTTATTAATTTTTGGACAGTATTTGATTTGTACTCAGGTGTAGCCCCATAGTTCTCCCACCACCATAGCAACCACTATCCATCACCGTAGTCCCTGGTGCTCTTCCCTCCCCTGTTTTGACCCCTCTCTTTTCCCGTTCCCTGCTGTGTGTCTCAGCTCTATGGTCAGGTTGTAAGTTCTTTCTTTTTCCTGGCCTTCTGTTAACCTGAAGTATTTTAATTAAATCTTATATGCTAGTCTTCCAGAGTCTCTACTTTAAAAAAAAAAAAAACTTCTTTATTGAGCTATAATACACAATAAAATACTTTTCATACATAGTGCAGATTTGCAAAACCATAGACTAAATCTAGCCCACTTCTAGCTTCCATCTGGCCCTCAAGTCATGTAGTTAAATACCAGTCTTCCCAAGAGCTTAAGTGTCGATAGAACAGCCCCACATGAAGCTGGTTTGTGTGAGGTGCGGAGCAGGAGGCAGGGACATTAGGAGATGCTCTGTCAGGTCGGTTTTCCATAGACAGTGTCTATGGAAAGCTGGGTAATTAAAGCAGCAATCCATGCAATAATATAAAGTTGGGAGACAGGATTCAGATCAAAATGTGAGAAGTGACTAATATAACAAATTCAGCAAAAACACTTTAGAAAACAAGATTTTTTTTTTAAATGCTTCCATATTTTCAGAAAAATCTTAAGTAAATCCTAGGACAACTGAACTAATGGAACATAAAATTAGGCAGTACCTAATATGCAAGATCAATAATTTCAAACTTCTAATAAATTTCTTGATTAGGCAGATAGAAGCTCTTAAAATCAGATTTCTAGTTCTAATTATTGTCTTCTTAAAAAGTTTGATGTAAGGTTATATTGAACCATGGGATGTATTGGGTAGTTTAAATTTGAGTTGCTTCCCTGTGTGAAGATAGAGAAGTGAGTTTTAGCTTTTCACAAGTTGGAAGAGAATAACTAGCAATTTTGGCTGGTTGTGTGATGAATGAACTGTATCCTCCCAGAGTCCACTGTATCGCTTTCTTCCATTTGTTTCTGCAGTGTGTTTGATTGCCACTTCAATGCCCCCAACTCTATTTGGTACCATCCTTTGTATTTGCTCTCTCAAGTAACTGCAGAAATGGAAGCTGCTGGTATTTCCAATTCTGACAACCGCTGTTAAGCACTAACCTCAGGTTCAGATTGGAAATCTGTCACAGGTTACTATTTGTCTGAAAAATGCCATGTAATGCCTTCTGATGCCTTTTAAACTTTTGAAAACTTATTTTTATTTCCTGCTTGCTGTGAGAAAATAGTTTAACAAAGAATTAATTGAAGCTAACATGAAAGGCATTGATCTATTGAAGGTATCTGTAACATGTCCTTAATTAAGTGAACATTTATTTCAAAGAAGAAGAAAATATCACCAAATCTTTTCTGTAAAGAAATAACATGATAGGCAGATTAAAGAGGTCTAAGAGAAATATGGTATGTGTATGTTTTCATGAAATTTCAGAAGGTTTGATCACTATGTTTGAGGAAACTTATGAAAGTATTAAATCTAATATAGTCAAGCTTATAGCAAATTAAGCTATTTTGATGGAAAACTTACTAAAAAAGACACAGGTGTTAAGAAACTTATAAACCTTATATCACTTTTATCATTATCTTATCTTCCCAATCAGGTAAATACTGTTAATATCTCCGCATAGATACACACCATCAATGAGAACCAGTGGTTCTAAATTAGAAGGACTTAGAATTTTACCTAGAAAATAATGAGAAAATGGTGTAGTACAGACAGATGGCAAATTGAGGAATATGATACACGCTTCTCTGACAAGAAGACTTGTTTTCAAACATATATTATATGTGACCTGATTCCTTAACCAACAAACTCTGATGTATTCGTTTGCTACAGCTGTCACACAAAACACCACAGAAGGAGTGGATAAACAATGGAAATATATTTTCTTACAGTTCTTGAGTCTGCAAGTCCAGGATCAAGATGCCAACAGGGTTTGTTTCTTCAAGGTCTTTCTCTTTTGGTCCATTGGTGTCCTCTTCACCTGGTCTTCTGTGCAGGCCCTTTGTATTTTTTCTCACCAGCACACCAGTCATACTGGCTTAGGGCCCTACTCTAATCCCATTAATGGCTTCAGATTATGTGTCCTGTTCAGAACTGTCCTATTTTCATCTAATTACCACTTTAAAGATCTTACCTCCAAAAATAGGGCTACATTCTTATGTGCATCTTAAGTCTGGGAGTTTGGATTTCCTACATATGAATTTTGGGGGAATTCAATTCAGGTCATAACATCTGATTTTGTTACAAGATTGAGAGTGCCAGATAAAACCCACAAATTCCTACATTTTCTAAATTCCCTTGAAGATAGGCAGAGCAAATGATACAACTATGAGATAGATGTCCTTGAACAGATCTACTATCTTCATTCCCAACTTCATGTAAGAAAAGACAAATGTTAGGTAACCCATCTATATCATGAAATTGACAAGGATGGAAGCTAGGATATGTGTGTGGTGTGTGAGGCGAAAAACTTCCAATGACTATGAAAGATAACCATGACTATGGTATAAAGGGGTAGAACTATGGGAGGAATAGAACAAAGAGAAACAAACACCTGTCTGCCCCCTCACAAAATAGCCCTACCTCCTCCTCAAGACTAGATGAAGAGTACTTATTTAACTTCTTAACAAAAGCTGCATAGTAATTTGTGCTTTTGTGTGTGTGTGCGCACATATTCACACACAGAGATATTTTATTATGTAGAATAAAGTGTAATTTTCTGATGCAATTTGCGATTTCTCCAAGTATCATTAACCCAACCTATTGCCACAATATGAACTTTATAATACTTGTACTTTTTCTTGTTGAAGAAAAATTTCTTTAGCTTAGCGCCTTATGATCTTTTTTGTGTATTCCAGAAACATATATTTATGGAGTACATTATATTACTACCTTTTCATTTTTATAATAGATTAATTTATAAATTAACCAATAAATGCTTCTGATATTAGCAAATAAGACCCACCGGAAATAAGACAACAAATGGATATGTTATAATGTAGAGCATAGTGTCAGGAGGAAATTATGGAAGTCTACACGGAAGAACAGGCCAAATGGGGGTGGTTAGCAGCTCAGTCATCGAGTCCTTTAATAAACCTTAGAAGAGGCCTATTAACATGGGAGTTGAAGTGAAACCAAGGAACTTACCTGCCACTTACTGTAGCAAACCGAGACTCAGGGTTAAAGACACCCAGTATGGAAGGACAGGGGAAAAATAAACCACCCTTTTCAGCTAGGTATCCTGATGCAAATGATTTTAGAGCTCACATGGAACAGAATATATCTCTTGTAATACTTGCTATAAAAGATACTAGGAACAGAACAATAAGCAAAATGTTGTACTAGTCATAGTGAGCCATGTAGTATAATTGGGAGTAGGGTTAAATTTCCTAGATTTCCTCTTTAAGTAAAATTGGAGAAGTCAGTTTCATTTTTCACAAGATGGAAAAGAATAAATAGCAATTTTGACTAGAGAGTACGTGTGTGTGTGTGTGTGTGTGTGTAAATCCCAGTGAGGAAAATGAGTGTTTTAGGAGGACTTACAAGCACAAAGAGGTATATTGAAGGGGGAGTGCAGAGTAACACTGAAATAAGTGCCTAGTGTATATGATCAAGTAGAAGCTTTATGAAAGTTTCACTTCATTATGATTTGAGATTGGACATTTGTGTAGGGATTGGCTAACTGATTGGATCATGGTTTTAATGATGGGGTAGGTAGGAGTCATTACAAAAACTAAAATGTTAAAAGATCATGAAATAAATAAAAAGGCTACAACACTGAACAGGAACAGAGTGAAATGAAATAGGAGTATAGTGATGAAATGATACTAGAGGAGTTGTAGTGATAGGCAGGGACAAATTTATAAGGGCATTTATGGTTAATATAAAAAAAAAGTTTGCTTTCTTCCTATGGGCAATAGGAAACCATTAAAGGACTTTAATGAAGAGAGTTAGACAATCTGTTTGCATTTTGAAACTGGTTATTCAAGTTTCAATATAAAAAAGAATTTTAGAAAAGATTGCACTGAAGAAAGAAAAAAATTAGAAGTTAAAGAAGGTAGCCTGAGTAAGAGGTGATGTTAGATTTTTGACTAGTAGTGACAGCACAGAACAATACAAATTTAAGTACTACTTTAGTCTGAGTCATTGGGCTTGGCATTTGGTTATATGTGGAAAGTAAGAAATAGATAAGAGTAAAGAGGGGAGTTTTTGTTTCTTGCTTGAGCAGCTAGGTTGGTGTTTATGATTTATGGAAAATAACATTTATTTTCACATGTTGAATTTGAGGTTCTGTAGAATATCCCAAGGCAAGTTGGGTAGGGATTTGAATAGAGAAATCTGGGATTCAAATAGCATGCGGATTCTGCTATAAACATTTGGAAAGCATTGGCATATAAAAAATAAAGCATTAGAGACAAAAAGATTTTACAGAGAAAGAACAGAGTTCAAGAAACAAAGGTCTAGGAAGTAGCCCAAAGGAAATTTCTCATTTAATAACTGATATGAGATTGGTAAAGGAACCCAATAAGAAAGGAGACTTGACAGTGTGTGGAAATAACTGAATAAAGGTGTTTTGGTAATAAAAGAACTGTCAATTTTGTCAAATACTGCTCATATATTAAATAAGATAAATGGAGTAGATCTTTTAATTTAGAGATCTGGGTTTTGTTTCTGAACTTAAAGCTAGGAGTTTACAGGATCATGGACAGAAGCAGATACATGCTGATTTAAGAAGGAGTACAGGTGTGGAAAATAAATTAGATTGCTTTCCCAAAGTGGTAGTTCATGGTCATGTTCCTAATTCATGTGCCACCCACCCACCCACAAACACACCCACACACATACCCACACACACCCCCCCACACACCCACCCACCCACACACACACACACACACACACCCCACCACCCCCTGGGGCACCCTTCCGGACAGGTTCTTCTGGGAAAAATCTTTTCTGGATAAATCAAATTTGCCTGTGAAACACAGAACTTCTCTGATCATCTAAACATTTTTTAAATTAACTATAAATTTCTTTATGAATTTGTCCCTGCCTTTCTTTACATAGTCATTCACATTATTATATCTCTATGTATATGTCTATGTCTTTCTATTTATCCTTCCTTCCTCCCTTCCCTCTTCCTTTCAATCTTAGTTTTAAGAGAGTAAAATTAACTACATTTCAGTATTAATACTATTGGTAAGGATTTAGGGGGGAGAAGTAGTGAGTGAGGAAAAGGGGGTGACAATTAGGAATATAGAACAGGAGCGAGTGCTCCTCCGCTGAGACAGTGAGAGACGGAATACTAATTGAGGAAATGGAATGAGGTAAGAAATGATGTTCTATGAGGAGAAGGATTAGAGAACATCTCTAATTCTCAGGAAGTTGTGTGGGGGTTGAGGGTGAGATCTACTGTATATTTTGAGAGTTGATAGCAAAAAAGGGAAATCCATTTATTATAGTAATAGGGAGGAAGAGGATGGATTGCTATAGAAACTGAGAGTTTTCTACATTTTTGAATGGGAATTTTTGGAAATTCCAATCTTATTATTTCCTTTCTTTCTGTTAAGTAGGAAGTGAAATTAATAGCTGTAACTGATAACTGAGAAACCATAGAGATGAGCGAGGAAAAGAGAGCAGAAAGTGAAATTGGAGTTAGAGTAATTCACTTACTGAAAGCTTGTGTCATAACCTAATTTAACTATGTTTTGGAATGTAGTTTTGCAAGTTGACTTGTAAGGGAAGGGGAGTCAGGAGTATGTCGTCTCATTGGTCTCTGGGAATGGATATAACAACAGTGGCTACCTTGGAGTTGGCTTTTTCCTTATTATCCTATTAATTGAAAATTGGCATTCACAAGATGTCTCAAGCAGATAACAAAAAGGAAATATGTGCTCTTTGGAATTAGAATAAAGGACATAAAGAAAGAGAAAGCTAACACAGTATAAAAATTAATGATATGTTGATTTAAAATGGTGTGCAGGATAAGATTAATTCTTAGGTAATATCACATTTAATTTACTTTAAAGCAGTTTATATTATCTGACTTTTATAGAAGGGCACTTTACTGTTTACATAGGATATTTAAGAAAATTATACCATTTGAAACTAGGCTTTACTTCATTCCAAAAGGAATGTCTTTAATTTTTCATAGTAGATAAATGCAGTTAATTGATTATAGAATAATGAAATGCTTTCTAGTTGGGGTATTGAATTTTAAAAAGGATAATAAGATTCAACAACAACAATTAAAACTTTTGAGATGAACTGATGAGGTTTTCTTTTTTCCCTGAACAGATGTTGGCACTAGATGTGGGTGTTTTCAGTATTGGTTTAAAAATGAGTAACAATTATATAAAGCAAAAAACAATACAAGTTTTATGAAGTTAAGGAAGTCTGCCCAGAAATTTAGCAATTACCTGAAGATAAATAAATGTCAAGAAACTACATATCTGAAAATACTCCAAATACTTTTATAAAAAGAAAGGAATAACATAAATTATGGCACATGACATAGTCAGACAATTTCCCACAATTTTGATAACAAAAATTCCATTCGAATAGACAATTTGCTGTCAGTATGGTATTTAAAGAACAATCAGATAAAGAAATGTTTTTTGAAAAAATAACTCCTATATGAAAAAAAGCCATGTCATGCCATTTGAGTGATGAAGACAAGCAGCAATAATTTGACATTTCTTCAGAATTTTCCATAGAATTTGAAGGAGGCAGTGTTTGAGAAAAAGTAGCAGTTGATCATAAAATAAGATGCTTCTAGAATGACTTAAAACATCACAGCTTGGTGGGGAAAACCACACACACCCCAGGAGACCTAAGGAAATAGGTGTGCCAAAATAACAGGTGAAGATAATAATGATTTATCTCTCTGGCATTTGTGACATTGTTGTTGCAGAATCCTAGCCCAAAAGGTTGGTCAGAAGAAAAATAATAAAAAAACCTCACACTATAAACATTTTGAAGGCAAGATTCATCGGGGGGGGGGTGATTGATTTTTATTGATTTTTTGTTTTTGTTTTTTGGCATTCCAACACTCTTATGCACTTTTCGTACTTAATGGAACTTTTCTTTTTTGATTAATCAGACCATTGTTCCCCAGCTAATAACTACTTATTTGCTATATTTGTTTATAGATGCTTATTTATCCTTAACCAGAAAATAAATAATCTTTCAAATGATAGCAGAAACAAAAGTTAACTTAATGCCTAATGCAGACCCCTTAAGAAAATCTACGGAAGCAATTATTTAGAAGGTCCTCCACATTAGTGTGTCTGTTGATTCTTTTGAACTCGTGTTCTTTATTAAGATGAGTACCTAAGTATATAAGAAATTTATATTTATTATTAGAAACCATAGTATATTCAATATAATCTTAGTGGTGTATAGCTAGACTTCATAACCATTGTTAACTATATAGTTGAGAGATTCTGTCATTGGCTATACTATTAGATTTTTTTTTCTGATTAAAATATGATTTTCTGCTTCACATAAAAGAATAAACTAATAATAATGACTCAAACATGGATATTTGTTCGTACCCATCAACGATAGAATAATCAATCTTTTCTTGGTTGTGTGACAACTTTTGTCTTGTTCCCTTCACCCCCAACTTTGTTTTGACTGTTTTGAATGGTATATCACCATATCATTTTGGGTATTAGGTATTGACATAATTTCAAAGTCAGCTAGTAGTCCCTGATCAGTCTTCACATTTACCTTTCTCCCGATTGGCATGACTCCTTGGAGAGATCTTGAAGAAAGAGTATACATATACTTTTTTGTCTGTGTTATTTCCTCAGTAGGCCTTCATTTTAATGAAGGTGTCCTATGTTGGAAACATAGGAGAGAAGCTATCACTCTTTTTTATGGTGATTCAAGTCAGGTTTTTAGACACCAGAACTAGAGTTTGGGGTGTTATGTAGAGGAAGTAACATTTTAATAGGTATGTCAGTGGTCCCCAACACCACCTTCAGGCTTGAAGATTTGCTAGGATTCTTTACAAGAGTCAGAAAAGAATCTTAGGTTCATGTATATGATTTATATTAGAGAAATAATAGGGATTGAAATTAGCAAAGGGAAAAGATACATGAGTTAAGCCCAGGAGAAATCTAAAAAAGCTTCCAGTTTCCCCCTTGTGTTAGAATCTCATGAATTTACAACCAGAAAAGTTATCTTTGGGCCTGATTTTTATTTAGGTTTAGGATGTTACTAAAAGAACTATGACATTATTTTGGGGTCATCATGGAAGAGCTCAGAAGAGTTTAATGTTCTGAGTTTAATATGTGTTTCCTTCTTTTATCTACACAGTAAATTCAGAAAGGTCCTGAGACTTTGCAATCTTTATTCCTATCACGATTAAAGTACACACACCATGAGTCCACCTGGGTACTTATTATTTTTTTTTAAGATTGATTTATTTATACAAGAACTGGGGTACAGGCCAGATGCACAGGAGGGTGAGAGCATTCACCGAGACAGAGCAAGGAACAGAACAGGCAGACTGACAAAATACACCGCTGAGGGGAGCAGCGGGCATGACAGGAGAGGTCTGCTGCATCACGTGGGACCCTCGCCAGCCGGCGGGGATTGAACCGGCCGGGATCAAACTGGCACTGCAGAGGCTGGGGACAGCTTCACAGTGCGGCGTTCAACAGCCTGTGCCACTAGCGGAGGTCTTTGTCTTATTTTTTAATAGACACTGGTTTCAATAAACCACAAATAATTTTCCAATTGGCTGGGATGCCATTACATGGCATATATTATTATAAAGCACCATTTCCATTGCATTCAAAACAAAGAACATAGCTAAATTATAATGGGCACCGTCTTTTTGAGTTACTTGCTTACAACAACTTCTGGTACCCAATATGTATCATTCACATAGAAAACTGGTATATATGTCGTTTGTACATTTCAGGCCTTACCATTGTACTACAAAGTGATGTTTCAACTGTTTGAAAACTTTCTCTGGAAGCTAAAATATCTCTGATCACCAGAACTGCTGTCCAGAAAAACTGGCAGATTAATATTTCCTACCAATAGCCATCAACCATAAATATCCCAACTCACTTCTCCTTTTGCCTAGATAATGTTGAAGTCTGGGTCTTCATGGATCTCCAGAGTTGATAGACTTAGTTTTCTCAGGAGTAAAGGGCTTGGCAGCTTTCCTTCTTTGTCTTATTTTCCTGCTTCCCTTATCGTCATCCCTTATGCCCCCTACTGACATAAATAGGAAAACAGCAGGCAAAACAAACAAACAAAAAGTTTAAATAATTTTATTCCTTAAAAAGCAAGGGAATTATTTAATTTGTTGTAATAATCTTTGGATTCATGGCCCCTGCGTTATTTGTTTTCCTACTGGCAGAGTTAGAAAACAGAACAAAAAATAACTTGGACAACAAGGCAGGTTGCAAGTATAAAAATATAAGTCAAGTTTAAATGCATTACAGAAGTAAAACAAAAATAGGAAGTATTATTTCCAGAGCAATTTGATAAGGCAAGATCCTTTGAGAAATGTGAGAGAATTGTCAAAGAAGAAACAGATTTTAAAAACATCTTAAATAGTGTTTGTATTTACACTGAAAACACTTTGTCTGCCTAAGATATTACCTCACCTCACTTACTAAGATATTGATAAGCTGCACAGTGAAATTTCAATTCATGTTTTTAAGCTATATTTTTCTTTTCTTTATTTCTAAAATTGCTATCAGGAAAATGATGTGTTATTTAGTCAAATATCTATAATAACTTTGCCTAATCAAACTAAATATTTTCCTAAGAATGAGTCCCACAGAGTTTGCTTAATTGCAGAAATGATTGAGTTATCTACAAATCTACCATTGCGTGCACAAACACATAATCATGATACATATATAAATTAAACAAATGCTTGTTATTAATAGGTTTGATACAGATTTTTAATATAGAAATGACTCTTAATTGCTTAACACAGCTTATTTCTTGATAGGTTTCCAAATCAGCGTATCTGTAAACACTCTGGATCTATAAATCAGATTATCTGATGTAGGTGCTGTTTGCAAAGTTAGGGAACAAAGTCTACAATGACTGCCTTTCCTTACAACACCAATTGCTAGTTCAGGCAGTTCCCAAAATGACCCTCAATTTTGATAACTCACTGCAAAGACTCGGAGAACTCACTGAAGCTGTTATATTCACACTATGGTTTATTACAGAGAAAGGATAAGTACTAAAATCGGCCAAGGGAAAAGTTACATGGGGCATGGCTTAAAAGAATTCCAAGCATGGAGCTTCCAGATGTCCTCTCCTCATGGAGTCATAGACAACATCAATCACTGCCAGCAGTGAGGTATGGAAATACACATAAATTACTGTTAACAAAGGCAGTTCACCTGAATCTTTGGGTCCAGAGTCTTTATTGGCTCTCTGTTAAATAGGTGTTGATCACTTACATGGCTGATCTCAGTTTCCAGACCCTAGGATGCTGAGATGATACCATGTGACTCAAAGCCCTCACCCTAAACCACATTATTTATTATCAAGCTGACTCCATTACAGCCTGAACTAAAAGTTCTATCAGACATGACATTCCAAGGCCTTAGACATTACCTCCCAAAATCCAAGGGCAGAAACTAGACCTCTCTTTGGGCAAGGTTAAATTCTTTCCAATCCCTGGGGGTTTGGGATGAGACTGCAAAGCTTCCAAAATGATTCAGATGTAGCTTGCTTGGCACTGGTTTCTAAACCAACATTTTGGAACAACTTCCTCAAATTACATATCATCCATGTCCCACCACAATCTGGTTTCAAGTACAATTTGCTGAAGAAAATAATATTTGATTGCATAAAAGTAAATTTGAAAATTGTCCCTTTTGGTCTTTTCATGAATTCTTAATTACAAGCATTTAAATTAATGGCATGTTGATACTTTAAAAATGCAGGGAAAATGGGGGAAATGTACAGCATGTGCATTTAAAAAGGACATATTGTTAATTAAGCCATCTGGCACTTTGTCTCATACTTAGTAGTTATTCAAAAATTCACATATCATATTGGCTTTCAAAATGAAAGGAATAATTTAAATTCAAAGATATAATGATGTTTTGATAAATCATATTTTTATTTTAATGGAAAACCCATGTTAGAACTGGTGATCTTGGAAATTGTCAAGTTCCATCGCAAAATGTTTAAATTAGGGCATCTAGGTATGAAGTGAGTTTCCTAAAATCAGGTTTTAAATTGTGGTTGCACATAACAGAATCCTGACCAACTTAACCAAGTCATGGCTGACTTTTCTCATGTATGAAGAATCTAGAACAGAACTGGGCTAGGAGTAAGTACTTAAAGAAGCCACTAAGAATTACAGATTTACTTGCTCATCTCTCCATCATCCTTAGTGTGTGACTTTTTTACTCACTGCTTTTATTATGACTTATCCTTTCTGAGACATTGTATCCATATTCCAGGTGACATATCACAGAAAAAGGAGAAATACAAAAGACTGTCCCTGACCTTTTCCACTATAATTTGACTTACAATAAATTGGATGAATTGTTCTCTCTGACTCTCATACAAGGGAGTGTTGAAAAATAAGTACTGTGCTGGGCATAAAATCAACAGAGTCTCAAAAAATGGGGTTCTGCTAGTGAAAGAATGGGAGATCAGATATTAAATATACTGTTTGTTGCATGCTTCTTCAACAAATATTTATTAAGGATCTATTTGTTCTACTCTCAGATCATAGTATTGAACTAAATCAACATAGTCCCTAGTTCCTAACTGTGTGAAATTAGTAATAGGTAAATGTGTAAGCTAGAAAGTACAGAAAACTCACACATTCATATGAATTAAAATTGTGATAAATGTTATACAAGAAGAAAATCACATTCTAAGAAATAGAACCTGCATTCTAGGAAAGCATGATACACTTTAACTTGTGTGATCTGGGAAGGCTCTTTAGAAGGGACATCGTTGCAGCCCAGATTTGAAAGAGAAGTATTAGCTTTGAGGAGGGTGGAAGAGAGGTTTCCTGAGTAATACCAGAATGTATAAAGGTGCTGATACCTAAACGGTTGAAATGTTTAAGAAAATGAACATAGGCCCATGCAGCTAGAATAGGGTGAATGAAAGAGAAAGCCATGAGAGAAGCAAGTCAAGTATGTGAGTCCTTTTTTTTTTTTTTTTTTTCAAATTATTCTACATCTTTATTTTTTTTTTCCTTTTTAAAAATTTCCTTTAATGTAGGATACCTTCAATTTAGTCCTATATGATTTAAATTTAAGAATTTGTATTTATTTATTTTATTTTATTATTTTTTTTTTATAAATTTTATTGTTATATTCCCCATACAATTGCAGCCCCCCATTCTGACCCCAATCCCTCCCCTCCCGCCCCCGCCCCCCTAAAAGTGTCTCTGGTTCATAGTTTTTTGTTGATTTTGATTTTCACTTTCTTATAGTTATTCATTTTCCTGGTCCATTATTTAAGTTTTCTAGATTCCTGCTATGAGTGAGACCATCCGGTATTTTTCTTTTTCTTTTTGGCTTATTTCGCTGAGCATGATCCCTTCCAGCGCCATCCATGTTGCAGCAAATTGCATGTGTTTATCTTTTTTGAATGCTGAGTAATATTCCATGGTATATATGTACCACATCTTCTTGATCCAGTCATCTATTTTTGGGCATTTGGGTTGTTTCCAAAGCTTAGCTATTGTAAACAGTGCTGCTATAAACATAGGGGTGCAGGTGTTCTTTGGAATTGATGTTTCTGTGTCCTTTGGGTAAATACCTAGGAGTGGAATTGCTGGGTCATATGGAAGCTCTATGTTTAGTAGGTCCAGAAATCTCCACACAGCTTTCCACAGTGGTTGGACCAGTTTGCACTCCCACCAACAGTGCAGAAGAGTTCCTTTTTCTCCACACCCTCGCCAACATTTGTTGTTGCTAGTTTTTTTAATATGTGAGTCCTTTTTACCCTGATTTCCCTCTGCACATGCATTGCCCTGAGTACTCTGGTGCCATGGAGTGAAAACAAAATATACATACTGAGAAGAAGCTTTATTTTCAAAAGCTAAGGCTTCAAGATGATGGGAAATTTTGATAGGTAGAAACAATATTCTTATCCTAGACAGTAGAAATTTCCAATCTTGTGGGAAAAAGGAAGGAAGCAAGAGAAAAGGGATGGGGGTGGTCAGATGGCAAGCACAATCCTAAAGAGTCCTCATGGGGAGAAACGTGCAGTGCACAGCCGGGGCTGCCCACAGAGCAGGGAAGACTCCTCCAGACCTGGAGGTACCGAAGGTGCACCTGGGCCCATATTGTCTGTCCATCTCAGCTCCAAGGGAGAATTCAGCTAGCAGGGTCTAAGCTCGCCACCTTTATCCTTAATGAATTGGGTTTTGGAGCAGGCCTGGAATCCAAGGACCCTAGTAGGCTCTCTTTCAGTCCTTGTCATGGCAAAGAAAAAATTCAATGTCAAGACCAAAGTTACAGAAAAGCAACATTTATTGAAAGGTAGAAAGGAGGACAGGAAATTTCTCTGAGCAGGTGGGTAACCACTGAGGGAGCAAGAAGCAGGTGTTTATATGGGCATAGTGGAAAGGAGTGGGGGTTGATGGGCATAGTGGAAAGGAGTGGGGGTTGGTTCTTGCTTGTCTCCAGGTGGCATCTCTTGCTGATGGATTGAATCAGCAGAGTCTCTAGGCTACAGAGGTACACTGATATTGCCCACGTTACTGGGCCTACTTTTCTGAAACTAGTTTTAGTCTGATGTTTTAGCACTGTGTCATTGTGTTGGTGTTCTGAACATTCCACTGGGTTGGTGGAGGCCCCCTCCTCCTCCCAGTCATTCTTCAATCAGATCTCTAAATGGACCTGGGGCACCCTGGACTTGGGGGGAGGGGCCCTCTCTTGGTTCCAACTGATTGTTTCTCAGTCAGGCTGGCAAATGGACTTGGGGGTTTGAGGCACCTTGTCCCTAACTGATTGCCTATATGCATTTCCTATCTTCCTCCTTCATTGTCACCCAGCAGGGTTCTCTTTCCCCATTGTATCATTCATCGATTATTGAAGCAACATCAACTCACCCCTTCTGACTGCTCTATTTAAAAGGCACTGATCTTTGTGCTGAGAATATAGCCACTAAAACAGAGCCTCTTTTCTCCTTCATAGTCCAGTAAGCAAGGATAGTAAACCAAAGAGGGGAAAAAAAGAAAGAAAAAATACTCATAAAAATCTATAATTACTACATAATTTGACATAATTTAGTCTTCTTTAGAGGCCAATTTTGTATTCGCTCAAACATGATTATTTAAGGCTTACTGTGAGTAAGGCGCTGAGCCAGCCATCCAGGAAGGCAGATCTTGAGCGGTTGTGCAGGATCCATGGCATTTATTGAATTTTTACGGATATCTTATTTTCTGTAACTCTTTGCTGACAACTACCAGGGACTTCTTTCCAGACCTAGCCAGCTCTGTCTTTTTGAGTCTGTCCTAGAAGTTGAACCTGATGCCATTAACAATTCTTTCAGTTACACATCTTTTCTGTTGGTAGGGCCCGGAATCCCAGCCTTTCAACAATGCTTGTCTGTGCTGCAAGGCATGACAGGGTCTATTGGATTGGGGGGTGGAGTGAGCATCATATTCCACTACGGCTGATGTTTATGCCACTTTGTGTCATCTCAGGCAGGGAAATTTGGCATAACAATCTCTTTAGTCACTTGTTATTCTTGTCACCGTTTTATCAGCATCTGTCAGGCAGGGACACATGCTGTCTCTGTTTTGTATGACATGGCTGTCCTGGGCATCCAGCAATCATGCCACAATCCCCCACAGGCAAGCACTTAACACTGATCATGATGCTGGTGCTGAGACCTGCTCATCAACCTTTCATGAATTATAAACATTTCAAGTTTGACTCACATTTTATTTTTAATATGATTTCAAAATGCCTTGAGATCCCTCAGCATGATAAAATCCTATCAGAGTGGGAGTTGCTTTTGTTGCAATTCTGAACAATCAAATGTGTGGAGTCACCCTTGAGTGACTGTGATAACCATGGCATTTCTAAAGAAAATGTTGAGTCTCTTTATAATGATGGCTTAGGGGCTAGTCACATCACCAATTCCAAATACGTATTTTTGAAAGAGAAGACTTCAATATAAAATCTCATGAAATCTGACATAAAGTTTCTGTTTATTATTATTTGGTATCTAATTTTTCCTTCCCATTTGAAACACAAAAGGTGTTTGATCAAAGAGTTTGTTTCCTTGAGATTTCAATTATTTCAAAAATAGTCTGTAATTTTAGTTGTACTTTGCTTCAAGGGAAATTCAAAGATTAACCAGATGGACTATTTAATTGGTCCCATGTCTTATTCTTCAAAGTATACCCTATTATAAAAATGGACAAAGCACAAGAAAGGAAGGATTCATTGTGAAATGCACTGGTCTAGGGTGGAAAGTTCCACTTTCAATCCACTCACAACATTCATTTATGTCTATTTTCTTCTTTCTTAATAATGGAAAATGATTATTCCCTTTCCCTGTATGATATTTTTCTTCTGAGAAAAAACAGATATTTGATAATATACATAAAACATATTGTGCACATGGAATAAATCTTAGTATTATGTGAATAATTATCAAATACACTCAAATAGGCATATTAGCTAATTAAAGCTGGCATCTAAATTTTACTTATTAATAACCTAACACTTCAAGTTAGAAAAGTTAATTTTTTGTTTGATGTTTCTCCATTGCATGTGCTTAAAGATAATACTTATATCAGAGCATCAATATTGTTTGTTGCATATTTGTTCCTATTCAACAGCTCTTCACCAATTCATTCCCCTTATCCTCGCAAACACTATCAATTTAATTTGAGTGGATACACCCTTGACCTCAGGGTATATCAAGATTGGCCCAAGCTAGTGATGGCAACCAAGATTACTTGTAGTTGTGAGAGAGGGTTAGTCATGCAATCCAGAAATTCTGGAGAAGGAAAGTATAAGGTCAGGAATGAACACCGGGCAGGTTTTCTGATCCAGCAGACCAGGTAAAGGAGGAGTCAGAGTCCTCAGTGGTTTTGCAGGCTTTTTATTGGGGTTCACCAGGCATATGGCAGGCAGAGGTGCTGGCTGGGGGGCTGAGAGGCTGGCAGGCCTCCCAGCCCCCAGCAAGTCTTCACTCTATCTGAGCTCTCTGGAGTTCGTTCTGCTGCTTCTTGGCTTCTCTTTCGGCTTCGGCTTCAGCTTCTACTGCTGCTGCTGGCATCCCCGTGATGCTGCCCTTAAAAGCACAGTCTTAGCTCAGCTGAATCCCATCTACCTATGCCCACACTCTATTCCAGGTGCCCACCATCAGGCATGCATTCAGGACAAGGATCCATCATCTATCCTGATGGCGGAAGGGCAGAAAAGCCTGATATTTTCTTTACCCTACAGAAAGGATGATTGGGGAGATGGAAGTGGGGGGTGGGAAGGGGAGAGAGAATGAGAGAGCGAGAGAGCGATAGAGTGAGAGAGAGAGAGAGAGAGAGAGAGAGAGAGAGAGAGAGAATACATACACACTTGGGTTCTTGATAGCATCAGTTAGGTAGTACATCAACCCCATGACTTCTATGCACCGAAAAGCTTATTAAGTAAGAAGAGTAACCTTGAGATAGAAGCTAATATTTGCTATGTTTTCTGTTACTTGTGGCCAAAAGTATATGGCATTAGTGGTGTTCTTGTCCTTTTACCTTCTGGTCAAATTCTGAGACTATAATCCCTCACTCCCTTGAGCTGATTGTAAGGGCAGGAATGACCACTGAGCAGGTTTTCTGATCCCATGCAGACCGGGTAAAGGAAGAGTCAGAGTCCTCAGTGGTTTTGCAGGTCTTTTATTGGGGTTCACCAGGCATATGGCAGGCAGGGGTGCTGGGGGTCCGGGAGGCTGGCAGTCCTCCCAGCCCCCAGCAAATCTTCGCTATATCTGGGCTCTCCGGCGTTCTCTGCTTCTCTCTCGGCTTCTGCTACTTCTTTCTCGGCTTCTCTTTTGGCTTCTGCTGCTACTGGCGTCCCCGTGACGCCACCCTTATAAAAGCACAGTCTTAGCCCAGGTGAATCCCATCTACCTATGCCCACACCCTACTCCAGGTGCCCGCCATCAGACATGCATTCAGGGCCTCAAGGATCCATCATCTATCCTGATGGCGGAAGGGCAGAAAAACCTGACATTTTTCCTTACCCTACACTGATGAATATCAACAGTCACCTAAATGTTACCATCTAGCCCAAACATGATTTTAAGTCTTTGTTACCATAAGCTACTTAGATCTCGGTCTTTGTTAGTACAGTATAAACTGGTCTGATCTGATGAAATATCATTTTATGTTTCCCTAATACAATGTGACTGGTGGCCTTCTAAGAAGAGGGAAATTTTGACCCAGACACACAGGGGGGATACCAAGTAATGGCACAGGCAGAGACTGAATTATTGCAAATGAAAACTGAGGAATATAAAGGTTTGCCCTGAAAGGAAACTAGTAAGAGGAAGGAAGGCTTCTCCCTGGCAGGTTGCAGAGGAGAATGGTTCTGATGGTAACTTCATTTTGAGCTCATGATCTCCAGGATTATAATAATAAGTTTCTGTTGTTTTAATCTATTTTGTGTACCTTGTTATGGAAGAATTAGGAAATTAATACAATCCAATGTATAAATCAATGTTTTACTCTATGTTATTTGGTTATGTATTATCAAATGCCTTTTATGCAACCACTGAAAAGATCATGATTTTTATTTTTCCTTTTATTTATATGGTGAATTTCATTGACTGATTTTTGAATGTTGAACCATCTTTCTGTGCCTGGAATAAATCCCATTTGATCATGATGTGTGATATTTCAATGCATTTTTTATTTTTATTTTATTTTATATATTTTTTACATCACTTTTTTTTTGTTTTTGCACAATGTATGCATTTTCATCTTGGTTATATTCCCCATACAATTCCTTCCCCCCTTATTTTTGACCTCCCCCCTTCCACCCCTGTAGTGTGTCTCTGGTTTATAGTTGCTTGTTGATTTTGATTTTTACTTTATTATAATCAGCCTTTTTAATGTGATTTGCTAAGATTTTTGTTTAGGATTTTTGCAACTATATTCATCAGGGATATTCATCTGTAGTTTTTGTTGTGTATGTGAGAGAGCTATATCTTGGTCTCTCTTAGTATCTGAATAATGTTGGTCTCCTAAAACATGTTTGGAAACATTCCCTGTTCTTCAGTTTTGTGGAAGATTTTGATAATGATAGGTATTTGTTCTTAAAGACTATCCCAAAGAAGAAATAATTTAGCTATTGCTTATTTGTTTACAGCTCAGAATATGTACATGAAGGATTGATTTTTTTTTCTAAATAGCACCACAAAACATAACCAGAAAAGGCGGGTGATAGGTATAGAATTAATATGCTTTTTGTTTAATACAATAGCTTCCTATTGAAATTCTGTATTTCTTTTATGTGGCATGTTTAGAAAAAGGACGAAAGAACATTATTAAGTTAAGATAAAAGTGTTATTCTTACATTGGATGGGATTTTGGTCTAATAATATTCTAAGGTACCACTAAACTTCATTCATTATATATGATTCTCTAAAAAAATATTTGGTCAGATTTGTTACCGTGGTACTTACACAAAGTAAAAGGAACTCAGTAAAAGAAGCTTGACAGAGCAAGTATGATCTCATGAAAGAGTAAGGCCTTTGGAATTGGATTTACCTGTCTGTAAGTAAGTTTCTATAGATTTTAGAGGTAAGGTTTCACCAGCAATAAAACTAATAGCACTCACCTTTCAAAGTTTGACAAGTGAGAAAATTGAAGTTGTTAATTATAAATTAGTTAAGTGGTGATAGAACTAAATTCTCTCCTCAAAATAGCCAAATGTTAAGGTATTATAAAAAAATTGAGTAATAGTTTCATAACCCTGTAGATTACATGAGAGAACTATTAATGGGAAAATGATTCTCTACAAATTCCCTGCTCCTTTTAGTGATGGAAACTGTACTGAATTAAAGAAAAATTTCTTTGCTTCACGTTTGCTTATTATATATATTTTTTTGCTACCAGTTATGTAGTGAAGCCAGACCCCCCCAAAAAAATTAATAAATAGCCTATTTACAACTCTTTTTTCCAAATAGCCTATAAATGCATGCAGAGAACCCTATCCCCAAATTTTTAAAACTGACATCCTTATCTCAATCACATTATAGTCAACAGACAAATAGATCAAAGAAGTGATATTATCTTGCCCAAAACTATGGATTGTCTACCAGGAAACACAAACTGTGCCCCTTCATCTCCACTTTTTCATTTCTGTTGATTAAAAACATCATTAATTGGGCCTCCCCTGGTGGCACAGTCAGTTGAACACCCTGCTATGAAGCTGTCTGAAGCCTCTGCAGCACGGGTTTGATCCTGGCCAGCCGGCGAGGGTCCCACATGGGGCGGCAGACCTCTCCTGTCTTGCCCGCTGCTCCTCTCAGCACTGTATTTCATCAGTCTGCCTGTTCTGTCCCCCTTTCTATCTCTGGTGAATCCTCTCACCCTCCTGCGCATCTGGCCTGCACCCCAGTTCTTATATAAATAATTAAATAAATCTTAAAAAAACCCATCATTAATAAATATCTGTATAATCTTTTTGACACATTTTCTCTCTGATATCCCTTAAAGATTTTGCCTTTACTTTATATTCAACAGTTTCAACTATGCTAAGCAATATTCTTATCTTCAACTTGCCATTTCAGATGGCATATCTGACCTTGATAAATGTACCCCAGGAATCTGGGTCCATGGGAAACAAAAGAATCCTACTGAATCTTACTGATTTATGCTGAATCTTTGTGGAGGGGGCAGAGTTGAGATAGAAATGAGGATTCCTTGAAAGGGAGGTTTAAGAATATCTGGTGTTAGGGGAATTGAGAGTAATAGTAGGGTGTCATATATTCATATATGTGAGGCTAAGAAAAAGAGATGATCAAATCTTGAACATTTGAATTCTTGATCCAATCTCTGTGACTGAAGTAGATTCTCAAATCTAAAGTAAATAAGTGACACAAGAAAAGTAATTCTTTAATGTTCTTATAGAAAAATTAGAATTATTATTGTAGTTATAATTGGAGGTCTTTTGGTAACAGGTATCTTTTCCAAATCGTTGGAGTAGATATAAATTGATAAATGACTGAAGCTGATAAATAAGTTGATTTATTTATCAATTATTAAATATAAATAAATTGATAAATAACCTATTTCCAACTTTTGGACAGTCAATAATGTTTATAAGAATACAGTAATATTAGCCTCTCACACCTACATTTTTTCAAATAAATTTTATTTTTATATTCCCCATAAAATTGCAACCCCCTTATTTTGACCCCAATCCCTCCCCTCCCCACCCCCCACCCCCCATAAAGTGTCTGGTTCATAGTTTTTTGTTGATTTTGATTTTCACTTTCTTAGTTATTCATTTTCCTGGTCCCTTATTTAAGTTTTCTAGATTCCTGCTATGAGTGAGACCATCCAGTATTTTTCTTTTTCTTTCTGGCTTATTTCGCTGAGCATGATCCCTTCCAGCGCCATCCATGTTGCTGCAAATTGCATGTGTTTATCTTTTTTGAATGCTGAGTAATATTCCATGGTCACACCTACATTTTTTAAAGTGTCATCTGTTTTCTAATTCTATCACTAAATATAGATATTAAAATAGTTTTAATAGTTGTAATATACTGATATAGCTTTCTGTCAAATATACATTCTCCCCATCTGCAGAGCAAAATGCATTCCCAGAAAAGAATACTTATTTCTGAAAAAAGTCAAACTTGCTCATAAGAAATGTGCCTGCCCTGCAGTTTGAGGGTTCACACCAGCCCAGTTTTACTCTAAAACTGAACATCTTCCCTTTTAAAACTTGATTGTTTGGGGGGTTATCATATAGAACAAGAAGTTTTCTCATACTAAATGTAATTATGACAACTTTTGAAAAATAAAACCTACAGTACAAATGCAGGCCTTTCTGAATGCCTGACCCTAGTGTGCTAATCCACACTTTCTGTCCAATTTTTTTTAACAAGTTTTTTAAAATTTTTTTATATATTTTTTAATCATTTTTTTTTATAGAGGCATGTTTATTTATTTGTTTTTGTTTGTTTGTTTGTTTATACAAGCACTGGGTACAGTCAGAAGCGCGGGAGGGTGAGAGAATTCACCAGAGCCAGAGTGGGGAGCAGAGCAGGCAGAAGGACCCAGGTACACTGTTGAGGGGAGCAGCGGGCGGCAGGAGAGGTCTGCGCACCATTTGGGACCCTCCTCTGGTGGCCAGGGAGCAGCTGGGGATTGAACCGGTGCCACAGAGGCCGCAGGCAGCTTCGCAATCCAGCGCTCAACCGCTGTGCCACCGGGGAGGCCCTATACATATATATATATATATATATATATATATATATATATATATATATATTTTTTTTTTTTTTTTTTTTTACTTTATATAAGAACCGGGGAACAGGCCAGATGCAGGGGAGGGTGAGAGGATTCACCAGAGACAGAGCGGAGAGCAGAACAGGCAGACTGATGAAATACACTGCTGATGGGAGCAGAGGGCGAGACAGGAGAGGTCTCACCATGTGGGACCCTCGCGAGTCGGCCAGGATTGAACCCACGCTGCAGAGGCTGCAGACAGCTTCACAGCCCGGCGCTCAACCGCCACCAGGGGAGGCCCTGTCTAATTTTTTTAATTCCATTCATTATTTATGGGAAGAAGTAATGCAATACTTTTGTGTTTTCTTCAAGGAATTGTGGCTAAATATCCTTTTTTATCAAAGGTGACTTCAAGATTGATTAAAACACATTTTTCCTATATTGATTCCTAGTATAATATGATTGATTAATTATATCTGAGTGTGTTGATGGCATCCAAGATCATTACTGCTTTTGATGATTCATTGGAAGGACTCAGCACATAATTGTATTTATGGTTATGGTGTTTATAGTGAAAGGATAAGAAGGAAAATTAGCAAAGGGAAAGGTACATGCAATGAGGTACAAGTTTCTTTTTTTTTTTAATTTATTCATTTATTTATACAAGAACCGGGGTACAGGCCAGATGTGCAGGAGGGTGAGATGATTCACCAGAGAAAGAGCGGGGAACAGAACAGGCAGACTGACGAAATACGCTGCTGAGGGGAGAAGCGTGGCAAGACAGGAAAGGTCTGCCGTGCCATGTGGGACCCTCGCAGCCTTGCCGAGATCGAACCGGCGCTGCAGAGGCTGCGGACAGCTTCATAGCATGACACTCAACCGCCTGTGCCACCAGGGGAGGCCCTAGGTACAAGTTTCTAAGAGTTGTCTTGCAGTGGAATCACAGGGCATACTCCATTCCCCTAGCAACAGCAATGTGAAATGCTAACCAGGGAAGCTCATTAGAGACTTAGTGTTATGGGGATCTTAAACTCACACAAGCCCTGGCATGTCAGTGCATGCCCTAGAGAGCAAACCACAGTCACAAGTGAATGAAAGTCGTAGGACTTTTCTTAAGAGACCTTGTGATCAACCATCTTCCCAGCCATCTAGGACCATTTCCTTATTTAATGCCTTAAATAAGACCCTGTGAATTATATCAAAGTCTTCCTCTTTAGAGTTTAATTGACTGATCTGGTCTTAGTCTGAGAACCTGAAGCACACCTCCCACAGGCCCTAATAAAGCCATATGCCACATGGTCTTGTCTCTCTTTGCCTACATGGTATTTAGATACTGGCTATCTAAACACCCTAAAGCAAGTCAGGTACTTTCAATACCCATGAGGAATAAATGTATCTAATTCAATGTCTCTTGTGGTTTTTAATTGAACTACAACTCACCACCTGACACCCTAAGCTCTGCTTAACAAATGTTAATTTAACAAAATCATAACTTGTCCTTATCATATAAACTAGAAATTAAGCCATTCATTGCATGAATACTTTCATCTGAGGCTCGTCTAAATTTCTGCCTGGTTCTCTTAGGCTTTAGGCTTACCCAGAAAAGAAGGAAGCCTCAGACAGATCTTTAGCAAGTAGCCACTGGGAAAAATAATTATTTAGTGTTGAGGAATCCGATAATTATATGTCACTGTACCATGGAAATGAAACAATTCCATCCCATTGTGAAGTCTTAGCTGCAGCAAGGAGTACAAAATTAGAATTTCTCCCTTCAAGGACTGGAGAGAGAAAACAAAGCAAATATTTATGCTTTCTGAAAAGGCCAACAAAATCACTTTGGAAACGTTGAATTAGAAAATATCTCTTAAGTTTTCTATTCAGTTTGAAACATGTGAATAAAGATAGGAAATTTGGAATGTTGAACACCTATGCCTGATAATTGCTTTGGCAAGAATGTCATACAAAAATCAAATAATGATCAACTCAGTAACAAAAATAATTCCATGTTTCCTTAGCTTCTTTCAAGTCTTTTAAATAGCCTACTATATAGAGTGTCCTATTTGCTTTCTGTCCCAAGGAAGTTATATAATCACACCCACATGTGCTACACAATAAAAAAATTAACTGTGGTCATCATTATTTTTAAATGTCACAATAGCACATAGTAAGTTGTAAGCACAGCATGATTTTTTGTTTTTTTTTATTATAGGTTTAAACTGTAAAGAATGGACAAATGTCAAGTCATTCATGGTTCTGTCTCTGAGAGTCCCTTTGAGTACTGGAGTGTTAGGTGATGATAATAGCAGAATTCCCTTATCTGTAGATTATATTAAAGAGACAACAATCCAGTGTAATATAATACTATGCTTCAAAGTCACTGTGTCAGTGCATTGTTTAGTCCATTCCTAGGGCAGGGTTGATGAAAGTAGACTTTATATTTTAAGTACAACCAGTCTTACACAATAGTTGAAATTTAAAACTTAAAGAAGATACATAATTAATATTGGGTCTACAACAATTAATACTGTTAACTTAAAATATTGTATTACTTGAAATCTGCTTTTACCAAATCTTTGCATTTTGAAATTTGTTAAATGAAAATATTAAGAACTGCCGTATATGGATTGTTCAGTGCATCAAATCCATTAATGTTGAGGCATGGGATATTAACTGTAAATCATTATGAGATGTAATTTATTATTTGTGGAAGCTTAAAACCTTCATCTCACACACCAGGGACTTTCTACTTAATATCCTCTTATAGCATCTGTATTTCCTCATCATTTATTCCCTTGGGCTAAAATATCAAAAGTTTCATTTAAAAAATATAATCCTAATGTTTGGTAGCAATAAGTCAATAGGTATCCAGTCAAAGATTGGGACTTTAAAGCAGCTCATTGCCTATGGTTCATTTGGCACACCATTTTCAAAACCATACTATAAAATTTCCATGCATTAAAAAAAAAGGTAACACAAGTCAAGTGGAGTTAAATTTGCAAACTAGAAACTAGCATTGAGGGAAATAAGTACCAATTTTCTTTCACAAAGAGAGTATTTTAAAATATTCAAGTCAATAATTTAAAAATAGAATTCTGAAAAAATCTGACCTTTAGCTTCCTTTAATAGTTCAGAAAATGTGGAAAGATTTGACAGAGTTTTCAGTGATTAACCATCCACAGACACTGAGTAGCAGGTAACACTACACCTATAGAAACTAATTTGTCACTATTCCTACTTGCCTGCCCATAAAAGTGAGTATCTGTGGTTTCTGGAGTAGATTTTCTTAACTGCAATTTGAAATTCACTGGATGGAATTCTGATTCATCCAAGTAAGCCAGGTATTAACTGCTTTTCTCATGTTGTATTTTTAAGGGCATGGCAGCAAATGACTTAGCAGCAGTTGTGCATTCTGTCTGAGAATTGATGCCAGAGAATGTGGTAACATTTTTCTCCAATACATTGACCACTTCTTAGAATGTCTTGTGATGAGGCTGGGATATGGTGTAGCATGGTAAACTGAATATTTGAGACAAATTCATATCCATACAATGTAGACATATGCCACAAGCTAGGCGGTAGATGTTGTTCATGGGAACCAAATGGGTTATGCAAATAACCTAAGTGTGCAGGGGTCTTGTCTGGAGATTTATGCTCAGTGATCAATCCAAAAGTATATTGTTAAAATTAGTTCCAGCATTCCAAGTGCTTCCAATGGGGAAGGAAAAAGGAAGTAAGTGGAAGACCTAGATTTATAAAGGAAATGGACCAAAATGAAAGCATTGATGTGAAATCTTGAGGAGGGCAGAGTCCACACAGCATTTAGAAAAGTATATAAACAATGAAACATAAGCTGAACATGCCCAGTAGTATTGAGCTAACAAAATAATTAAATAGCCTAAAATTTTTTTCACTGTTCGTCAGCAATCATTCTCAGTACTTAGAATGTTAGGCATGAAGTGAGGGCTCTGGTTCAGACAGAGAAAATACATAATTGCACATACTAAGAAGCCTGTATGGACAAACAGTAGCCAGACTGACACATTCCTATATTAAGAAGATTCTGGTTCCACACAACATTCTTGGAAATCCTCTTGATTGATGTTAATTGTTCAACACAAGTAAAAAAATACATCCATGAGGAAGGCAAGATTGTAAAATGAGTTGTCTGAAATAGTCACCTTTCTCTTGCTGTGCTTTATGCATCACAGAAATCCTCAGTATCAGCAATCTTGATATTTTGAACCAGCTAATTCTTTGCCATAAGAGTACTGTCCTGTCCATTGCAGGATATTTCACAACATACCTGCTTTAGCCAGATGTCAGTAGTACTTTCCCTCCCTCCTTCCACATGTGATAAAATTGTCTCCAGACATCAATCTCCACAGGTCCTGTGCGGGATCATCACCTCTGTCGAAAAATGTTGATGTTCTTTCTACTAATTGAAAGTAGTTTTCTTGTCATCACACCCTGTCTATGAAAGTGGCATTATTTTTTTCATAAAATGCCATTTCAGAATCCTCAGTATCATTAAATAAATTTTGGGGACAGAATTGTGGAGGAAAGAATTTTGTCATTAAAAATATATAGAATGCTTAATGTCATGAGGAAATATTCACAGAGTATTAGTAAGTGGGGAAAATTTTGGTGCACAAGAATATCGATGTTCGGTTCTGGAACTTCCTCCACTGGGGAAGAGGAACATCAAAAATCACATGCAGTGAGAGGAATAGTTTAGCAATACATTGGTTGATTGTTTCTTACTCACATACAATGATAAGAATGTTTTGCTAATTTATGATTTTCTCTGTGCAGTAGTGTTGAACAGTGGAATAGGAGAGCCATTATAGATATTCAACTATAACAAAACTTCTTATTCAGTGCTTTGACCAGCTACAGTAGAAGACATAGAAGTTTTGAGAGCTCCAGAAATACTTAAATATGTAAGCTGAGTGTGAATTAAGGTATAATGAGTGGTATGGATATGTTTGAGATACTCTTTTCCTATGAAGTGTGATCTGTGGAGAAAAATGATTATGGATATTATCTATTATCTGGAAATTGGTTAATCTTGTCCTTTCTGTCAAGTACTTACATAATTGATATGCTATTTTTTTTAACAATATAGACTTTTAATGACAGTAAATAACAAATGAATAAATAAAATACACATGCATTTTTGTAGAGAACTCTGATAGAGTGATAAATAATTGATATCAAGCATTAAAGTACCTTACAAAAAAACTGGGGCAAAGCAGAAGGAATATAAGCTTAGGAAATAAAAG
This sequence comes from Talpa europaea, assembly GCF_964194135.1. Taxonomy (NCBI): domain Eukaryota; kingdom Metazoa; phylum Chordata; class Mammalia; order Eulipotyphla; family Talpidae; genus Talpa; species Talpa europaea. The sequence continues at coordinate 47,183,901 of NC_140072.1, forward strand.
GGATGATAAAAAATTTCTGTGTTGAAAAGGCTTTGTCAATGTGGTTTTTATTTATTTATTTTTTTAAATAATAAATTTTATTTTTATATTCCCCCATACAATTGTAAACCCCTCATTCTGACCCCAATCCCTCCCCTACCGCCCCCCACCCCCCAAAAAGTGTCTCTGGTTCATAGTTTTTTGTTGATTTTGATTTTCACTTTCTTATAGTTATTCATTTTCCTGGTCCCTTATTTAAGTTTTCTAGATTCCTGCTATGAGTGAGTCCATCCGGTATCTTTCTTTTTGTTTTTGGCTTATTTCGCTGAGCATGATCCCTTTCAGCACCATCCATGTTGCTGCAAATTGCATGTGCTTATCTTTTTTGAATGCTGAGTAATATTCCATGGTATATATGTACCACATCTTCTTGATCCAGTCATCTATTTTTGGGCATTTGGGCTGTTTCCAAAGCTTAGCTATTGTAAATAGTGCTGCTATAAACATAGGGGTGCAGGTGTTCTTTGGAATTGATGTTTCTGTGTCCTTTGGGTAAATACCTAGGAGTGGAATTGCTGGATCATATGGAAGCTCTATGTTTAGTAGGTCCAGAAATCTCCACACAGCTCTCCACAGTGGTTGGACCAGTTTGCACTCCCACCAACAGTGCAGAAGAGTTCCTTTTTCTCCACAACCTCACCAACATTTGCTGTTGCTAGTTTTTTTAATATGTGCCATTCTCACGGGTGTAAGATGGTATCTCATGGTAGTTTTGATTTGCATTTCCCTGATTACAAGTGATGTTGAACATTTCTTCATATGTCTGTTGGCCATTTGCATTTCCTCTTCAGAGAAGTTTCTTTTTAGCTCTTCTGCCCATTTTTTTACTGGATTATTTTCTTTGTTGTTGTTGAGTCTCATCAGCTCTTTGCAGATTTTTGTGACCAGTCCTTTATCATTAGTGTTGTGTGCAAAAATTTTCTCCCAGTTGGTGGGGTTTCTCTTTGTTTTTGTTATTGTCTCTTTTGCTGTGCAGAAGCTCTTTAATTTGATGTAGTCCCAGCTGTTTATCTTTGCCTTCACTATCACTGCTTTGGGTGATGTGTCTGTAAAGATGTCTTTGATATGCAAATCATGTAGTGTTTCGCCTTTATTTCCTTCTATGTATTTTATGGTTTCAGGTCTTATGTCTAGTTCTTTAATCCATTTTGAGTTGATTTTTGTGTATGGTGTGAGGTAGTGGTCAAGCTTCATTCTTTTGCATGTAGCAACCCAGTTTTCCCAGCACCATTTATTGAACAAACTTTCTTTGCTCCATTGCATAGTCTTTGCTCCTTTGTCAAAGATTAGTTGACCATAAATCTGTGGGTTAATTTCTGGATTTTCTATTCGATTCCATTGGTCTGTATGTCTGTTCTTGTTCCAATACCATGCAGTTTTGATGATTATGGCTTTGTAGTATAGTTTGAAGTCTGGGAGTGTGATGCCTCCATTTCCTTCTTTTTTTTTTTTCAGGAGAGCTTTGGCTATTCGGGGTTTTTTGTGATTCCATATGAATTTCATCAATAATTGTTCTATTTCTTTGAAGAATGACATTGAAATTTTGATTGGAATAGCATTGAATCCGTATATTGCTTTTGGAAGGATGGCCATTTTAATAATGTTTACTCTTCCAATCCATGAGCAGGGGATGTCTTTCCATTTCTTTGTGTCTTCTTCTATTTCTTTTAACAGTGTTTTATAGTTTTCTTTGTATAGGTCCTTTACCTCTTTTGTTAGATTTATTCCCAAATATTTGATTTTTTTTGTTTCAATAATAAAAGGGATGGTTTTTTTGATTTCTTCTTCTTCAGATTTATTGTTTGTGTATAGGAAGGCTACTGACTTTTGCGTGTTGATTTTGTATCCTGCCACTTTACTGAATTGATTGATGAGTTGAATTAGTTTTTCTGTGGAGTTTTTGGGGTTCTCTATGTATATTATCATATCATCTGCAAATAGTGATAGTTTGACTTCTTCTTTTCCTATTTGGATTCCTTGTATGTCTTTCCCTTGTCTTATTGCTCTGGCTAGGACTTCCAGTATTATATTGAAAAGCAGTGGTGAGAGTGGACATCCTTGTCTTGTTCCAGATCTTAATGGAATTGCTTTCAGCTTTTCACCATTGAGAATGATACTGGCTGTTGGCTTGTCATAGATGGCCTTTATGATGTTGAGGTATGTTCCTTGTATCCCAAGAATTTCAAGGGCTTTTATCATGAATGGGTGTTGCACTTTGTCGAAAGCTTTCTCAGCATCTATTGATATTATCATATGGTTTTTATATTTCTTTTTGTTGATGTATTGGATAACGTTGATTGATTTTCGGATGTTAAACCATCCTTGTGTCCCTGGAATGAATCCTACTTGGTCGTGGTGAACTATCTTATGGATACATTGTTGGATTCTGATAGCTAAAATTTTATTGAGGATTTTTGCATCAGTGTTCATTAGGGAGATTGGCCTGTAGTTTTCCTTTTTTGTGTTGTCCTTATTCGGTTTTGGTATTAGTGTAATGTTGGCTTCATAGAACGTGTTTGGTATTGTCCCTTCCTTCTCAATTTTTTGGAAGAGTTTGTGAAGGATAGGCACTAATTCATCTCTGAATCTTTGGTAGAATTCATTTGTAAATCCATCAGGTCCTGGGCTTTTGTTTTTGGGGAAGTTTTTGATTACCATTTCAATTTCGCTGCTTGTAATTGGTCTGTTTAGGTGTTCTATTTCTTCTTTATCTAGCTTTGGGTGATTGTAGAGTTGTAGGAATTTGTCCATCTCCTCTAGATTGTTGAACTTGTTTCCATATAACTGTTCATAGTAGTTACTGATTATTCTTTTGATTTCTGCTGTGTCCGTTGTGATTTCTCCTCTTTCATTTATGATCCTATTTATTTGTGCTTTCTCCCTTTTTTCCTTTGTGAGCCTGGCTAGGGGTTTGTTTATTTTATTGAATCTGTATATTGCTTTTGGTAGGATGGCCATTTTAATAATGTTTATTCTTCCAATCCATGAGCAGGGGATGTCTTTCAAAGAACCAGCTCTTGGTTTCATTGGATGTTGGATGCAGTGAGACATGAATCCAAATTTTCCTCTATGTTTGTAATTGCGGTCTACTAAATATACATAAAAATAAACAAAACAAAAAAATCTGGACTTTTTAAGAAGATACTTTATTCAAAAAAGTATATTCTTTTTACTGTTACCCTTATTGTCTGACTATAAGAACTGAAATCATCTCAAGCATTGGCTGAAAATGGATGCTCTCTTGTATGGAATATGGAAGGATAAAAAAGGATACATTGAACAAGGTTTGTAGAAATGGCATGAGCAACTAGCATGATCAGATTATGCATTTAGAAAATTTTATCCTGCGACCAGTTTATATTCAAGAATAGTTTTGTGATGGCTCAGGCTGAACATGAATCAAATAATCAGATACCCAGGAAAAGGAAATTTTAACTAAAGTTGTTAAGTATTGTGTTCGTTCCTATTGATGAGTGGGAACAAGTGACTCAGCTAATCATTTCTAAGGAAAAGTTGGGTCTGTGTCTACTCTAGTAAAAGGTAAACAAGGGAGGCATCCATGAGTTTTATGAAAGTCTTATTGGGAAGGATATTCTTAGAAGTAAGTCATTTCTAGAAGAACAGAGAGATTTTTTTTCACCTTGACTGCCTTCTAGCATAGCTCCAGCAAAATTTCACATTGTCAGAAATATTTTGTTTATCCAGTTACACCCCTACATGCCATTGAATGGTATCTTTGAAACAATAACATGTATTTTTATTGTATTCTATTATTGTATTCTGTTACTGTATACTATTTCATAGTAATCAGGGGAATACTATGAAATTGTTAATAATAAAATCAATATTTGCTGTTAATATTGACTACATGTTATGTTTTGACCATGGATCTTTTATAACAAAGACATATGGTATTTCATTAGAGAACCTGAATATTAATATGATAATTTCTCCTGCTTTTAAACATCAACTTGATGGTTTCTTAGATTCTAAAATATATGCTACAATTTTGCAACCAGGCATATTATTTTCAAAAATAAATGTAAATTGGTGAATTAGCAATTTTCCAAAGCATCCACTGAAAATATAGGCCAAAGAAAAATAGTAAATTGCTGTAAGATCAGAAAAAAAAAAACATTGTTATATTGATGAAACCCTATGAACAAAAACTGGGAGTGGAGACAGTAGTATTACACTTCAAGGTTTACCATCTATAGTCAAATTGACTTTTTAAAATTTAAATCCATTTACTTAGTATTTAAATGTATTCTAAAATTAACAAAATTAATTTCAACAATAGCAAATTACAATTGAATATGCAGAAACTCACTTTCAAATATCACCTATGTCATTAAAGAAACAATTTCTTAATAATTGCCAAAAATTTGAAAGTACAAAATAAATCATGAAGAATAATGAGTGATAAGAATAACCCTTGGTTATAAGTAATGATTAAGGCCTCATCTTGCTAAATGCAATGCATGTCATAATAGAGACCAGAGCATAAAGTTCAACTATCAGGTAAATAAGAGATCTTGTAAATCACTTAAATTCTTGCAGGCCTCAAATAACTCTTGAAAGTGAGCACAAAAAGGTAAATGATCCTTAAATTTGCATTCAGCACATTAATTCTCCAGTACTATATTCTGGGAATCGTTAAGGAGCAATAAAATATTTGATTTGAGTATGCAACATAAGTTATGTTTTCGTATATATTAGAGAAGAGGATGAAATTCCCACTGAGTTTGGGCCATGTAGCGTGCACCATCTATGCATTACCATGTATATAACTCTCACAATAAATCCATATCTTACAGATGAAGGAATTGAGCCACAGTAGGTAATTTGCTGTAAATTACCTCTGGGGGGGAGAGGGGGTGGGAATGCAGTTCAATGAAAAACTGTGCTATCTAGAGGTCATCCATTCAGGTTGTCTGATGGTAGCCTTTGGTTGTCTTTGAGCTGTTCTCCAATACTTTCCAAATTGTAGGTAACTAATACATGTGACCTTGTCCTATAGAGCAGCATTTCCCCTTCCTTCCTATCCTATTGAAAAACCAGCTTTGTTTCCCTTTATATAATCATTCCAGTGTTATTGGTGCATGCACACACACGCAAACACACACACACACACACTCACACACAGCCCATATATATGACATCTTCCTGGTTTCTTCTTTAATGAAAAGAACATCATTAAAGTGTTTTCACTTTTCTATCTGCATTCGTGCCACAACTTACTTTCCAGAAAGCCATTTTTTTCATTAAACAAATGCAATAGAACAGGAAATTAAATTTTGGATTTTCTGGTTCAAAATCATGGTTTTGGACATATTCAATGTTACCTTCTGCCCAAAGAATCCCGAGTATCTGGGAGAAGAGTTACTTACATTCTCACTAGGCAGACTGCAGTCAGAGAGAACATTTTTTTTTTTGACAGAAGCAACATTTTTGTTGAAATAGAATACTCAGTCCTAGAGCTATAGTATTTGGATTCTTTGTTAGACTTTTTGCCAAATAATTGCACTGGGATGATGTTTTCCTGCAGAGGGAAAAATGTTCAAAACTTTCAAGTGGTACTAGAAAGTAAAGAAAGAAGTGGTAAGAAGACTTTCAAAGAGAGAAAGCAATAGGAGAGAATGAAGTATGATGAACACCAGCCTGAGACTTTGAGGGACCAAGATGAAGAGATTTGATTAGCTAGCTGTGAGGAGAAAGGAATCAATATGAATGGTAGGTAAGCCATTTGAAATCATGAACTGAGGATAGTCCAACTTCAGTTTGGGCAGGGATTACTTTTTCTAAACCTTGTATATACCATCTTTTGCTAGATAGGTTTAGAAAAAAAAATCCCAATTTTCTAGTCACCAAGGAACTCATAAATGCCCAACACCTAAAATAAAAATAATTTGGAATTAAAATGTTAAATAAATAAAACTATAAAAGCAGGACATTTATTCACATTAACCTTTATTAAACCTTGTTTTGACATTGATCTAAAAGATAAATTTGGGATCACAAGGATAATTCTGCAGAATGATTAAATAAAAGAGGGAATCAAGGTCAAAGATAATTAAATAAATTGAAATTTAATGGTCTACTTTGATGTAGGGGAGAAAAAAATTTAGAAAATTTGCTCTGAAAGTCCTATTTATTGATTTTGTTTCACTTGACCCATTCAAGAATTAATTTGACACAGGCTATTATTTCATCCTGTATGCAAATATCATAATGACCAGTTGAGCCAAATGTTCTAAATAACAGTTTGATAAGTGAGTGGGGGAAAAAAAAGTTTGACCATTGAATGTTGAAATATTTTACAAAATTAGTTGTGTCTTTGGGGAGGAATAACAGCCTAGAAACTGTACTAGGCTATTTTGGATAATGATTCTCCACTAGACATTCAAACAGTCCCTGGAAAATTATCTAATTAATCCACTTTATTTGCTTGCATATATTTCTTGTTCTGTATTTCAAAAAAATATGTTTCTGAGTGTTGTAAGGCCAAATTTGATAAGAGTCAAAATATTTAAAATGTGTATTGAGTTGTTTTGCATGCAGTTTCTTTCAAAATACAAAATATCAGTGACTAAGGAAAGAAATAGAAAAGACATATTTGTTCATATTTCCTGTTTTTCCACCAATTTGTAGTTAAGAGTATATTCTAGAGGTAATTTAGGCTCCTGTGTATTTTATACTCACATGGAAGAAACATGCTGAAAATAAACATGAATTATATATATAGATATGTATATATATATGTATTTTAATATTTCAGGATTTTTCATGAAAAAGTCTTTCTTCAAGGATTAGAAGATACCTTTTAGAAAAGACCAATTTAGCAACCATTAGACCACACTTGCAGGAAGTTCCTGGAGTATTCGATTTTCATTCAGAAACATATTTAAATCCTCTATATTCTAAATTTTGTGTTGCTTGTTTTCTGTGTAACTGAGTAATGTTACCACATTGTTATATTATTCTTTACATTTTTATACTTCATTTTTTCTTAATCTATTTGGAAGTTGTATTATTAGTTGCATTTAATTGCAATATGATTGCAATATCATCTTGTAGAACTAAACATTTTATCATTCTGAATAAACATGAATACTAATGGAATTTAGTCTTATTCAAAGAAATATCAATGGATATTGAAAATATTTTAATTTGAATAGTAATAAAAATGAGATAAATTGAAGTTCATGGAATACAGCTATGGTAGTGTTTATAGGGAAATTATGAAAATAAATGTTGCTTTCATAAGTCTTCAAATAACATGCTTTATTAAATTATTAGCTTCTATCAAATTATCTTATCCTACTTTATATTTTTAATATTGGAACATATTCATTTCATAGCATTTTCATTTCATGGGCAATTCATTTGAAGTTCAGTCAAATACTTGAAGCTGGCAAAGGACATGCTCAGGAAAAGGTTAACCTCAGGCAAAAAGCCTCTGTTTTTTTAAGCAGCTTTATTGAAATGTAATTAACATACCAAGCAATTCACTCATTTTAACTGTACAATTTCATGGTTTTTAGTATGGTCATTGAGTTGTACAATCATCACCACAATTTTAGAACATATTCATCAGCCCTAAAGGGACCATGTACAAGTTAGCTGTCACTTCCCAGTAACCCCACCACATCAGTCCCACGCAACCACAAACTCAATATCAGTTTTTATAGATGTGTCTTTTCTGCACATTTAATAAAAATGTAATCATAGAATATGTAGTCTTTTGTGATTAAACTTTTTTCACCTAACTAATACTTCTCAAGTTTAATTCACGTTAATAGCATACATTAATAGTTCATTTATTTCTATAGTCAAACAATATAGAATGTATGAAGTTATTTTCCTGTTTATCTGTTGATGAATATTTGTGTTGTTTCCAATTTTGGCTACCCTATATAATGCACAAATGAACATTTATGACACACTTTTTTGTGAGCATCTGTTAACACATTTTGGGATAGGGACCCTAGGAGTGGAATTACTGGGTCATATGGTAATTTTATGTTTAGTGTCAGAGTTGCTGCCACACTTTTCCAAAGTAGCTACCCCATTTTACATCCCCACTAGCAGTGTATGATGATTCTAATTTCAATTTCTTTATATCCTTGACCTCATTGTTAGCTATCCGAGTGGAGTCAAAATAACTATCCTTATTGGAATAAAATTTGTTGAAGTAAAATCTGGTTTAGATTTACATTTCCCTGATGTCTAATGTTGAGCATATTTTCATGTACTAATTGGCCATTTGAATATCTTCTTTAGAGAAATGTCTATTTGATGTTATGCCCATTTTTAATTATCTTTTAATTATTGAATAAAGTTTTCTTTATAATTGTAGATACTAGACCCTTATCAGTTATATATTTTATATTTTCTCCAATTCTGTGGGTGTCTTTTCACACCTTGATACTATCCTTGAATGGGAACATTTTTAATTTTCAGGCAATGCAGCTAATATATGTATTTTTAATTTGCTAGCTTATAGTTTTTGTGTAATATCTAAGAACACATTTTAAAATCGTAGGTCATAAATATTTATCCACATGTTTTCTTCTAAGTATGTTGTAGTGGTATTTTCTATATTTAGGTTTGATCCACTTTGATTTAATTTGTGTATACAGTGTGAAGTAGGAATGCAATTCTTTTTATTTTTTTTTTTATGTGTACAGATGCTTTAGTACCCTTTGTTGAAACTTATACTTTCCCTATTAACTGATCTTGGCATCCTTCTTGAAAATAAATAGACCACAAATATAGGTTTATTTTGTGATGCTCAATTTGAGTCCATTGAGCTACATATTTATTCTATAAACAGTACCAAAAACTGTGGATTTATAGTAAATTTTGAAAGTGGGATGTGTAAGTCCTTATATTTCTTTTGGAGGGCTCCTTAAGTTTCCATAAGAATATTAGGAATTAGGGCCTCCCTGGTGGTGCAAGGGGTTAAACACTGTACTATGAAGCAATGCTCAGCCTATACATCATGAGTTCGATCCCTGGCCAGCCAGAAAGCAACACACATGGTGAAGCAGACCTCTCCTGTCTCGCCCGCTGCTCCCCTCAGCAGTGTATTTCAGTCAGTCTGCCTGTTCTGCTCCCCACTCTGTCTCTGGTGAATCCTCTCACCCCCACCCCTGCATCTCTGGCCTGTACCCCAGCTTTTATATGTATAAGTTAACAGATCTTTTTAAAAAAATGGAAGTTTAGGAATTGTCAATTTCTTCAAATAGCCACCTGGGACTCTGATAGGGATTGAGTTGAATCTGCAGATCACTTCCTCTAGATTTGCCATCTTAATAATGTTGTCTCCCAAATCATAAACAAGATTCTGATTTGACTCTTATTATTTAAAGAGTCATTTTTAGTTTCTAGGGTACATATTTTGTATATCTTTTCAGTAATTTATTCCTAATTATTTTCTTTTTAGGCCATTTTAAATAAAATTTCAGATTGCACATTGCAAGTCTATAGAAACACAATTTTATATGTATTAATCTCTTAGCTACAACTCTGTTGAACTTATTTAATTCTAGTAGGTTTGCAGCAGACTCATTAGGATTTTCTGTGTATAAGGCTATGTTTTCTACATATAAATGGAGATCTAGATTGCTTTCCGATGTGTAAGAGAGGACAGGGTAAATATTCTTGTCTTACCTACGCCTTCGCAGACATTTTGTAGGGTCTGGTGTGGGGCTCCCCATGTAAGCGTCGTTTCCTCAGACCCTTTATGCTTGTGGGAGACTAGCTGAGTGGCCAGAGCATAAGCAGAAAGGTCTCCAATTCTGCACAGACTTTGGGTCAGAGCCCTCTCCCCCACTTCACTGGGATTCTGGGATAAATCATCTCTGTACTGTGATTTTAAGTAAGATGGAGCGGGGCTAGGTTTTGATGAGAATTGGAGTTTGCCAGGTGGGTCATTTGTGCCTGAATCCTTACACATGTATCTGGGTCAAGAGTCTGCCAACATGTGCGTATTCAGGTGTTTCTCATTCCAGGATTGAACTGCAGGTTTATAAATCTCGCAAGATCTGGCGAGATAGGCTTCCTCAGGGCTGAGTGGCTGTGACCCTCAGGTTTGGTTCTGCTGTTTGCTGAGGCACCCCTTTGCTCTGCAGATTCTGCCCATTGCAAGGACCTCACCCAGAGTCACACTGTGTGCCCTGTGGACTCTTGTTGCACCCTATTTGCCTTCCTGTGAAGACTCATGTTCTACCGCTGCAAACACTGGCACCCTGCGTGGTGTTCAGCGGAAAGCTTGTCTAGATGCCGCTGAACTTGGTGAAGGGACCCGCTCCCCCAACACAAGGTACGGCAGTTGTGTGGGTCAGAAAGAGAGACAATTGTTGGGAGTTTGCTCTTCCCCAGAAGCCTCCAGAACAAACATGTCTCCTGGCACAACATGTAAACACCTTGCAGCTCTGGGAAGGAAGACCAGGCCTGTAGGAAAAGCGTGAGTGTTTGTGTTATTCTTTGTGGTTTTTTTTTGTGTGTGTCTGTATGTTTATATGTTCTCATGCACTTTTTTTTTTTCCATTTAGTCCAAGGTGCTATTAAAATTAAAAACAAAATGGTCTTCAAAATTCCCTGAGTAAACCATTTAACCCATAGAAAGTGGCTTAATTTAGCTTATTCTACAAAACGAGAGAAACTGAACTTGGGCTGTTTCAATGAAATGCTTTTGATAATCATAAAGTGATATACATCACCTTCCGAGAAAAAGCATACAAAGACCAGTTTCAACCAGTCCTCTCCTGATTAGAAACCTCTATTGTAATAACCAAACTTTGTAAAATTAAACAACTTCCTCGTTTTCTCTTTGTCATCCATTCTGTAACATGCCCCGAGCTGCTTATCTGTCTGAATTGGGTACCCACAACTTCCAATCTGTTTTTATAGTGCAGTAAACCTTACTAAATATTATTTATTAGGTGGTTTTATTTTGCTGTTTTTGTGTTTTACTTACTTACTTACTTATTTATTTATTTATTTGCAGTTTTTGGCATCAGAACTGGGATCCAATGAAAATTTCCAATTCCTCTCCTACCAGTGAGCATTCACTGGATGCTGTTTCCCCTACCTGAGGTTGGGTAAGTTCTCTTGCATCTGAGCTCTGCATTTAGCGTTTTGAGCTCTCCAACTTTATTGCGTACACCTGAGTTTTGCTTGTTGAAGCTTCTTAATAAGTCACACTATTTTGTTTAAACAAGAGGCAACCATGTGATCCCTTGTGTTTTGGAACAATGCTAAGAAATATGACCCCTTGGAGTTGAGACCTCTTAGGGAATCTAAATGCAAAAAGGAGTTTCACCTGGTCTGAAGTGTTTTCTCCACCTCCTGTGAAAAACTCTTGGGTCCTCTAGGTATGTGCCTATCCACCAGGATCTTGTCTTTGTGAAAAAGGTGCTTTTTAGGGTAATGGGTAATTTGGACAATTTGAAATTGAGTGATGATGAATTTGAAATGTTTTTTTCTTTGTGAGTAGTTTTCATTGTTGGTATTTTTGTTTTTTAAAATTCTAGCTTTTTAGTTTTCATTTGCTCTTAAGATGCAGTATTTTGTGGCTTCTAGGAATTTGTGCATTTATTTCAGTTGTCTAAATCGCTGTATCCCGTTATAATACAAATTTTTTCCTGTAAGGTCAGGAAAAACAGTTCTATTTCAGTCCTGATTTTAACAATTTTAACCTATGCTCTATTTTTCTTGGTTAATATAGCTAAATATCAATTTGGATGATATTTTCAAAGAACAAATTTTTGTATTTTTGTATTCTCTATTGCATTCTTTAACAGCAATTCTCTCCTGTGTGTTTGTGTTTATTTTGTTCTTTCTATACTTAATGTGGAAAAGTAAGTTACTGATTTGAGATCTGTATGTTAATAATAGGTTTTTACAGCTACAAATTTCCACGTAAACTTTGCCTAAGCTGCCTCCCAGAAGTTTTGGCATATTGTGTTGTCATTTTCTCTTGTTTATAACGTACTTATTTTGGGATGTTTTTCTTTTGTCCTTTAACCATTCAAGAGTGTTTTATTTTGACATAGCTTTAAAGTTGTCAATTTATTGTTGTTGATTTCAATAGCATTCCATTGTGGTCAAAGACTGCTTGTATGTCCTAGTATATGTTCTATCATGGATGGTCTTTCTGCACTTAAAAATAATTTATACTTTACTCATATTGGAGCTTGCTATAGATTTCTGCTAGTTCAATTTGGTTTATAGAGTTACCAGATTTTTGTTTCCTTGTTCTTTTTTGCCTCCTTTTTATATCCATTTTTGAAAGCATGATATTTAAGGTATTTAACAACTATTATTGTTGAGTTGTATATTTCTGCCCTCATCTGTCAGCCCTGAAGTACATGAAGCAAAAACTGTAAGTTTATATATCTTTGACTATTATATATTATTGGTAGTTTGCACCTTTTCTTATTATAAAACATGTCTCTATCTTTAGTAACATTTCTGCTTTGAAGTCTATTTTGTCTGATATTATATAGTCACTCCGTAAGAAGTTAAAATGGCCATTTGCATCTTTTTATATTCATTTATTTAAATCTAATTTTATCTTTGAAACTAAAATGTGTCTCTTACAGACAGCATATATTTTGGATCTGTATTCAGTCATACAATGTTATGCAGGCTTTGGACTTTTAAATCCATCCCTATTTAAAACTATCATTGACATAGTTGGGTTTTACATTTTGTTTTCGGATATGTTCTAGTCCCTTTTTTTTTCCTTATTACATTATTTTCTATTAAGTATTTTAATTAATGGTTTTTTACTATAAGTTTGAATTATGGCCTTAGTGTTTGCTCTAAGATTTTATCAGAAATTACTTTCAATTTACACAAATTCCTAGTAAAAAAACAATTGATGGTCCTACATATCACTATTCCTTTTATCCTTTTATAGAATCATTCTTATACTTACATATTTTACACATGAGCACAATATGTATGTGAAATATGGGTTTACACATATAAACAGCGATGTTTGTGTATATGTAGGTGTATGTAGTTGCATTATATGTATATAGTGTTAGCAAATGTGATTTTATTATGTTACTCTCCTGAACAACTATAAAAGTGTTATTTGAGGCTCTGCTTTTTTGTATGTAGTTTTGCTTTAAGTTGCAGTTGGAGTTTCCCAGATCCTATTGGTGATGATATTGAAGACTTACTGTATGTGTATGTGTTTTACATAAATATATATGTAAGTGCATCATTATAAGCATCACTTAATACAACTCTTCCTTCAACAAAGCCAAGAGAAGGAAAGTAAATACACATTTATTTATAAAGCTTATTATATTCACTTTTAATTTTTGGTTCTCTTCATTTGTTCCTGTGGATTCAACAGGATTCAAAATTGTCATTTTCTTAGTTCAGTACTGTCATTCATGCTTATTCCTTTGTGTTGTTACTGACAAGTGTATTATAATTTGTCTAAATCTTACTACTCAATTTAGAACATTCTGAATTCATTATTCTGAGATATAATATATATATATCAACTCTGGGCAAAAATTTTGTTGAATTTAAGATGCATCTTTTAATTTGAGTATCTTTACAAAATAAGTTTATATTAACATATAAGAATTTTAATGTTTAAAAAACTATGTGTTACATTCCTTTTTCCTAATATAGTTTTAAGAGCTGTCCATTTCATATATCATTTTATGATGTATTTGTATATATCATGAATTTTGGGGGGAAGTTTCTCCTATACTATTGGGGGGACAAAAGACATACTTGATATTAGGCAAGACCTATAGTTAGTAACCTATTGTGTATTATTATCAATGAGTCACAGTACCAGGCATTGCTTGGATATATACCCAAGCTCTCTCATGTTAAAATAAGTTGGAGGTCTGGTTTACACACAGGTGTAGATTATCTCTCAGAAGTCTCCAGGGTGACTATGGTATAGTTTTAGATAATGGATATTTTCTCGTATTGTTTCTCTCTACTCAGTTTTCATCTTTATGATTCTTAAGGTCACTGTCAAATAAACTACTTGCAGTCACCTCTTTGTTTCAAGCTTTGCTTTTGGGGGCACAGGAATTATCACTAGTTTCAATTCTAGGTTAGAATATCAAGGTACACTTTCTACAAGAATAGGGTTGTAGTTGTTTCAAATTAAAAGGGGAATGCAATTACTATATGACAATGTTTTTGTGAGGGCATATGTCATGGAAGAGGAGGCAATTTTATTTGTAAATATTGGAAAAATGGAAGACTTGCTCATAAAGAAGAAAAACTGAGGTACTGAAATTTGTTTAGGGGCTGTTATTCCCATGTATTCAGATTCTATTCTGATTTCTATTCCTCACACCTAGCAATCTTTAATGCTATCAAAGATAATCATGGATATTATCACACAGAAAACTCAGTTTTTAGTAATTCTTATAAAGTATAGATTACTCAGCATTTCCTTTTAATGAGCGTGATTGAGAATTTCTCAAGCCTGAAAAACTATAAATCTCTGAGACTAGGTTGATAAACTTCTGGGACTGTAGAAACCACAATGTGAGAAACCTTGCAGTAGTACAATTTCATATGTTTTCTGTATATAATTGTGGACAAACAGATTACAAAATATAAAAGCAAATGAAGTCAATGCTTCTTTGTAACTAGGTGAGCTAACAGCTAGTTCAATAAATGTTCAGCGAACTAGGTTCATTGCTTCAAAAGACTATTCTAATTTTAACAGGATTTTAGCTCTTTCACTGGACTAAATTTTGATGGACTCCAGTAGCATCTGACAGGAGTATAGTAATTTGCCAACACCTCAGTTGACTCATTATTGATCACTAACCTTGTAAGCTTCCTAAGTCAAGACAGCTTTGCTCATTCACCACACTGTTTGCTCTGGTCAATAACCTGATGTTGGAAAAGTGGTTTCCAGTCACCTGTTTAACTAAAAAAAATGATCTGGTATTTTAGAATGTCTGGATTTACCGCTTACACTTTTTCTTTGTCCTTTGACAATTTGATGTGTGAAAATGGTTATGGTGATTACATTACCTTTTCTTTTTTCCCCAGCATTTACAAATTTTAACTGTTTTTGGGTATTTTCTTTATGGTAATTTAATTTTTATTACTTTATTCTTCATCAAATTCTCACCTAGGTAAGTTATGAGTATAATGGATTAACATGTAGCCAAGTGATCCCCCCCAAAAAAAATGTGGTTTCTGACAGATCTTTCAATTATAAGGAAGGTGAAGATTTCCTTATAACAATCTTTAGCAAAATGTGTTCCAGCACCTAAGAAACTTTTAAATTTAGGTTCATGCCATGTACAACAAAAATGTAACCCAGTCATGTTTCTGTATTGTATTCTCATTGCTGTGCTTTTCTAGGATCAGTAAAATTGACTCAGCATATAGAGGAAATGAAACATTCTTATATTCCAGCTACCTGTCACCATCATTCAATTTCCATGCCCTGATTTTATCAAGGTAGCTCTTATTTTCTTTTTTGTTCAAATATAGACTCAGTTCTTCATCTTGTTTTCTTACCTTTTTCTAATATAAAATGCACAATATCCAAATTGGTATGTTATGAGCTTCCAGAAATTATTGGTGTTTGGAGAGTGTATGCTTATAATTCTATGTATCACTAAGTTTGTTTTGTATTTTAGTGATAACATCATTGTCACCTTTATTCATTGTGAAATCATTAGAGGGAGTATTTAAAAGTAAATGATCTCCAAATGGTAGTATTTTGAAAGAGTTCCTGATTTAAGTAACATCTAATATTGTTAAGTAACTTCTAATAGATATTGGAGAATTAAGAGATAGAGATGGTGAAAGGAAGGTAAAAATGACTAGAACTCAAAAAATCAGACATGCAAATAAGATAATGCATATACATTTGTAAACAGAAAGATGCATTGTTAAAAATTTGTTAAGTGATCAAAATTATTTGAATGTTCAAATTAGCATGTGGCATAAAATATTTTACAATCTGCAAATAATTTGTATTCAATAATCTGCACAGTGCCAGAACAGAATAGAAAGTAACTATGAAAGAGATCTTAAAGTTTCAACATATTTTTAATCTTTATGCATACTGAGATGACACTGATATGTTTTGTGATTAAAATAAAAGAGCTTTGAAATTTTTAGTGGTCAGATTAAACTATAATAAAATGCTAAATTGGCAAATGTAATTTTACTATCTTTTTTCTACATTGTAATATTAAAGCAAACAAACTGAATCTGAACAGAGGCTGCAAATTTTATTCACTGTAGCTTCATTCCTGAAGATGACCAATGTCATCAAATTTTGGTGATACAAAGTCATGACATGCTATTAAATTCTGTGAAATCTATTGCAAAGTACAGACATATATATGGTATGTTTATCAAGTTTAAATATGTTTGTGGGAGGTATATTTATACCTAACATACATATACAAGTGTGTATGTGTACATATACTTCAATACACAGCGCGTATATAACTGGATAAAATATCTCTGATAGGGAATGAAATAAAACTGTAAAAAAGCAAAATAACATAGTAATAAGTATATGTGTAAATTATACATGTTATTCCAAGATACTTTTGCCTAACTTGCCAGCTAATCTCTAATACCTTTTTGTCCTGGAGTGACCTTCATTACTAGCATAATTAACAAGTTCCCTTTGATAAAAGGATTTTCAATGATGTTTTCTGTTGTAAATACCTTTTATTAAGTAACTTCTAATTTGGGGGAATTTTTATATCATCACCCTTATTAAGTGAATGTTCTCATAGAACTTATGTGAACTTCTTGTCTTCATAGCAGTTGTCACTTTTATATTTCTATTTTTATATGATTAATGTTCATCAGCTCTACCACAGGTGTATGAAGCCAAGTGTCCATTTGTACAGTGTCTCACGATAGTCAGTGCATAATCAGTATTTGCCACAAAAAGAAAATGTGAATGAATGCCAAGTTGAAAACTTCATGAAAGTTAAAATATATTTTTAAAAAATTCTCATGAAATTACAAAGTGATGACTATCTGTAAATACTGTCATTTGGGATATTTACTTCTTTGAAGTTTTCATAATTTGAATAAATGCATTTTGAATTGATCTTTCAACTACTCTCTGCTTATCATATTGAAGATAATCGGAAGGAATTTCTAGGCAATTTAATCAACTATGTTTAAGGTAGAAAGGCGTATGTGTAGTTATTGGTGACTATATTAATAATGAAAAGTGATTGTTAATTATTAGCCAGCTTCAGGCTATATTATAATTATTCATCCTTTTATAATTGGGTCTCTTCCTTTCAAATTTCCTCTAGTGAAAATATTTCTATATGTAATGGGAGTATAACAAGGATGTTAATTTTCACTGTCCTGTTGACTAAAATGTCCTGGTTCTTTTTTAACAATCATTAAGCCTGACAAACAAATCCCAGGATAATCACAGTTTTGTCTCAGTGCCCCTTGTCCTTACCCTCTGGTAAATCCAAGATGACAAGTTGCTTTTTAAACTACTGAAAAGCTGAATTCCTAAAAGACCATGCAGCACAATATTTTGTAAAATGTCTGTCTCTTGTTTCATGCCTGTTACAAAAAGTAAATTCTGTGGTCATAGAATTTGGCCCTGAATGTTTGCATATATCTTGTTTCTGATCTTTGAACTTTTTGGTTCAAAGTTCAAAAAACCCTTTTTGGTTCTGCTTGCCTTTCTCTTGACTTTGGCGTTTCTGGGCTGCACATTTTCTAGAATGTCACCAGGCATTCTGGTCAAAAGGAACTGGAAGACCCTGTCCAGAGGTTGGGACTGTGATTCCTCAGCACCTCTCTGGGCATGGACAAAACGGGAGACCAGAATTACTATTTTGAGGCTCTGAATCCAGATCTGCATTCCTATTGCATTCCCTGGTCATTTGAAAACCCACCTTGGTTGTGTAGAAGAAAACCACTGGTTGGGATGACTGCTTCGCCAATGCAGATATAGATTCAGTTTGCCAAGACCCCTTGTGCTGGTTGATGCACAATCCCCTTCTCTGCCCTAGACAGATTCCCAATGGTTGAGTCCCTCAGATTTCCATGCAATCCCTGTGGTGTGAAATCAGTTCTGATTCCCACAAAGTGACACACAGTACTGAGGAAAATGGTTTTGCCCCTTAGTTCAGGCCCTTGTTTCCTACTGGAGGAATAGGAGGCTCAGCGGAGAATTCTCCCTGTGGTGGTGTTCAAACCAGGGGAGATGACAGTGGGCTCTGTTTCCTCTGGCCAGTGAAAGGAACTGAGTTTGAGGAGAAGGAAGAAAAGTATATATATTGATGTACAAATGAGGAGGGTAGCAGATTGGAGTCTGAAAGGCTACTATACCTCCCCACAGGCAGAGCGCAGGGGTATTTATCTGGAGTTAACAGGAAGTTGAAGGGAGGTGTGGGCAGGGTCAGCATGTCCATCTTGGCACCAGGACGTTTGTCCTTGGGACACAAGTCTCTGCTGGTCAGTGATTAGGATGTCATCGTTCCAAGTCTTCATTCTTGGCTTGTTTTGAAGTTTCTTGGTGGCCAGGCCTTTTGCCCTTGAAATATAAAAGAACAGGGTTTGTTAAGTCTTTAGAAAAACAAAGGTGGGGGGAATGGCTGTTGGGTGAGGAAAAATATGTACTTGTTGCTGTATCAGAGCTGCCATGCAGTCAGTCCATGGCCACTTCTCTTGCTTTCTCGTTTGTCTCTGAGGTGCAGGGGGTTGCTGCAGCCTCGCCTGTGCTCTAGCATTCTCTCAGTGGTTTCTTCTTCTTGAGTAGTTTTATTCTTGTGAGGGGGAGCGAATTTAGCAACACCCTTTGTTGTCATGTTCCTGACATCACTGGCCATTTCTGTCAAATTGACAACACAATGCACTAAAAAATGAAAAACAAAATCCAAAGATGCACTATATACATGTACACTTTGTCTCCAGAGCTTGTGGTTTTCAGTAAGTGACAATGCTATTAGGCAGGGTTACATTTTGAAACTGTATGGCATCATCTTATTGTACATATGCTTGTGATAGTCGCTATTGCTATTTTCATGTTCCATACAAAGTAATAAATACTCCCTCCTCCATACCTTTATAAATATTTACTTTAGGTGACCAAAAAATATGCTCATTCCATATCCTTTCGTAGTTAACTTCTGGTGAACACATAGCTTAAAGAATTCCATCTTCAATTTGAAAATATTAAAAATACAAAATGAGGTGTACTGTCAAATTGGTAGAAATGGTCCCTGATGTCACCAAGATGGCAACACAGGGTGTTCCCAAATTCATCCCCCCTCACAAGAAGAACAAAAGTTACTGTGAAATTCCTAAAGAGTCCATCTAACTCCTTGGCTAATTATATGATTTAGAGAAATACTTATAAATAAGCATATAGATGCCTTTTGTTTTAAAAGTCAAAAGAAGGAGAAATGATGGATAGGTGTATTTGTGCTCCTCAATATAACAATGTATCAAGGAGTTGTTGATGTATAATTTTGAGGGCCAAAACATTCCAAAAATGATTTTATGTACCTGCTTTGCCTATGTAGACGATAGGCCTGCATTATAAGAGGCAAATTGTCTTTTAAATACTCCTAATTTGGATAGATACACTTGACAAAATATACAAAATATATTAAAAACACTTTTCTGTGCAAGTTACCCTTTGACTTTGGTCAATGGCAGCATTAGAGAAAGCACTAGAAGTAGAAGCCACAGGGATCAATTTCTTTATGAATAAAACAAACACTTCAAGGATAATTAATGGGAAAAGATGCCCAACCTGTCATCAGTGGCTACTTTGGGGAATAACTATTGCTATGAATTTAATTATGGGTATCTTCTTGTTTCATACCTCAAACAAATGTACAGAAAAATAAAGGATACTACTACAAGCACCTATGTACTTATAGTCCAGAACTTCAAATTCTCTATATGCCTATTTCAGCTATTTTAATTTTTGTCATTTGATTGTTTCTCATGTAAGTTGATTTTGCTGTATATGTTGTAGCTCCCATGTGTTTAAAATTAAAAAGGTGTTAAATAAATTGATTTTATATTAAGAGATTGTCAAAGGAGAAAATTCAGATCCTTAATTTCAAAAAGAATAAGATGTGCCAAGTGAGTCAAGGAATCTGGCAGCTTTGCGAATGGCAAATTGAATGGATTAAGAGGAAAAAACCTTGACTGTTAAGGGATAGTGGTTTAGAATGTTCGAGTTTTTCCAGAATGGGGTGAAGCATAGACTCTAAGAATAAATTTAAAGCTACAATTTTAGTTTTAGGCAAGTAGAAAGCCAACAGAGGATTAAACTTGATGTTATTCAAATTATAAAAATGGGGTTAGTAGAGCAGTAGTATAGAAAAAAGATTGAATCTAAATGGATAGCTTCAGCTTAGAGTATTGCCTTACTAAGTCACTGTCATCTGAGATCTCAAGGAAAATTACAAATGGAAAGCTAATGTTTTCTATATTTTGATTTTCTCTTTTATTAATATTACAGGCAATTCAAATCTTCTATTAAAAATGTAGTTTTTTTTGGAGCTTTTTCCTTCTTAGTGATATGACCTTATTATTCTCTATTATAAAACATTCTGGTTTCCTACGAGCTGTGTATCTTTGAACAAATGCCAGGAACCTTTTGGAGACAGTTTGACTATAGGAAACCCTTAAAGCTGCTTGATGGCTCTTTTTAAAACAATGTAGATTTTTTTTCTCATTGTAATATTTTACTGGGCATTCATCTTTTCTTCCTTGTGAAATACCATTCATGTCTTTCTGTCCTGTTTCTACTATTTGAATAGGTCATAAAGATTTCTTGATGTATTCTGGATACAAATAACCCATCATTTCTTTGCAGAAAATTTTCTCCTGTTTTTCAAATATTACCATCAAATACATTATGGTATCTCTTGCTTTTTATAAAATTAGAAATTAATGTTATCAAGTTCACTAGTTTTTGTTATATCGGTTACAACTTTTTTATATTAAGAACTCTTCCATATCCAGAATTATTAAGATATCCAGTTTGGCTATTTCCTTATATATAATTGATAATGAAGGGACAATAGCAAAGACACATGGAGAGGAAGTGGACCAGGAAAAGAAAAGGGAATCAATGGCAAAATGTAAGAATTGGAAGAAATGAAGCAGGATAGATTGGAGAGAAGTAAACAAATGGCAATGGTTGGGTTGGAGTTCTGTACTACAGTATTCTGATCTCTCTTGGGTGACCATTTGTCTTTTTACTAATTCAACTTTATTATTTCATATTTAATTTGAGGTAAAAGTGCTGTACTACATATGACAGCAGTGAATGACTTCATTAACTGTAGCCTAAATTCTCTAAGGAAAATGTCATATTTTTCAGTTTCTTTAATGACTAGCCTCCATCTTTAGGCCTTTTCCAGAAGTTACCTTCATTAAGATAGTCCATTAATAATTAAAATATACCCAGGGCTCTGAAGTCTTCTTAGGAGCAGAGGAACAAAGGACCAAATATTATGACAAAAGCTACTCCTGTTGCCCTAGTGACTCAGGAAATTAGAAGGCTTCGGGAGCTTTGAACCAGGAAATGTAGATAAGTGGTCATCTGATATTCTCTCCCTCCCTCTCTCCCCCCCACCCCGTGTGTGTGTGTGTGTGTGTCTGTGTGTGTGTGTGTGTGTGTAAATTGCAGTATCACAGCACCCATCACATCCATAGAAACAAACGCTGGAGAAATTTGGTTATGTGATAGTCATATAGAGCTCATCTTGGTCAACAGAGATGAAGATGCTCAAGTCCAGAGAGGTGAAGTGACCTTGGATATGCATTCACTCCCCATGAATACTGAGTGTGCAAGCAAATTTAATGTGGGCCCTTTGCCCATTGCACAGGGACAGGGAACTCCATTACAATGATTTCTACAGCAGGGAAATAGGTTTACATTATTGCTCCAGTTTAGAAAAAGGAACATACTCAAATCTGCCTCCTTACCCCTGTAAGGGGCTTTAAATTATGAGTGTGTTCTATGGGGTATTTGAGAGTTTGACCTTATAAGATCACTTCTGGTTGCATCTGGGGGTCACTTGTTAACACTTGAACATAATTGTTGGATAATCTTTTAGAACTTGTTTTGACTGGTTTTTACTGGCCAGACAGCTGGTCTTGGCAAACAAGCTAGTAAGAATTTATTTTTTGTTTTTTTTTTTGGGTTTTTCGTTTTTTTGTTTTGTTTTTTTTTTTTAATAAAAAGAAAGTGGAGGGCGAGTTACCAGAGATGAGGAGGAAGAACAATAAGCATGTTTCAACTCTTCTTCTGAAATACGTTTGGACTGTGCAAAATAGTTTCTGACTCTGTATTTAAGTGCCTGGAAGTGCCTTGGACCTTGATGCTCCCTAGACATTAATTGCTAAAGAACTATAAGAATCCTGCCCTTGTAGATCTAACAATTTTGTTGTGAAACTATACAACAAACAAGTAAACAATTACATATATAATTACTATTTCTGATTAATGCTATAGAGTCCAGTTTGAACAAAATACATTTTTAGGCATCATCCTAGAAAATATTCTGTTCCTATTTCAAGTTTGAATCCTCACCTTTGCACTCAGCTCTTTATTATTACCTTAGGATTTCCTCGTTTAGGAAGATTCACACTCATCACATGTTGCAGTGATGCTCTGAGAGCTCCCTTTCTGGACTTGTCTTGCACAGAGGCTAGTGACAGTTCCCAGACCTTGCAGATAGAGAGGCACCTGTTGCTACCTGAATTTTTTTTAAGAAATAAGGGCTTCCCTGGTGGCATAGGGGATTGAGCACCACATGTGGGGTGATCCGCAGCCTCTGCAGCATGAGTTCGATCCCCGGCCAGCTAGGGAGAAACCCACATGGCAAGGTAGACCTCTCCTGTGTCGCCTGCTGCTCCCTCAGAAATGTATTTCGGTCTGTCTGCCTATTCTGCTCCTCACTCACTCTCTGGTGGATCCTCTCACCCTCCACTTCACTGGCTGTGCCCCAGCTCTTGTGTGCATAAATAAATAAATCTTAAAAAATATATATATACTACCTTTAGCTTCTAACAGAGTCAGGAGAGCTTATTCTATCAAAATATAAGAAGAAATTCTAATTCCTTTGCATCACCATTGTATATAGCTTAGTATCCCAGACTTTCCCTAAATATATTAGAAAAGGAAAATGAAAGTTCTTTGTATATAAGACAAACAGAGATAAAAACTTTTTAAGTGTATAAAGGTCTAGTAATCTTTAATTTTAATCATGAGTAATTGTGGTCTTGGGAAAGCATGTCTGAGAAATAAAGATTTATTGTGTTTGATAGTTTTATGCAAAACCTCTAATATTAAGTAAAATAAAAGTGGTGAGGTGGACATCTTTATCTTTGGCAGATATTATAAGGAAAACTTTCATTTTTTTCAGCATTTAATATTAAATGGGCTATTGGTTTGTGATATATGAAATTTATTATGTTGAGGAATGTTCCCTTTATTCCCATCTTGCTAGAGGTTGTTTTTTTTTTTTTTTTTTTTTTTTACTGTGAGTGTCAAATTTATCATATGCATTCTCTGCATCTATGAGCATTATAAATTTTAATCTTTGCTTCTGTTGATAATGGTGTATTACATTGATTTACATATTAAACCTTTCCTGCATTGCTTCATCTCAGGCATGAATCCCACTTGTGATATACTATTGAATTCCATTTGCTAGTATTTTGTTGAAAATTTTTGTGTCAATATTAAGGATATTTAACTTTCTTTGCCTGGTTTAGGTATTAAGGTAGTGTTGCAACATAAAATATTGCAGCAAGTTTTTCTGCTTGTATTTTTAAATAACAATTTGAGTGATGTGGGCATTCATTCTTATTTAAAAGTTTTATAAAATTCATTTGCAAAGCTATCTGGTCCTGGGCTTTTATTTTTCAGAAGATTTTTTTTTATTACTGTGGTAATTCCCACATTTGTGACTTGTTTGTTCAATGTTTTATGTCTTCCTCAGTTATTCTTCGGAGGTTACGTTAATCTAGTAATTTATCCATTTCTTCAAGGGCAGCAAATTTATCGATATATCATTGTTCATAGTAATCTCTTATCTCTTCTATATGTGTACTCTGTGTTGATATCTCCTCTATCATTTGTGATTCTGTTTATTAATATGTTCTTTTGTTGTTTAGTTTCACCTATTTTTGTTTTCTCAAAAAAACAGCTCCTGTTTTCATTGATTTTTTTTTTTCCTTTTGATCTCTCTTATATTTCTTTCTGCTCTTCTTTGTATTATTCTCTTCCTTTTATTAATCTTAAGTCCTATTTTTATCTCCTTTTCAAGTTTTGTAAGGTATGTTATTAGGTTGTTTATTTGGGATTCATCTTCCATCTTAATACTGACCTATGTTGCAGTTATCCTCCCCCTTAAAACCACTTTGCTGCATCCCATAGATCTTGATAATTTATATCAATTGTCACAAGGTACTTTGAAAGTTCTGCTTTGATTTCTTTTTTCATCAATGTTGCTTTAACAGCACATTTTTTGTTACATCCATGTATTCATAGTTTTTCTGTGTTATTTCCCCCCCCTCCTTTAAAATCTATGTCTAGTTTTAAAGCATTGTGGTCAGGGGTATTACAGTTAGCATGCTAATGTGACTTCTGTCATTCGTGATCATACTTTTTATTAACTTGGCATGTGGATCTTTCTTGCTCCAGAAAATTATAAAGCAATCATTAGTCAAGAAACTGTACCTGTTGTTTAGGTGTGGGACATGTTGTCAGCTGGCTGGGCCAACTTGTTAGAACTAGATGTTAAGACAGATCCCACTTTTCCAATTTAGTCCTCTTTACTCAAATGGGACTTTGGACAACATTCATACTAAATTGCTATTTTCATTTACCTAGGCATCTAAAATAGTATATTGATGAGAAAATGTAATCAATAACCAAAGAGTCAGGAAGCTGGATTTTACTATTGACTCTGCTTATAATAATGAAAGAAGTAATTTTATAGTTACACTCTGGAGCAGTGCAACTCAACAGATAGGAAAGAAGAAAGGGACTTAGGCAATTTTTCTCAGTTAAAGTATGTATTTAGAACATTCCTTGCACATGTCTTTCAGAAACATCTATTAAAAAAGACACTCTACTAGAGAATTACTCTAAGGGTCAAGGAAAAGTCAATGTATTTGTACCTATTATGAAATTAAAGAATGCTAAACCGGGACCTCCCCAGTGGCACAGCGGTTGAGCACTGGGTTGCGAAGCTGCCTGCAGCCTCTGCAGCGCCAGTTCGATCCCCGGCTGCTCCCCGGCCACCGGAGGAGGGTCCCACATGGCGCGCAGACCTCTCCTGCCGCCCGCTGCTCCCCTCAGCAGTGTGCTTCGGTCCTTCTGCCTGCTCTGCTCCCCGCTCTGGCTCTGGTGAATTCTCTCACCCTCCTGCGCTTCTGACTGTACCCAGTGCTTGTATGTATAAACAAAACAAAAACAAACAATTAAATAAATAAAAATAAATCTTAAAAAAAAATAAAGAATGCTAAACCTAGTCCATGTTATTTTGTTTTATGAGGAATAGCTCATGAGAACTATGTAATAAATGACTGTGTAAAATGATTTCTATGTATTTAATTACTGAGGAAATAGATCCACCTCTTATAACTAACAAGATTTGTAACTATTAGATACATTGCAATCAAATGTTGCCTGATTGTAAATAATCATAATGTAGAAAGTAAGAAAGATTAAAGATAGGGTATGTGTGTGTACGTATGTGTTGGGGGGTGGGAAGGAGACAGTGGAGTGGTAGTGTTATAGTACAGGGAGAGGGGCAGCCCAAACCCCGCAAACCTGCCTATTCTAAATGGGTTCTGCCATCCGCCGCATCAACACAAAACACATGAGACTTTAATGGGAAGGAACTTCAATAAAACTAGGAAACAATACAGGTAAGGCAAAGAGTCTAGTTTCTAAATGAAGCACCCAAAGTTACCCGTCCCCTCGTGGGTAAAACTCCATCCATATGGGATCGGCCCAGAACAAGGCCCCAAAGCCTGCTACAAGTCTAAAGCATTTTCCAGTGGGGACCCACAGAAAAGGGTCACAAACAACCGGACAAGCCCGGAAGGAAAAGAGCAAAATCAACATCAAGATAAAAGCTGCCATTGTCACCTCCCCACAGGTCTCACCCACATCTGTGTCACCCAGTCCACGACCAAAAGACAAGCACAGTTTCTTTACGTGTCTCTAGGCTCCATGCGCCTCCTCCAGGTCTCCTTCTGGCTCCATCCTGCTCCTTCCTTCCTCAGTCTCTTCTTTAGCTTCTCTTCTTCCTGCTCAGCTCTACCCTCCCTTGGGTGGGGCAGGGAACCTCCCCCTTTCCTGGGGACCACCCTGTTACAGTAGAAGTATAGGATAATCAAGCTTTTCCTTTTATGAAATAATTGTTTTCTTTAATTTTAAGCTATGGTTCTTACAACTTATTCCTAAACATACTCCTTTTTAAAAATTTGCAATATTGACATGAATCTGAAATAAACTACTCATTTCTCAAAAACAATGAATAAAAATTTCCAATGCTTTAGAGATGTTATTTGTGAATGATGATCTCCTTCCCACCTCTCTAAATGGAGCACTTTGAAAAATAACATTTCAAGAGACATTTAGCTTTTGGATTTTTTTTCCTTGGGAAAACTACTTTGTGGTATTTGTAATGTAATGTTTGTGATTTCTGATATATTGAGCTTTAAAAATAGGATCAATTTCCTTGCAATTACCTGAAATATAAGGATAAAATGTAGACAATTGGAAGAACAACTCAGCCCCCATAGCTTCCTCAGCTTCAGCATATAAAAGTGCCGAAGAGTAAAAATGCATTTTAAAAAATCAACAGAGAAATCTTTAGATCATCAGTAAGGATATGATACCTTTCTCTAGTCTTAGCATGAGACAAAGAACTAATAGCTAAATCTAGATTGTGAAGATTTGGCACAGGGGAGTAGGAATGTTTGTAATCTAGAAATAATTATTAGAAGAAATTATTTTTAAAATTATTTAAAAAGAGCATAATTTGAATAGAAGCTTAAACCCAACAATGTTTTCTATACCACGTTTGGAAAATAAGACTTTACTCTCACTAATATATAAATGGTTTGAAAAGCGGGCCTCCCTGGTGGTGTAGCGGTTGGGCGCTGGATTGCGAAGCTGCCCGCAGCCTCTGTGGCGCCGGTTCGATCCCCGGCTGCTCCCCGGCCACCGGAGGAGGGTCCCACATGGCGCGCAGACCTCTACTGCCGCCCGCTGCTCCCCTCAGCAGTGTACTTCGGTCCTTCTGCCTGCTCTGCTCCCCGCTCTGGCTCTGGTGAATTCTCTCACCCTGCCGCGCTTCTGACTGTACCCAGTGCTTGTATAAATAAATAAATAAATAAATCTTTAAAAAAAAGAAAAAAATAAATAAATAAATGGTTTGAAAAGCAAATACGGTATTAAAGAAGAATAACTATGGTGTAATCAAAACTTTTTGTTGCAGTGAACTACAGGATGAATACGAATGGTGATCCTGATTTTGTTTCCATTATGAAGCTTTATAAGTTGCTATTGTAAATTTCCTGAGCTTTCTGTACTATCCTAGATAGACATAGAGATTTTTTTCAATTATGTCATCTCTAGGTGTTTCTTAAACATAAAACCTATGCAGGAACCTACTAGGCAATGATGATACTAAGATTAATTTTTTAAAAAGATGTATTTATTTATACCAGAACTGGGGTACAGGCCAGAGGCACAGGAGTGTGAGAGAATTCACCAGAGACAGAGCGGGGAGCAGAACAGGTAGATGGACTAGAAAACACTGCTGAAGGGAGCAGCGGGCGAGAAAGGAGAGGTCTGCTGCACCATGTGGGTTTCTCTCTGGCCAGCCAGGATTCAAACCCGCCCTGCAGAGGCTGTGGACAGCTCTACAGTGCTGCACTCAACTCGCTGTGCCACCAGGGAGGCCCCTTAAGGTTAATTTTTGAATAGTCTCAATCAACTAAAAAGTGAGTGAATTTACATAAAACAGTGAATATCAATATCAGTACTAGGGCTTAGTATCAAGTATGTGGCACATATCAAAGTTCTCCAGAGGCTCCGAGGAAGGAACAACTAAACGTAGCCTCCATTGCATACGTGTGTTCTTTATAGGTATGGGAGAGGATGGCTTGAGTCAAGAACTCCCTTTTGGATTACATGGATGTTGTAATTGGTTTTCTCCATGAAAAAAGTCAATAGAGTTTGATGATACCAGATTAAATAATTAAGTTACCATCCCCTAGGTTCCCTCAGCTTTTCAATTACAGCAACAAGAGGCTCTTATGTGAAAATAGGCTAAACTGAAAATAACTACTTCCAGCCAAGTAGTTCCCAGAAGATGGACTTAAAGAATTCAAAGATAACTAATGTCAAGTTATGATCAGTGGAGAAAAGACTTTGAAATGAGAAAATAAAAAATGTGAAAGACACTTAATGGCAAATGTGACATCAATATGCTGAGCAGTGGTGTTTCCACTAGTCAAATTGTAACAGGGTGGTCCCCAGGAAAGGGGGAGGTTCCCTGCCCCACCCAAGGGAGGGTGGAGCTGAGCAGGAAGAGGAAAAGCTAAAGAAGAGACTGAGGAAGGAAGCAGGATGGAGCCAGGAGACCTGGAGGAGGCGCATGGAGCCTAGAGACATGTAAAGAAACTGTGCTTGTATTTTGGTCGTGGACTGGGTGACACAAATGTGGGTGAGACCCGTGGAGAGGTGACCATGGCAGCTTTTATCTTGATGTTGATTTTGCTCTTTTCCTTCCGGGCTTGTCTGGTTGTTTCTGACTCTTTTCTGTGGGTCCCCACTGGAAGATGCTTTAGACTTGTGGCAGGCTTTGGGGCCTTGCTCTGGGCCGATCCCATATGGATGGAGTTTTACCCATGAGGGGACGGGTAACTTTGGGTGCTTCACTTAGAAACTAGACTCTTTGCCTTACCTGTATTGTTTCCTAGTTTTATTAAAGTTCCTTCCCATTAAAGTCTCCTATGTTTTGTGTTGATGCGGCGGATGGCAGAACCCACTTAGAATAGACAGGTTTGCGGCGTTTGGGCTGCCCCTCTTCCTGTCCTATAACAAAATGTCTTTAATTGGGCCAGCTACTTAATTTCAATTTTAAGTCCTATCTAAAATAAGTTGAATATTTGTTTTTGAAATGTGCTTAAACAGAATTCATGAACAAAAACACTGGAAGTCACACTGCAGGAACCATGAAATTCTCCATTGTGAGATGAGAATGAACAAATCTTATAGACCAAGAAGACCTGGAAGTTAGTTTTCCAAATGGGGTAAAAAAGTGGTGTTGGGTTTTAGCATCTACTTCATTTATCCTTTAAATATATTCTAGTGATTATTTTCATCTGACAAATATTCATATCCCTCTGTGCTTTTTGTCAGTCTACATTCAGCTACTGTTTGTTTTTTTGAATTTTTAAGATATCAATAATTTCCATTGCTTTATTGAAGATGCCAATTGTAGGCAAAGGCAATTAATACCCAATCCAGTGACCACTAAAATATTAAACTCTACCCAAAAGTACATAACGCTACTGTTCCTGACATCTTGGATTTCATTCAGATTTATTCCCATATCAGTGCAATATGTAAACAAGGAGCATAGTCTATATTCTGACACCAGTAATTGTGCTGACATGCAATTCAATTCTGATGTGAATCACGTGGACCTGCTGTGAGAATGCATATGTTTGAAAGCATGATCCCCAACAAGACTTACTCTACTTCAGAACCAGATGCATGTGGGATCCCTTAGACTGCCTGCACTTTAGATAATCTAGAGACAAACCTGGGGGTTCCATGACTCCCCTCAGGTTTCACAATTCACTAGAATGACTCACAAAGCATTCTTCTCACTTAATTCAACCCATAGTTAAGAATTCTTAAGAACTCTTATTCCTGTTCAACCCAATGTATATACCACCTTTTAATTATATGATAACTGACCCTAGGCAGAATTCATCACTCCGTGCTACTGTTGAACCTAGTCATATGGATGTCTGTTAGACATTTTGCTATAATTTAATTGTGTATGTCTCTTAATCCTTACTTCCTTGAAATCAGGCCTTATGTCCTTTTTCACTCTTCATCCTCTGGGACCAAAACTGGTTTTCATACAAAGAGTACATATACACACCTGACTATTTTGTGCACAAAGGTGTGGGCATGTGTGTGAATATAATGCAGATGGTCTGGAAGAATTTTCTAATCAATTTTTA
This sequence comes from Talpa europaea, assembly GCF_964194135.1. Lineage (NCBI taxonomy): Eukaryota > Metazoa > Chordata > Mammalia > Eulipotyphla > Talpidae > Talpa > Talpa europaea. The sequence goes on from NC_140072.1 coordinate 47,214,225, forward strand.
AATCAAACTATGTGTCTCCATTCTTGTTTGCAATTTTCCTAATTTCCCTGTCTCTTGCTATTGATCACTCACATGAAATGCAAATGATAAGGGGAATGTTCCTGTGCTCAAATGTCTTGGACATTTGCAATGCCTACTGATTAGAAGCTTTGTCTCCACAACTAAGAATAGAAATACCTAATAGTTTCCAAACACAAAGAGCGGCTTCATTGATTTTTGTGATATGTGGAGAAAGAAAATATTCTGAGGATGATAATGGTGCAGAAACACTCTTATTACTGTTGAAATGAATTCTTTTTCCTTTCATTGGATCCATACTCCCTACTATTTAAAAACTGTGAAGATTCAGAGCTCTTTGACTCAGTTTCTTAATTTATTAAAATTGCTTTACTACTATTGATGTTTATATGTAAAGACTGAGAAATTTAATACTTATTACTTGGATTAAATCCACATTGGGCACTTATACTGCAGTTTGGTTACAGAGGTAATTGTTTCCTGACATATCCTTTAGCATCCTAAAATACATTTGTATACCCAAGAAATGAGATCACCTGACTGATTTTTTTTTTCAATGACTCTGGAAAGGGAAAGGGAGGGAGAAGTGGTTAAAGAAGTGGTTAAAGTGGTTAAAGAAACTTTAGGGGCCTCCCTGGTGGTGCAAGGGGTTAAGCACTGCACTATGAAGCTATCAGCAGCCTCTGCAGTACAGCTTTGCTCGCTGGCTGGCCAGGGAGCTACCCACATGTGCAGCAGACCTCTTCTGTCTCACCCACTGCTCCCCTCAGCAGTGTTTTTCAGTCAGTCTGTCTTTTCTGCCCCCCACTCTGTCTCTGGTGAATCCTCTCACCCTCTGCACCTATGGCCTGTACCCCAGTTCTTGTATGTGAAAATAAATCTTTAAAAAAAACTTTAAGACCAAATGATCACAACCCCCAATATGACACCAGTCACCCATATTCTGATAGTTTGTGATATTTGTCACCATTTGAGAATTTAGGTGAGGGAGTATGAGGCAGGGGTCATGCTTTTTCAAAATGACCAACTTTTTTTCTCAGTGCACTGAAACTCAGTAGGAAATTTTTGTGAGGAATTGCCTTTGGCAGAGAGAGTACTTGGCATCAGATTTACTATTTTAAAAACTACAAGGAATCAGTTCTTAAGAACCCCTATTCAGACTCTTAATAGACACCTGATTTTGTTGTGGTTGCATATCATTAATAAGTCTATAAGGACTAGAACAGGACATTGTCCTTCCTTGAAGTAATTAAAATACTTATGTAGATAAGTCACAAGGGAGGCCTCTGTAATTAGGTAGGTGATCTCATCAAGCTTGATAGTGTGTCTCTCACTTAGAATATTTTTTTCTTAAATGGGCCTCATGAAATTTCAAGTCTTGATAAGATTCAACTAATAAAAGAATCTCAATGTATTAATGAATTTTAAAGACTGGTGGTTATGTAAATTATATTGAAGTAGATCACTGCATGCAGTGTGGTATAGTTACTAAATGGGTGTTATGAAAAGAAGAATGCATCTGTAGTATACAAGAGGGTGCAGTTACATGGATTTTAGCAAATATCTGCCATCATTTATCTAGCATCTTATCACGCAGTATAAAATGCCTGTGCTCTATCTGTTCATCCCCATCACCCCACCATGACACCACCATGATTAAATTCTTTAGCTGCCACTGAAAGTTTTACTTTCTCTCTTTGTCTATTTCCAATATATGACATAGTTCAAATCATGTAACATGTAACCTTTCTAGATTGACTGCTTTCACATAACAATGTGCATTTGAGTTTCCTCCATATATGCAAATGCCCAAATGTATATATGTATGTGTTTGTGTGTTTTATATAGTACCTATATATCTCATTCCTTACTATCACTGAGCAACATTTTATTGTAGGAATGTACCGCAGCTTGTTATCCATGGCTCACCTATTGGAAGTCATCTTGGTTCTATAGGCAGTACATACCTTACAGTGTTATTGGTCAGCACAGCAGGTCACTTCATTACACACCACAGGTTTGCTTTGTGTTCCTGGGTTTCTGATACATAAGTCATTTCTGATATTGAAAGTCTTAGGCATCTTCTCAGGAGTTTTTCCCTGGATCACTTTGGCAATAGTCTTACAAGTAACATCAAACAAATCTTTGATGTCTAAGGTTTGGGGAGTAATATAAAAGCTGCTATAAACATTTGTGTGCAGGATTTTTGTGTGAACATAGGTACTTGTGTGGGCATAGGTATTTGTTAAATACTTAAGAGCACATTCTGAGACTAGATCATATGTGGAGATTGCTTAGTTTTCTAGCAGACTGCCACACTCTTACAGAGAAACTATGTTCTTCCTTTACCCTCAAGGACTTGATGTATCAGTTTTGGATTTCACCCATTCTAATAGGTGTGAAATAGTAACTCAGTGTTCTTAACTTGAAAATGTCTGATGTTACCTTGATGTCAAACATCTTCATGTTTATTTGCTGCTTGGATATTTTTTCTATGATAAGGAGTCTTTGCTCATTTTAAATTGGATTGTTTCATTATCAAGTGTGAACTTCTATGTGTTTTGCAAATGTTTTCACCCAGTTTAGGGCTTGTCTTTCCATTCTTTTATGAGTGTTTTTGCAGAGTGAAAGATTGTATTGAAAATTTTTGGATCCCACTTCTTCAGGGATATTGGTCTATAATTTTCCTTCCTTATGATGCCTTTGTCTGTTTTCAGGATTAGGGAAATATTGAAATCATGAATGTATTAGGGAAGCCAAGTACAAAGTATTTTTGTACTTTTAAAAACAATTTGAGCAAGCTGAACATTGGTTCTTTAAAAGTTTGATAAAATTCGTTTGTAAAGACTTCTGGTCCATCCTGTACTTTTAGAGAAAATATTTTATTATTGCTTCGAATTCCATGCTTCTGATCGGTTTGTTAAATTTATCTGTTTCTTCCTGGCTTAGTCTTGATAGATCATATTTACTGAGAAATCTATCCATTTCTTCAAAGTTATCAAATGTATTGGCATACAGTTCTTCATAATCATCTCTTATCTTTCATATTTCTATACTATCTGTGGTGTTTTCTCATCTTACATTAAGGTTTCAAAATTTTTAATTTAAAGCTCAGTTTATCAGTTTTTTTCTTCATGGATAATATTGAAAAACTCATCACCAAACCAAAAGCCACATACATTTTTTCTACCCTATCTTCTAGAATTTTTATAATTTTGCATTTAAAATTTAAGCCTAAGATCAAATTTGATTTAATTTTAAGGTATAATGTATGTGTCTAAATTTATTTTTTGACATGTGGATATTCATTACTTAACCAGTCCTTATTACAGCACCATTTGTTGAAAACACTATTTTTCTATATACTATGGGCTTTATTCCTTTCTCAGAGATCAAATGACTATATTTATGTGAGTCTATTTGTGGACACTATATTTGTCTCTATTGGTGTAACAACCAGACAGAGATAACCTATTTTATTGGTCTTTTTCAAGAAACAGAATTTGTTTTGCTTTTAGATCTGTTTGTTTTTCTATTTCTCTATTTTTTTGCTCAATTATTTCCTTTACAAACTTTTCACAAAGATTTATATTTTTATGAAGGTAACATTAGTTTATACCACTGTTCAAGATTGAGATATATAGGATCACACCTCTTCAGATGTATGTTGCCACAGCACATGCACTACCAAGGTACCCAGAGCTTCTACCATGGTCTGTTGGGCCCCTTTAATGACTTTCATAAAAATTGTTTTCTTTTTCTACTTTCCTGAGATGGAAGCTTATATCACTGATTTGATCTTTCATATAAAAAATATCTTTAATGCTGAGGAAGAGGAAATATATACCTTAAAAGTATACAGAAGACATTAGAAAATGTTCCCCCAAAGTCCTTTTTACCTCTATATCAATCTGTAGTTGTTTTATATAACATGTTACCCCCTTTTTGTTGCCTCTCCAGGATCAATTTTCTCTATCTGATATTGTATCTGATTTTACCATGGAATCAGCCCCCTATAAATAGTGGTTTTAAAAAATTGTCAAATACTTCCCCAGTGTAGAATATTTGTGCATTACTTTACTCGACTAATTCGTAAGCTAAAATTGTATACCAGACTCTGATATAGGCCTTGCAGATCCAGCAATAAACAAAACAGGAAAAAAGATTATTATACTTTAATTTTAGTGAGGGATTCAGATATAAATCAGATAAACAGTTTACTATAATTGACCTCCAGATGGGGAGCAGTATTAACACTCAGGTGAGGAAATTTGGATTAACTCTCCCAGAAATATGTACATTGTGTAAGGCAAAGCAAGGACAGAAGATAGTTGGAACTGACTGGAGTTTAGAAACTCTTTCACTATTGTCCTCTGATTCCTGAATTATTCTCCTACGTCTTTGATTGTGGAGCTACTCTAAGTCATTTCTATAATTTTTTTTTTTGCTAACATTATCTTCATTTGGTTTCTGTTCTTTGTATCTAATATACTCTAATCCACACAATATTGAAAGTACTACTTCTGAGAGCAATAGACTAACAGTGTTGGAGGGTGAGATGTTTTAAAACTTCCTCTTGCTTTTTCAAATGTAAAAGTAGGGTATAGATTTCACATTTTTCTTGAAGAGTCACCTTCAGTGAACTTGTTACAATAAGTCTATACATCAAATATTGTTTACCAAGATCCCTATTCTAAAGCTTGACTGTAGCTTATACACATTGATATTTGAATCATCACCTCTTGATAGGATACTTAATATTTTGTTCAACTGTCTTACCCTAGGTTTAATTTTCTTGAGTGACCACAAATTAAATCATTTATAAGCTAGTTTCTCTAGGACAATATGCAATAAAGGATATGTCAATAAAGATCTTTTTGTAATAAACAGAAAACGTGATTCCTTTAATAAAACTTTCTCTGCTTGCTATGTTAAAGCATTTCTCTGCTAAGTTCATTAACTGCTGGTACTCTAGCTTTTGTGCATGTTAGCATTTTGAATATATTTAAATCAAAATGAAGTAATTTTGGGATTTAACTAGGGGTGACAGGGTGTGTGAGTGTATGTTTCAATGTTATAAACAAATGTAGGCATTCTCAGATTATTTGGATGGCCAGTTTATAACCAAGGAACTCCATACGCTTTCAGAATCAGCATTTTATTGGTGTATAAAATTATGCTGGCACCAAAAGTATGACTTTAATTGTGTTAGGATAATTAGAAAAGAAAAGAAGTAAACTTAATAAGTAAATATGACTTTGTGCCAAGTGAAAGTCAACTGATTCACAACATGCTTTACAAATAAAGTTTCTACAGCCTCTTGAATAGAGAAATAAGGTGAGAAATTGAGTCCTCAAAGGACCCTGGGAAGTAGAGAAAAGCTGACTCAAAGGAATTCATTCCATGGCAATAGCAGATTCCTGTACTGAGGGGCGATTTAGTTCAGAAAAACCCTCAACTGACACTTTAAATAAATGCTGTTAATTTGAATTTTATTGGCTTTGTGCTTTCCCCCTTTATTTAATGTATACATTTGTTTTCATTTTATGGTTGCATAAAAGCTATAACATTAGGAGTTTACACTTGGCTTTATGTTTATACATATTTAAGTAACATTATAATCAAAATAATTTAACTCAACATTGGAAGACAGACTTATTTCCCTTTTAATAGGGCTTTTATATTAAATCAAATTGGAGAAACAGAATCTTAAACCAACATCTTTTTTCCAAAGTCAAATGATTCAACTACCTCAAAAAAAAAGCAAGGTCCAAACTCTGCCAGACCTCCCTCATATGTCTCCCGTCAGAAATTGTTGAGCAAGAGTATAATGGGAACTTTGTTTTAATTGTGTTATTGTCAACTTTTTAATTTCTATTTCATCCCTCAGTTAATACTCCAAATAAAAATATAACCTTAATCACATTGCATTAAATGTTTATGACTTTCTTGGTGTATTATTTCAGATAAAAGTCACTGCTGTTTTTGTTCATTTTATGAGATTATGTTGTTTGCTTTCTACAAATGAAAAAAATACTTTAAAAAATCTCTCTACCTTCTAAGAAAGAAGAATTTTATCTGCACTTCTCTAGCACTTATTCTTACCCCTTCTGTAGGATGGACCCAGTCTGAGAAACAGTTTTGTTCACTTTGTTAACCATTTATTAACTTCAGAACTAGTTTTTTGGATAAGTAAGGAGCCTCATAAGAGTTATCCTGTGGGGCCAGAGACCTTGGAGAGGAAGTTCATTTAAGGACCAAATTATTTCTGAATATATTATCAACCTATACTTAAGTAGTCTTAGCTTATAGAGTACAATTAAAACAAATTTAGAAGAAAAATTAAAAATATTTTCTGTGAATTTTGGGGCACATTGGCTTGTGCAATTGGTTAGATTGTTGGTGATTAGAGCGCTGGCTCCAGTGGCAGCAGAGACAGGCATGGCTTCTGCATTAATTGGCATTGATGGTGCTGGTGATGCCGGTGGCAATGCTGTTGACAACAGTAGCATGGCTGGTAAGTGCTGTTGTTACGGCTGCCTGACAGTCCATGCTGACAGTAATGTTAGCTACACAGGTCAGAGTGCTGGTTGGAAATCAAAAGCCCTAGTTCTGCCAGAAGCCTTGGCAGAGCTGTTATGGAAAATAGCAATAACATTATATCCCTCAATATCCTTGGCTGTGGATATTGAGCCTGATTCTCAGCATATTAATTCATAACATTAAAAAAGGCAATTTCTGTATAAAATAATTAGAAGAGAGAAAGGAAAAGGATGGTTATCTGTAGCCTTTTTTCCTCTACATGGAACTCTACTTCCATGTGCTTTTGAAATCTCATTGTTGGTCTATGCTCTTTTCTGTTAGAAGTCAGTTCAGTTTCAGATGGTAGGAAGTATTGCCACACTATTAAATGCCGCTAGGATATTCTAAGATGATGCAATTACTAGACATGTTTCAAGCAGAACATAGTACATGTTTCTGCATTTTAAACTTACAAAAATGACAACAGCAGAGATGAATATGGTAAGTGCTGGCATAGAAGAGGCTTGTACTATAGAACATACCTGGTGCAGGAATTCTTGAAAGCAATGAAATTAAAAATGTTTAGTCATATGCTCACTGATTCCATCTATCTTCCCATGGAGATCATTAGGAAAAAATTTATGTTACTTTAGTTGTAAAAATGGGGAGGTGAAGGCAGCCTATATTTCCTTTATAAGGTGGTCATGGACATAAGATACAGTGATATGTTCCACAGGATACTCTATAATAGAGCAGGAACCAGATATATTTTTACATAATGAATTATATAATGTAATGTGAAAAAGTGAGTAAATTAAGAGGGAATGATGAACCATAGAAAAGGGGTGATTATGAGAGGAGCTCGATGGACTAAGGTGGAGAATGGACTGAGTAATATTAACTTCATCATATTCAGTGGAGACTAAATAACTTTTTAAAAATTTATTCTATGAAATGAAAAACATATAGCATGCAGTTTTTTTTTCTGGTGAGTGTTTATTTAATTTGCTATGTAGACAGAAAAACAGATTACCTACTAGGAAAGGAAAGTAACAATTCAATAGATAATATAAAAACAACTTAAAATATGAATTCAGGTGTGTGACCCTCCTAGCAATATTTTAGTTCCCTCACCAGGTCTGTTCTTGGTAGAAAATTGTGCAACCAAGCAAGAAGCTTTAGTAGGCAAAAAATTGTTTTCTGAGTGTTATTTTAGACTATCCTTAAAAAAAAATTTCAGGTTTCTTTGACTTATTGTTCATCCAAAATAAACACCAAGACTTATAACCAAATAAAAGATGAGTTTGAAAGGAATGATAATTATAATAAACTCTTAACAAGTGTGTGTTCCCTTTTGTGGATGAATTAAACCATTTTTAAACATGAGATTTAATTCATATCAAAATAGAAAATACGCTTTATTTATGAGTCTGTAGTGAACTCATTGCTCTGAAAGTTTCAAAAACTGCAATTTCTGGGAGTCAGTGATACTGTGACATTGCATTTTGTTTGTAAACTTAACAAATATCTGAAGGAGTGTGTGTGTATATTTGGGTGTTATGTACATGTTGGTGCTCAGAAGGATGAATGACAGATGACTATATGGGGGCATATAAATCTGAAACACTCAATTCCTCCAGCACATCATTTTTCTTATTTTATGGAGAAAAGGGAAAGGATTATTTTACATATTTGTGCATGTGGATAGACTTCATTCTGAGCAATCTGAGAAATTCCCTTTTTGCCTGCATGGTGATACATAGACTCTAGATTTAGATTTCAGAGGCGTGATAGAATGGGCATTGTTTGACTTTCCTAGAACCAGTCCACTTCTACATCATGGTTGCTGCGGTGAGACCAGAGGGTGGAGAAGGCAGGACAGTTGGTTGCAAGGCTGGGCTGTGAATGATTCTGACACTGGCAGCAGCAACCATCAGATGATGACAGATTGGTTGTGTTTTGAGAGTGTGGAATCAGCTCCTTTCTAATCTGAAACTACTTCTAGAGTTTAGTCCTGATTAGACTTAGCTGCTCATTGTATTTTCTTCTCTATTATCAGCACAAGTAAAACTAATATAAGCTGCTGAAACATGAGCAGAGTTTCACTGAAAACATCTAGGAATAAAAATGTAAAAGTAAGAGGAGAAGAGATTTTTCTGTCCATACACAAAGTGTATTCCCAGATAGGACCCAGAAATATGGTGTTATGTCTACTGGCAGTCATCCTGAAACTGCGAGAGAAATCATGGAGATCCCTAACACAAAGAGATAAATTGCAGGCATATGGAACCGGGACTTGAAACTTCGTCTAACACTTTGTTTTCAATTGTGTAAATGAAAACAAAATTGCTTTCGGTGCCAGGCAAATTAACTTGAATTTTTGTTGCTTAAAAATCAGTAGCAATTTGGGCCTCCCCGGTGGTGCAGCGGTTGAGCGCTGGGCTGCGAAGCTGCCTGCAGCCTCTGCAGCACAGGTTCGATCCCTGGCCACGGGCGAGGGCCCCACATGGTGTGCAGATCTCTCCTGCCATGCCCGCTGCTCCCCTCAGCAGTGTACTTTGTCAGTCTGCCTGTTCTGCTCCCTGCTCTGTATCTGGTGAATTCTCTCACCCTCCTGCAGTTCTGACTGTACCCAGAGCTTGTATAAATAAATAAATAAATAAATGTTTAAAAAAAAATCAGTAGCAATTTGGGGCCTCCCTGATGGCACAAGGGGTTAAGCATCAGCACTGTGAAGTTAGCCACAGTTACTGCTACATATTTGATCCCCAGCCAGGGAGCTGACCCACATGGTACAGCAGACCTCTCCTGTCTCGCCTGCTGCTCTCCTCAGCAATGTATTTCACTAAATCCACCTGTTCTCCCCATTCTCACTGGTGAATCCTCTTCCCCCAACCTCTGGCCTGCACCCCAGTTCTTGTATGCATAAATAAATAAATTAAAAAAAATAAAAAAGGATAAAAATATACATTTGCAATTTACATACATCTACCTTTGTTCTGGCCCATTTGACTTGTTAAGGTTTCCTTCTCCTGCAGCCACCTTGTGTCCTGGTCACAGGAATCGTTCCTTGAACACCACTAAACATTTGCATATGACATTCTCTCCCTCTGAAGTCCTTTCTTTGTTTTATGTGTGATCTGCCCTTTTATTATTTATGTCTATCCTCTTTAAAATCAAACCTTAATCACATAATATCACTTCCTATATCAGCCTGCTCTCAAGTCTAATTTATAGTAATCAATGTATCTCATTGTGATCCTTGATTGTATTTCCCTCATAAGCTTTATTTTCTGAGGAAAGGGGAATATTTTAATGTTTTATGTATATATGTATACATTGAGACACATAGTAGATGCCAAAATAACAATTCAGTGCAGTTGCTTTGTAGAGCTTTTTCTTTTCTTTCCTTCTTTCTTTTTAATCAAGCTCTTTGCTTTCCCTTCATTAGGCATCTCTTTATCACTTTCCTAATCAGGCTTTACACTTTGAGGCTACTTCATTTGGTTTCCAGTTTATTTCCCATCCAATAGATTCAAGGTTATTTTTGCATGCAAGTTTTTAATCTCCTAGCTCAGCATTACAAGTCAACCATAGCTGATAGCTTGCTCTAATTTATAGCTTTGGATTCACTCCAAAAATGGGTAATGATTAGCATTCCATCCAATGAAAGTCAATATCTCTTTCTACCTTGAACTTTTGAGAAATTGTCAGTAAAGACGAGAAATGTATGTTCTACAGTTGTAAAGGGGGAAGAAACTGAAACTTGTCCAAGAGGCATTTATTTCCTGTTTGGGAGATAATGGTTAGTTTTAATGTTGAAAAAAGTATACATCATCATATTTGCTTGTGCCCCATTTTGTTATTTCTACCATTCCCTAGCATATGATCAAAGAATTACTTTGTTTTCAGTATTTTATAAACACATTTAGATGCAGAGAACTTTTCTCCCAAGACTGGCTTATCTGCTTCTTCCCAATTCTGTAAATGTGAAATGGATTATTTGCTAAAGTTCATGAAATGCTGGCACATTTTGAGATTATTGTCCATTCTCTGGTCTGGATAATGCATATTTTGGCTTATGATATTTTTACCATGTCCTTTTTCAATACAATTTCTACACACTGAATGAATTCCTTCACACTGGCAAAACTCTGTCAGATACTGCAGACTACTAGTGGTGGGGGGGAGGTGTGTGTGTGTGTGTGTGTGTGCGTGCGCGTGTGTGTATTGGTTTACAGAGATTACTGGCTGCAGGGTTGTCCTGTGTGATAATTGAGGCCCTTCACAGGAAAGGTAAATGGAAAAAAAAATAAACAGCAGTAGAACAAGTCTGGAATGTTTGCATTGTGAAAGGTTAGAAATTGTACATGAATGTTCATATTTATTCCTCATCATAATTATGCAAAGTTGCTATTGTGATTCTTTATTGTGAGACAAATTAAAACCCACAATAGATAAATGATGTTTCCATAGCCACATAGTGTCAGCGTTCAAGCAAGTACATGAATCTAGAGCTATAATATGCCAAAAACTATCCTTATAGAATATATTATCTTGAAATTTGAGTTTCTGTCCATTATCTTAATTTTTTTTTCAAAGGAGTGGTTTTTAAATCACATTTAAGGTTTGTGAGAAACTCCTTTTTACAAAAAAATAGTATTACAACTGAAAAAGATACTCTAATGCAGAGATTATACACTAACGGTGGATTCAGAGTACCACTATTGAAGAAGAGAGTATTCTTCTTTAAGGAGAGTTATGACTCCCTATAATTCTCAGTGAAAAATATATTGTTTAGAGAGCAACATTTTGTATAAGATTTACATAGCTCTTCCATGATCATGCAAACTTATTAAAAATTTTAATTTTGACAATGACTATTGAGAACTCATTCTGAACTACAGATTCAATCCACCCTATTTATAAAGTACTTTTACATGTTCTATGTATTACTTCTTGAAGACATTTAAGGTACATTGTCAAAAGCTATTACATTTAGAACTCTGGAACCAAATTTGGCCCAATCATTTATATATATATATATATATATTAGTCTTCAAATATTTGAATGGCTAAGTGACAATGAAATGAGAAGATGGATCAGCTTTTGACATATGTTCTGTGCTAATGGCTGTTGGATCTAAATGAGTGATTTGCATTTCCCTTGTCACTGCCTTACATATGTTTCCATTAGACTAAAATCCCAGGTTGCATATAACCTATTACTCATGCCCCAGTTGATTTCTGGAATCATCAAGCTGTATAACACTTGTAGGCCTTAATTAGATGCTGCTACTTACTGGAAGAATAGTTTTCATGTTAAAATAGGAGATTGAAAAGTAAGCAAAAATACTTATGTCAAAATGAACAGACTGGGGAATTTGTTTATCTGTGCTAACATGAGAGCAAGAAAAATTTTCCTGTATGTAAGTCAACAAATCAACAGCTATTTATTAGTCACCTTTCTACTGAGGCTGGCAGTTCCTGGATTTTGCAATGTTTTGTGAATTTATTGTGAACCATAGATTCAATAAGGCCAATTAATTTCAGTTCTTTCTGTTGTGTTATCATCTATCACTGCTTAAAAGCATTTAAGGGAACTGTCAAAAGCTGTCAGATTTGGAGTTCTGAAACTAAGTTTGGCACAAGTAATATTTTCCATGTGTTCAAACATTAGATATAAAAGGATGAAAATTGTGTAACCATTAATCTCCAATGTGATTAGTAGTCAATGTATGTGTGTTGCATGTATTTTTGTCTTCTCTAATGTCACTTGCAGGCATCCAATCAGCATATATTATTCACTTAATGATAATAGTACATTTAAGGGCCTCCCCGGTGGCGCAGCGGTTGAGCGCTGGGTTGCGAAACTGCGCGCGGCCTCTGCGGCGCCGGTTCGATCCCCGGCTGCTCCCCGGCCACCAGAGGAGGGTCCCACATGGCGTGCAGACCTCTCCTGCCGCCCGCTGCTCCCCTCAGCAGTGTCCTTCGGTCCTTCTGCCTGCTCTGCTCCCCGCTCTGGCTCTGGTGAATTCTCTCACCATCCCGCGCTTCTGACTGTACCCAGTGCATGTATAAACAAAAAAACAAAAAAACAAAACAAACCAGCAAACAAATAAATAAAGCATGCCTCTATAAAAAAAAAAAAAAATAGTACATTTAAGGAAAATCATATAAAATCTTCAAGAACAATATTTCACTAGCTGAATTTTATGGTTTTTAAAGCTTCTCCAATTTTAAAGCTTAATTGTCATGTTATAAGGGTTTTTCTCATAGTCTAAAATGATAATCATAAAACAGAAACACTTGTAGAATCATTTTAATAGACTACACAGGTGAACAATTAACTTACCATTTACGTTTAATAAATTTTTAACTAACCACTCATGAGTTACAGTTATGGAAGCTATACCTGTGGCTAATTATAATTATAACTAGAGTTAAATAGTTAGGTTTACAGTAGAAGGCATTGCATATAGGAATACATTACTTTCACATATGTTACACTTACTTTTTATTTTTTTATTTTATTTTTTTATAAATTTTATTGTTATATTCCCCATACAATTGCAGCCCCCCCATTCTGACCCCAATCCCTCCCCTCCCGCCCCCGCCCCCCTAAAAGTGTCTCTGGTTCATAGTTTTTTGTTGATTTTGATTTTCACTTTCTTATAGTTATTCATTTTCCTGGTCCCTTATTTAAGTTTTCTAGATTCCTGCTATGAGTGAGACCATCCGGTATTTTTCTTTTTCTTTTTGGCTTATTTTGCTGAGCATGATCCCTTCCAGCGCCATCCATGTTGCTGCAAATTGCATGTGTTTATCTTTTTTGAATGCTGAGTAATATTCCATGGTATATATGTACCACATCTTCTTGATCCAGTCATCTATTTTTGGGCATTTGGGTTGTTTCCAAAGCTTAGCTATTGTAAACAGTGCTGCTATAAACATAGGGGTGTAGGTGTTCTTTGGAATTGATGTTTCTGTGTCCTTTGGGTAAATACCTAGGAGTGGAATTGCTGGATCATATGGAAGCTCTATGTTTAGTAGGTCCAGAAATCTCCACACAGCTCTCCACAGTGGTTGGACCAGTTTGCACTCCCACCAACAGTGCAGAAGAGTTCCTTTTTCTCCACACCTTCGCCAGCATTTGTTGTTGCTAGTTTTTTTAATATGTGCCATTCTCACTGGTGTAAGATGGTATCTCATGGTAGTTTTGATTTGCATTTCCCTGATGGCAAGTGATGTTGAACATTTTTTCATATGCCTGTTGGCCATTTGCATTTCCTCTTCAGAGAAGTTTCTTTTTAGCTCTTCTGCCCATTTTTTGACTGGATTATTTTCTTTGTTGTTGTTGAGTCTCATCAGCTCTTTGCAGATTTTTGTGATCAGTCCTTTATCATTAGTGTTGTGTGCAAAAATGTTCTTCCAGTTGGTGGGGTTTCTCTTTGTTTTTGTTATTGTCTCTTTTGCTGTGCAGAAGCTCTTTAATTTGATGACACTTACTTTTTAATATAAGAGATCCCTTAAATGCCTATAGGCTTAGCTTAGGGAAGCTAAATAACTTCTGTCTACAAGCAGTTTTGTTTTAACATCTTTAATTCCTTATCACAAAACCTTGAGAGAGTGTCAGCAATTTCCTTGATGCATCTGTTGCTCCCTTTGCCCCTCACACCAACAAATTCAGGGTTGGATTCTTCTGATCATCAATATCATACAAGAGTTACCATCAGGGCCTCCCTGGTGGCACAGGGGTTAAAGACACAGCTCTATCAAGCTATCACCAGCCACTGCAGCAAGGAGTTTGATCCCCTCTGGCCAGGGAGCTAGCCCACATGGCACAGCAGACCTCTCCTGTCTTGCCCACTGCTCCCTCTCAGCAGAGTATTTCAGTAGATCTGCCTGTTCTGTTCCCTACTTTGTCTCTGGTGAATCCTCTTATGCCCTGTGCCTCTGGCCTGCACCCCACTTCTTGTATGCATGAATAAATCAATCTTTAAAAAAAAGTCACCATCAAACCAAAGGAGAGGAGAAAGTATGAAAGTCCCTTTTCTTTGTGTTCTCGTCTCTCTTCAAGGATCAGAAGGCCTAAGTTTGGAGATACATTTGCCATGAGGGTGTTTTAATACTTAGAGAGCTGAGAAGGGGCTCAGTGAATTTGGGAAAATAAGTGAGGACCTGAATTACCTTGGGATTTTGGGGGGGGCACTAAAAGGAGGGACCTCTCTGGTGGCACAAGGCGTTAAGACACAGCACTATGAAGCCTATCACAGCCACTGCAGCATGAGTTTGAAACCTAACCAGGAAGGTGACCTACATGGCGCAGCAGACCTCTCCTGTCTCACCTGCTGCTGCCCTCAGCAGTACATTTCAGTCAATCCACCTGTTGTGTTCTCTACTCTGTCTCTGGTGAATTGTCTCACCCTTACACCTCTGGCCTGTACCCCAGTTCTTGTATACATGGATAAATCTTTTTTTTTTAAAGCACTAAAAGGAGGTCACTGAAGTTCCTTTTCTTCAAAGCTCATATCAGCAGAGTACTTCTTATGGTTTTAGAAAAGGAAATCAGTTAGATAATGAACATGTACTTGGCTAATAACAGCCCCCACCCTGCATTTTAGAAGATGATGTAGAATAAAAGAGAAGATTATCAATTATGTTGTGAGTATATATGACCTGAGAAACTCATATAGGACCAAAGATGTGAAAGGAATTAGGAAGGGAGCCAAACGAATATTCAGGGAAACTTTTTCCAGGCAAGAAAAATATCAAATAAAAATGTCATTATATTATATAAGAATCTTCTCAGTGTTTCAAAGAGCAGAAAAAAAAAAAGAGGTTCATGTGACTGGAGAGAAGACTGCCTAGTGGGAAGTGATGGGGAATGAAGTAGGGGTGCTAGTTGAGAGCCAGAACACAAAGGATAATAAAAGACTATATTCTATATTAAGGCTTTGATTTTCCTCTGTGAGGTTAGAAGGAGTCAGATGCTGGATTTATACTGAAACAACACTGGCAAGCGTCTTCATGAATTAGATGTATGCCAGAAGGGATGAGTTGAGTGATGTTGCACTTGCTGAGCAAGGGAACACGGGATGTAGCACCTGTTATTTTGGGTATGGGAAATGGAACTTAAAAGTTTAGTCATTTGTTTTGCTAGACTTCACAAGTGGTCAAATGTGAATCTAAAATTTTGCATCATTTCCATGCAGAATTTTTAAATAATACTGAATAAGATCTTATGAGAAAAAAGCATAGAATGAATGCTGTCCTGAAAGGGAAAAACCAATAAACAAATAAATACAGTAAAAGTCCCATTAGAGAATAAGCTTTCCAACCCAAGTGTGATTAGCAAGTTTGCTTTCTCTTATCACTTGCAAATTCTCCTTGTCTGATGGACTTGTGGCTGGTCTTTCACTTTAACAAGGCCACATTCCAAGAGGAGGGAGCTGAATGGTAGGGCAAGCCGGTGCCTCTATCCCCCTCCCATTTCGAGAAACTCCCCTCTTGCTCTTTCTCAGGCTGGATAACAATAAATTTGACAGATTTATACTTATCTCTGTAATCCATGTTGAAATAACTGAGCATGAAAGGAAACCTTTGTGCATGTTCAGGGCCCAGATCTTTTCAGGAGAAAGCTCCTTTCTGGGCCACACTAGCATATAATAAAACCTGTAACCCACTTGCTCTCAGAGTGCAGCTTTGTTCTTCCCTGTTGGGAGAAAACAGTTTTCCAAACAGTCCTAGGACACTGATGATAACAGGCAAGGTGAATGAGAAAGCAGCAGTAAAGTGAAGTGAGGAGTGTCTAGTGAGAAATGAGGAGAGAGAGAGAAAAGGGGGCTGGAAGAGACAGATCAATTGATCCAACCTAGTGTCCAAATAAAGACTACCAGAAAGAAGAAATAATAAATTGGTTAAATGTTGCTTGTAGGTTGAGTAATGTGAAAACTGAGGAAAAAATTAATTGGATTTGGCATTGTGGGAAGTCATTGATAAAACTAGTAATATCATTAACAGTCTGGAATAGAGAGAATAGGAAATGAAATAGAGGATATCCGTGCTCCATAGAATTTTGCTGTGAATTGGAACAAATTAATTGGAAAGTGATTGACTAGAACCAAGGAGCAGATTATATCTGTGTGTGCTTACATGGAAATGGAGATGAAGTCTTCTCCCCCCACTATAACATTCCTGAGGGCAGAGGTCAGTGTTTTTTCAACACTTGCATATTTGACATCTGTTGTGCCTGATTTCTGCATATTTGACAACAAATATTCAATGAAAGACTATGATGGGCTTGATTTTTTACTAAGTCACTTCATTTTTTTGTATTCATGTAACAGAACAGGGTCCATTCTCTACTTGACACTCTACCCAAGGGCCTAGGCACATATCGCCTTTGGGACTCATTAATCTTTTTCAGGGCATGTCTTAGAAGAGAAGGGAGTAGTGAAACAATTAAGGAACGGAATCCTTCCACTGAATTCTTTTAAATCCCAGTGAAATGTGAACCTCCTGTCACATTCTGACATAAATTCAAACCTTGGGCAATGTCTATTTTGTTTCTTCATTATGTTATTAAAATATACAGTGATTGTAATTGTAGGCAGCAGTTGGTAAACAATTTTAAGACTGAGCCTGAGGGAACTAATAGAGAAGAGCTAAGAAATAAAATGAAATTAGAAAGTACAGGACTGAACATTAGCATTCACAGAGATTAAATGTTTACTTTGCAGTTGGAAAAGCTGTTCTGTTCTATTGTCCTGAATGTGGAGAGAAAGGAATTCTGCATTCCAAACTGAACATCATCAGTTTTGCAATATGTTGCTAATGAAAAATTAACAAACCATACCATTCGAAATCTATTGTGTGATATTTCCATATGGAGCTGAGGAAACTGGCACTTTATTCAGAATGGTCATATAAAAAAAAAGACTTCAGTCACAAATTTCTACAGTACAGAGCCCTAAATGTCAGGGTTATGTTTGAAAATGATAAATGGGGGTGGGCCAAGTTCTATGCTCAATTTGTAGAATTAGCCTAAGCAGGACTAAAAATTTTATTTTTCTTGAAGAGAATCCCTACACTTATTTAATCTCCAGACCTCAAGGGTACCAAATTGGACACAATACACCAAAAATAATGGCTTCATTAATTTCAGAGCATACCCTGCCATTTTGCCCTGAGGCCCTTTGCTCAGCATTCTTTTTTTTTAAAAAAAGATTTTTACATCATTGTTCATTTTTAAGCAATGTTTGCCCCTCCCCCAAGTATGGTCTCCATAGAATTTCCTTTACCTAAGTACCTGTGCACCATCACCACAGTCCCCTGTGCTCCTCTATCCTCCTTCTGATCCCTCTCCCTCCTCCTCCCCTGCAGGATGTCTCTGTTTATAATTGTCTGTTTTGGTTTTGTTTTGTTGTGTTTTGTATTGTTATTATTTTTTTACACTGATGTCTTATTTGGATCCCCACACTCTTAAATCCCACTGGCTTCCTTACATCTCCCCAGCCAACATCTCCTTCTCCCCAACTCTCCCAGGAGAATAGACCCTCCACTCTTGAAGAGTCCAGACCCTATTCCTTCTTTAACTCTTTCCCTTCCCTGCTGTGTGGATTTCTGCAGGTTGTATCACCTTTCTGGGTCTCCATTTCCTCCTCGTTCAAATTGAGGTGGCAAAAAAATAATAAATTTTTAAAAAAGAAAATGATTAATGTACCTAGCAAATTTATGCTTCCTATACTGTTCTTTAAGCAGCCTTATCAGTATATTGTTTTACTTTCAGGGAATACTGGATTTTGTAAAGTTGACTTCTCAGGGCTGTATTCAGACTTGATTACTACACATTTGAATAGTGAATTATGAAATGGAGGGAAAAAAAAAAAAAACCTGGCTGTGCCTGAGAGTGGGGGCTGGAGATATAGTTGAAGTCCAACTAATTTACAAATGCTAGTGAGGGTTTTGTATGCCAATCCAAACTTCCAATATTAAAATAATTAGACTGCCAATTTTCTTTGAAAGTTGCAAAAGGAATGATATTAAATATCACAATTTATTTCTGTTATGTGCTTTCATTTGAAGCAAAATACGGTTGTCTCAGATTGACTTCACTTAGGGTCATAAATATATTCTTGAAAGAACAGTATCTACAGAAACTCTTGTAACTCATCATATATCCTGCCAGGGAGACACTGAACTCTCACTAGTTTGGAAGAATATAATAGCAAGCACATTTCCCTGTAGAGCTCATTGTGGAGAAAGTATTCATTGTAATCTAGTTGAGCTTCCTCATTTTACAAATAAGAAACCTGGATCCAGAAAGGTGACTGTGTTAGTATATGACCAAGGGGTCTCTGGAACTCCCTAACTTGAATACTCTAAAGGGGTGTGGGTATTTATGCACATAAAGGCAAAACACACTCTTAGTGTGAAAAATGTTTAATAGAATTTTTGTGCATAGAGAGAAGAAAGGATATTTTCCCAATAAATCACCCCAAATTACCAGTCCCCTCTTGGGCAAATGTCCAGCAAAAGAGGGTTGGTTTGAAGCTGGAATGCTAAAGATGAAAATTTGCCAATAGGGTAAGTTACTGATACTATGACTTGAGGTTTTTAGTTCTAGTCTCCCAGCCAGGAATGGATCCTGGCTGTGGGGTCAGTGTTGAGCCCCAGCCACTAGACCGCCACAGGTCAGTGCCTCATGAAGATGCAGCAGGAATTTTGCTGACACTCAGGCAAGCAAGGAAAAAGAGGCAAGTTTGTTTAGAGAAATAGATATATAAAAAACTTATTAAGGAAAAAAGGAACAGAAATAAAGTGGGACTCCCAGGCCAGGTGGTAACACACAGGGGAGGGGCAAGGAAGCCAAGTGGATTCTGGCCTCAGGGAATATACACCTTCTTTCCCTAGTTATTCTAAAGCCCCATCAGTCTCTCTCTGATCAGTTGGTTCTTGGTGGTCTACACTACAGAGCCCTAAATGTCAGGGTTATGTTTGAAAATGATAAATGGGGGTGGGCCATTTATCTAAGAGAAGAGCTAAGAAATAAAATGAAATTAGAAAGTACAGGACTGAACATTAGCATTCACAGAGATTAAATGTCTCTGTCTTTTACAAATAAGAAACCTGGATCCAGAAAGGTGACTGTGTTAGTATATGACCAAGGGGTCTCTGGAACTCCCTAACTTGAATACTCTAAAGGGGTGTGGGTATTCATGCACATAAAGGCAAAACACACTTAGTGTGAAAAATGTTTAATAGAATTTTTGTGCATAGAGAGAAGAAAGGATAGTTACCCAATAAATCACCCCAAATTACCAGTCCCCTCTTGGGCAAATGTCCAGCAAAAGAGGGTTGGTTTGAAGCTGGAATGCTAAAGATGTCTTAATGTCTGTCTTAATGTCTGTCTTAATGTCTCTGTGTCCAAAATTCATCTTGCATCTCAGCCCTTATCTTAGGTCCTTTTTCTTTATCATCCTTGCAAATGTCCTGTTGCCTGTAGTCCCAGGGGATTAGTCCCCTTTAGAATTTGTTACCCTTATCTCTGTAGCCTTTCTTATTCCTCCAAGGCTTTTTCCTATTCCATTCTGACCCTAGAAGCTATCTGCTTGCCCTATGACTTGGTACCTCCTGCCAGGAAACCAAAGGATGAGGGTTCTGAAGCTGCTCCTAGAATGTTGGGACAAAAGGAGCAAAATCATTGTACAAGTTAAAGTAATGACTGCTATCATCACCTCCCGGTATATCTGTCACCCATGTGTCTCCTAATTGTCTCTACATGTCTCTTATCCACATGTCTCCTTCCATGTCTTCTTCACAGAAGTCCCAGGGAGCAAGTTCAACCACAGGAACCACAGACTCTTCTGTGTCTTCTTTCCTGCACCCCCCTGCCTTTGGTGTTATATACCATCACTTGGCTGCTCAGCTCCTCCCCTCATTAAGTGGGGTGGGGAACACATTACCTCCCTTTTTCATGGAGTTGTCTCTGTAACTACCATGTAAGCCATGAAAATTGACAGAACTAAACTCATTCTGTAAGATCCAGGATTACTCTCCTTATTCCATCTCCTGTATGTAGTTTCTCTTGATATTTACCTTAAAAATGAGGGGCAGTTTTTCCTTTTTTAAAAAATGGGTATTCTTAACATTGTATGCCTATTTAAAAATAAAACCCCACAATTTTAGATAATGAGTTATTTAAATATGTTGCCATCTGTTTGAAAGTAGACTTTCTATATTTCACCTGAATGTTCATTTTACCAGTTCCTTGTTCTTTTATAGGAAAACCTTGGAATTCTCATGCGATTGATAATTCACACAACTTTTTATTTTCAAGCACTTATCTAATAGAAAGATAGTGTGACTTTCTCAGCACTCTTTTTCAAGACTTTGAACTAAATTTTCTAATAATAGCTTCTCATTGAGAATGCCTTTCCACCTATTTCACCTTTAGTAGTGTTGACATAAACAAAGATCACTCAAATGAGAACAAACAGAAGCTATTTATTTAGAGTTTGCAATCACAAAGGAGTTAGCAACATCACTTGAATTTGGCAGAGACACAGACAGGCAGGAGAGTGGGAAAACTATAGTGTAAATACAGGGAAGCTTCCATTCACTCTCTGGCTGGATGTTGTTGTCACTTTATGTGATTGGTTGGGAGAGCATATTTGACTTTACTGGCTCTGTTCCAATAATAAGTCCCACATCAGAGAAATTTTAGGCCATAGAGTATCAGAGATGGTGTCAAGACAAACACATGAGAAATGCAATAAATACAGTGGAGAAGGCAAAAGTATAGATTAGGAGGAGAGATTTCTCCTGGAACCTCAAGAAATAATTCAGCTACTAATCCATTTGCAAAGTCTCTCATTTTTAAATTTTGCAGGCATGGTATCACAAAGCAGAAAAGATTTTTTTTTTTTTAAGATTTATTTATTTATACAAGCACTGGGTACAGTCAATCGCGGGAGGGTGAGAGAATTCATCAGAGCCAGAGCGGGGAGTAGAACAGGCAAGTGACGGAATACACTGCTGAGGGGAGCAACGGGCAGCAGGAGAGGTCTGCACGCCATGTGGGACCCTTGCCCTGTGACCGGGGGATCGAACCGGTGCTGCAGAGGCTGCGGGCAGCTTCGCAGCCCAGTGCTCAACTGCTGCGCCACCAGGGGAGGCTCAAGATTTTTTTTTTTTAATTAACTTTTATTAACTTTTTCAGAAAAGGCACAAGGGTCACATTTAAGGAAAAAGAAAGAGCAAAAAGCTCTGTGCAATGTTGAGTCAGGGGAAGAAGTATAAGAAATGTTGTAGGGTTTGAGGTCTTTAAGAGTTGCTTCAATGACTTAAAGGAATTGGCCAGTTTGATCATCTATATTTATAGTTAATTCATCTTGAGTGTGTGATGGTGATATTGGGTGCTTTTTTCCTTCTTCAAAGTACTTCCCTTAATTTGAATAGAGAGATTTTTCTTTACCTTGAGTTCTATTTCAAAAGATGGTCAATCTTTTCTGCAGTCTTGCCTCTGTTTAAAATATGTACTTGTCTTCCCAATAGACAAGAAGTTGAGAAATGACCACTTGACTGTTTGCTCTGTAGGGTTATAATTTTGTTTTTGGTTCAGCATACTTCTTCAATCCTTTTTCAAAGTATTCTGAAAAAACACAGGACTATTTCCTATCCTAATTTCTCTCTTGAACTAGCTTTGTCCGGATAAGTCATGAGCATTTTTTTCATGACCTACTGACTATCTGTATGTCTTTTTGGAGATGTCTATTTAGCTCTTCTTTTTTTATTGGGTTTATTTGTTGATGTTTTGAGTTGTATGAGTTCTTTGTAGATCTTAGATATTAAGCTTTGACAGATATATTGTGCAAATATTTATCTGATTAAAATATATTAAATTGTCTATATTTATTTGTTAAGTATGGCTAATCAAATTTTCATATTAAATAGGTGATATGTAATATAACAAATGTACAGATTACATTTGTAATTTGCACTAATTTATATAGAACAGGTGATCTATAATACAATATATGTATAAAACAAGGCACAACAATACAGTGATGGAAGATATGTAATAAAATAATTCTGCATCCATCAAAACTTCCTCCCTGATCTCAAGCAAGACTCACATTGAAAAGGGAATGAGAAGGCCCTTTATAATGCAAAAGGGCAAAGAAAACCACAGTAATGAGGTGTAAACATGCTCTCCACAGTTAAAAAAAAAGGAGTTTAATAACTGAGACTGCACATGCCTGTCAGATTGTTGGAAGACAGAAGCCAACATTGACTATGATTCTCTATAGTTAGCAATACAGATCAAGAACCTTAAATATTTCTGTGCTTTAGCATGTTATAATTGTGACAATAATCCTAGAAAGTAATCTGAATTATAGACAAATAATCATGAATGCTCATTGAAGCTTCATTTATCTAAAAATTTTAAATTTACCTTTTCTCTATACAATTAAAAAGAAAAAAGGTGTTTTTTCCTCCCCTCTATGTTGGCATGTTAGGAAAGCATTAGAATTATTATTCTAATATAATATTTACCATATAAATAATGCTCAAAATTTGTAGTGATTCTCAAGATATATATTTTATTTGAACATATTTAAAAAGAAAAAAGGAAAATGTCATAAAAATCAATGAAAAGTCATAAAATATACAAAGCCTGAGGTCAGCACTGATCTGTGATGTTCAAGGGGCAGCTGGCTCTAGCTTCTCTCCAAGTCATAGTTTAGCAGTAAAATTTAAATTTACTTTAAAAACTTCTATCCAGTATTTTTTTATTATGGATCTATATGCATATATGTTATATGTACACTTTTAAATGTTATATAAAACAATAGCGTTTGTTAATTTTTTGTCTGTGTTGCCATCCCAGGTCTGTGATAGGGGCTTGTGGCTGCATTGTAATGTCTGCGCTGTGTCTGGGGAGTCCTTCCCATCTGCCCAGCCAGGGACTAGCCACCCCCTTGAAGAGGCCTCCATTTCCTTATCATACAAGGCACAGGGAGCACCGCTTCCCACGAATACCACCTTTAGGGGCTCATGAGCCTAGCCCTGGGCTACCCTAGGTTCACCTCTACCCACAGTCCTGTGCAGGAATCCAGTGAATGGGATCTCTTTGCCCTTGTCCCCAAAGGGCTGCCCAAGGCCTCCTGCCAGCCTGGCTCCATCAACTCTGCATGACCAAAAGATAGTTGATGGGCTCTGCGCTACCCAGGCCCTCTGCTACCTCCCACACTGCCAGCTGGTCAGGGATGTGTCCTTTTCTGTGAATTGACTACCTGTGGAAATGTGACCAATTAGTATGAAATGCATGTTTAGCAACTGTTAGGTACTGTATTTGAACCAACAAATGTGAATCCTTCTGCAAAAAAAAAAAAATAAATAAAGGTAGATTGTTTTGTATGTGGCTATACTTAGTAGAAATATCAGTAGATTTTTGATCAAAAGAATTTGAGGGTTGCAAGTCATAAAATTTTCCCCATCCTTCTTTTCTTCATGTATAAAATGAAGATGGATATAGGATGTATATGATTAGGAAATACAGGATCCAACCTCTTTGGGTGTATGTTACCACACTACAACCATCACCAAGGCACCATCACCAATTATAATGGAAGACTTCATTATAATTCCTTGCGCCCCTTCCATCCTTCTTTGCAGCCACCTTTTGTATTATGGAGTTGAATTTCCTCAGCTTCTGGGGAGGTCAGGGTTAATTGCTGAAGTCCAGGAGGTGGCTCTGCTTTCTCACCAAGTCATGGGAACCTCTAGGTCCAGTGCTGCTCTGGACTTTTTTCAGATTATCTTCCTGGGAACAATGCAGGGGAACTCCTCTGATGACATCATCTACATCTCCAAGTCCAATATTAAATCTTAAATATTTCCACCACAAAAGAAGAAAAATTGGGTGACATCATGGAGGAATCCATTAACAATATGGTAGTAATTGTATTGCAATATGTAAATGAATCAAATCAACATTTTATAGCTTAAACTTACAAAATGTGGTATATCAATGGATAAAAAGGGAAATGTTTCTTAGAATCATTAAAATAGTGATGGCAGTTAATAGGAAATAGAGGGGAAGAATCTGAAAGCTACCTTACTTCATATATACAAGGATTAATAGGTTTATTTGTCATAATTTCATTCACATAATAGTTTCTTCATTTCTTATATGTATTCTGTAAGATCTGAGATTCACCCATTGTGCATAGTTGCTAGTAATATAGTTGTAAATATGGCAGATGATTCACCAGGAGTCAAAGGTAAGAATGGAAAATACTAATGAAAACTATCATTAATATCCTAAAAATGCACACTAAGTGCTATGGCTGCAGTAAGGTTCCAGGGAAATGACATCTGCAGATGATATAATAGATGCTTGTAAATAAGCCAGTTAAAGATTGGAGACATCAGTGTTGAATAGGGAATGGAGGCCATTTCTGACAGAGGATACAGGATGAGAAAGTACTTGCTTATAAAAACCAAAATGATGTTTCTGGGAAGAACAGGTGATTCAATCATATATTTATTCAATAAATGTTTTTGATCATCAGATGCCAAGAACTCAGCTGTTAGACTCTTATGATTGTAAGATTATGCTTGCATTTCTTAAAAATTTGCCATCTATCCCTTTTATCAGATTATCACAATTTGTAGCATTTCCCAGATGCTAAGGTATCTCTGCCAGCTTTCACTTTTTATAGCATAGTGTTGGAAACATATTAACTCAGACAAGATATATAATAGCTGAACTTGGATTTGGTCTGGCTCTGTAATTCCACTAAATTCGACAGATTCCAAAATAATCACCCATTTTATTTTTCAATTTTATTTTAGTAACATTGAATTATAAAATCATGTGTGTTTAAGGAAGTACATCATTCGAAAATAATGTGTATATGCTATATTAAGTTTACCACTAAAACTCCTGTTTTAAACTTGTTTATTCAGAAATTCTTGGAAATCAAGAGTCTTTACAGCATCAAAGAAATAGTCACTAAACTTAATCATTGCAATTATTTACTATTGTTGCAGCAAATTACCACAATTTAAGTTGCTTAAAACAACATAAATTTTATTATCTTATAAGACCAAAATAGGTATCACTGGGCTTAAATAAGGTGTCAGCAGGAATAATGTCTCTTTTTGAAACACCTGAGGAAAGAATCCATTTCCTTGTGTTTTTTGTCTGTTTCCAGAAGTCACATGAATTCCTTTTTTCATGGTCCCTTATAATGCTCCACCCTCTTCCATCATCACATCTATTATTACTCTGACCTTCCTGCTTTTCTCTTTATATGGACCCTTTTGATCACTTTGGATATGCCCAGTTAATTCAGAATAATCCCCAATCTCAATATTATTACCTATATCTTCAAAATCTTTTACCATGTTAGGTAATATACTGGCAGCCTCTGGGAATGAGAACAAGAAAACTTTGGGAGGCCATTGTTCACTCTATCACAATCTGCCATCCCACACAGACTCACATTTACCTGACATGAAAATACATCCACATCCCCAAAGTCTCATCCCATTGTAGCATCAACTCTAAGTCCAAAATTTTATTTTGATGTTACCAGCTACAAGGCCTAAATCTAAGTAACTCACATATGGTTGAGGTTCTGGTATGATTCCTCCCAGGCCAAAATTCTTCTTTATAACTGTACCTATGACCCTAGTAAATAAATTTTCAGTATCAAAATGGAGATGTAATTGGCATAGGACACCAATTACAGGCACTTCCATTACAAGGAAGAAACTGGAAGCAAATGGTGTCACCAGTTTCAACTTTTAAAATCCAATAGGCCAACCTCCATTACACTTCAAAGTCTATGAAAAAATTCTGTGACTGAAAGCTCTTTTGTCTGGGCCGGCATCCTACCCTCTGGGCTCTGAGTTCTGACAGTTCGTTCTTTCTCTTTTTTTTTTTTTTTTTAATTAATTTTTTTTTTTAAAGATTTATTTATATGTACAAGAACTGGGCTACAGGACAGAGTTGCAGGATGGGGGGGGGGAGGGGTGCCATGAGAGGATTTACCAGAGACAGAGTGGGGAACAGAACCGGCAGATGGACTGAAATACACTGCTGAGGAGAGCAGTGGGCGAGTCAGGAGAGGTCTGTTGCGCTGTGTGGGTAGCTCCCTGGCCAGGGATTGAACTTGTGCTACAGCAGCTGTAGATAGCTTCATAGGTTGTATCTTAACATGTTGCACCACCAGGGAGGCCCTCTGGCAGTCCTTTCTTTTTCATCAAAATATAAAGAGAATTGTGGAGTAGTTTATCAGCCAACTTCCTGCCTGTAAAATTTTGGAAATCAACAACCTTTTCTTTCATTTCTTCCTATCACTTGCCCTTTTAGCCCAAGCTCTCAAGTGTTTCTGCTTGTATTACATTATCAAAATATTGTGGGACTTTGGTGTATGTTAAGGGGATCCACTCTGTTAGTCAGTGGATAGTCTCTAAACAATTCCATCTCTCTTTTTGGCTTCTGCTAAAATGGCAGAGGGTATCCATGATTCAGAGCCCAATCTCTACAAAGAACTCTCAATCTCTATGACTGAATACTGTACTTTTTTTTTTTTTTCCCCTTTTAAGGCACTAGCCAAAGGTTATCTGGTCACAGCCTGGGTATTTTCTCCAGAGTCTGCTTTCCTGACAGTGCATCTCCTAATTTTGGTATCTTTTGCTATTGAATCTAGTGAGAAAAGCATCTAACCCTAGTTCTTTGCTTAGCAGTTCTTCCTTCAATTTCTCACATTCCTCTTATTTTTTACTTATAAGTAGCAAGGAAAAAGAAATAGGCCACACCTTCAAAGCTTACTTAGAAGTATCCTCAGTTAAATATCCAATTACATTGCTCACACATTTTGCTTTCGATATAGGAGAGAATATAATTCATTTAAATATTATAAGTAAGAGGATCATCTTACCTCAAGGCTTCAGTAACATGTTCCTCTTCCCTTTAATCATTCATATTTTTATTCAGTCTGTTTATGATTATGCACATAGTCTCAGACAGTGTAGGTTTCCTCTACTGTGCTCCTCATTTTTCCACCAGATTCTACCCATTACCCAGTTCCAAAGCCACTTTTACATTTTTAGGTATTATTTACAGCCCTACTATTTTCCAAGTTCTATAATCTATTAACTTCCTGTTGGTGCTGTAACAAGTAAGCACAAACTTACTTAAAATAACACAAACTTAATATATACTTGTCCCGGGGCCTCCCTTGTGGCTTTAAGGGTTAAGTCTCAGCACTATGAAGCTATCCGCAGCCACTACAGTAAGAGTTAGCTCCCCGGCCAGGGAGCTGACCCACATGGGGTAGCAGACCTCTCCTGTCTCGCCCAATCTCCCCTCAGTAGCATATTTCAGTTGATCCACCTGCTCCCTACTCTTTCTATGGTGAATCTTCTCACCCTCCAAACCTCTGGTCTGTACCTCAGTTCTTCTATGTAAAAATAAATAAAATCATAAAAAATATATACTTTGTGATATCAGAAGTCTAAAATCAATCTTTTGACTGAGGCAGTATTAGCAGGATTGGTACCTATGGGAGGTTCTGAAGAAAATCCACTTTTTTTTTAACTAATTTTAACTTTCTGTAGTCTACTTGAATTTCTTAGTTTGTGACACTTTCCATACATTATTGCTTTCATCTAATAACTTGCTTTCATCATCATAGGGTCTATTAATAAGTACTCAGCTCTGTTGCCTAATTCCCAATAGCTAGTCCAAGACATGTAAGTGGGGGTGAGAAACATGGTAACTCCCCTAATAATTATGATAATTATAACTAATAATATATAATACTGAAGAGATAGAGAACATAAGCTCAGGGTCCACAGTTTTCATTAAATTCTCAAATGATCAGAATCACCACTATGTCACTACCTGTCTCCCATCATCCCCCCACAAAAATAGCCCCCCAAAATAAGGCAATAAAGAAAACAGAAAAAGGGAAAGTGATATTTGAGATATTTTCATTCTAAAATCCAATCCTATGGATAGGCTAGACCTTAACACACAATTCTGGTTCAGTAGATAAATGTCAAACTGAATTTGACTTTGACATGATGCCATAGATAAGCAGCTCTATGAATTTAGTTTTTGTCTTGTTTACTGAGTATGATTTTCATTCAATTAAATCATGCACATTCTTATTGGAACCTTTATGGAAATTTTCCCTTTGTTCCGAGAGTTAGGAATCGTGCTAATTCCTTTTTTCCTGGGGAGCTGACTTGTTTATTCTTTCAGGATATTGTGAATTTGATTGTGATGTTGCGAATCTTAAAACTGATTTTTTTTTTTTTTTTTTTTTTGGTCTCAGTTTCAGTATTCAGAGAAGACTACAGGCCAAGAATAGAGCTCATCCGGAGATATGCAAATGGAGTATAAAGTCAGCATTGACACATGAGAAAGGCTGATGATGGGCTGTCATCATATAATTATAGCTAATTATATATAATATTGAAAAGCGGGGTAGGGGAGGAAGATAGAAAACAAGCTCAGGGTCTATGGTTTTCAATAATTCTTATCACTGTTGGGGGGGGGGAAGGATGTCCTGAATGGACTCCACCCCCACCCTAGACCAAAGAGATCCGAGAAACCAAGGACTGCAAATCTCATAATGTCGTCACCACCTAAGGGAGGCTTGCTGGGAACTGAGGGTGGTGTTAAGCATCCAGGCCTGGTATAAAACCAGGCATGTGGGCCTTGAGGGGGTCCCTTGGTTTTTTGCTGTCTTTCATTGTGCTATTGGGGTTCCAGCTCTGTGGAACTGGTAGGACACATTCACCAATTTATCTCTTTTCTCCCTGAGTTATTCCTTTCTTCATTTTCCCCTTTTTGTAAGTAAACCCTTTATTAACATTTTTTGAGTGTGCCTGCAGTTGCATGTCATTATAAGTTCCTTTTAAGCACGAGGGTGAGGACCCACAGTCAGGCTAAGCCATTTCACATTGGGGTTGCCCTGTGACACCACTACTGTATCACTGCTTGTCTAACATCTTCCCCCACCAACAGACAAACACAAAACATCCAAGTGTACAGTAATCAGTTTTGAAGTTCCTTTTATTTTTTATTCGTGATTGTGTGAGCTGGAACTTCCTGTTGAATAGCAGAATTGGTTCTGTGGCTCTTAAATTAGCTAATTCTACCTCTAATGTTAAATTTGGCTCGATCTTAACATCTCAAATATGGTGATATCAAAAAAGAAATACATTAAATAACAAGCTATTCATAGAAGAGACAAAGAGAAGTTCAATTTTAAAGCTCCAATTGTTTTCCACCTACTGAACTCTTTTCAGTATTTTAAGTACATATTTTAAAACTTCTGGTATTATCTACATATGTAATAAGTGAATTTTAAGTTTCAGTGAGAAATTATTACAGATCTGATTTCACTATCAACTCAGCTTATATTAACTACTGCAACAAAGCCCTAAGAGTAGATAATTTCAGTGATCATCATAACATTGTGAAGATCCACAAATAATGCTTTTATTTGACTTATGTACAGTGTTACTTGAAAAGATGAAAATTCATTTGATGAGAGAAAAGCATTCAAGAGAATCAAATGTTACACCATTGTTGAACATAAGACCTTCTTAAGTGCAAAAATATACTTGTGTGTTTGCATAAAGCACTGTTCACTCTAGAAAAGATCACCATCCAGAGAGCCTGAGTAAACAGTGCCAGGCTAGTGAGGAAACAGTGGGAGCGCATCATGAAGATAAATTTGATCTGAAGAGAAAAAAGTGTCAGCGTTCAGCTTTTAACACTTGAAGTGTGCTTTTGACCTAATGACCAGAATGCCATCAGGAGATTAGCTTTCATTTTTCTTTTAGAAGTAGAAGAAACAGTTCCATTGAATTTAGACACTGTAGTGCCTCCCTGATGGCTGAGGAGTTCAGTCTCAGAGATATCACCACGATGGGCTGAGTTTAATCCCCGGCCAGGGAGCTAACTCACATATGGTACATGGCGCAGCAGACCTCTCCTGTCTGACCCGCTGCTCCCCTCAGCAGTGTATTTCAGTACATCTGCCTGTTCTGTTCCCTACTCTGTCTCTGGTGAACCCTCTCATCCCCACACCTCTGACCTACACCCCAGTTCTTTTACACACACACAAAAATAATAATAAAAAGAATTTAGCCAATGTAGGGCATTTTGGAATTTCAAAATCTGAGATTATCCTCTATGGTAATTATAAAAATCTAGAGTAATTACATTGTTTATTAACTGAGGTAACATTGGTTTATAACATTGTATGTGGCAGAGTTTTAAGATCACACCTGTTATGTTCTTTCTGTTATTCGATGAAACCTCTAACGTTCATATGTACACAGAAAGAATCTTCATTTTCATAATTTCATGGCATTTTCGTCAAGTAAAAACCAAGGAAGTCAGCTGTACATTAATCCAGAGCTAATGCTGCCTGAGAAACGAATGCAAAAGTGCCTTCTCCTCTTCTCTTGGTGACCTTCCCCCCTTGGATGTCAGCAGTGCATTCCTCTTTGCTCTTACCATCCTCCTCTTGGCTACACAGAAAGTGCCTTGGCTCCTATCCTTTCATCCAGTGCTGTATGATATACCTATTACAAAATCACAGAAAATTCTACATCCATCTGTTTTAGTGTATTGTTGTATTACTATTCTAAGATGATCCATGATAGAAAATAAAGAGAAAAGAAAGAAATGTCACTTCTTTTTTCATTGGAACTTGTTAATTATCGGTGTGATTTCAGTACATTTAAAGGAAAGCATTGGCATTATGTGCAGGAGACATGCCTAGAATGTAGGGCTCAATACTTATCTTTTTATCACAGTCACAATGTACCTGTTATATCCTCTCCCCCTCACCGCCCCCACTGTCCCTGTGCATACATAAGTCACTTGTAACTTTGTGAAGGAATGAATGGCACATAGTTTGGACCCACCAACTCAGGAAAATAATGCAAAAGAAATCACACACAACAAAAGTGGGTGCTTTCCTCCTCCAAGAACATTTAACAGGGCATCATAGGATTGCTAGGACCTGGTGTGGGGATGCTGTCCTCTTCCAGCTGGTAAGCCTCAGAAGCTGTTTAAACTGTGCAGTTTCCAATGGAAACCTCACTGATTCTTCATTCTGCTCCATTATTAGTGTTGACATCTTTGTTTACGATTTATAGTTTTTTTTTTTTAGAAAATTGGTATTATGGTTTCAATATGTTTGTAACTTATTTTGCAAGTTCTTTAAACATTAATTTGCAATGAATTACACTCCACTTACTGGTCATATTAGTACATTTACCAAAGAACTAGAGCTCATCCCATCAAGATTATGCATATTTCATTACTGCTATTGGTGTTCTAACTCTTCTAGATGGAAACATCTTCTAGATGGGAATCTCAATGATGTCACACGATTACCTGATTTTTTTTTTTTTTTTTTTTTTTTTTAGGTGTAACACTCTGAACTCAATTTCATTTTTTACCAGTGTCTGGGGCCATCATTTGGAATAGGTTATATCAATTTGTGGTAAAACAATGGTGTGTATTATTACAGTATGTCCTACAACTTGTTTACAACCTAACAGATGATACCTCCTTACTGTAATATTGATGCATGTGTGTGTAAGTGTGTGTGATGCCTTAATTTCACCTTCCTTACCCATAACTATGGCTTTTTTGTTGCCACTAGTGTCTTGTTTATACCAACCCCCTTAATCTTGTCTTCTGCTTATTTTGACATTCAGGGTTTGAGAAGATATAAATGTTTATAAAGTATATAGTAAATGAACCCAATAATTTCTATGCTGTTATCTGTCCTTTCTGATCACAGAATTACTTTTCCCAGAAGCACACATATAAACTATTTAGGTTAGAACCTTGGGCACCATAAGAGGGTTATGTCCTTAGAAGCTACCCTAATCTCAGGTTATAGCTGTATCATTAGGGAGGATTGATAGAGGGGTTATAGAATCTGCTAAATGGCAGCTGATATTATTCCTATAATTGTATTTTCCTTAGCTTACTTTTTTTTAAGTTTATTTATTTATTTTTTAAAGATTTATTTATTTATACAAGCACTGGGTACAGTCAGAAGTGCAGGAGGGTGAAAGAATTCACCAGAGCTAGAGCGGGTAGCAGAACAGGCAGAGTGATGAAATACACTGCTGAGGGGAGCAGCAGGCGGCAGGAGAGGTCTGCGTGGCATGTGGGACCCTCGCTGGCGGCCAGGGATCAAACCAGTGCTGCAGAGGATTCGGGCAGCTTCACAGCCCAGTGCTCAACCACCAGGAGATGCCCTTCTTAGCTTACTTTTGAGGAAAAGCAATGTGTTGGCAATCTAATAGCTTTATGTCACAGTTGTATCTCTGACTTTAAAGGAAGACAGTGTCTGTGACAGTCCTCCATAAACTACAATAAAAGCACACTAATGTCAGATTTGTCTCTTTCGCCCTTTCACATCGTTGGCCCTTTTCCAGAGCTTTGACATTGCCAGAAATTTGACATCAAATTAAATAGGTTGTCACAGGGCAATGTGTTTGATTTGTACACATAATTTGACCTCTGTGTTTATTGGTTCCCATGTACCCACCTTCTTTGGACCCTCGGATCCCAAAAGACACAAAAAAGGACACAATTCCCCGCCCGTTCTCATTCCCTCCTACTTGATTATAGTTTAATGGGGTCATGGTTATTGGACACTGGCCATAGCTGTGACCTGCTAAGTGGCCTATTCTGCTGAATAAATCATATTAAACGAGGCCATTGCAGGTGTTCAGGAAGGGATAGCAAAAACACACTCCTCCTTGACTAACATCTTCTTCCAATTGGGCCCAGGCCAACATCATAGTGTGTCAGGCTTGTGGCAGCTGCCATAAGCTGCCTCTGCTGGGGTCCCGGCTCTCTGGGCTTCTGGCTCCAATACTGCTCCTGCTGTAGGTTCCACACTTGGGAGAGTCTTGGCATGAAGGGGGACTTTCTGAGAGTTGTATTATACTGTTGATCCTAACTTTAGAATCCTTAAGTTTAAACCTATTGTCTGTTTGGAACTTTGCCTATTCTAAGTACTGAGTAGATTATGGAGTAAATTGTCTTCATATGCACACTCAATGGTCTATTTAGGAGCAAGATGTAGACATTTATGTTGAAATAATAAAGTGCAAAGTGATACAATATAGACATTAGTTTAATCTAGCCAAAATGGATTGTTTTAGTGGAAAAAGTAGCATTTGAGCTGGTGATTGAGGAATTAGGACAAATATGAAGAATGAATTCTGAACTTTCCATGTCACAGCAGGCCTGTAGTTCTGCTGCAGACAGGATTGCCGATGAAGTCCTCTGCCATTAATAAAGACTCTAAATGAATCTGCAGCAAGGGGAGGCTGGAGAGAGTGCCATCGAGAGTAGCTCAGACTTTCACTCACCCAGCCCAACCTTTTATTAAAGATATGAACAAAGGAACAAGAAAGTAACACACAATTGTGTTTTTGCTTATACAGATTAGTAAGTTACTGCTGAAAACAAGTTTTTCTAGTTAGTAGGGAACATGCACACAAGCCAGTACATCCTCAGAGAACAGGAGTCAATTCTGGGAATAAGTTCTGTTTGTAGAACTTCTAAGTCCTGGAACTTCGTGTGCAGAGTAAACAGGCATTCTCAGAAGACTGCGGCTCTCCTTAGGTGACAGGCTGCCAACATAGTTCTAATCCTCAACTCATTTTTTTAAGAACACATTGTTTCTTGCCTGAAGTTTTCACACCTCTTCCCTAATCATCTTCAGTGATGGGCCCTATTCATTCAAATTGACATATCAGGATGCCTGCTTTCACATACAAAGGTGACCCCAGTAGTTTGAAATGGTTTTAGCTAATTGTATAGCATTAAAAGGTCAATGACTCACTTATTTCTAGGACTATTGCAGGGCTTCACAACAATGAGGTTCGGCTTTCAAGAATGTCTTTACCTAAGAGCATCACTAAAGCTGACATTCCATTCATTTTATAAAGTACCACTTGAAAAAAAAAAATGACATTCCAAATCTTGCAAATATTCCACTGAAATACCTACTAATTTTATTTTAAATATTCTTGTTCATTTTCTAATAGCCTGTGTTTAACTTCTTCTTAAACACAACCTGGCATTTTATTATGATAATCAATGATGTGTATCCTGAATTTCTTTCCACTGTATTAGTTCACATACTCCAAATAGCATTGAATCAACATTACTCCCTGTGCTTGCTTCAGCTATACTGCCATGCAAATAGATAGCCACATTCAGTATTTAAAATCACTTCCCCCATAAATTGTAGCTAAATACATTACCCGATTTGGTTTGTAGGAAACTGACAGAATTTCACATGGGTTGTTGATTACAGAGATAAGTAATTTTAGAGTTAGTATGAGTGGACATGAAAATTCAAGCTACCCTTGGATTTCACAAATGCAAACTTGATGAAGAAAGGAATTGTCTCCTCTATTCAGCTAGTTGTCTCTCCAATTGTGCTAAGTATAAATGGGAAGGCCAGTTAACAAATAGATTATTAAAAAACTTTTAAAAAGGAAAAATAAGAATAAGTAATTTTAAAGGAGTAGATAGGAAGAATACTTGAATGGATAGTCTCAGAACTCAGTGAAAGCTGTTTTTTTTTTTTTTTTAAGGCCTTCCATGCAGTTTAAGATAGGGAGGGAATGATTAAACTTGCTGATCTATCAAGGACACTATCTTGAAATCCAAATTATATATATCTATTTTTTTTTATTTCAAGATTTATTCATTTATTCATATAAGACCTAGGGTACAGGCCAGAGGTGTGAGAGGTGAGAGTATTCATCAGAGAGAGAGTGGGGAGCAGAACAGGCAGACTGACTGAAATACACTGCTGAGGGGAGAAGCGGGCGAGACAGGAGAGGTCTGCTGCACCATGTGGGTAGCTCCCTGGCTGGCCAGGGATGGAACTCGTGCTGCAGAAGCTGCTAATAGCTTCACATGCTGTGCTTAACCCCTTGTGCCAACAGGGAGGCCTTATATATTGTTTTTTAAAATGCTATCCTAATGAAACTGAATTTCTCCATTCTTCTCTCACATAGATACCATCTCTTCTTCCTTTCATTTTTATATCCCAAAGATTGACATATCCATTTTATCTTGCCTCCCAAAGTATAAGATATTTGAAGGCATACTTCATGGTTAATTACTCTTTGCTTTTTGACTGTTCTTTTTTTTTTTTCCTATAATAAATGTCTCAGTCCAGGTGCAACAATGTGAACTGTAGTGAGTGCTCTGCGGCTGATGGGCTGGAAGGCTACAGCCCTGGGGGGAGGAGGAGAGATGCATAGTACTCTGAGACAAAGGGTAATTAGGAATGAAAGCCAGCTTCCTAAGGAGATATGCAGTCTGACTGCCAACTGACCTTCAGTTATGCCAATCTCCTTCTCCCAAAACATTGAACTAGAAAGGAGATATACTACCTTTGATTAGTTTTTAAGGATGCTCTTCATAAAAAAGCATGTTACCTGTGCTAAATCCTTTACATGAAATGCAATATAAAGGATGACTCTTCCACATTTTATTGGTACTATTTAAAACACTTACTGGACATTCCTCTGCCAGACATCTAGATATTTTGCAAAATTAAATACAGGATTTAAAAAAATGATCTCTTAAGAAACAGTCCTTTGGTGCAGGTCTTAAAATTAATGTATTTGAATTTCTAATCCATTTAAGATTTTCAAGTTTATATTTGAATGAACCATGTGTCTAAGGGGCTGAAACATACTTTTTGCAATCTCTTAAAAAAATTGATAGTGACGTACCATTATTTTATATCCCTGCTATAGGATTTCCCCAATCAGGTGTAGTGAAGATAGCACTCCCACCACCAAAGCACCATAGTCTTTCACCATAGTCTGTTGTGCTCCTCCCCTACCATTTTAATGTTCGCCTCTGTCTTGCCACTTGTTTGGTTTCTCTATATTCCACATATAAGTGACACCATTGGGTATTTATTTTTTTCCTTTCCTTATTTCACTTAGTACAATCCCTTCTAGCTCCATTTATATTGCTGCAAATGGCATGAGTTTATCTTTGATTTCTTGGTGATATTCCATTGT
This sequence comes from Talpa europaea, assembly GCF_964194135.1. Taxonomy (NCBI): domain Eukaryota; kingdom Metazoa; phylum Chordata; class Mammalia; order Eulipotyphla; family Talpidae; genus Talpa; species Talpa europaea. The sequence continues at coordinate 47,250,903 of NC_140072.1, forward strand.
TTACATATACCACATCTTCCTAACCCATTCACCTATTGTTGAGCATTTAGCATGTTTTCAGCCCTTGACTATTATAAATAGTGCTGCAATGAACATGTGAGTGCATATATCCCTTTGAATAAGTGTTTTTGAATTCTTCAGGAAGATACCTGGGAATGTAATTCCTGGATCATAATGTAGATCTATTTTTAATATTTTGAGAAACTTCCATATTGTTTTCGATTATTGTTGAAACCACTCTGCATTCCCACCAAGAATGTATGAAACTTACTTTTCCTCCACATCGTTGCAAAACTGTTGTTTCCGGTATTTTCGATCCGGATCATTCTCACAGTTGTGGGGTGGTATCTCATTCTAGTTTTGGTTTTCATTTCCATGATGATAACTGGTGATGAGCATTTTAGTTAGCAATTTGTCAAGTCTCTAGGTGTTAGCACTGTTTGATTTACTGTCAAAGTATTAATAGCCACTCTCGCTTGAAAAATATCAATTAATGAATCCAAAGTGAATTCTTTTTTTAACTGATTTTTTTTAATTTTAACATTGATCATTTTTTACATTTTTTTAAGATTTATTTATTTATTTATACAAGCTCTGGGTACAGTCAGAAGTGCAGGAAGGCAAGAGAATTCACCAGAGCCAGAGCGGGGATCAGAACAGGCAGAAGGACCGAAGTATACTGCTGAGGGGAGCAGCGGGTGTGGCAGGAGAGGTCTGAGTGCCATGTGGGACCCTCACCCAGTACCCTGGGATCAAACCGGCACTGCAGAGGCTCCGGGCAGCTTCGCAACCCAGCGCTCAACCACTGCACCACTGGGGAGGCCCCAATTTTTTACATTTTTTTAGACAAAAAATATTTGCTTCCCCCCACCCCCTCAGATGGAGTCCCCATAGAATTTCCTTCCCCAAGGCATCCATGAACCATCACCACAGTCCCCTGTGTTCCTCCCTCCCTCCCTCCCACCCCTCTCCCTCCTCCTCCCTTGCAGGATGTCTCTGATTTATAATTGCCTGTTTTTGCTTTGTTGTGTTTTGTACTGTTATTATTATTATTTTTATACTGATGTCTTATTTCGTTCCAAAGTGAATTCTTACCTTCAAAAACCTAGAGATATTTCTAATATACTACAGTTTTCCATATAGCCATCTCTTGCCTAATGCAATTTAGAATTTAAAATGTAGTTCTGTATTATTTACTAACACAAATATATATTTTTCCATCTACCATAATATTCCAGTTAGAATCCCAATAGAAATTACAATACTAGTCTAACTACATTTTTTACCAATTCTTTGATTTGGATAGAAAATAATCACCCAGAACTCATTTTTTGAATATTCACTTATTTGACAGTCCCATGGTAAATGGGTTTACACGCATATTGCTATTCAAAACAGAAAAGCTTGATAATAAATTGATACTAAGATTAATTTATATTCACAGTCCCAATAATTTTTATGGAAGTGATAATATCTTCATATATTGAAAATGCTAAGAAAACTTTCAGTCATTGGTTAAGAGTGTGATGTTGTAGATCTTAGAATCTGGGAGTCTCTTTTGCTCTCCAGCTAGAGCCATTATAATAGTTGGATTGAGGCTTTTCTTCCTTTTGTACACAATGCAGCAACATGATGTTCAGGTTTGAAATGTAAGAATTTACATTTAAAGCCATACTTCTGTGAACTGCCTGCTTTAATCTTATTTCAAAATTATACAGCCTTCAGCTTGGTTAGTAGTTGCAGGCATGTGATACATTTACATGGTGAATCTTACAATTCACCGAGTAACCTTAGCAGCAAGAGTAATTTGGAGTAGGGGTATGCACGTGTGCATGTGCATGTGTTGTGTTTGTAAAAGATGATATGGTGGTATCAGATACTCACCATAGTTGAGTCTGAGTACTTTAGTGCAGGTACGTTAATATATTGTTCATGATGATAAATGAAAGAATAAGGAAAGGGAATGTGAAGGATGGTGTGAAATAAAGATCTGTGGTTTGCATGATATAGTCTTACATGTTTAAAAGTATATAGCACCAAGTCAAAATCATAAAATTATATGAATAATTATGCTTAATGAAAATATATAATTATCTATATTCATGTATTCACATATATGTGTACTTGGAATATACAATAAACCTATTCTTATAGGAATACAGTTATGTAAATTGCAGGTATTTGTTAATATTTTCCAATGTTGTGATGGACTAGTCTAAGTAGCTAACCACAAGAGGTCTAGGAATAGGATGTATAATATAAAACCATTCTGCGATAGCTATAGTTTGCTACCACTGGATAGTAGCTTTCTATTCATTTTAAAATACCAAAGGGACTATTTGTATAGTTGTCTGAGATTCCAGGATCCTTTTCTTTAGTACAAGTTGTGAAGCTCATTCCTGTATAATGTTAGCAATATTGAAACCCAGCTGAATCTACACAGTTTTGGAGGTGGGATGGCCTGTCAACTACTACTCCTATCCCAACCCGAAGATAAGACTCAAAGTCATCAAGAACTAGACAAAACAGAGAAGAGGGACTAATTATCAATCCAGTTCATCTTTCCTAATGTTATCAAGGGATGAGTTAGACTGGGGCTTTACCATCTCCTTAAAAACAGCAAATGAATATTAAAATCAGTGACAGTGGGGAGAAACCACATGCTTAAATTCCGTTGGTGGGAATTCAAACTGACAAAGCTGCATCAGAGAAGAATGTGATTATATCTCATAAAGCTCAAGGTCTCATAATTGCATAACACACTATATGTTAATATTCCGTGTCATTGTTTATAAAACACACAAAGCAAAGTAAAACCAGGTCTTCTACTACATCCTAATTCTAGAAAGTGCCATAATATGGATACATAAGAAATAAGAGTTAGTTTATATACTTTTATTTGTAGCAGGCAGTTTTTTTTTTAGGTGTTTATTTATGCATACAAGAACTGGGGTGTAGGTCAGAGGTGGGGGGTGAGAGGATTCACCAGAGACAAAGTGGAGACCAGAATAGGCAGACTGACTGAAATACACTGCTGAAGGGAGCAGCGGGTGAGATAGGAGAGGTCTTCTAGCGGGCAGTTCTTTTTTTTTTTTATTTTTTGTTTAAATTGTTTTTTATTTTTTTTACATCATTGTTCATTTTTAAATATTTGATTCCCCCCACCCCCTCAGGTGTAGTCCCCATAAAGTTTCCTTCACCAATGCACCCGTGCACCATCACCTCAGTTCCCTGCGCTCCTTCCTCCCTCCCTCTAATCCCTCTCCAGCCTCCTCCCTTGCAGGATGTCTCTGATTTATAATTGTCTGATTTTGCTTTGTTGTGCTTTGTGCTGTTGTTATTTTTTTTCACACTGATGTCTTATTTGGTTCCCCTATATTCCTGCTATAAGTGAGACCATGCAATTTTTTTTCTTTTTCCAACTAGCTTATTTCACTGAGTATAATGCCATCTAGCTCCATCCATGTTACTGCGAATCTCATGAGTTTATCTTTTTTGCTGAATAATATTCCATTGTGTATATATACCACATCTTCTTGATCCAGGCATCTATTTTTTTGGGCATTTGGATTGTTTCCAGGTTTTATCTATTGTAAATAGTGCTGCAATAAACATAGGGGTGCAGGTGTCCTTTTGAATCAGTGTTTTTGTGTCCTTTGGGTAAATCCCTAGGAGTGAAATTGCTGGGTCATATGGTAGCCTCCATTTTTAGTAAATTGAGGAACTGCCTGACAGCTTTCCATAGTGGTTGGACCAGTTTGCACTCCCACCAGCAATGTAGGAGAGTTCCTTTTTCACCACATCCTTGCCAACATTTGTTGTTGCTTGTTTTTTTGATATGTGCCATTCTTACTGGTGTAAGGTGGTATCTCAGTGTGGTTCTGATTCGCATTTCCCTTATGATAAGGGATGTTGAACATTTTTTTCATATGCCTTAACAGGCAGTTCTTAAAGCTCTTTAGTAAAAGAAATTCAGTGCCAATGCCAGGAAAATAACAAAGGCAAAACATCAGATGTTTAACCACACAAAGGTACTGCCAAGTAAAATGTGCTTGGTTCTTTTTATCTTATTCACAGATCCAAATGCAAAATCCTTAAGGGCATCCTATGCATTTTTGCATTTGTCTCTTTTGAATATAAATGTAAATATTCAAGGAAGGGTTGTTTTGCTAGTTTAGTAAAATGGTTGTGGATTCCATACAAATTGGGCAAGGAGGTCTCAAACATTAATCTAGGTTCATTCAAAAAGGAAAGAAAACACTCAGAATTGAGGAACTATATTTTGAGCACTTATTTGTTGCCATTATCTCTGTTAGGAACTTCCATAGTTTAGCACGTGCCTCTCCTATAATAATGTTGGATATTCGACTTATCTAAGAGTGCCTATATTATATGTAGTTGAATCATGTTTGCAATGTAGGAACTCTTTGAAATCCTACAGTACTGCCTTTATGGTATGTTATGTCTCTTTTCTTTTGTTTTTGAAAGCCAATTTAGGTAGATTCCCAAAATTATTTTAAAAGAAAAGTGGATTTGATTTCTGTTGGAATTTTTTATAGTATCACATGTGATCCTGGCCAAAATATAAAATGTGAGCTATGAAATTATTTCAGCATTCTATTCTTTGGCAATTTTTTTGAATTCATTCAAATGTTGGGCTTTCTTATTTCTGCAGATTTGGTCTTTGAATATTCTAATATTTGGAACTTGTCAAAGTATGATCACATGTATTATAATAGTATATCACCTACTTTTTATACATTGTTAATGGGTTGTTTAATTTCATGTAACATAGTATAGAGCAGTGATTCTCAAAATTTCGCAAGTGTGGAATCAATTGAGACTTATTTCAATGCAGTTAACTAGGCCCTTTATAATAGTTTCTATTCACTAAGCCTGGAATAGGACCTGAGAAATTGCATTCTAATGAATTAGAAAGTAATAGTGATGTTGCTGATTCAAGGAGCAGATGTTGAGAACAACTGGTATATAGCATTAAACAATTGGCCTCAAGACAACTGTTTTTTTTTTTTTTTTGTTTGTTTGTTTTTTTTAAATTGGGATAGGAGGGTAGGGATTCAAGAATGAATGTGCAAAGTAATAAAAAAAAAACACTCAAATCTCTTGACATGTAGAATAGAGGTTTCGCTGTGTTCTGGCATAGAAAACTATGTGCTGGAATAAGGCCAACAGGAAAAATAAGTTGGCCTATAACAGACTATAGCAATGTATATTACTTCTCTAAGATGGACCTCTGAATGACAATTGTTAATCATAATTGTTAATCATAATTGTTAATCATTGTCAATCATGTGTTTGGAGGTTTGAACATAGTTCTAATGATAACTCAGACATGTTTAAATTTAGGGGATTGAGCTGAGCGGCTGAGCCAGAGGGGTGCACAAAATAAGACATACAGTTGTGCCAATGCCTGAATAACCCATGCTGTTGAAACAAGAGCTATGCAATCAAGTCTCCCAGGTAACAAGTTGATAAGAACTTGGCAGGGTATCTGAGCTCCACTAGGATTCTTTCACTCTCTGAAATCGTATCAGCACTTACAGGATCAAGACAGATCAAGATAGTGGGGTCAGGATAGAAAAATCAAGCAGGCCCCTTACTCCACACATCCTTTATTGTTCTCTCCATGAAATTAAACTTAAGAATAGAACACAGAGGGCCTTCCTGGTGGCACAAGGGGTTAAGTACTGCACTGTGAAGCAATCCACAGCCTCTGCAGCATGAGTTCGATCCTGGCCAGCCAGGGAGAAACCTCACCTGGTGAGGCAGACCTCTCCTGTCTAGCTCGCTACTTCCCTCAGCAGTGTATTTCAGTTGATCTGCCTGTTCTGATCCCCACTGTCTCTGGTGGATCCTCCTTTCACCCCCGCATCTCTGGCCTGTGCCCTAGCTCTTATATGCATGAATAAATAAATCTTTAAAAAAAAAGAATAAAATACAGAAAGTAGACACAATTACAGAATTCTCACTGCTTGAGAAAGTTCTACTTAAATTCAAAGATAAGTTAGTTTTGTTTATTTGGATTCAAAAATGAAACATTGGAAATATTGCTTCTATACTTTGCTATTCACTTCTTTCCTTCTTACACCCAAGAAACTCTATCTCTTAGTTACAGGTCACCTGTTTCATAAATGATGATCTTTATAAAGTGGCAGAATGGAATCATTTATGCCATCATCGTACTTACCAGTAATTTTCGTAATTTCAATTCCACAAGGTTTCACATTTACCAGGTTTCATGGAGAAGGTATACAAGATCCAGTCCTCCCACCTTTACCTTCCTCTAGCTAGCTTCATTTCAAAATAAGATGTTTTTCTAAGTTTGAACTTGTAAAATAGCCATCAGAAAGAGCAGTTCATCCATATTCAAATCTCTCTTTGAAGGCCAAAAATAATATTTGGAATTAATCTTATTTAAGGTATCAATAAATACAGTGAAAATGTACTATAATGGTGGGGACTTATAAAAAGGTTATATCAAAGACCCAGACATTGTCAGAGATCTTAATGACTGTGGGCATTCAAACGTGTTTTAGTACAGAAATTGCAAGGGAATTATAAGGATTCCTGGCATTTGTGGACTATAAGAGGCTGCATGCTCTATATCTTCCTGGAATTCATTGCATGGGAGCTCCCAGCCTGTTGGTTTATTGGTCCAGGCATCAGTTTCTAAGTTACTTCCACTCCTTCTGTGCTGGAGCGCAGGTAGTTTCATCAGTCCTGGGCAGCAGGTTGGGGCATGTGAGAGCATTTGGCTTTGTTCTTCAATTGACCTGTTTAGGGGAATTGCCTTATTCTACAGAAACCAGCCGATTTTGAGGAATTCCCATCTCTGGGTGCTTCTCTCTCTCCTTGGGTTTTTCCAACCTGTCTGCACATTCGGTTGGGAGAGTACCTTCTCCCCTCTGGGCATTTCTTGGCTCTCTTCAGGCATATGTTGACTCTGGCAAGTGTTACTTGGGGTCATGGTATAGTTGACCTTTTAATTTTCTTTAGGCCTTAAATGTCTAACAGTTACATTTAGTGTAAACTGATATTTTGTTTTTTCATTTCTGTTTGTCAATTTTGTTGTTATCATATCAAGGGTTTTACCAACTCACATTGTACCAAATTCAGACTGCATAAGCATAGTGAGTTTCTGGCTATGGAATATTATGATAACCTAAATGTATGTTTTTCTTTTGTGTATTTATATGTGTAACCAAGGGATCGATTAGTGATTTGAGATTACACACCACTACCGTGTTTCTCATTCAACGCTTTGCAACAAAAGATTGTAATTCTGTTAAATATGCCATAAATGGTTGCATGCAAATTATTCTTTTCTAACAGAAGGGCTCTAGAAAGCTTCTTCAGAAGGAAATATTTCACATAGTGATGTGCCTAAACAAGTAATGGCATCCAAGGAAGGTTAGAATAAGTTATGTGATTAAAGATCCCTTGCCACCCAAGGAATTTATGATATTTTGGTATTGGATAATGCCTATGAATAAAAGGTATCGGAGAATTGAGAATTCTCCTTTGGATATTCACACATCTAAGACATGAGGGAAAGAATAAGAATTAGTACAAGACAGAGGTGTGGTCAGGAAGGTAAATGTGGAAGCATAGTCTATGGCATTAAGGAAGATAGGAAAGAATAATCCAGGAAGGGAGTATTTTAAGGATACAGACATTTTAGTCCAAACAGGTCAAAAATGAAAAAAAAAAAAAATCCTAAAAACTAAAAAAATTACTGCAGTTGGCACAGGGGATAGATCAGAAATCTTTCTACCTTCTCCTCATAATTTGCTGTGAGCCTTAAACTGTTCTAAAATATAGTCTTAAAAAACAGAATGAGAAGCACAATGGCAGTGACCACAAACATTCAGGCGTCAGTGGTCACTAAACTAATATCTGTCCCTGGACACATCCTCCTGCAGGACAGCACTCAGATCAGGAGACTGTCTTGGGGAGGTACTTTAGGGAGAAAGGATGGAGGCAACAATGTAAATAGACTGCTACTTTTATCTTTGTCCATTATACATGTGCTAAATAAATTACTATTTAAGGATTTTTCAAAAGGCAACTGCATATGGGAGCTGTAACTAATTGTTGACATTTGAAGGCAAAAAAATTCAATATTCACTTCTCAAAATATAATACTGAGCTGGCAGGGCCTTCATATTTTTTACATTCTTACTGCTTCTCCAATCTTAATTGGGAACTATTGCCCTTCTCTTTATTCATTTTTTTTTTTTTTGGCATGGAAATCATCACCACTTTGAAAGCATTCCAAAAATAATTACATAATGTAGGATCAAAGGGGGAAAAAACTATAGGGAATATTTCATAGCTTCTTTTGGCAACTGCATTCTCATTATCATAAGACAGAACTTCATTTATTTCCATAAAGTCTGCCTCTCACCCAGCAATTGTATGAAAAAAAAATTTTTCTCATGCATGGTTAATTCCTATTTACAAACATTTTGAATTCAAATGAGGAATAGTACTTTCCAGAAATTGGTAATTTTTTTCCAAATAAAAACAAAAGTACATTCAGAAAAACATCTCCATTTCATAGATAGTTTTTTCCCTATGAGTACAGAAAAATTGTCCTCACCTTATCTTTGATTTGTATACTTACCTACAGTCAGTAGAACTAGATTTGGTGTATCTACATTGTTGAAATGTTTATTTTCTGAAAGCTGCAAAATATACTATAGTTGTTTCCTGCTGAGTCTGAGAGAGCAATCTGTAGACCTGGAACACAATGTCAAGCTGTTCATCTTCTAAGACCAGCCTCCAAGTTCTTGAAAATTCCCGTTGGGAATTTTGATGACAAATGCAATGGCTTTTTTTCCTTTTTGAGATTTGCCTCTTGTTTTTTTTATTTTTTATTTTTTTTAACAGTTTTGCTTGTGATCTTATACCCTACTCTGAGAATGTTATAGTTCTAAATGTCTACAGACAGGGGAGAGGGAGTCCTGGGAAATATCCAGCAAAATGAGATTAGCTTGGTTAATAATTAGTGGGGGGTGGGGAGTAAGTGAAGCGGCAGACTTGGATCAAGGGCTATGGTCAAGTAGTAAAGTATAGGACAAACTGAGGACTAGAATAGACAGTTGCTCTCCTCCCCCTCCTCCAAATAATTTGATAAGAACACAGTTGACAAGTCTGATGCAAATCTAGAGTATAAAAAGGAAAGAAACTCAATAGAATGAACAAATATCTTTGTAGTGGTTCTGACCTGCCCAAAATTCCCACATGAATGTAAGAAGCTGTTTTAAACTGAGACTAAACTTGATGAATATTTATCTGTTTCTTCTGAGTGATCTTGCCTGTGAAGTCAGGTAACCCAATGAAATGAATTTGCTTGCATGGAAAATAAGAGATTTTAGAATATTAATGAGAGAGAGAGGAGGCAGAATACACAGGGAGCAGTGAAGAGAAGTGCCAAATATTCTGTGCTAACCTGTCCTTTTGGAAGATGTTTGAGTCCCATAATGAGAGGAAATACAGATTAAATCTAAAGTGAGTTACACTTTGAGAATCAGGTATACAATGGCACTGTTTAGACTCACAAACAACAAAGTATGACACAGCTGGATAGAGACAAGTAATCTGTCCATGTTTTCAAGGAAGTCACTGAACATTCAAATGCTCAAAAAGGCTTTGAGAGAGCCAGCCCTATCATTTTACATGGGTCTTTACAGAACTGTGAATAATGAAGTCATCTAAGAAATTCCACAGGCAAAGGTCAAAAAAGTGAGAAGGACTGGGAAGGCTAAAATGTTTATTGCATGATGGCCATTTATGATGGACCAGTTTAAGGGCACTTCTAAGATGCCCTTTGCAGATTGTGGGAAATACTTTGAAGTTAGGGTGAAAATTGTGTATCAGTTGTGATAAGAAAGAGCTTATAAAATTATATACTAGGATATTTTAGTAAGGATATTATCCAATATTAAAATATCTTTTCAATTTTAAATTATTTTCTCAATTTTTTATTGAGGTAATATTGCATTGTAATAGGTTTCAGGCATACATCACTGGGAATCAACATGTGTGTGTAAGATCTATGACAAGTTAATAAAAGTCACTATTAAGGATAAATGGCACAAATTAAATTGTCCTTGAACATGAGACATGTTTTATACTGCTAAATACACATCTATTTCATCTCAAAGATTTTCCACAGTTTACAACTGTTTTGAATCTTAAAACTTATGTTCTGACACAATATCAACATTAATAGACCTGACAAGATGTGAAAAGGACCTAGAGTTGTATATTCCACATATAAATACAGTAGGAGTAAACATTTTTGAGCAATACAATTGTGTGATACTCATTAGTAAGAATGATCTTTAGTTTTATTTTGTTCTGCTGGTAGTGTTTATCATATTAAATGTATAAAATGTCTCCAGGGTTTCAGAATCACTTGAACTAACTTTACAGAAAGTCTTCAGGGTAAAAAGGAAAAACAAGATTTTGAAGTACTATCAGCTGTGGTCATGTTGGGCCATCAGGGCAGACAAATATGTGAATGGAGGATAAATGTGGGAGAGTGATGCAAAAATGTGTGCTTCAGTTCAATCATTAAGGAAAGTTAGAGTCTGGACAAGTGTTAGAGCATGGGGCAGGTCCACTTAAGGAAAGAAAATGCCTACTCAGCAAAAAATCATGAAGACTACCAACAAATCTGGAAGGTGAAATCCAGTAGCTTCATTATATTTATCAAGGTTATCGGTACCTAGATGTTCAACAAATCATATTCAGAAGAGATCCTATTCCCAGTTCTTGTTGACTGAAGAGAAAATCTCAGTCTTATTTCTTTACATTTTCATTAGAAGTGAGGCTAGGGGTTAGGGAGGAGTTAGTAGAGAGTTCACATATAGATCAGAAAGTGAGGCTTTGGCTTTTTTTTTTTTTGGTATGGGCTTAGTGTGCTATCTTTTTAATGTTTTCCCTGAAAAGTCTTGTCAATGCTATTTGCAATTTCAAGCTCCTTGGATAAAATGTAGAAGGTAGTAGTAAGATGTGAATTCTTCTTGTAAACCATCTAAGAGACTTTGTGAATTTTGTCAATATAAATTGATCAATCCTAAATTTTGTCCATTTTTTTTTTTTCAAAAGAACCATTTTTTGGTTTCATTGATCTTTAGAACTGTCTTTTTTTTTTTTAAGATTTGTTCATTTATTTATACAAGCACTGGGTACAGTCAGAAGTGCAGGAGGGTGAGAGAATTCACCAGAGCCAGAGTGGGGAACAGAACAGGCAGACTGATGAAATACACTGCTGAGGGGAGCAGCGGGAGGCAGGAGAGGTCTGTCGCACCAAGTGGGACCCTCGCTGGGGCCCGGGGATTGAACCGGCGCTGCAGCAGCTGTGGGCAGCTTCGCAGCCCAGTGCTCAACAACTGCACCACCAGGGGAGGTCATAGAACTGTCCTTTTTACTTATTTATTTCTGCCCTCAGCAGATGTTGACCACAACACAATAGCAGTAGAGAATTTCAGCACTTCAGTTATAATACAGGTGTCAATAAATTCATAAAGACTGAAATCATAGCAAGTATCTTCTCTGATCACAGTGGTATCAAATTAGAATTTATTCACAATAAGAAAGTCAGAAAAACCTCCAATATGTAGAGACTGAGTAACACATTACTGAATGTCTACTGGGCAATGAGGAAATCAAATAAATGTAAAAATACCTGATGACAAATGAAAATAGAGACAAAACTTTTCAGAACCTATGAGGTGCAGCAAAAGCTGTTCTAATAGGGAAGTGTATAGTAATACAGGCCTACATCAAGAAACAAGAATGAGCTCAACTAAGTAATGCATTCTTATACCTTAAGGAACTAGAAAGAGAACAATTGAAACCAAAGTCCAGTAGAAGGAAGGAGATAATAAAAATTAGAAGGTAAATAAATCTTTGTCTTTTAAAAAGTAATAGCATATATGTTTTTATTAACATACATTCTCAATATTAAATAAGCAGAAGAAACAGAACAGAAGCAACTAATACTATATTCCCTATCATCCTGTTCAGTAATGTTTAGAAAACCAGCTTTGGAGAAAAACAACTATATTTTGTAATATTTTCCAATTCTGTAGTGGAAATACTCCCAGCATGTCCAATTTATGGTTCTTAATAGTTTTAACAAACAGTTCACAGAATTCCTGCAAATTAAGCAATTAGCTAATTTTAGTGGGGTATTATTCATTTCCAGCAACCCACTGAGTATAAATAAACACTTTGTTGAGGTTGTGATGCTACACAATGCTTCTATGAAAATAAAAGGAGTGAATAGATGGGTTGATAAGTTTTAAGAGAGGATATAAATTTTATTGTTTGAATTCTTAAAAAGTTGAAGCATTAGTAAAATTCAGATTAGTAGATATTTACTATGAGAGGAATATTGCCTAAATTAACATTTAAAATGATGAAAAGACTGTGAAATTCATTGTTTTTGAAATAGTCATCTAAAAATTTTTGTTTTAAATCATTTAACAAAATGGGCCACTGTTCTTGAATGAAAAAATATTTTAGAATTATTATAGTTCCTTCCCAATTTTTAATCTTTGATTTTTTGCTGGGCCAAGGTATAGAACATTTATATTTTCTTTTATAACCATAGTACCTTAATTATGAATATTATTGCTGTAAATATGTGACAGCTATGTTCAGTAACAATTTTATATAATTTCTCCATTGTGATTTTTTCTTTTATATTTGTGTTTATCTATATTTATTTATTTCATATTTGAATATGTAAGTTTCCTACATTTTTATCATTAAAAACTTTTTTTTTCCCCAGGGAGGAATCATGTGTAATAATTGATCTACTAGAATAACACATAAGGGAATTAATATCCTTTCATAATGATTTCCTTTTTCTCGAATTTTGTTGATGATGTACATGTGACTTCTAACATTGAACATTCCTATAATATATGAACATTTAAACTGAAGGACACTTTTGCTTCTCTTCTATATTTTGGCACTCAATTTCTAATATTAAAAACAACTGTTCCCATTTCATGAATTGTGGTTTTTACCCCCACTTATCATATACAGCATGCTAACAAGTCCAGATACCCCTGCTCACTATATAGTATGGACAGGCTTTATTACATAAGACCATTGGTATTGCCAAGTTCTACTTAAATATATTTTTTAATGAAAATTTTCATCATTTTTATCATTCAGCTTATGTTTCTGGTGGTGCTAGTAGGGGAGTGTTGCTTATCAGGTAGGAGCATAAATGCAAGCAAGTCTTTACATACTGGATATTTCTCATTATTTTCAAAGTGCATTAGACTTCTTCCATTTTTGGCTTGTATGTTACCAGTTAATTTTGAATAAGTTGAAAATTATATTATTTAACAATCTTTACAAATATATTTTAACAAACAGAACTTTCTCTACTATAATTGGATGGAAAAGAATGATGTGCATGTCTCTGTGTGTGTACTCCTTTGTGCCATTGAACTTGACTTCAAAAACTCTAGCTTTAGAGTAAAATTGACAGTTTCCCCATGGAGATAACATAACACTAAATCCAGTGTAGGACCTTTGGATCAGAGGATCTTTTGCAAGTGCATTTGTTTCACACACATGAAGCTGGTCTAGCTAATTACCTTGAAAGAGAGAAAACATGGTAAGAGAAATTATGACAATTTAAACAATGAAGTAATTTTAAAGAGAGACAAGATCTTCCAAATCACATAATTCAATGTAGATATCAACATAGTGGCAAAACAGGTACTGAATTCCAGAGATACTGGTTAGTAGCATGATTGACATAATCTGTTCCCTATTCCCTATCTTCTCTCTGAGTCTTGGAGTACTTCTTATGAAGGATGGGTCTGGATGGAGTTCCATTTGATTGTCTGTGGTAACTCTATAAACAGAACAAGAGCACAGGGCTAATTAGAGATGCTTTTATGATTTATGGTTAAGATAGGGCAGGGGCAACTAAATATGTTTAATTCACTTCTAATGTATTGATTGTATATGGTGCCCTCCCCCCAAGCTTTCTTGTAGGTATATATATTTTTAAATATTTTATTTATGTATACAAGAACTGGGGTGTAAGCGAGAGGTGCAGGGCAGTGAGAGAATTCACCAGAGAGTCTGGGGAGGACAGAAGGATCTACTGACATGCGCTGCTAAGGGGAACAGTAGGTGAGAGAACAGGAGAGTTCTGCTGCACCATGTGGGTTGCTTCCTGGCCAGTTGGGGATCAAACTTGTACTGTAGTGGCTGATGATACTTGATAATGCTGTCTTTAATGCCTGCGTAATCAGGGAGGTTGTAGGTATAAATTATTATGAAAAACATGTGACAGGTTACCCAAAGAGCTAAATCAAATTTTGTCAGATGAACTTATTAACAGTAATAATTGAAGAAAAAAGAGTAGAATAGCCATAGCTGAAAGGTACATTGATTTCAGATAGTTATGCATATTTTAACTCAGTGCTATATGCATACAAATTGTGAAAAAAAAGTTAAAATAAATGTTTAGATTGAGAAGACACAAGACACAAAATGTATTTAATAGGGCTTCCAGAAAAGGAGAAAATAATTATAAGGGAGGAGAAAAGAGTTAACATTCAAGATAAAATTGTTATGCCAGCAATCAGAAGGGAAAATGTGTCTTAGAGAAGCACAAAATTCCACTGCAAAATATGTTCATATTCAGGTACAGCATAAAAAAAGTATATGGCATCAGATATGAAAGCAAAATTTAGTTAGAAAGAGAAAAATTACTTAGGCTTAAAATTATATGGGTGGGTATATTGTCAACAAAATACCAACAAATGATATCTTCAACTTGGGAATTAGAGATATTTTAATTAGAAATAAACAGTAAGAAATTAACATTTCAGCAAATTTAAAAGCAATTTAACTGCAAAAATCCTAAATTAGGAATGGTTCAAATATCATAAAATATAATTTCTAGTAAATGATAATCTGGGATATCCTGAGGAATTTGATGTTAATTATTAAGACCCACATTGTCTCCTGTAGTAGCATAAAGTTCCTAAATGAATTAACATTTTTTGTTATTGTTGGATATGCCTGTTCATATATTAAACAACTACAAAAATATTGGAAGATAAAAACAGGAAAGTGAATTAACAAAATGGAGTAATACTACAGAAAGTCAGGAAAGGTAAAATAAAGTTGTAAATAAAGGTATTTTACATTGAATATACCTAAAACTTATGTGGTATTATAATGCAATGTTACTTCATTAAATTGATTGAAAAACAGTCAATTTCCCACCAAAAAAATGAATTGAAGACACAAATTAAAATGGTAGAAATGTTTCCAAATATATCAGGAATCAAAAATTTGTCAAATCGATTACATTTACTGATAAGTTATTGAGTTTTACATTGGATAAGAAAAATAAATGCAGTTATTTAACTGGCATGACTAGCACATTAAACCTAATAAATATGTAATAGATATGTCAAACACATAACAAAGCTAAAATATTAACTGTTTGGCCTCTTACATAACATTTGGAGAGCCAGACTTTGAATACTTAGGACAAAATACAGAATACCAAGGAGATATCAGAGAAAAAATAGATTTATTAAAAAACCTCAACTTTATAAAAACATGTAGTTGTTTTTCATATTGAAGTAACACTGCATTAAAACATTTAAGTTTCAAATGTATGTCACTGAGAATCAACATGTATGTGTTAAGTTCACCACTAAGCATTCAGTCCTACCTTTCACCATACCATTCTCCTGTGTCCCAATTTATCCTCTCTAATTTTTGCTTCCCTTCTTGTAAACAAGTTTTTTAAAATGTATTTTAAGAGTTGAAATATAGCTATATTAACAGCCAAACTCTTTATACGATAGTAGTGTAAAAACAAGGTAAAGGATAATTCAAAGTCTTTTAAAAATAAAATGTGTGCACTGCACTTAACCGAAAAACAGTGACTAAAAGAACACATGTGAAATTCCTATGCCATCAGTAAAAAAACAAAACTGAAAGAAAAATGACTGCTTGAATGAAGGGCCTTCAAAGAAACAGATGACAAGTAAATGTGTGAAGACTTGCCCATCCTCACTAGTAAGTAGAGTATAGCTTACTAAACTGTATGTTACCATTGCTCATCATTAGACTGGCCAAAAAACAAAACAAAACAAAACAAAAACCCTGATACATAGTCATTTTGGCAAGAATTTTGAAGTGAACACTTTCATCCCTTCCTGACACAAATATAAATTGCTACAATTTGAAGAACAATTTATCAATATACATTAGGCAAAATGAATACCTGTAATCTGATGCTGCAATTCCATTTATAGGTATATTTATTCTAGGAAAACTGTGGCAGAGGTCTAAAGGGAAACAGGCTTAAAATTCATTTATCGAGGCACTGTTACCTGTGGAAATAAAAAAAAATGGAATGTTTGATTACCAATTTAGAAGACTTTTCAGCTCACTAAGCAGGAATGCTGACATTGCCAAAAGACCTTGCGTTTCCATTCAAGTCAGAACTGTATTCAAACACAAAATAATATTAGGTATTCTAAAATACAAAAACAATCAGCAGATCCTATCATATATTTTCCTGAATTCATACTCCTTCCCTGTATTAGTGAACAACTTACACAGGAAGTGGTAACAGAAAAGGAAAGAAAAAGAAAGCATCTTGCATTCCTTTTCTTTCAGTTCCCTTATCAGCAAACTGAGAGGATTGATAGAATGTGTATGTATGAAGAAGTAAAATGAAAACAACTGAGTTGGATTTGTGCAGTCTTTAGTATTCTGCAAAGAATGAAATATACATGCATATGTAAGCTATGAAATATAATTGGTGTAATTTCGATGAATACTCATATGTCTCAAATTGTCTTACATTTGCATTTAAACCTTATTACACAGTAGAAGATGAACAGTAAAATTCACTAACAATTTTCTTTTGACTTCTGTTAGAATGATATTAAACAGAAAATATGTGAAGAAGAGACCATGGAACAAAGGAAATTGCATTGAATTTTAGAGCTTCTAATGAAACATTTTCTTTGTTTTTTTAAAAGAAGGATTCATGTTTTCATTTTGCAATGGCTCTGCCAGTAATTTAGATGACTCCTGGCTATTAGTGAATAGTTTAGGCTAGACAAAAAGTTAATGCTGATAGCAGCTTTAGTAAAATAATAAAAGTAATAGATTTTAATTTTTTCTCCATGGACTGCCTCAGTTTGCTCATCTTTTCAATGCTTTCTCTCAGTTCTTCAATGAAGAATAAGAAGCTAGACCATGCCCAAAACTGCTAGTCATCTCTTAATTGGAAACTAAACTCCATGCACAATCCTTGATTTTGCTGTAATTCAATGTAAAATTCTTACCATATATAGTTTTAAATATTAAGACTAATTATAGAAAGTGGTAGGAAATAGGTAAGACCATTTGCAACCTTCCTCAATGACCTTTATGTAGGTACTTAACTCTTTTGTGATTTTTGTTTTGTAATACTGGCAACTGTATGTGGAATCTATCATGTTTTAAGAGGCTCCATCAGAATGTGCTTTTTAAGTTATGATAGTTATAGTTCATAAATTACCTTTATTCCCAGTATCTCTTTAAGTATAGTTATATATAAAATATAAAAATTCATAAAATGTCAATATTTCCTCTCTACCTTAACCTCATGTTTGCTCATCTCCAAGCATCCTGATAGAAACAATTTTTGAGCTGTGTTTATTTTCTGTTAGCACTGTCAAGCACTTGGGAATGTACCATCTGTTCATTTTCATCTCAGACTGCCAAGTTCATGTGTGCATCATGAATAGGTACGAAAAGGAGAATGGATTTCTTGTTTTCAAAGATATCTAGTCAGATGCTATTTGTGCATAAATGTGCCAGCTTCAGTCCAACATAAAAAGAAACTTGAATATTAAAAACACACTAATTGTTGTGAAGTTGCATAATGGAATCTGTTATTTCATTTTACATTCCTCATATTTCCAATTTTGACCGAGGATAACAGCTTTTTTATTGGAGATTGAGTTTTACTTCATGATTTTTGTCTCTAATGAATGTATCACTAATGATATGGTTGTAGTAAATTAGCAAATGTTTTAAAAATAGAAATCACATTCTACATAGATTTTTGGAAATATTATAGAGGAATATTGAAAATATAGACTGCATTCCTAGGTATTTAATTATTTTTATGGTGTGATTGTAAATGGGATCACTAATTTCTTCCTCTTCTATCTATATCTTTGTTTGTGTATAGCAAGGCAACGGATTTTTGTGCATTTTCTACCCTGCCATTTTGCTTAACAGATTGTTTAATTTTTCCATGGAGTCTTAAGGGGTCTCTGTATTATCATGTCATCTGCCAATAATGATAGTTTTGCTTCTTTTTTCCCCAATTTAAATTCATTATATATATTTTCTTTTGTCTAATTGCTCTAGCTAGGATTCTTAATACTGTGTCGAACAGTCATGATGAGTCTGCATATCCTTGTACTAGATCTTAGGGGGAAAGCTTTTAATTTTTCACCCTGGAGAATATTAGCTGTGGGTTTGTTGTAGTGTTTTTGTTATGTTAAGGTATGTTCCTTTATCCCCAGTATTTTGAGAGTTTTCATCATCATTGAATGTTGGATTTTAAATGCTTAATTGGCATCATTTATCTACTCATACAGTTTTTATCTTTTTGTTGATGTGATTAATTATGTTGATTGATTTTCAGAGGTTGAACCAGCCTGGTGTCCCCGGTATGATCTCAGTTGGTCATGGTGTATGGTTCTTTTAGTGCATTGTTGGATTTGGTTTGCTAGGATTTTATTAAGGGTTTTTGCATTTGTTGTTATTAGGGAAATTGGTCTGTAGTTTGAATTTTTTTATGTTATTTTTATTTTCTTTTGATATTAGAGCAATGTTGGCTTTATAAATGTGTTTGGAATTGATCATTTTTCAATTTTATGGAAGATTTTGAGCAGGATAGATGTTAGTTCATCTTTGAAGATTTGATAGAATTCACTTGTGAATTTTGTTGTTTCTGGGAGTGGAGAGTTTTTAATTAATCTTTCAACTTCCTTGCTTGTGAGTGGTTTGTCCCGGATTTCTATTTCTTCCCTATTCAGTCTTAGATGATTATACAATTTTAAGAATGTGTCCATCTCTTCTAGGTTGAATTTTTTGGCATATTCATGGTAGTCTCTAATTATCTTCTGAATTTCTGCAGTGTATCTTGTAATTTCTCTTCTTTTGTTTTTGATTCTATTTATTTGAGATTTCTCCCTTTATTAGTGAGTCTTCCTAGAGGTTTATTTTATTTAAAAACCATCTTTTTGTTTCATTAATCTTTTGGACTATCTTATTTTTGAGTAACTTTTTTTCCTTTCAAAAAATCTCTCATGTTATTTTCATAAAGAATGTCATTATTTTAATCATCACTATCTTTTTCTTTTCCTTCCAGTTGGTTTTAATTTATAAGCTCAAAGATAAATAAGACATCTAGGCAAAATATATCACTTTGTACTTTGTATCATATGTAGCCTGGAATAATTTAACACCCACTGCTAGATCACTTTGCGTGGGACGTAAGTTTTTCTACCACCACTTATATACTTTCTATATTATTCCAAGTTCAGGTACATTCATTATAATTTAACTTGAAACAGCAGAATGTTGGGTACAACTTTTTTGTCTATTAGTAGGGACAATTTTTTTAGTAGATCACTCAGAAGTAAGGATATTCCTTCTGATAATTTCACAGAAATCTTCATCTTAGGCCTGTTGACATAAATTGGATCATGGCATGACTCATTAGTCAGTCATTTAATTAAAGGGATTCCATTGGCTATTTTTAGATTATAAGTTACCTGAACTAATTACCCAAGTGTGAGCAATAGGTCAATTCTAAATGAATTAGACAAATAAGACACTGCCCTATTGCTAGTACTGTGTCAATACTCTACACTTTTTCCTACAATATAGCAATGAGAAAGGACAGGAACATATTCCACTACACTCACTCTGCTATAATTGTTTTGCTCGGATTAAAAGTCTACTGTACATAAGCACACTAAATCATGTACACACCACAAGCAAAACAAAACTAAACTGTACACCACAGTTCCTATTTAAAGCCATAGTTGGTTGTTTAGAATAGCAGTGTGATGGGTGAACTCATTGCTATCATGTACAATTTCACCACAATTTGACTCTAGTCTATTACCCTGGTCTCATTTCCTACCAACTAAGAGGGTAGGGACATCAGATTTTTCCCCATTAGGAATATCCCTAAAATGTCACATCCTTTCATGATTTCTTGCTTCTACATTTACTCTTTTCTCTCTTTTTAAAGTCCCTTCTAAAATCATTCTATAAGACTTCTATTATTACTCAAAATGCATAGCATTCATCTGAACTTACTTGATTTATCCAGTAAAAAGCAGTCATTTTCCACTGAATCCATATGGAGCTGCAAATATGTTTAGTGTTACACTTGCAAAATTTTATTGTAGACGGTCTGTTATATATCTCTTTGATTATACTGTAACTTTTTAATTAATTTATCAACCTAACTCAGCATAGTTTCTGGGACAATAGTCAAACATATGTAGACTAAAAAAATAATATCTCATATTTAAGAACAATGTTTTTATGTCCTCAGCATTTTAATAACATAATCCCTCAAAGTGTTAAATGGTTTTACAGAAACTCTAGGGAAGAACTTTATAGCAAATACTAGATCATAAATTTTGCCACTTGGGTAAAGATTAGGCTATAAATTTATCATATGCTATGCGTATTGCTATTTCCAAAATAAAGTTACAGATTTGGAGTTAGTGATTGAGTTCATTTGGAAGATTAACCTTACATGTTTGGATTGCTGCATATATTTTTCCTCCTGGATTAAAACAATTTAAATATTCTAGTACCCTGTTTCATAATTTAAAATATTTCTTTAAAAATATTCTTTTATTGTAAGATACTTATTTTGCATTGAAGAACTGGGGTGTAGGTGAGAGGTCGGGTAAGTGAGAAGATTCACCAGTTACAAGAGTGGGGAATAGAACAGGCAGATCTAGTGAAATATACTGCTGGGGGAAGCATGGGTGGAACAGGTGAGGTCCATTGCACCATGTGGGTTAGCTCCCTAGCCTGGTACTGAACTCAGAGCATCATGGTGTGTGGTAGCCTTGAGACTTAACCCCTAGGCCACCAGGGAGGCCCTTAAAATGCTTCTTAAAACTAATCTGATATAAATAAGAAGCCATATGAATTTTCTAGATTTTTTTTTTTTTGTAGTTGAAAGAACTTGTCCGTATTTATATATCTAGCAAATACATTCTTTGTTTCATAATACAGTTACATAGAAGGGGTCGTAAATGAATATAAAAATCATATAAGTATAAAACCAGTTGGTAACACTTGATGCCATATGTAACATTTGGTAAACATATGGAATTGTATGTACTACTTACATTACTGTATTGGAATCAATAAATGATGGATGAATTAAGAGGTTTAATAGAATCACAAGTAATTAGGACACTAAGTCCAATGATTTGAATGTATAATGCACATTTGGTTTCTGATTTAATGAAGTTCTAGTATCAACTTTTTTTACTAGTGGGAAATCGATATAACTCATATTGTAATTTGGTTAATTTTTCTCAATATACTGACTGTGCCCCTTCAAAAACAATTTAGGGGGCCTCCCCAGTGGCACAGCAGTTGAGCGCTGGGTTGCGAAGCTGCCTGAAGTTTCTACAGCCCCGGTTCAATCCCCGGCTGCTCTCTGGCCACCGGAGGAGGGTCCCACATGGTGCGCAGATCTCTCCTGCCGCCCGCTGCTCCCCTCAGCAGTGTACTTCGGCCTTTCTGCCTGCTCTGCTCCCTGCTCTGGTGAATCCTCTCACCCTCCCGCGCTTCTGACTGTACCCAGTGCTTGTATAAATAAATAAATAAATAAATCTTAAAAAAAAAGAAAAACAATTTAGGAAGATGCACTTATATAAAGTGTTTTCGGGTAAACAATAAGGATTGGATTTTCCAAAGGATTGTGGAATTAAAATTATAGGTGCTGTGAAGGTTCAATTTAAATTTGTATTTTTGGATATAGTCCAGGCATGAAACATGAATGTGAAATTAGCTTTCAGTACCCATAATGAGTACAGAACAAGAGGACACGTGATTCAGTCACACACATTGATACTCATTGCCAAAATGTAGTTAAGAGAAAAGGAGATATATGTGGGGAGAGACAGGATTGAATCTAGAGCAGAGTGTCACATCACTCTGGGCAGGAGAATTGACTGTTTGGATAACTCAGCATAAATTTGGGGTAATTATTTTCTATATGACTGGGTTGTGTTGCATAGCAGCATCAAGAGCCAGGTCTATAACTAGCTCAGTTTTACTGCTGAGTGCTAAGGCACGAGAATAAAAGTTGAATAGACATTGGGAAAAAACTAACAAGCCTTTGGACTACATCTGTCTAGTGAGTTGTAAGACTGATTTACTGATTTGCTTGAAGATTAATTATGAAGACCTTCAATGTGAATCCAAGAGAGGTTTGGAAGTTTGGCAGCCTTTGCAAGTCAATAAAGTGTTGTCTAACACTTAGAAAACATAATGTATTGGAGAGCACTTAGAGGTGATTCATGAGCCTAAAATGTATCTGCTTCTACAGCAATGGAACCAATCAGAATGTTCAGAGAAGGATAGATGTATAGTTGCAGTAGAAAGGAAATATCAACATTTTATCAGATTAAAAAATTTACATGACTCTCTACATAAAATATGTCAAATTTTGTCTGCTTTTAAACTTTTCTGTCTCTAGTCATATCTAAGAATGCCTTCTGGTTGGATAAGGCATATATGCAGTTTGTCATAAGCTCTTACTGAAAGATAAATGATGAATCTTGCTGAATGATGAAGGCTTGTGATAAGTGAAGTGTGATATCATCCACTACCAAAATATGGATCTCATTTAGCTTATGAAACAATTCAAATGTTTATGAAATGGAACCCCATGACACAGAGTTTAAATTTTGATGACCATCCTGTCCTCACATTTCACCCCAAATTTATTACCTATCCTTGTTGTACAAACTAGAAACCAAACTGGTTAAGAGAGTTCCAGATCCTCTACAATAGGGTGAGAAGTTTTATGTGATCTTAGCATCTACTCTTATCAAGATTCTCAAAACAAAACTAGCTGGTACACACCATCAACGAATCGAGGCTCTGATCTCCTGTCTTTAGCAGTATTTGCAAGGATCCAGTTGATTATAATGTAGTCTGTAACCAGACTGTGAAATCTGTGTTGAATTCTGGGAAAAGAAGAATTGATCCACACAATAAATAGCTGACAAACTTGGAAAGATAATGACTAATAGATACCACATTTGCATTTAATTAACTCTAAAGAAAAGTTACATTTTAAATGTGCCTTTAACAATTAGCAAGACTAAAATAAATTTTTTAAAAGATTTTTATTTATGCATACAAGAACTGGAGTGTAGACCAGAGGTGCAGGGGGTGAGAAGATTCACCAGAGACAGAGTCGGGAGCAGAACAGGTGGATTTACTAAAATATGCTGCTGAGGGGAACAGAGGGTGACACAAGAGTGGTCTGCTGCGCCATTATATGGGTCAGTTCCCTGTCCAGGAATTGAACTCATGCTACAGTGACTGGCATAACTTGATAGTACTTAGACCTTAATCCCTGCACCACCAGGGAAGCCTGACTAAAATAAATTTTAGCTGGATAGTCCAGTTGCAGGTTTCCCTGGGGGCAATTAAAATGTTTTATAGTTCTTTAATGGATAGAATTAGTCCAGTAATAAAAATGACAATCACTTAAGTGACTTCTTGTGAATGTACCATTGTTGACATCAGAGGCAACCAAAACTAGAAATCTTCAAAGGGCTTAAGTAGCTTAAATCCTACAGGATATATGGCTTGTCTATGACAATATTGAATGTTCCAGTCATTGAATCCCACAAAAATATATGCTACTCTTCAGTTTGATTTCACACTTTTTTCTCTTGATATTGAAAATAAGGTAGAGATTTTCAGGGACTTTAGCTATATGTGTAATCATTTTTTAAAAACTCAAGATTCAGACTTTCTGAAAGGGACCGTGTTATTATTAACAAAGTGATTTTAGAAAATGTGGACTTAAATATAAGAAGTTCAAAATGTGTCAGATCAATTTGGGCACAGTATCTTGATGTAAAATGTTTTTAAATATAATTCTAGCCCTTAATTATAATTTTTATGGCAGTGGTGGGTACAAATTATGTGATTTTACATTGTACAGTTGACTTTGAGGGATGAAAAATAATAAATCTTTTTTTGAAGCATTGACTAGATATATTTGTGTTAG
Source organism: Talpa europaea (assembly GCF_964194135.1). NCBI lineage: Eukaryota > Metazoa > Chordata > Mammalia > Eulipotyphla > Talpidae > Talpa > Talpa europaea. Next base: position 47,275,306 of record NC_140072.1, read on the forward strand.
ACAAAAATCAGGTAGTTACCACAATATTCTGGTGAATAGAAAATTCACAAACTACACAGGAAATTCTAGTTCAGTGTAAAGATGTTACTCAAATTTATAATTACACTTTTTCACATTATATAAGACATTTAAATGTAAGCTATTACCCCTGATCCTCTTAGGCATCATTACTCCCATTCTGCAGAAAGTGAATCCATTTGTGTAAGGTTCATAAATAAGTTCACATATTTTGTAAAATTGGGTTAGGTTAGATGGAAAAATTAGACATGATTGAAAAGGACTCAGATAATGTGGATAAGCAAACTCACAGATAATACATTCTAATCCTAAGCACAGGTTGAGCAATCAAATAAAATCAACTTAAAATTTATAGTTGATACTAGACCACGCAAATTAAAATCACCTATGAAGTAGATATCCATTTATATAATTGATAATTTAAATAGACTATCTAATAAGGATGTAGGTTTTTCCTCTTTAATTCATTAACAAAAATAATTAGTAAATTGTAATAATTTTCCTTAAGTCTAAAACAATGGCAAGTTCTTTCTGCATTTATATTGATATCTAGATACTAGGGGGGTTATATGCAATGGTGCTGATGAGCAAAGTAAATTTTCTGTGTTAACTTTGAGTCTTTTCTACAAATTCTTTGTAGTTACTATGATGATAATGTGTACTTTAGTTCTGTCTGAATTTCTGCCTGCTGGTCTCATTGCAGGTACTAGATGGCTTTTATTTACTTTAGCAGTGATTGAAAAGTTGTCTTCAGTTAGAAATATCATTATCATTCTGTTTCTGATATTTATAAAAAATACACATGTACCAGATTATGTGTACCTTAAACTTACACAATGTTACATGCAAATTATATCTCAATATAGGTAAAATATGCAGATAATTGAGTGACCTCTAACATCAAATATTTAAATATGAAAACCTACATTTGCCAAAGTAGTGGGCAAATTGTAAGGTGTTCTGTTCTTTCAGTAAATTTATACATTCATTATAGTTCCTACTATCTCCAGGATGTTTTTGGTCTTTCATTTCCTTTTTCAGAAAAAAAGATCATACTGGATTATTGGAAAAATTAATTCTAAAGGGAAGCAAACTGTCTCAAAATGTTTTAACAACCAAAATAGATTTTTTCATAAATTTATTCTCTCCCTGATCCTTTTCATTTTATATTGTAGAAAAGACACTTGGTCCTGCTTCTGAGGCCTTAGAACTTCTTACCCAAGATTTTGATGGCAATGAGTCTTCCTTGAGTTAGTTATTTTAGATATAAATGCTGGACCCTCAGGGAGTAATTTTTGCTGACTTAGAAGGAAAATGTTGCCACAAAACTCACTAGGGCTTTTCATATTTACAGAAATAAAAGGAGAAATGAAGAGAAAATGTTAGCAGAATTTAGCTAATATCTTCATGTCTGATTTTGTGGCTGTTTCAATAGGGAGGGAAAAGTTCTTGGTTTAGTTTGCACACTCCAGGACTTTGGCTTGTGTAAATGATCCATGTTGATTGCAGTCATTCATTTCATGTCTGTCTGGGAAGCAGTGTTCATATGTGCAATATTGAGAGTTGATGTGAAGTTTCCATTTTGTCGTTTGGCCTTCCAAAAAACCCTCCTAAAAACATCAAGAAAAAATTGATGCTTATGATGCTCTAATCATCCACGGTAGTGTGAACTGAGAACTGAAACCAATATATTTTCCTGTCCCTGTACTTAAGTAATACTGAAATCTTATCTCCATGATGAACAATACTGGTATAAGTGAACACAATGCGTCTTTTTAGCATGTCCACGGAGTCAAACTCTCAACACAAGAGTAGCTTGGCACAAAGGAGTTTATTATGTGAGGTTAAAGTGCCAATGAAGATGCTTTTACAATGGTGGTGTTGCTGTGATTATATAGGGAGCAAGGAATGTGAGGAGGTGCAGGTCAGAAAGGGGGTGAGGGGCTCTGCATTTCCAGGTCGAGGGTGCTACAGGCATCGTAGGCCTGGTGGGTGATAGTGTTTCTCTTTTCTAGCATAGAGTGTTCCTCTGGGTCTGATATTACTTAGCTTTCATTATTTCCAAAGGGGCACAGAGAATTCTGTTGGAAAAGTGATACAGTTCTCAAGGTTTTTAGGAAGGCAGCTGGGAAGCAAATCACATGGAAGGGGTAAGTGAAGGAGAAGGTAAACAGTGTTAAGTGCTTGATTCTGATTAATATAACCCTTTCTATTCTAAGAGATTTTAGATTATAGTTACACTGCCAATAAATACAAATAACTGCCAACAGTGTAGAATATGATTTCCCAACCTCAGAGATTCCATGAACAAAGAGTGACTCTTTCTTACTGGATATTTATCAGCATTCTTGGCCTCTTGATGTCAGTAATATCTCTTTCCCTGTTTGTGACAGCCACAGGCAGACTGATTAAGCTTGGTACCTGATATAACTAGTCTGGTTTGGCTAAGACATCTTGGTTCTGAGCTTTATGTGAAATTCCTATACACTAGCTGGTCTGCTTCATTTTGGGCACATGGGACCTGGACCTCTGTCTAACCTTTATTTACTGTAGCAGAAAATTCAGTCTGAAAATGAGACTGAATTTTGGTAGTCCTTCCTTTTGGTAGTTACTAATGGCTTTATATGTTATCAGTACTTACAGTATTCATAGATCAGAGAAGAAAAGGGAAAGGCAAGTCACAGATTAGTGGTTCTCTGATCATTGATAAAAGATGGCTTTATGTTTTTCCTGATTTCGTGCCTGTGCTTTCTTTCTATATGCACTCCCTCTTTGCACTTTTGAGTCACCCTCTTTCCTACATTAGCCAGGGATGTCTCTGGAGGCATCTTAAACTAAAGAAAGGCTGCAGAAAGAAAGGCTGCTGATTGTAAACAAGAGAGGTAAGCAGAAGAGCTAAAACTGTACTTCCTGGACATGGGGTGAGCTGCCAGTCTTCCTGAGTACTGCAAGTCAGATGGACTTTACTTTGTGCCAGCAACTCAGTGAGATGGCAGAAGTAGCATGGGTTTTTCACTACCATTGGCCTTTCTTTGATTCACTGCTGTCTTCTTCTGTGCAGCCTGGAATGACTAGATAGATGGAGGGGGAGGGTAGGAGGGCAATGAGAAAAGGAGGGAAGAAAGGAAGAAGTCCAGGAGGGAGGTAGGGAATTACAAACTCAAAACAGAATCAGAAATAATGAATACAGGAGGAGTAGATTTTTTTTTTAAGATTTTATTTATTCATACAAGAACTGGGGTACAGGCCAGAATTGCGGGGGGTGAGAGGATTCACCAGAGAAAGAGCGGGGAACAGAACAGGCAGATTGACTGAAATACACTGCTGAGGGGAGCAGTGGGAGAGACAGGAGAGGTCTGTTATGCCATGTGGGTAGCTCCCTGGCCAGCGGCGGGAATTGAACTCATGTTGCAGTGGCTACAGATAGCCTCATAGGTTGTGTCCTAACTCCTTGTGCCACCAGGGAGGCCCAGGAGGGGTAAATCTTGAAAACAAATAAAATCAAACTAAAGAGTTTACAAAAAGCAGCAAGATGCTAACAACAATAAAAAAAACACAAAAGAAATGTTTTCCTCTTCATTCCTTAGAACATCTCTAAGATGAAAACAATGAACCAAGTCAGATTGCACCCAGCTGTTTGTCTATAATTATAATTTTGTTGTCATAGGAATTACACCTGTGTAATAGTTCATTACAAGGTATAATTTTAATTTTACAAACAGAATGTCTCATTTCCTTATGGGGAAAACAGAAGTTTCCTCATATGTATTTACTAAACTTCTAAGACTTTCTTCACGATCCTTGGCAATATTACTCTTTGGGAAATAAAGCTCAAATGGGCTTGTTAAATACACATTTTGCCGTTTCTTTTTCTGTATTCATTTCCTTGATAAAGTTATCCAATGGAAATTCCTAAAACTTAAATGTAGGATTTAACAATTATGAAATCTCTTTTCCCTCTCTAAATGTAAAGTTTTTTATCATGCAGGCAATTGCCAAAGTGGCAAATGAGCATGGCATGACTTGTATAAGCAAATGCAATTTCATAACATAGGAAGGGAAATCTTTTTTCTTAAAGTAGCAAAGGTCAAAATGGAAATTAAAAGTGGAAATAAGTGATGGAGGCTATAATATCCATGAAAGACAGAGTTAACAATCACCAAAATTTAGTACAGATTTCTTACTGTTTTATCAGTGATCAATGTGATTATCGAGTTTAAGAGTTTAAGTTCCCTGTTAAGCATGAACAACATTCTCTATACACTATGATGGTGGGTAACAAGTTCATTCAAAATGAATTCTACATTTTTAACATAACATATTAATTAAAGGACATTCATGGAATTAAGAATGTTGTAGCATTTGGAAAATGAGTTATGATTTACAGATAAATGACTTAATGATAGATTTGATTCTAGAGTAAACTCACTAGAAAATTGTGAGGGGAATGGCCTTTACTTAATCTAAGCAGAAAGCTCAGTCTGAAAATGAGACTGGTCTGTCCTTTAAGTAGTTATCAAGGACTTTTTTTGTCCTTGATATGAATACTTATGGTATTTAAGAGTTTAAGTTCACAGATTGCTCTCTCTGTTACACAAGGGCTGCTTATGCATCGTAATCCTTTATAGGAAGTGGGAAATGACCGCCATTATTCCAGGTGAACTGGTAAGACTACTTACCTCAAATCAGCAATGCTCTTTATTCACAAGCACCACCATTTCCAAAAGAAATAATGAAGAGTGTTGGAATATTTTGTAAGGAGTGTTAAAGTTGGTTTTACATTGCGTGCTCCAAAACATACAGCATATAAAACCATCTTTAATTATGGTGCATCCTACCCATGTCCTACTTAAATGGACAGTCTGATTTCTTTGCTTTTTCTTTGCTTAGCCAGTATCATTGGCTCTTTTTTTTCTTTCTAATGTCTAATGCACTCAGAACCCTAATGCCTTGCATTTTTTTAAATATATAGTTCTGCCTCAGCTGCACTAAGTGTTCCACTATTCTTAATCTTTTGTGATATAAGAAATCATCCTAACATTTGATGGAAAAATTCTACTGTTTCTTATACTCATTGTTTTAGACAGAACTGTATTCCACAATGTCTGATGTCTCAGTTGGAAAACTAAAATGGTTAATAAGCTGGAGGCGTCTTTACTCATACGTCTGGCACCTGAGTGGGGCTGACATTTAGGTCAGACTGATGAAATTCTCTGGGAGCCCAAACACGTTGTCCCTCTGCATAGATCATGCTGTCACTGCCTGAGGCTGGGTTTCATGAGAGCGAATATATAACAAATGTGTAGAATGCCACGTGAATGATGTGTTTTCTTTCCTTGTTTGCATGATAGCTTTGTTAGTAGATAATGAATAAGTATTATAGTTATTGATTGCCATTTTTCTTGATACAGATTTTTCTTTCTAGTACATACATTTACTAATAGTAAATGGCTCACTTGAGAGCAAGTCTTTAATAGGTAAACTAACCTATCCACAGCCCAGACACCCTCCACCTGCCAACCTTCTTTATTGATTGCTTACAATCTAGAATTGTATTACATGATCTCCCCACTTCCTTTTGATCCCCTCCTCTGACAATAACATTAGAGTATTAGGATATTGTCTGAGAGTGTCCTATGCTTATATAAAAAATGTGATTTTCTGAAGACAAAATCACCCTGGGCCAGGCATCAGACAGCTTGAGTTAACCTCCACACCTATGAACCTAGTTAGTAAGTTAGAAATTGTTTAAACTGCCCATTCTTAATCTGTTCAGCCAGCTTGCTAAAGTCACAGTCCTGACACCCCAGAAGCTCCCCTACCTTCTTCTGCCTCTGGTCTGAGTATTCCCTTGTATGGCTCAGTATGTCATAATGTGCCCCTCTAGTCTTGGGAACTGTGAATAAAAAGATGTCCTAAGGCAATCCCCTCTTGATCTGTTAACATTACCGTGCCTGAGTAAAAATAGCATCTACATTTTAAACCAAGGATTGTTATATTTCTTGGAATATTATTACTTAGCAGTGTGAATTATTTGAAGAAAAAGTCTTTATCTTCCAGTGTGTATATCCTTGGCTCACAAGTTTTAGGTATACTTGCAAACTTCCATTAATAGGAATGCTTATTTTTACTATTTACTTTTACTATTTATCTGGAATTTTGTTTTGATTTGATATTATTTTACTATTGAAAATAAACCTGTTTTTTCTCTGACTAGTCTTCATATTCCTATAATACAACTTTGGAGATACATTTTCTAAATATCTATTACCATTTAATGAGTTTTCTTTGTATTTCATGATCTCCCCATTTCATTTTTTATTTCCTCCTCAAACAATAACATGAAAGGAATATTAGGATTTTGTCTATGAGAATGTTGTATGCTTACATAAAAAATTGAATTTCTGAAGACAAAATAGCTAATCCGACCAAGCATTAATGCCTGTTTTGTGAGTTGCATCAAGACTATATTATGATCAAAGCACAATTTTTGTAATCAAACAGTATGGGGACACTCAAATAATCCTGAATTTTATAATTCATTCCCAGGAAATTTAGATAGCAACTGGTCAAATCTTTGTGCAGCATACCATATGGAATTTAATTACTCCTGGTCTTTTGGCCCACATCTATGTGACTGGATCCTGGCTTCTTTCTCTAAGGACTGGCTTTCAGAGAGAATTAAAAAAATACAATAAAGACTAAATACAATAAAGACTAACACTAAAAAATAAAATAAAGACTAAATACAATAAAGACTAACACTAAAGAGACTAAGATCTCTTTCGTGATAAAGAGCTTATCCTGAGTGATCCATATAATATTAGCACATAATATTTTTACATTTGTTAATTGAAAGAAAGAAGACTGAGAAATGTCTATTTTTCTTAATCTGAACAAGTTTGGTAATAGAAATTTCAATAAGCTTGATGGGTTTAAAGGGACTATGGTTTTGGTAACATGGGCAAAAACAATCTAGTAATGTTCTGCAGTGATCACAACAGATTGTGCAATTTGAATTAGAGGCAGTTGTGCTGAGACCATATGAGAACTGAATCAGAAGGTCTTAGAGAGCTTGCAGTTTATCTGGCAGGAAACTGAGGTCAGTACTGAAAATCTACATTTTAGCAGAAAATAAAGCCATTGTGTATTGTCAAGCAAGTATGGTCTATAGTGATTTTTCTTATATGTCATATACAGATATATGGATTTATAGTATAGCTTGAAGTTTGGAAGTGTGATACCTCCTTTCTCTTTTGTTTTCATCAGTAGGGCTTTGGATATTTGTAGTTTTTTTTTGTGGTTCCATAGGGATTTCATCAGTATTTGTTCTATTTCTTTGAAGAATGTCATTGAGATTTTTGTCGGAATAACATTGAATCTGTATATTGCTTTTGGTAGGATGGCCGTTTTAATAATGTTAATTCTTACGATCCATGAGCAAGGGATGTTTTTCCATTTCTTTGTGTCTTCTTCTATTTCTTTTAACAGTGTTTTATAATTATATTTGTATAGGTACTTCACCTCTTTTGTTAGGTTTATTCCCAAGTATTTGATTTTTTTTGTTTCAATTATAAAATGGATGGTTTTCCTGATTTCTTCTTCTTCAGATTGATTTTGTGTATAGGAAGGCTACTGATTTTTGTGTGCTGATTTTGTATCCTGCTACTTTACTAAACTGGTTGATTATTTTGAATAGTTTTTCTGTGGAGCTTTTAGGGTTCTCTATGTATATTATCATATCATTTGCAAATAGTGACAGTTTTACTTCTTCTTTCCCTATCTGTATTTCTTGTATGTCTTTCTCTTGTCTTAGTGCTCTGGCTAAGACCTCCAGTATTATATTGAAGAGCAGTGGTGAGAGACGACATCCTTCTCTTATTCCTGATCTTAAAGGAGAGGCCTTCAGCTTTTTGTCATTGAGAATAATATTGACTGTGAGTTTGTCATTTGTGGCTTTTATCATGTTAAGGTATGTTCCTTCTATCCTGAGAATTTCAAGGGCCTTCATCATAAATGGATGTTGAACTTTGTTGAATGTTTTCTCAGTATCTATTGATATGATTGTATGGTTTTCATTTTTCTTTTTGTTGATGTGTTGAATTACGCTTATCGATTTTCATATGTTGAACCATCCTTGTGCCCCTGGGATGAATCTCACTTGATCGTAGTGTATTATCCCTTTGATGCATTGTTGGATTCTGTTGGCAAGGATTTTGTTGAGGATTTTTGCATCAGTGTTCATTAGAGAGATTGGCCTGTAATTTTCTTTTTCGTGTGCTGTCTTTGAGTGGTTTTGGTATTGGTGTCATGTTGACTTTGTAGAATGTATTTGGTAGTATTCCTTCTTTTTCAATTTTTTGGAAAGAGTTTGTGTAGGATAGGCACTAATTCACTGCTGAATGTTTGGTAGAATTCATTTGTGAAGCCATGTGGGCCTGGGCTTTTTGTTTTTGGGGAGTGCTTTGATTACTGCCTCAATTTTGCTGCTTGTAATTGGTCTGTTTAGGTGCTCTATTTCTTCTTTACCCAGCTTTGGAGATTATATTGTGCTAGGAATTTGTCAATCTCTTCTAAATTGTTGAATTCATTTGCATATAAATGTTCATAGTAATCTCTGATTATTCTTTTGATTTCTACTGGGTTTATTGTGATTTCTCCTCTTTCATTTATAATCCTTTTTATAAGTGTTTTCTCCTGTTTTTTCTTTGTGAGCCTAGCTAGAGGTTTGACTATTTTTTTTTTTTCCAAAGAACCAAATTTTGGTTTCATTGGTCTTTTGAATTTTTTTTTTTTAACTTTCTATTTCATTTATTTCTGCTTTGATTTTTATTACTTCCTTTTTTCTACTGGCTTTAGGGTATTTTTGTTCTTTTTCTAGCTCTTTGAAATGTGAGATTAGGTTGTTTCTTTGAGATCTTTCTTGTTCTTTTTTTTTTAAGTTTTTATTTTTTTTAATTTTTTTTAATCAAACTTTATTTCAAAACATTTTATTTAAAATTTTTACATATGAGTTCCTCAGTGAAACTTGTATCACATTCTTTGCTGTTCTTTTCTGGTTTTGTTACTGAGTTTATACTAGCCTCATAAACTTAAACAGAATAGCTTTACTTTTTTTTTAATTTTTATAAATTTTATTTTTATATTCCCCATACAATTGCAACCCCCTTATTTTGACCCCAATCCCTCCCCTCCCCACCCCCCACCCCTCATAGAGTGTCTCTGGCTCATAGTTTTTGTTGATTTTGATTTTCACTTTCTTATAGTTATTCATTTTCCTGGTCCCTTATTTAAGTTTTCTAGATTCCTGCTGTGAGTGAGACCATCCGGTATTTTTCTTTTTCTTTCTGGCTTATTTCGCTGAGCATGATCCCTTCCAGTGCCATCCATGTTGCTGCTAACTGCATGTGTTTATCTTTTTTGATTTCTGAGTAATATTCCATGGTGTATATATACCACATCTTCTTGATCCAGTCATCTATTTTTGGGCATTTGGGTTGTTTCCAAAATTTAGCTATTGTAAACAGTGCTGCTATAAACATAGGGATGCAGGTGCTCTTTGGAGTTGATGTTTCTGTGTCCTTTGGGTAAATACCTAGGAGTGGAATTGCTGAATCATATAGAAGCTCTATGTTTAGTAGGTCCAGAAATCTCCACACAGCTTTCCACAGTGGTTGGACCAGTTTGCACTCCCACCAACAGTACAGGAGAGTTCCTTTTTCTCCACAACCTCACCAACATTTGTTGTTGTTAGTTTTTTTAATATGTGCCATTCTCACTGGTGTGAGATGGTAACTCATGGTAGTTTTGATTTGCATTTCCCTGATTACAAGTGATGTTGAACATTTTTTCATATGCCTGTTGGCCACTTGCATTTCCTCTTCAGAGAAGTTTCCTTTTAGCTCTTCTGCCCATTTTTTGACTGGATTACTTTCTTTGTTGTTGTTGAGTCTCATCAGCTCTTTGCAGATTTTTGTGATCAGTCCTTTATCGTTAGTGTTGTGTGCAAAAATGTTCTCCCAGTCGGTGGGGTTTCTCTTTGTTTTGGTTATTGTGTCTTTTGCTGTGCAGAAGCTCTTTAATTTGATGTAGTCCCAGCTGTTGATCTTTGCTTTCACTATCACTGCTTTGGGTGATGTGTCTGTAAAGATGTCTTTGATGTGCATATCACGTACTGTTTCGCCTATATTTCCTTCTATGTATTTTATGGTTTCAGATCTTATGTCTAGTTCTTTAATCCATTTTGAGTTGGTTTTTGTGTGTGGTGTGAGGTAGTAGTCAAGTTTCATTCTTTTGCATGTAGCGACCCAGTTTTCCCAGCACCATTTATTGAACAAAGTTTCTTTGCTCCAATGCATATTCTTTGGCTCCTTTGTCAAAGATTAGTTGACCATAAATCTGTGGGTTTATTTCTGGATTTTCTACTCAATTCCATTGGTCTGTGTGTCTGTTCTTGTTTCAATACCATGCAGTTTTGATGATTATGGCTTTGTAGTATAGTTTGAACTCTGGGCATATGATGCCACCATTCCCTTCTTTTTTTTCCAAGAGAACTTTGGCTATTCGGGGTTTTAGGTGGTTCCATATGAATTTCATCAATAATTATTCTATTTCTTTGAAGAATGACTTTGAAATTTTTATTGGAATAGCATTGAATCTGTATATTGCTTTTGGTAGGATGGCCATTTTAATAATGTTTATTCTTCCAATCCATGAGCAGGGGATGTCTTTCCATTTCTTTGTGTCTTCTTCTATTTCTTTTAACAATGTTTTATAGTTTTCTTTGTATAGGTCCTTTACCTCTTTTGTTAGATTTATTCCCAAGTATTTGATTTTTTTTTGGTTTCGATAATAAAAGGGATTTTTTTTTATTTATTTTTCAAATTTATTGTTTGTGTATAGGAAGGCTACTGACTTTTGCGTGTTGATTTTGTATCCTGCCACTATACTGAACTGATTGATGAGTTCAATTAGTTTTTCTGTGGAGTTTTTTGGGTTCTCTATGTATATTATCATATCATCTGCAAATAGTGACAGTTTGACTTTTTCCTTTCCTATTTGGATTCCTTGTATGTCTTTCTCTTGTCTTATTGCTCTAGCTAGGACTTCCAGTATTATATTGAAAAGCATTGGTGAGAGTGGACATCCTTGTCTTGTTCCAGATCTTAATGGAATGCTTTTAGCTTTTCACCATTGAGAATGATACTGGCTATTGGCTTGTCATATATGGCCTTTATGATGTTGAGGTATGTTCCTTGTATCCCAAGAATTGCAAGGTCTTTTATCATGAATGGGTGTTGCACTTTGTCGAAAGCTTTCTCAGATTCTATTGATATTATCATCTGGTTTTTATATTTGTTTTTGTTGATGTGTTGTATAACGTTGATTGATTTTCAGATGTTGAACCATCCTTGTGTCCCTGGAATGAATCTACTTGGTCGTGGTGAATTATCTTATGGATACATTGTTGGATTCTGATAGCTAAAATTTTATTGAGGATTTTTGCATCAGTGTTCATTAGGGAGATTGGCCTGTAGTTTTCCTTTTTTTGTGTTGTCCTTGTTCGGTTTTGGTATTAGTGTAATTTTAGCTTCATAGAATGTGTTTGGTATTGTCCCTTCCTTCTCAATTTTTTGGAAGAGTTTGTGAAGGATAGGCACTAATTCGTTTCTGAATGTTTGGTAGAATTCATTTGTAAATCCATCAGGTCCTAGGCTTTTGTTTTTGGGGAGGTTTTTGATTACCATTTCAATTTCACTGCTTGTAATTGGTCTGTTTAGGTGCTCTATTTCTTCTTTATCTATCTTTGGGTGATTGTAGAGTTGTAGGAATTTGTCCATCTCCTCTAGATTGTTGAACTTGTTTCCATATAACCGTTCATAGTAGTTATTAAGTATTCTTTTGATTTCTGCTGTGTCCGTTGTGATTTCTCCTCTTTCATTTATGATCCTTTTTATTTGTGCTTTCTCCCTTTTTTCCTTTGTGAGCCTGGCTGGGGATTTGTCTATTTTATTGATTTTTTCGAAGAACCAGCTCTTGGTTTCATTGATCTTTTGGATTGTTTTTTTTAGTTTCAATTTCATTTATTTCTGCTTTGGTTTTTGTTATTTCTTTTCGTCTACTGGTTTTGTTTTTTTGTTGTTGTTCTTTATCTAGATCTTTGAGCTTCGAGATTAGGTTGTTTCTTTGAGTTCTTTCTTGTTTCTTGATGTGAGCTTCTATTGCTATATATTTTCCTCTTATTACTGCTTTTGCTGCATCCCATACATTTAGGAAATTGGTATCCTCCTTGTCATTCAATTCAAAGAATTTTTTAATTTCTTCTTTCATCTCCTTGTTAGTCCAGTGATCTTCCAGTAGTGTGGGTTTCAATCTCCATGAGGTAGGAGAGTACCTTGCCTTCTTTTTATGGTTTATTTCTAGTTTGATGCCTTCATGGTCAGAAAAGATGATTGGTATGATTTCAATGTGGGTGTATCTGTTGATGTTTGTCTTGTGTCCCAGTATGTGATCGATCCTGGAGAATGATCTGTGTGTACTTGAGAAAAATGTGTGCTCATATTTTTTTGGGTTTAGTGTTCTATAGATTTCTGTTAAGCCCAAGCTCTCTAGATCCTTATTTAGAGCTTTGGTGTCTTTACTTATTTTTTGTCTCATTGATCTAGCCATTGTTGTTAGTGGTGTGTTGAAGTCTCCCACTATGTATGTGTTTTCTCTGATGTCTGTTTTCAGAGATGACAATAGTTGTCTGATATATTTTGGTGCTCCTTCATTTGGTGAATATATGTTAATGAGTATTATGTCTTCTTGAAGTATTGTCCCCTTGATCATAATGTAGTGACCGTTGGGGTCTCTTTTTATCTTTTTGAGTTTGAAATCTATTTTATCTGATATGAGTATAGCTGTTCCTGCTTTCTTTTTTGGTCCATTTGCTTGTAGGATTGTTTTCTATCCTTTAACTTTGAGTCTATTTTTATCTTTTGTAGCTAAATGTGTTTCCTGGAGACAGCAAAAGGTTGGGTTTTGTTTCTTAATCCAGCCTGCGACTCTGTCTTTTTATTGAAGAGTTTAGCTCATTTACATTTAGAGTTAATATTGATATGTTAGCATCTGTATTTGCCATTGTGTTTGTCTTTCCTTTGATTTTATTTATTTATTCTTTTAATAACTTTTTTTTTTTTTTGGTCTTCTTTCGTTGTTATTCGTCCCTCTGAGGTTCTGGCTTTAGGATTCCTTGTAGTATTTTTTGGAGTGGGGGTTTAGTCGTAATGGAATTCCAGAGTTTCTGTTTGTCTGGGAAGGTCCTTATTCTTTCTTCATAGAGGAAGGAGAGTCTGTTGACTATGTCCCTCCACTCTCTCCTTGCCCGTAGTGTTTCTTCTGAGAAGTCTGATGTCAGCCTGATTGGTTTTCCTTTGAATGTTACCTGTTTCTTCCCTCTTGTCAGCTTCATTATTTTTTCCTTGTCCTGGATTCTTGGGAGCTTTACTATTATGTGTCTTGCTGTATTTTTCCTTTCGTCGTGGAAGTTTGGTGTTCTTCTTGCTTCTTGTATATCAATTTTCAGCTCCTTCTTCACATTTGGGAAGTTCTCTTCAATTATCTCCTTTAACATTTTCTCTGTTCCTACATCTCTCTCCTCTCCTTGTGGTATTCCTATAACTCTTATATTTCCTTTCCTCATGGAGTCAGATAGTTCCTGAAGTTTTTCTTCGGTCTTTTTCCTTTGTACTTCTCTTTCCTTTTCTGTTTTGGTTCTTTTTATCTCTGTGTCTTCAAGAGTACTTATTTGTTCTTCCATTTCATCTATTCTTCTTTCATTGTTTTTCCCAGAGTTCTTTAGTGCCTCCATTAATTCTTTGATATCCTGCATTTCTTTTACTTCCCTCTTTAGGGACTCAATTTAATTCTTCTGATCGTTGATTATTTTTCTCTTATCATTGTTTTCCTTTATGACTTCTGTCATTTTTTTTAATCACGGCAAGTTTAAATTCTCTTTCTGGAAGGCTCAGAAGTTCTTCCAAGTTACTGTCGCTGCAATCTGGTGGCTGGTTTTCTTTTTGTGGTGTGCTTTTTTCCTGAGGAGTTGCTAGGTTGCATGTGGTTCTTCTACTCCCTACTGTCTGTTTCTAATTTGCCGTATGCATTGGGACACTGTGTCACTGGGATTGGCCGGCATCTTGGGTGAACTTCTCCGCTCCCCTCTGCCTCCTCCGGGAGCCATCTGTAGGTTTCAAGCAGTCTTTACTGAAGAAAAGTCCCTGTTCTAAAATGGTGATGTGGGACGACTCCCTGCGCACCAGGTCTGTCCTGGTGGTGGGTTCCTCTCCCTCTTTGGGCTCAGACTGCAGGCCATAAGGGTCCTGGCATGGGCGAACTTCCCAGCTCACCTCTGGCTCCTCCGGGAGCCTTCTGCTGGTTTCAGGCAGTCTTTACTGAAGAAATGTCCCTGTTCTAAAATGGCGATGTGGGACGCACTCCCCGCGCCCCAGGTCTGTCCCAGCGGTGGGTTCCCGCTCCCCCTCTGGGCTGGAACTGCAGGCCAGAAGGGGCCTGGCGTGGGCGAACTTCCCGGCTCACCTCTGGCTCCTGAGGGAGCCTTCTGCTGGTTTCAGGCAGTCTGTGTAAAGTATTCTTGATTGGCATTTGCTGTCTTGATGTTTGTTGAATGTCACTCCATTTTCTTCTTGCCTGTAGTGTTTCTTCAGAGAAGTCTGAGGTTAACTTGATTGATTTTCCCTTAAAAGTTATCTGTTTCTTCCCCCTTGCCAGTTTCATTATTTATTCCTTGTCTTGGACTCTTGCAAGCTGTACTCTTATGTGTCTTGCTGTAGTTTTCCTTTTATTGTGGTAATTGGGTGTTCTTCTTGCTTCTTGTATGCCTATATCCATCTCCTTTTTCATGCTTGGGAAGTTTTCTTCAATTATCTCCTTGAATATTTTCTCAGAACCTTTGTCTTTCTCCTCACCTTCTGGAATGCCTATAACTCTTTTATTTCCTCTCTGCATGGAGTCTGATAATTGTCTAAGGGTATTCTCATACTTCTTCCTTTGCACTTCTCTCTTTTCTTCTCTTTTGGTTCTTTTTATTTCTGTATATTCAGGAGTACTGATCCATTCTTTCATTTCCTCGATTCTGTTTTCAACACTTTTCCAAGAGCTCTTTGTTTTCTCCAGTAATCTTTTAGTCTCCTTTTCTTTTATTTCCTTTCTTAAGGTCTCATTTTCATTCTTCAGTTCATTGATTATTTGTCTCATCTCATTATACTTTTAAATCATGATGATTATTAATTCTCTATCTGACAGGCAGAGAAGTTCTTCCATGTCATTGTTGTTGAGGTCTGCTGACTGGTTTTCTTTCTGTGGTCTGTCCTTCTCCTGCAGGCTTGCTTAGTTATTTGTATTTTTCCTTCTCTCTGCTGTTTGCTTTCTAATTTGTTCTATGCATTGGGACATTGTGCCATTGGTGTTAGCAGGCATCTCTTTGGAGTGCTCCTTCAGGGGTGTCAGAAACTGTTTATCAGACTGAGACCAGCACTGGTAAGCCAAAACTCCACCAGGGTGTTGATGCTGTGCCTGTGTTGCTGGGAACTGTCTCTTACAGTTCCTTCCTTCCGTATTTACTTAGTTTCAGCAGGGAATCAGTTAGTTGGTGATTTTGCGCTGGTCACTAGGTGGCTCTCAAAACCTGTACTTGCTGACCTGTGCTTTCTCCCAGTAATTCTCTGTGAAATGGAGGAGAGAAGGGGAGCACCTCAATGCAGGGGCTATTGCTCATTCTGGGTGCTATGTCTGCACTGTGTTCACCCGGTGCTGTGCCCTTGGCTGTGTGGATCCCGTGCCCTGAATTCTGTGCTCTAGCTCTCAATCCCAGGGTCTCAGATCCAAAATGCTGGCTGTCACCTTGAGCACTGCCCACTGTTATGGCACATTCCACACCCTGAATCCTGTGCCTGGCTCTCAGTTCCAGAATGGGGTCTTGCTTTGTTGTTGGCTTTGGAAACCCTGGCTTTCAACTATCAGGAAGTTGGTGATTTTGTTCTGATCACTAGGTGGCACCAGGGATCTTTCCTAGTATCCTTCTAGAGCTGTGCTTTTTCACCCATGGGTCTCCAGGGAACTGAGTGGGGATGGCGTGGAATGGCTCAGCAGCATGGCATGCTGTGTCTGCCCTGTGCTGCATGTCATGCCAATCACATGCCCCGAATTTCATGCCTGGTTCTCAGTTCTGAAGCCCTCAGATCTGGGATGCGGGTGATAGCCCAGTTCATTGTCCACAGAAATGGTGCCTTTTGCACCCAGCTCCCATGCCTAGGTGCCTGGTTTTTGATTACCCAGTGAGGGTCATTCACCTCAGTGCTGGCTCCCGTGTGTGTCCCCACAAACCTAGGTCACAGGGACCTGGGCAGCCACCATTTGCATATGCTTTTGTAGCATGTGCTTTTCTGCACAAGCTTACCGGCTGGCCTTAGGCTTTTTGCAGGTATCTCCGCAGAGTCCTTGTTTTCCTCTAATGGCACCCTGAGCCCTTTGCTCACATCCGTGGCAATTCCCACAGGGTTCTCCACAGTTCCCGTTCCTGGGGTGCGGTGCACGCAATAGTTCCTTTCCACTCACTGTCCCACTTGATCTCTAGTTTGCTCTTGTATTTTTTTTCTGTTTGGATTCCTTCCTTCCTTCCTTCCTTCCTTCCTTCCTTCCTTCCTTCCTTCCTTCCTTCCTTCCTTCCTTCCTTCCTTCCTTCCTTCCTTCCTTCCTTCCTTCCTTCCTTCCTTCCTTCCTTCCTTCCTTCCTTCCTTCCTTCCTTCCTTCCTTCCTTCCTTCCTTCCTTCCTTCCTTCCTTCCTTCCTTCCTTCCTTCCTTCCTGTTGGTTGGTGCATGCTGGTTTTGTGGGTGGGGGTGGTTTGCAGGGTTCTGATGATTTTTTCCTCTTCTAGTCCCCTTTTATTTGCAACTTTTCTCTTTGGGCAGTTTGCCATAGATGCCCATTTATCTTCCATGTCCGGGTTCTTGCAGGGACCTGCCGCTTTTCCTCCCTATTATTCATTATATGGGAGAATTTACTCATAGCATTTCTCCGCCACTGTGTTGATCCTCTCTCTCTGTGGAAAAAAAATAAAGGTAAGAGAATACTGGAGATAAGGCAATGAGGTAACTATTCAGATTTCTTCGATAAGCCAAATAGGTTCCAACTGCAGGTCTTCAGATCTGTTGTCCTTCTTTATTCAATACCTTGCTTTCTTCTGTAACCAATTTAAGGAACACCTTAATAGCAACAACAACAACAACAAAAACCACACTGAATTCTAACAATATTTCTGTTGACTCAAATGTGTTTGTTTTGCACTTTATAGGCAAATATAAATCTATAATTTAAGTCAGGTTTTTAGTTATGACTAATCAGATGTAAGAACATCTGGTAATAAAATGCCACTATCTACATTGATTTAGCACTAAGTAAGGTAAACTATGGAAGACTAAAATTTTCTTTGTCTTCATTCCATTCCTTAGCCTAGTAACAAGGATTCCTCCCCCCTCTTTTTTTTTTTTAAACTATCATTTATAAAATGTGAATGAAATTTTCCAAGACATCTGCATAAATACCTGCCTTTGTTGGCATCCCTCTGCTATTAAAAACAACTGACAGAATTTCTCTTAAGGCCAGATGTGGTGCTGCTTTAATGCAGGCATTTATATTTATCTTTGATATAATAATTGAGAAAATAATTCATCTTGTTTACTTTTATTATGAAAGTTATGCACCATTTCTTCCCTGAAGTTTTATTTGCCTGTGTTAGATTGTGTTATTTTTCAGTAACATATGATTCCCTTCTCTATCCCATTGCAAGTAGGTAGATATGTGACTTTTCTTGGTTGAATAAGGATGAGCAGAAGCTCTCTATGCCTTTAGACAATAATCGTAAAAGCTAGTTTGTGTTTCTCCAAATCTTTTTTTTCCCCACAGTCACCATAATGTTCTAACCAATGGGTGCTCTGTCAGCCAAAGTCCCTGAAGCTGATGTAATAATATCTAATATATAAAGCAGAATATTCCTCCATTAAAGGGAGGAATAACATAGTAATTTCAAAGTAGTATTTTTTAAAAAACTACCTTGATGTAAAATAGATTAAAATGCCCTAAGAGAAAAATCAGGACTGAGTTCAAAACTTCAGTTTCTAGATATTTAGGAAAGAAAGGATCATTAAATAGCATTAGCACTGTGAATAAATAGCAGAAATTTCTTCCTAGGGGTAATTCTAAGAACAAGAAGAAGGGCTTCACCCATGACCTATCTCCATACTCTGAATTATGTATGTTTCTTCAGTGTTCATTATTCATTTTTACATACTTTATTCATATATTGTATTGATCATTTCTTCAGTTATTTATTCAACAAGCATTTACTGAGTGTCTGCTTTCTAGGTACAGATCTCAAATCATTTAGATTCTAATTATGTCGAGAGTCATGAAAACATTGCATTGGAATACAAAAAGAAAAAAAGGTCCTATTATACTTTGAAAAAAATGATTAAAAATTTGAGAAGATGAAATTTACTTTTTTTTTTTAATAGAGGCATGCTTTATTTATTTATTTATTTGTTTGTTTGTTTTTGTTTATACATGCACTGGGTACAGTCAGAAGCATGGGAGGGTGAGAGAATTCACCAGAGCCAGAGCAAGGAGCAGAGCAGGTAGAAGGACCGAAGTACACTGCTGAGGGGAGCAGCGGCAGGAGAGGTCTGCGCGCCATGTGGGACCCTCCTCCGGTGGCCGGGAAGCAGCCGGGGATCGAACCGGCACCGCAGAGGCTGCAGGCAGCTTCGCAACCCAGCGCTCAACCGCTGCGCCACTGGGGAGGCCCGAGAAGATGAAATTTAAACTAAAAATAAAGGATTTGGATAACAAAAAAAAGATGGTGGATGATGTAGTACTGAACATCACCATGATCAAAGGCAAGCAGCTGTTAAAATTTCCAGTAAGTCTAAGAAATTTTGAGTCGTTTGATTGTTTAGTGCATAGAATATTGTTGGAAGACAAGTGATATAAAATAATGCTGAATGGGTAGTGTGACTTAGGAGAACCTTCTAGGAATTATTTGTCCCTCATTGTATAAAGTAGGATCATTAAAGTTTGGAATGTCTGTTGGCACACAAGATTGTAGGGACCTTTGCTTGCCTTTTATTAGGATATCTACAGAAAAGACAGAAAGCTGGTTCTTCAACCAAATTTTCAGGTATAGACACTGAGAAAACAATCTGAAATAGTTTTTTTTTTATTTTTTTTTAAATATTTATTTATTTATTTATTTATTTATACATACAAGCACTGGGTACAGTCAGAAGCGCGGGAGGGTGACAGAATTCACCAGAGCCAGAGCGGGGAGTAGAGCAGGCAGAAGGACCGAAGTACACTGCTGAGGGGGGCAGTGGGCTCCAGGAGAGGTCTGCGCACCATGTGGGACCCTCCTCTGGTGGCCAGGGAGCAGCCGGGGATCGAACCAGCGCTGCAGAGGCTGCGGGCAGCTTTGCAACCCAGTGCTCAACCCCTGCACCACCGGGGAGGCCCTGAAATAGTTATTTTTAACAGAGAGGAAAAACTAACACACATTTGTAGGAAATCCTGGATTTAGTTCTAACAAGCAAAGAACTTAAATTTTGAAAACACAGAATAAACTGACATTGATTCTTCTTGATTTATATTTTCATAATAATAAATGATGAATATGTTTGATGTGCCAGTTGGTCATTTGTATGTCTTTTTGGGAAAAAGAGTCTTTTAAATGATCTGATTTTATTTTAATTGTGTTTTTTATTCTTCGGTGTGATGAGCTCTTAATATATATATTTTTTAAAAGGGTGATTTTTTTTTAAGATTTATTTATACAAAAACCGGGGTACAGGCCAGATGTGCAGGAGGGTGAGAGGGTTTGACAGAGACAGAGCGGGGAACAGAACAGGCAGAATGACTGAAATACACTGCTGAGGGGAGCAGCAGGCGAGACAGGAGAGGCCTGCCATGCCATGTGGGTTGCTCTGAAGCTGGCGCAGATCGAACCAGCACTGCAGAGGCTGCTGACAGCTTCACAGTGCTGTGCTCAACTGCCTGCGCCACCAGGGAGGCCCTCTTAATATTATTTGATTATTAACCCTTTGTAAAAGACTTATGCTATGTAAATAGATTTTTCCATTCAGTAAAATATCTTTTTGTTCTGAAGATAATTTCTTTCACTCTGCAAAGCTTTTTGATTTCTGTAGTCCCACTTGTTTATTTTGCTTTTTTCCCCCTTGCTTCCACAGCCAGTGGAATACAGTTCCAAAGCACTAATAAGGCCAGTGTCAAGGAACATAACCATCTACACCTTCTGTATTTTATGGTTTCAGGTCTTATGCCCTAGTCTTTAATCCATTTTGAATTAATTTTTGTATAGAGTGTTACAGTGGTCTAATTTCTTTTGCATATGACTGTCCAGTTTTCCCAACACCATTTATTGAACAGACTTTCCTTGATCTATTGTATTCTCTGGGCTCCTTTTTCATAAATTACTTATCCATATATCTTTACATTTATTTCTGTGTCCTCAATTTTATTTCTTTGGACTATGTTAATTCTAAATTCTAAATTCTATGCTGCTTTGATTGCTGTTTCTTTAAAGTTTTAAGTTAGGGAATGTGTTACCTCCAATTTTGTGCTTATTTTTCAGGATAGTTTTGGCTTGTTGGGATATTTTGTAGTTCCCAAAAATTTCATTAATTTTCTGCTCTATGTGAAGAATACCACTAAGATTTCAATATGATTGCATTGAGCCTGTACATTGGTTTAGGTAACTTAGTCATTTTAATGATGTCAATTCTTCTAATTCATGAGCACAGAATGCATTTCACTGTGTCTTCTTCTCTGTGTTAGAGTTTTCAGTGTATTAGTCTATCACTTCTTTGGTTAAATTTTTTTCTAATTTATTTAATTCATTTTTATAAAATTTAATTAGGATTATTTTCCTAATTTCTTTTTTGCTAGTTTACTGTTACCATAGAGAGGAAATAAACCTTTGTGTAATAATTTTGAATACTGCCACTTTCCTGTATTTATTTTTTCTATTAGCCTTTCCCAGAATATAGGGTTTTCTATGCATATTATGTTATCTGCAAGTAGTGATAGTTTTCCTCTCTAATTTGAATACTTTTTACATTCTTTCCTTACCTAAATGCTCTGATTCAGACTTCCAACACTGTGTTGTATAATAGTGGTAAGAGGACACATCCTTGTCTTGTTCCTGATCTTACAGGAGAGACTTTCAGTTTTTTACCATAGAGTATGTTACAGACTGGATTTGTCATATATAACCTTTATATGTTGTGTTAAGTTCCATCTATACCCATGCTGTTGGGTGATTTTATCATTAAAGAATCTTGACTATGAAATGTTTTCATCTGCATCTTTGAGAAGGTCATCTGACTCATGTTCTTTCCTTTATGTGGTGTTACCATATTTATTATTTATCATCCTTCCATCCCTAGAAAAAAATCCTATCATATTATATCATTCTTTTAATGTATTATTGAATTCATTTTGCTAGTAATTTTTTGAAGAATTTTGTATCTGCACACCTATGTAAATCAGAGATACTGGTTTGCAGTTTTCTATTGTCATGTCAAAACCCACAGAATTTGAATAACAAAGAGTGAACTTTAGTGTATTCAATTAAAAAAATCATTTGGCAGATTGAGTCCCAGATGGAAAGAAACTCTGACAAAAGAATCTAACTGTATTTTATACATGTGAAGCAACCACATAGCATAAAATGTTGACCAAAATAACTTTGGAAATTGGTGGAATCTGTAAGACTAAAAGATAAAAGAAACTGCACATAAATTCATTAGGAGATGGTTATTTCTGTGGTTATATGTGTTAAAATTATATCCTCTGCATGTATACTAGTACTGTGATTTAAATAAATAGAATTTGATGACAGTTTAGCAATTACCAAATTTTAACTTATGAATAACTTTCATTATAATACTCCTGTTAATGTTTTCTTCCTACTGTTATCTTTTGTCATGTGGCAAATAAACAATTAACTTTTCAGATCTCATGGGAGTAGGGGGAAATCCAACAATATATAAAGTACATTTACCTTTATTGTATCAGAAAACCTTTGAAATCTCAGTTTTGTACTGTGAAGCTGATATGCAACAAAATACAAATAGTGGTTGCATTTTTTAGAACATTAGAATAAATTTTAAGAGGTGAGATTTGTCTACAAGCAAATGACTACGTGTTGAAATCAATATAAATGTCCAGATCGAAACTGTATTTTTGAGATGGGATTATGCAGTGGGTTTCCTGACTGTAAGAGTTTTCTCCCATTAGATGCCCTGAATACAAAAATACTGCTATGAACAATTCAGGCACTTGAGCGGAATTGTGTATGATTACTAGCTTTTTGCAAATCTTTCTATGCTTTACTTAAAATGAAAATAGTTTTCTAAAGAAAATAAGTTCTTTTTTTCCTCAGTTATTCATGATGATTTTAATGAGAAAGTAAGAAGTGTGATTGATTCTGTGAAATGCCTTTTTTTTGTGTCTTATTGGCCTTTACTTGGTTGCTAGAATAAAAATCTCAAGAAGTTAGTCACCCTCCAGTTACCTAGGGCCAAAAATATGAGTGCTTGATGTATATTAATATATGTGATTGTTAGACTACACTAGGTTTAATATTTAAGGGTATGACTATTCCTGAAAAGCTTTTTGTTGTGATTTTTGAATTATTTACTTCACAAATTAATGTTTAAAATGATGTACTATTGGTTTGCAATATGAGTTTCAGGAGTACAATTTCTTACTTCAATAAATGTATATACAACACCACAAAAACCACCAAAGCTCTAGTATCATCCATCTCCAGGTACTTTTTTAATTTCTTGTCTGATTACCTCATTAGTCCAATAATCATTCAGTAGTATGTTGTTCAGTCTCCATATATTAGAGGTTTTTCTGCTTTCTTTTGGTGATGATTTCTTCTTTGATACCATTATGATCAAAGAAGATATGTGATGAATTCAGACTCAGTGAATTTATTGATACTTGTGACCCACTATGTGACTTACCCAGGGGAATGTCCCATGTGCATTTGAGTAGAATATGTATTAGTTTGTTTTCAGGGTATTTCTTATCTAGTTGCTCTTTACTTTAATGAGTCCCCTACATCTATGTGTTGTTGCCAATGTCTGTTTTCAAATTTGTTAATAGGTTTCCTTATCTATTTTATGCTTCTCATTTCATGCATATGTATTGATGAGTGGTAAATCTTTGTTTTTTCCTTACTCATAATATCCAGCTCTGTCTCGTTGTTAACATTTTTAGCTAGTACTCTTTCATTTTTTATTTTTTTAATCCGATGTAAGTGTGACTGTTCCAGCCCTTATTGGGATCCCATTTGCTTTTAGGATTTTTTTCCACCCCTAACTTGCAATTATATAATGTTATTCCATTGCCTATAGAGGCCTGTGTATGGCTCAAAATTGTCATGCCTTGAGTCTACACAGTCAACATTTGAGTCACCCAGATGATGACTTCTAAAGTAGAGAAAAGTGTGTTCTTTTCCTTATATAGCTATGTGACCACACTAGATATTTCTGTAATCCAAAACTTGGATACAAAGCATGAGGATAGCTGCAATGCTCTTTTGATATAATCTTTTAACATTATTTCTCAGGATTACTTCATTATTCAGGAAAAAATCTCATTTGTGATATTTGTGCTGTTTTTTCAGATCTCTAAAATACAAAGTTACATATTAGTTTTCTCTCTTATGAGAAAATAGACACAAGTTTACAGATTTTTGTTCCTATAAAACATTAAAACTTTTGTATTAGCAAATTAATTTCAGTATTTCTTTGATTGACAGGCTATATAAAACTCAACTTCTTGAATTCTTCTTTAAAGCAACTTTGTCTATTCGTTTCCTGATTCATGTATTGAGAATATCGTAAAAACATCTTTATTCTGTATTTCATGAAAGTCCTATTTTAATTCTTTGAAAATTGTTCCAGTATGCCAAAAGTTTCAAACTTCAGATATAGCATTAGAAGAAGTTCTTGGCTTAATCTTTATGAGGAAATTCTCTTGAAAGTTTATGAATTTAGTGTTGATTGATCTTAAAAACCTCTTTATTTGAACACAAGATTTCTGTCATCTCATATCCAATTATTAAATCTATATTAAATTATTAAATATTAACTATCCAAAACAGATGTATGCTTTTTATTCTATCAACAACAAAAAAATATTTGTTCTAAGTTCTGACCTAGTAAAAATTTGGCATCAAATGATGAGTAATTCTTTTGTAAAACAAGTTCAATGCAAATTTTACAATGTGACTTTTCACGTTTCTTTGGTAATTTAATTGTCACCAATCTTTTCCTTCTATATCTTAAATCCATTAATTTTTATAAAACATACACACAACAGAAAGAATGTGGGAGGCAAAATTTAGGATGAATTAACAGATGTTTTATTGAACATGTTTGTTCCATGATTTCAGTGTATTTGAAAATAGAATACAATAGATTTCAAATAAAGCTATCAAAGTAAAAAGGACTACTCTTACAGGTAGAAGATTTTTTCAAAATTTTACTCAGCGTTATAAGGTTGAGAATAATTAATTCCATTGATTGTATATGAAGAAAACCTTAAACATACAATACAAACATTTATGCAAAGAAGCCATTTTATAAACATTCTCAAACTTTTTTAAAAGTTCTGTTTCTCTCATGCAAAAAGAATATGCTGTTAGAGTCACACAGTAGTAAATATGAATGTGTATCTGAGGTATGTTTTCATTTTATATCCACTCCATTTTTCCCCCCAAATGATTGTCTATTATGATAAAATAATTACAATTTGGTGGAATGAATTTGTGACTTCTTTGATATTAAGTAGCAATGAATGGTATACCAAAAGGTTATATTTAAAATAATGCTGAAAACAATGAACCATATTTAAAGAGATTCAGAAGCCAGTGTTTTTAAATAAATATTTCAAAGCTTGCATCCCTTGACTACTCAATTCTACCTGTGTCTTTACTCACTGTATTCAGGGTCCTAAAAAGAAATGAGTGCAAAGGAATTTGTAGCAAAAAGTAACATCTTTATTTTTGAGAATTTGTCATGAAATTTTTTCTTTGTTCTTTTGCTAGAAATGGGGAAGAAATTAAAAAAAAAATGTGTGCACCTTCTTTAACTCTCTCCTAAACCCAGATCTTGGAGCCAACCATCATGGACATACTCTGTGCATCCTCAACTCTGGACCTTCTTTTGATCTCAGAAACCCTTCAATGGTATATTAATTTTTATATTTTAAAATTAGTAAGTTTTTTTAAGCATACCATAAGCAAGAGAGAAAAGACATTCCAAACCTTCCAGTATTTAAAAGCTTACCCCTAAAATTCTAAATACTTCAGACAAAAGGTAGATTTAAAAACACTTAGCAGCTCAGGGAATATAAGGTTGTGGCTGTACTAATTCTTTTGGATCCCAGAGTGATAATCAAAATGTCTTTCTTGCCTTAGGGTCCTGTTCGACCACGTTAAGTTTTCTTGTAGGTACTGGCTCGAATCATTTTCCTCTGTTAAGCCATTTTGTGTCCCTCCCTCCATATTTTCTTATAATAAAGAAACTTGAAAATTATCAGTTTCTCCCTTTTCAGAAAAATGTGTTGAGAGCATTAACACAATGGAGTATCCTTAAAATACATCACTTTGAAATAAATTCTTATCTACAGATTAATCTTTTTTTCTTTTGTTTTCTAAGAATGTATAATGATAAGATTGTTTAAAGTGGAATGGTGCATAAATTAATGATTTGACATTCAGTGTACCTAGAAATTAATCTAACTCTTGAGACAGAAATGTAAAATTCTTTCTTTTAAAAATTTATAAGACTTTATTTCCTAACTTTTGGTCTTAAGTACTATGCAAATCATTGTTAAATAATAAATTAGTGGCAGTTATCGTTAACTTTATTAGCAATAGCTTTCTGCATAAACAAACATTTGATTTATTTCTACATCTTTTTATTTTGTGATTTTTTACACTCCACTTGGAGAACTTCAATATGTTTGCATAAATTTTCTTGTATATGTCATTCATCCCTAAAGCAGAGAAAGAATTGGAGGTCATCTTAATTATGTGCAAGGTCACCTGTCACAAAAAATTCTCTGAAAAACTTTAACCAAGGTGTCCCTTAACTTGACTGGGAGAGAGATTTACTGATGTGCATGAATTGTAAGACCCCCTTTAATTTACTTGAAGTGAGGATATTTAATAATGTGGTCCAGTTTTAACATTTTTGAAAGCAGTACAAAGCACTTTTTTATTTTTTATTTATTTTTATTTTTTTGAATTTTTTACATCATTGTTCATTTTTAAACAATATTTGCTTCCCCCGACCCCCTCAGGTGTAGTCCCCATAGTTTCCTTCCCCTATGCACCTGTGCACCATCACCTCAGTCCCCTGTGCTCCTCCCTCCCACCCTCTGATCCCTCTCCCTCCTCCTTCCCTGCAGGATGTCTCTGATTTATAATTGTTTTTCCTTTGTTGTGTTTTGTACTGTTATTATTTTTTTACACTGATGTCTTATTTGGTTCCCCTATATTCCTGCTATAAGTGAACCCATGTGATATTTTTCTTTTTCCTTCTGTCTTATTTAACTGAACATAATTCCTTCTAGTAGCTCCATCCACATTGCTTCAAATCTCATGAGTTTATCTTTTTTGATTGCTGAATAATATTCCATTGGGTATGTATGCCACATCTACTTGATTCAGTCATCTATTTTGGGGCATTTGGGTTGTTTCCAGGTTTTACCTATTGTAAATAGTGCTGCAATAAACATAGGGGTGCAGGTGTTCTTTTGGGTCAGTTTTTGTATCCTTTGGGTAGATCCCTAAGAGTGGAATGGCTGGGTCATATGATAGCTCCATTTTTAGTAGAATGAGGAACCTCCAGACAGCTTTCCATAGTGGTTGGGCCAGTTTTCACTCCCACTGGCAATGTAGGAGGGTTCCTTTTTCACCACATCCTCAACCAACATTTGTTGTTGCTGTTTTTTTGATATGCGTCATTCTTACTGGTGTAAGGTGGTATCTCAATGTGGTTTGGATTTGCATTTCCCTGATTATAAGGGATGTTGAACATTTTTTCATATGCCTGTTGGCTGTTTGCATTTCCTCTTTGACAAAATGTCTTTTAAGTTCTTCTGCCCATTTGCTGACTGTTTTTGTTGAGTCATGTGAGTTCTTTGTATATCTTTGTGATCAGTCCCTTATCAGTTGTATGGGGTGCAACAATTTTTTCAGTCAGTGGGGTGTCTCTATTTTGGTTAGTGTCTCTTTTGCTGTACAGAAACTTTTCATATTGATGTATCCCAGGTTTTTAATCTCTTCCTTGACTTTCTTTGCTTTGGGTGATGAGACTTTATAGATGTTACTGAGACGTATGTATTGTAGTTTTTCACCTATATTTTCTTCTATGTATTTTATGGTTTCAGGTCTTATGTCCAGTTCTTTTATCTATTTTGAGTTGATTTTTGTGCATGGTGAGAAGTAGTAGTCTGGTTTTATTTTTTTGCATGTGTTGGCCCAGTTTTCCCAGCACCATTTATTAAACAAACTGTCCTTGTTCCACTGCATATTCTTTGCTCCTAGTACAAAGCACTTTTCCCTACAGAAAAGCTTATCAAGAAAAATGTTTATTGGTGACTTAACCCCCTCCTTAACTATCATGTTACTTCTGACACTTCATTTAATGCTTTAACACAAGCTATTTGTCTATTTCTGCTAGGATATCTTGCCAGCTGAGTCCATTGCCCCTTTCCTCTATGTAATTTCTCCCTTTGGTAGTTTTCTTAGGGTTATATGAGCACAGGCTTACTGAGTTAAGGGATTTTCCATGTTGGCTCAAGTCACCAGATATAGGTCACCTTGTACACTAGCTTCTTGACTGTAAATTATATTAGGTAAGAATCATGTATGTGATAAACTGTCATGTTTCCCTGAAGTTATGTTTTTCACAGATTCCCCCACTGATAATAAAGAAAAATTGAGGAGACCGGTCTCAGGAGTGCAGACAGCACCAGGAACAAAGGCATTTCTGAAGACCCCTCCCACACTAATCAGTATTCTGTGACTTCCCCTCTCTGTCTCCTCTAGGAGAGAGTTTCTCTGAAGATGCTAATTTCATACTTGCTTTTTCTTGTTGCAAGGAAATAACTCCTTGTCCTCTCTGTACTCTATCTTGGTGCACTATCTTTTATTTGGTAGAAATACCCCCCTCTCCCCAAGAGAATGAGTCTCTTGAAATCTGTTATGGTTATACGTTGCTTCCTCATCCAGAGGTCAGATATATCATGATTTGTAACTAGAATTGAATGACTTTACTACAGCAGTTAGATATTATCTTTTTGGTGTGGACCTTTGAGAAACTTCCCTCCACCTTTCTGACTGCTCTGTGACTTGCAAATTTCATAGACTTTTACTGCCGCATCCCTCTTGGATACCATGTTGTGCTCTATCCGCCATCTCTCTCTTTTTTTTTTTTTTTTTTTTTTTTTGCGTAGAAAATCTGGTGCATAGGCCAGAGGTGAGGGGGTAAACAGATTCACCAGAGACAGATTGTGGAGCAGAACAGGCTGATTTGCTGAAATAAACTGCAAAGGCGAGCATCAGGTCAGACAGGAGAGGTCTGTTGTGCCATATGTGGTTTGCCTTCCTGTCTGGGGATTGAACTCAGGACATAGTGGTGGTAGCGCTGAGACTTAACCCCTAGGCCACCAGGGAGGCCCCTCTATCCTCCATCTTTATTATGTCCACTTATTTGTTTAATCAACAAATATCTGTGGAAAATCTCTATAGACTGAAAGTGTATGGTGATAGGCTATTACCTATCATTAGAAAGAATACAAGCATAAGGTAGGGTGACTTCCTAACCAGATTTCTAGGAACTTATATATTGGCTCAGCAAGAATCTCTTCTGTTACTAGAGTCCTGCTTGTCACTCCCTGGGTCCTTAAAATTACAACTTTCCCCAGTTTTGCATGGTTTAAGTCCATCAGATGTTGTCATTTCTAAAACTTAAAGACTTTGTGATTCAAATGGATTCTAACTCCAGTGCATATATCAGTGGATGATACTGACTTGGAAGTGTGCTTGAAATCGCAGCCTCTGTGTGTACTGAAATTATTATGCTGCACACCTATCTTGAGTGGAAGATAATCATTCTTAGACATAATTTAAGGACACAAATATTGGAATAATTAAGAGACTTGCAGTAGCTAATTATGAAGTGTTATCTAGGCAAACACCCTAGGGAGTTTTTCCAACTTCTTTTCCTCTTAACTGCATTCAGAAACAATGTACAAAGGTAGCGGAGATGGTGCTAATTGAGCATCAAACTAATATCAGACTACCAGAGAAATAGAGTGGAGTAAGGAACCAAACTGACATAGCAATAGATGACTCAAATCAACACAATCAGATAACTGAATAGTTGGCAAAAGACCAGTGAAAATCAAAGAAGAAAATTGGCTCCTTACATTTGACTAGAACGTGTTCCTTATGTTCTGAATATACAAAGTGATGAATTTACAACCTGCCAAGTGAATATTTTAGCTATTTTCTATTTGTCTTCTAGAGATAAATTCAGCTACTTATCTACTTTATTAGCATATACTCAGTGAATTGGGCCTCTCTGGTAGCGCAAGGGGTTAAGCACCGCACTATGAAGTAATCCGCAGCCTCTGCAACACGAGTTCGATCCTCGACTGGCCAGGGAGCAACCCACATGGCACAGCAGTCCTCTCCTGACTTGCCTGCTGCTCCCTTCAGCATTGTATTTCAGTCACTCTGTCTCTGGTGAATCCTCTCACCCACCACAATCTCTGGTCAGTACCCCAGCTCTTGTATGCATAAATAAATAAATCTTTAAAAAAATATATACTCAATGAAAACCTAGTAAGTGTCAGATAAAAATACATATTGGGGAGGAAATAGTGACATTCCAGTGTTTCACAGAAATGAACATAGGTTTACAGTACAGTGACAGAAAATCCATAAGGATATGATTGATACTGGGAGAACAAAAGGGCCAGTAGTTATCTCTTTTTTTGGCAAGTCAAGATTGACTTCATAGCTAAGGAGTTAAATAGATATTGTCTTAAGGGCTGTGTATATGTATTTTATATGGAGGAAAAATGATAGAGGCACAGAGACGTTCATTTTAACTCTTGCATAATACATATGATAAATTGTCAGGAAGGATACAGAAATCTTGGGATTCAAAGATCCTTATATGCTTTCTTTTGGGTTTAATGTGGCATCTTCCATCCCAATAGAAAGGAATTATTAAAACTAAGAATAAATCTTTTTTCAACTCAACAGAAGTATAATCAATACTATAAGTTTTCCACAGTAAATGAAGTATCAATAAACTTGCTAAAATGTACTAAATCTTAAATTAGAAGAATACAAATTCTGAATGATCAACAGGTATATATCAGCATCAAACTTTGTAAGTTCTTGCTTAAATATTATCTGCTCAGAATAGTTCTCCTCAATCCTTTTGAAAGTAGTATGTTGCAACCTCCTGCTAATTTAAACAGCCTTACATATTTTTCTTTGCAGGATTTATACAGACCTTACCACTAGTTCCCATGTTATTTTCTTTTATTTGTTTATTGTCTTTCTCCTTCCTGAAACTCTAGGAGGAATTTAACAATTAGATTACTCTATGCCGCAACTGCACAATTGGCATCTGGCAACTTAAAAGCACTCCAAAAATGCTTGTTGAATGAATAAAACAGTACGGAAATAATGAGAAAGTCTTTTACTCATAAAATTGACAAATATTAAAAATAATAACAATGAGGGCCTCCCTGGTGGCTCAAGGGGTTAAGCACCACACTATGAAGCAATCCACAGCCTCTGCAGCACTAGTTCCATCCCCAGCCTGCCATGGAGCAACCCACATGGCACAGCAGACCTCTCTTGTCTCCCTGCTGCTCCCCTCAGCAGTGTATTTTCAGTCAGTCCGCCTGTCCTGTTCCCTACTCTGTCTCTGGTGAATCCTCTCACCCTCCACACCTCTGGCCAGTACCCCAGCTCTTGCATGCATAAATAAATAAATATTTAAAAAAATAACAATGATATCAGTGTTTTAAAGTGAAATATATACTTATGCAGCCTAAGAGTTTAATTTGAAATATCTGTTTTGAAGTTAAATTTTACTACATCTGTCAAAATTAAGATCTACAACCCTCTTAAGAAAATTTCTCCAGATAAATTAGTACAAATGAAAAGAATATGTCAAAATCATGAAAATTTAAGAGGCATAGTGTCAAAATACAACTTAAATATCCATCACTATAAGAAGAGAAATAGAATATATTTTAAAAATATTGGGAGCCATTAATAATAATAATTTAGTTATAAATAATTTTTTTTAATATTTATTTATACAAGCACTGGGTGCAGTCAGAGGTGCGGGAGGGTGAGAGAAATCACCAGAGCCAGAGAGGGTAACAGAACAGACAGACCAACAAAATACACTGCTGAGGGGAGTAGCAGGCGCAGCAGGAGAGGTCTGCGCACCATGTGGGACCCTCGCCGGCAGCCGGGGAACGAACAGGCATTGCAGAGGCTGCGGGCAGTTTCCCAGCCCAGCGCTCAATTGCTGTGCCACCAGGGGAGGCCCTATAAATAAATCTTATAATAGTAATTTTAACAAAAATATACATCTGAAATTAGCATGCATTGCATATTATCAGTGAACTTAAGTTATATAACTGTGGAGCATATAATGGTGGTTTCATAAATAGAACAATTTTTGGGGGGAGCAAGTGATGAGCCCACATATATCTAGGCTAGAATACAAGAAAATATAATATAAAAACCCAGTCTTGGAACAAGGTTGGCAGTCTTAGCTTCTCTGCACTTTACCTTAGCCTCAGAATTACTAGTATTCTTGAAATTGTTTGAAAAACTTTATACTGTAAAAGGTGTCTGATTTTAGTGAGTTTAACTTGGCAATTTATGCATTTTTAAAATCTCACATGTATATCCAGGTATACATACCTCTGTAAATAGCCATCTATAGAGTATATTTAGAGAGATTCATGGACAATTCCTAGAAGGCATTATGACGTGAGTTGACCAATAATGCAAATTTTGAGAATTTTCTTTCACCTTTACTTTAATCCTTCTGTGTTTAATGGTTTTGAATTGAATTTGCAGTAACAACAATAAAATCAGAAGCAATTAGTGATACATTCTGAAGGCATAGTATAACCGGTAAGGGGAACTTTTCAAAAGATGGTATAATTAAATTTGCATTTAAAAATATTTTTGAATTGAGGAGTGTAAAGTAGATAGGGGAAAGTTGATAATATCACTATTTAATAAACTGGGCCAGCAATGCAAGGGTGACAGAAGAAGGAACTCAAGCACTGGTGAAAGACATAGAGGAAATGAACTTGCTGAATTAGAAAGATGTTAACGGACTGTGGTAATGCATGACCAAGGGGTACCCAGAGACTCCAAACTTTTAAGGGGTATATGGTCTAAAAAGACATCTGTGTGTGCAAAGGTAAAGAAGCAGAATCTTAGCGTGAAAGATATTTTAATATAGTTGATATATATAAAAAGAGAAGGAAGGATTCAAATAATAGTTTCTCAATAAAACACCAAAATTAACCATTCCTTAATGGACAAATGTCCAGCCAAAAAGGCTCAGCCTGAAGTGGGTCTGCTGAGGCTTAAAAGTCTAAGGCACCTTCTGAAAGTAAAATTAGAGAAGAAAGGAATTAGTGCCAAGATGGAGCCCCGGGACCAAGAAAATACAGTCCCATTGATAGTGCTCAGAGGCTGTCTATGAGAAGAGCACATGATGTTAAATTGAAATGATGTAAATCATAGGTTGAATAAGAATAAGAGACATTGTACTCACCATAAGTTAAGAAAAGCTGATCCTTAACTATCTGCCTTATAGATAAAAAGTCTTTATTGTTTTTATTGTTAATATTGTTAATAGTTACATGATTAGTAATAATAATTTTATGGTTTTTTTATAGTCAATAATTCCACATATTTTATCTCCTGTACTGTAATAATAATTATAAGGATAATATAAATAATAAAATTTATTGTTATAATTATCATTTTTTTAACATCATTATTTTATAGATGGAAAATGGAGCCTCCAGGAGAATATTATGTGGCCTATATAGTAAAATTACCGAGTAGATGAGACAGAATTTGAACTTAATCAGTTAAAATTATCATACCACACTCAACATTTATATTCATGGCTGCTTTGGGATTCAGAGTCATTTTGGCTGTCTTCAGATCTTGTTGAAATATTTCTATCTTTTTGTAAGAATAAGTCATTCATGAGCATTTCAGTACTGGCCTGGGATCTCATACAGATCCAAACTCAAAATACTGAAGTATAAAGAGGATTATGTTATTGAACCAAATTTCTTTCTTAATTCTTCTCACATGAGGCTTAGCTACGTCTAAGAAACCTCAAGTTTGCAAAGACCACCTGTGACAAGGAAATGAGTTCATTTGAAACATACAATTTAAAATGATAAGGAAAATGCTAGGTTGTTAATTGCTAATGAGAAAAATAGGAGACTGAATTATATATTTTTGCTAATGTAACTCTTTGTGAGCTAATGTTCACACAGTGTTAGTTTGATCTCATTGTTCCAATGTCATTTCACATTTTCTATCCTGGTACTGTGGCTTTACTTTGTTCTGTTTCATTTGCCTAGCAATATGTTAAATTCATGTTTATTTATAAGCAATCTTGGGTATGAATGAAGTTATGGGGAAGTTTCTAGAAGTGTTTCAAATGTAAAAGTTTCCTTTTTGTGGAAAATAAATATATGCTAACAAAGACATACCTAATTCTAGTTAGTAGTTCTTGGAATCTAGTCAAGTTATGTGACCCCCTACTAACAGCTAAAAGGACTTAATTTTCTATCTACAGCATAGCATGGGAGAGCAGTTTTATGTTTAGTCCTTTGTTCTATGCAATATCATTTTAATTAGATTATGGACCTACAGTTAGGGAGTTTTCTTTTTCACTTTGAGTTTGTTTTTAATGAAGTTGAATATAATTGTCCATGACAGAGCTTATATTTAAAAGCATAAACTTTCAAATGTAATCTGGTGTTTAACGAGCTTAGAAAATGATACTGTTTTCTGATTTCCAGAAATTTTAATTTATATTTGCATTAGTAACCATTTTCAGTAACCTTGCAGGAGATTGTAGCTCAGAGGTTCCTTCAATACTCACCACAGTGCAATTATAATATCTGATTATTCATAATGTAGTAATAGAATATTTTAATACTATGTGAAGATTATTTTTATAGCTAACTGAACTTCGATAGGACAAAATTTACAAAGTGTTCTTTTCATTCAGTTTAGATTTATAAATTGATACCCAGTTAAGTGAATGGTAGAAAAGGCACATGGCATTTTCCCAGAATGAAAGATTATGTTTTATTTAGAAAATCCCCAATGAACTCCAATGTGATGGTTACATAACTAATAGAAAATTACCCTATTAGAGTGATTTATGATGATTACAGCAATCTAAATTGTTTTTAAATGAGATTTTGGGGGTTCACATTCAATGTTTCTCTAATTTTAGAGACATTTGAAGAAGAAAATTAATAGAGTAAATGAAAACTCAATCTTCTATGTATGGCTTACTATGCTTTTCAAGTATCTTAAGCATATATAAATTTGGGAGTAGCAAATAAATATACCACTGAAATCTTAAGATTAAAAAACTATATAAAAATAATGCTCCACTCATTTGATATATGAATCAAATGGCCTTATGCATGAAAATTTTCTGTTTTCTGTGCCTAATTTAGATGGGCAGAAATTGCAACAAATGAAATAAAGACAGAGGTTGGCATATTGCTCCCAACAAATAACACAGTGTTGTAACTTACACTGAGTTAAGATTATCACTTTTTAAATATCAAAATGTAAAGTACAACAAATAAATACATGTTCTAATGATCTTAAGGCCCCTACTTTATGAATGATTGAATATCTGTGAATATGAGATGTTTTGATGTTATGATTGTTGTAAAATACCCCCTAATTTTTCTTCCAAAGAGGCTGTACTAGTTTGCATTTTCATCAACAATAAAGGGAACTTCCCGTTGCTCTACATTCTTGTCAACACTTGGAGTTGCCAGTGTTTTGAATTTTCCCATATAGGTGTGCAGTGGTATCTTTGGTTTGACAAGCAGTTTCCTAATTATATGTGATGTGGAATATATTCTCACATGTTGTTTGATGTTAATATCACTTCTTTGGCAAGGTGTATTTTCAGAACTTTTGCCCATTTTAACTGTTTTTTAATTTTAATCAGATTGTTCATATATGTAATCATGAATTTTAAGGGTCCTTTGTCTATTCTGATTAACAATCTTCATCAGATGTCTTTTACAACTACTTTTCCTACTCTGTGACTTCTCTTGACAGTGTCTTTTATAAAGCAGGATTTTTAATTACAATGCAACCCAATGTACCAATTTTTTTTTTTGAGGGGGTTATCTTTTTTTTTAATAGAGGTAATATTGGTTTATAAAACCTTTTTTCAGAAGTGTGAACTCATAGCAAAAATCCCCACCATTTTTCAATAAGGCAAATTATTAGTGATCTTGAGACAGAAACCAATTTCTTTCATGGATCAAACCTGTGGTGCTGCATTTAAAAAGTCATTAGCAATCCCAAGGTCATCTCTCTCCTATGTTACCTTCCAGGAAACTTATAGTTTTGCATCTTAATTGTAGGTGTGCTATGATCCATTTCGAGTTAATTTTTGTGATGATGTAATCTGTGTCTTGATTTATTTTGGTTTTGTTGTTGGTTTTTGCATTTTGATATCTTTTTTAAAACCATTTGCTGCAAAGATCATTTTTTCCTCTTTGTACTGCCTTTACTCTTGTCAAAGATCAGTTAGCACTCTGTGTGTGGCACATTGCTAGGCTTTTTTATTGTTAGATTGATATATTCTTTTAGCAATACCACACAGTTGATTATTGTAGCTTTATATTGATAGTAAATCTAGAAGTTGAGTAGCATTAGTCTTCCAATTTATCCTTCTCCACCAAATTTGTGTTGGTTACTTTAGATCTTCTATAAACTTTCAATTCAGCTTGTTGACATCCACAAAATAAGTTGTTGGCATTTAGATTTGGTCCATTTGGGAAGAACTTATATCTTTACTGTATTGAATCATCCTAGACATAGGCATAGGAATAGGATATCTCTTCACTTAATTATTGACTTTCTTTTATAAGATTTCTGTATTTTTTTGTAGTTTTCCTTGTATATCTTGTACATATTTTGTTAGATTTATGCCTAAGATTTACTTTTTTTTCTGGATTATAATGTAAATGGTATTATGTTTTTAAATGCAAATTATAGGTTTTCATTGCTGGTGAGATGTGTGTTCTATTTTTTTTTTTTTAAAAGTTGATAATATTCTCTTTTTCTTTTTTTTATAGAGGCATGTTTTTATTTATTTATTTATTATATTTGTTTGTTTGTTTTGTTTATACATGCACTGGGCACAGTCAGAAGCGCGGGAGGGTGAGAGAATTCACCAGAGGCAGAGCGGGGAGCAGAGCAGGCAGAAGGACCGAAGTACACTGCTGAGGGGAGCAGCAGGTGGCAGGAGAGGTCTGCGCACCATGTGGGATCCTCCTCCGGTGGACGGGAGCAGCCGGGGATCGAACCGGCGCCGCAGAGGCCGCAGGCAGCTTCGCAACCCAGCGCTCAACCGCTGCGCCACCGGGGAGGCCCCGAGATGTGTGTTTTAAAAGTAATAAGAATACCTAGCATTTATTTAGTATTTTATTGTGTACTAGACAATGCTTTGAACTCTTTTTTGTATGCAATCTCAATTTATAATCCCCCAAACTCAGAGTCAGCACCATTGCTTTCCTATTTTACAGATGAGAAAATTTTAGAATGGAAAAGCCAGAATAATTTTCCCCAATTAACTCTATTAGTTAGTGATAGATACAAGTTTGAACCAAAAAGCCCTCTCTCCTAATCATTATGTTCTTCAATGTCTATAGTATTCTTTAGGCCTTGTCAGTGCAATTATAGGACTATGAAACTACACAGTATGTTAGAACTGCACTGCTGTTGAGAGAAAAATATAAAGGTGGGATAAATTCAGAAAATACAGATAATAAGAGTTATTTTTGAAAATGTTATCTAAATGAAAGCTTGGATTCTTACCAACTTTAAATTTGACTTAAATGTCGAAGCTATATTCAAAGAGCCTTAGGGTTTACAAAGTAATTTGTGGTACAGTAATTAGAGCAAGAGCAAAGAGACTGATCAAAACTTTTACTATCTTATTCAATTTTTGATAACTTTAATATTTGAGTTGATTGCCAGTTATTTATCTAGAAACATGTGTTTCTAGATAAATATATAATTCTATGGACTTCTTTCTAAATATGATGGCTAAGGGGAAATATTTCATATCTTGTATGACTGCAGATTTGATCTGCTACCTTCTGAGAAACTGCAAATAGTGATTTGGCATCAGAGATGTAACTATGAGATCTGTGGGTAATTCACAATGTCAGTTAGATTGCTAGAGCAGATTTCAGACTGTGTAATTTCCATTCGTTTTAAGTTTTTGTATCGTCAGACTTGGATAAACTTCCAAAAGATTGGCTTAGTTAGAGGCTAATTATATGATAACTATAATTTTGATACTTATCACTTATCCTGTCAATCACATTCCTTAGTAAGTTATAGGAAAAAGGGCATGCCTTTTATACAAGTAGAAAGAAACTATTTGAATAGTCAGAGAGAATTAAATAGTGGAATCATGAAATCACTTTAGTGATTTGTTATGTATAATTTATTTATTGATGGTTAATAGGAAAGTAAAATACTGAATCCCTTTAAATTGTTTGATTTAGTAATAAATGAGTATAATGCAATAATTTTGAGTATTTTCAATTGTATTCTTACATCCTAAAAATCCTTTCTTCCCCCCCTTTCTTGTTTCCCAAATTATTAAATACAGTGTATGTAAGTAACTTCATTAAGACAGATAAAAACTACAATCATAACTCAGTTTTGGAAGTGAAATTATTGTTTTAAATCCCTTTCCTTAGAAACACAGTAATCTTGAAAATTAGTGTTGCTCCTCAAAAGACAAGCAAGGAATCTATTGATCAAGCAAAGCTAAGCTTTAAAGCCTAACTGCTCTACGAGAGAACGATCCCTTAGGAGAGAATTAGTAGTATCCTTCCTGGAAGGTAAAACTCAGGAGAAAATATTATGGTTTAAGTTGAAACTGGGTAGAGTTCATAAAATAATTTTGAATTGTGAGCCCAGGGAGACTGGTGTCTTAAAGCAAGAGGGATGAACAAGCAGTTTATCTTGACATGTCAATTGTTGACATGCATCATTGTCTTACCAGGAACACGTATTGAATTTATTTAACTGTAGCAAATAGCTGCCTTCACTTTTTCTCATCCTCAGTATTGTTTAATGTAGTCATAGATACAGATGCCTAGTCTCAGAATTCTTTAGCGCAAGCATAGGAAAATATGTTGGTTTCAGCTCTCACAGGCTTTCCGGAAAGAAAAGTACATCAATTCTCTATTTTTCTTTTTACATGCCATATGCCAGGTCAGAGGACTCTGCCATTGGGTCTACTGTAATTCAATGGTGAGGATTTCAAGTTGAAAAAAAAAATCCATCTTAGTTTGGGCAGGATGATGGGTAATGAAGTGTTGGGGAAACAATGGGATTCATTTGTCTTTTCATTTCTCTTGTTTGTGTTAAAATACTGAATGAGGCAAGAATAATGGATAGTGAGATAATATTTTGAGAGCTGAATCACAAAATGTTCTTTAGCTGGATAGAGCAGCCAAATGACACTCATCCAGTCATTTCTTTGTCATTTTCATTAATATTAAGTCACTGAGTCCAGTCCACACTCAAATGAGAAATTTAGCCCCATCTCTTGAATGCAAAGAGTTCAAAAAAATTGGGGGAGGGTATGATTTTTTTTAAAAGATTTATTTATTTATGCATACAACAGCTGGAGTACAGGCTAGAGGTGCGGGGTAGTGGGGAGAGGATTCACCAGAGACAGAGTGGGGAACAGAACAGGCAGACTGACTGAAGTACACTGCTGAGGGGAGCAGCGGGCGAGTCAGGAGAAGTCTGATGCGCCATGTGGGTTGCTCCCTGGAGAGGGGATCGATCTCGTGCTGCAGAGGTTACTGACAGCTTCATAGGTTGC
Organism: Talpa europaea; assembly: GCF_964194135.1. NCBI lineage: Eukaryota > Metazoa > Chordata > Mammalia > Eulipotyphla > Talpidae > Talpa > Talpa europaea. Next base: position 47,314,693 of record NC_140072.1, read on the forward strand.
GTCTTAACCCTTACGCCACCAGGGAGGCCCTTTTTTTGATATGATTTTAAAATCATCAGAGAGCTTGTGTTTTAGGAGTGCTGGATGAGAACAATAAATCTATGATAAATGAGGAAATGATGCATATTATTTATATACTTCAAGCTTATGTCTTGTTGCCAATGAGTGTGCAATCAGTATATTCACAATTTTTATAAAGAAGAGTTGTAAGAAGAGTTAATTTAAAAGGCAATGCAATAGTTAACTTTTATATTTTAATACAATTTTATAATTTCCACATAGGTAATTCTTTTCCTGTACTTTTTTTTTTTTTAATTGTGGTAAATTTTTTTACAAACACTACATGATTTAGGGAAATAGGCTTGCACCTCTTCAGATGTGTGTTAGGACACCACACCCACCACCAAAGTGCACATAATTCTTCACCATAATCCATGGGACCCTCTCCTTGTTTCGTTCCATACCCTATACCCTCTCCCTCTAACTACAGTCACATTTCTAGTAGGGGTTGCTTTGGTTTAATTTTTTCTTTGTTTTGTTTCTTTATAGTCCACGTATGTGAAATCATTGAAGGTGATTATACTAAATGAACTAAATAAGGAGAAAGACAAATATTTGATGATTTCATTCACGAGACATATAAGTAATTTTTGAATAATTCTGGAAAGGATGTTGGGTAGAATGTGTATATTAATTTGTTTAATCCTGGAACCCAAAAATCATGATATATATTTTTAAAATTGGCAGGAATTCACTGAGAGGAAACAATGGAATTTAGGAAGCAGGGTAAAGGTAAACAAGCATTAAAAGATCAAACCCAGAGGGCTAGATTGCATATAACCATGTCAAAATGCTCAATACCATTTAGTCATTGAGGAAATGCATAGCTATTACATTTCTCTAGGAATTTGAAAAATTAAAACATTGATAATGCTAAGTCCTGGATAGAATATAAAACAAACAAAACTTGCCTATATTTTTGATGGGAATGGTAAATAAGAAACAATATGACACTTTCTTATAAAGCTAAGTGAATTATCATTTGATTTAGCATGGCAGCTTTGTACTAGATTTGTAAGGCTGCTCTAACAAACTACTATAAATTAGATGATTTAAAACAGCAGAATTTATTTTCATGGTTGTGGAGGCTAAAAGTCATCTATAGGTTCTAGAAAATAGTCCTTTTCTCTTCCGAAATTCTGGTGGTTGCAATAATCGTTGGCATTTTTGACTAGAACCTGCATCATTGAACTTTTGCCTCCATCTTCATATGGACCTTTCCCTTGATGTGTTCTTTGTGTCCCTGTGTATCTAAATTTCTCTCTCCTGACAAGGATACCAGTCACTGAGTTTAGTCCATCATAACCCAGCCTGTCCCCATTGAAATCATTTACATCTACAAAGACCATATTTCCAAATATGTCATATTTGTAGATTCTGAGGGAATGTAAACTTTTGGAGGACACGAGTCAAGCTCCAAAAATTCTATTCATAATCAGTCAAAATTGGAAACAATCTAGATATTGGTGAATGAGTAACTTTGCTTGGCAAACTAAAAAAAAAATTACTCCACACCTCCAAGAAATTCACATTATAATTAGAAATAAAGTTTTACAGAGCATCAATATCAGAGATAATTAAAAATTACTTCTAATAACTTGATAGTGTTATTAGTTAAATTTAATTAGTAATTATAACCAAATATAAAGCATTATGAAGGGAATAAAAGGTACAAAGCTTGAGTAAGGAAAAATTCTTGATCTCAAAGAAGCTGAAAAGATAGAAAGTAGATTTTTTTTTTAGGGGAAAAAAATGAAATTGGTTTTCACAAACACATTTGATAATGGGTTGTATATGACAGCGCATACTTTCATATTTCCAATTGATGATTTGCATTCTAGTTTTTGCATGATATATTACTGCTTCAGTGCTAACTCCACTGTCTTCTTTTTAAGAGCCATCTTTGAAAGGGTTCAGTTTCTGTCCCACATCATTTGTACATCAACAAAGAGCTCTTGAACCAGGACACATTTTTAAATTCCCATAGATAAGCTTGGTTGCTCCCACTTCTCTGATTTGATTTTTTTCTCACGCACATTCTCTGTCTTCTCCCTCACTCTTCGAATCCTATAACATTTGTTTAAATCACATTCCTCAACACAGATTCATGCTGACATTCCCTGAACTCTCCTTTCTTGAAAAAATAATATGAAAAGAACATTACACTTCATGGTCTACCTCTAGTTTTTGACGGACCCAGGAAGAAGTAGAAATGAAAATGCACATCTAAATTCAGGCCATATATTTAGATATTTAAAAGATGTAAATTCTACTACTTAAACAATATTTCTCATGCTGACAAAATTGAAAAACTAATCTAAAGTTTTATGACTAAAAAAGTTAAGTTTCAAGGACAGTCACTTTTAAGTATATCTATATGCCCTTCTCCTGGTAATATATATGTAATCCAATAAGTTAATATATACATATATAATGATAAACATAATTTTATAGTATATAAAATTAGTATATGCTTATTCCATATAAGCTTTTTTCTCATGTTTGCTCTGACAAAATCAGTTTTTTGCTACAGCCAATATTTTACCAAGCTTATGTTTAATTGAAAATGATTACAGGGACTCCCCGGTGGCGCAGCAGTTGAGCGCTGGGTTGCGAAGCTGCCCGCTGCCTCTACGGTGCCGGTTCGATCCCCGGCTGCTCCCCGGCCACCTGAGGAGGGTCCCACATGGTGCAGACCTCTCCTGCCACCCGCTGCTCCCCTCAGCAGTGTACTTCGGTTCTTCTGTCTGCTCTGCTCCCTGCTCTGGCTCTGATGAATTCTCTCACCCTCCTGTGATTCTGACTGTACCCAGTGCATGTATAAACAAAACAAACAAACAAACAAACAAATAAATAAATAAAACATGCCTCTATTAAAAAAAAAGAAAGAAAATGATTACAAATAGAATGATCTTTCTGAAATACTCTCTGAGGCTTGTCTTCAAATTTGAAAATGAATGATATATATTTTACATATTCTCTTCAAACATTGCAAAGGTGTCAGTAAATACTACAAATAATTTAATTTCATCATATAAATTAACTATACTTTGTATCACAATTTTCACTATCTTTAAAGCAATATATAGCTCCATATACCAAGTCAAAGAAAGAGCATCAGGTTCTATGCCTGTTATGCCTACAGAAACACATTTATGATTGATAAGTAATTTACTACCGCATAATGCTCTTTATAGAGGCACCTGCTATAAATACTGAATTAAATTGTGACTACCTCTGGGACCACAAATTAGAATATAAATAAAAGCTACTTTGTCTTTTCTCTTTCCAAAGAGCTTCCATGAATCCAGAACAGTGTCATCTTAGACATATTGGTGCAAGTCACAGCTTTACTGCCTTTGAAGGACACAGATCTCACCCTACCAGTCCGAGTGCCTATCCCAAGGCCCAAGCTCCATGTATTTATAACAGTTTGACACTTTTATTTGTTATATACAGAACCTTTTATTTTTTTAATTTTTTTTAATTTAAGGCAACATTAATTTACAATACTATATATGATTCAGAAATATAGGATCCCACCTCTGTTTCCTTTCCAGCCTTCCCTCACCCTTCTGATAGTCTCATTTTATAGTCAGATTTTTAGGGATCATTTTTGGTTTGGTGTTGTCTGTTTTTTTTTTTTTTTTTCTCTTTTATTCTACATGACAGTTAAATAATCCAGTAATTGTCTTTCTCCTTCTAGCTTATTTTGCTTAGCATAAAACTATCCATGGTAACTCAAAGGATAAGAGTTCATCTTTTTTATAGCTGAGCAGTATTTCAGTGTGTGTATATACATATATCACATCTTCTTAATCCACACATCTGTACTTGGGCACTTAGGTTACTTCCATAACTTAGTTATTGTATTGATAAATATTGCAACAATGAGCAAAGGAACATCTGTATCCTTTAAAATTAGTGTTTTTGTATTGTTTGGGGAGACACCTAGGAGAGAAATCATTGAATCATTTGCTAGAACTACTTTTAATGTTTTGAGAAACTTCCTTACTATTTGCCTTGGGGATAGACCAGTCTACTTTACCATCAACAGTGTATATGAGTTCTTTTTTCCCCTACACCCTTATCCACACTAGAGATTCTAGACTTTTTGATATGGACAACAGAGTTCTTGTGTGAGTTTGGAACTATACTTCTTTATTCTTTTTTTTCCCATTTTAGGAGAAACCCAGAGTAGAAAAACATAATTTCTGTTTACTGGGAGGAGGCTGTTACACTTCAATAGTGTGCTACAATGTTATTAATTTAAAAAGATAATTTTTAATAGGAAAACACATAAATTCCTAGAAAAACTACTTTTAATGTTTTGGAATTTTGAAAGTTGCTCTTTGGGTCTCGAAGGGCATAACAGGAAATTAAAGAAGTCCTTGGCATATCTAAAGTGTGGAATTGGACACAAAATGCAAAGTAAAAGTACATCTAAATTGAAAAATTGTCCACTTTTCTGCTTTAAGAATGTCTTTTGCAGAAGATAACTTTTTTTCTTAATGTCATGGTCTGCTCAAATGTGAGGAGGATTTTGCCATGACATCTGCTCCTAGTGGAAAATGATATCAGTTTACAATTGATATGATGCAATTTTACTATTTTAATATACTGAGAGGAGAATTTTAACCAATACAAATCAAAACAAGTTGCAAATAATTATATCATTTCATGTTCTATCCCAGTAGAACATATGTATCAAAGTGAGAATGTTTTTCATGAAGTAAAGAATTAGGAAAAGTACAATTTTTACACCCAATTGACTGCTACTCTGTTAAATAATAGTAAGCAGACAGAGCTTTGTCAAAGCATCACCACACACACAAAATTATAAATGTTTATTTTCCGTTTTTCTTTAAAGCTAGGACAAAAATGGTTTTATCATAAAATTAATAAGGTGCCAAGGCATTTCTAAGAGAGTAATAACCTATTGAAAATGTTTATATTTATTTAGACAGTTTAAATTTATGCACTAGAACTTCAGTGTCTAAAATGAAAGCCACAGACTACATGTGGCAACTAAATAATTGGAATATGGTTAGATGACCTAAGAGCTGAATTTTAAATTGTACTTACTTAAAAATGTTTTAACTGTTATTTATTTAAATGATTAAAAATTTAATTCAGTTACCAGGAAACATATAAGGATGTTTGGAACAACCTGAGTATTCAGTCTAATTTTTTTTTTACTTAAAATTTTATTAATCTAAATATAGATCATACATCCTTGATAAATTTAGCATACAACTTGAAATATATATAGATTTCAATACTTACTATAAAATGATTGCACTAAGAAACTCATGTAAGATGTCTCATAAGTAATTTTTATATTGATTATATATTGAAATATTTTGGATGTATTGGGATAATTAAAATTATTGAAGTAGATATTACATGTTATTTTATATTAATATATAATAGATATGTATTATATGTTATAATCATTCATAGTTCTTTGCTTTTTTTAGTGTAGATACAAAGATTATAAATCACATATGTATCATACATTATACTTTATTTGGACAGCACTGTCCTAAAATTATATATGATACTTATTTTGTACCTGCAACTAATTGTTCTCTCTCCTTTTCTCCATCTCTTTCTTTATTCCAATTTTTCCTCTGTAATTTCACTTTGGATATGTTACTGTGATGCCTATTGATTTATTCAGATAAAATTTAGACAAACTTTCTCTCTCTCTCTCTCTTTTTTCTCCATAGATCATAAACTTGGACTTTTATTTACAGATATATAATTATTAAGTACTATTTAGTTAGTCATTTTATACTTACTAATGTATTATATAGACACACATAGTATTGATTACATAGTTATATAATTTGTATATATGTATTTTTTAGAAAAGAAATTCTAATACCATTCTGAGCTAAAAATACTTGGGAGAGAACTCATGACACTATTAGAACAGTTCAAACAATAAGGATTTGAAGTAATAAGATCATGAATCCACTATAAATAGGAGGAATTTGATGGTGTAAAATGACATGAAGAACACCAAAATCAGAGCTATTAAAACAATTGTTTCATGAGCTTAAATTATTATTTTTCTTGTTAAGTAAACAATAAGGTACTTAAAACCATCTTCCATATTTAATTCCCCTTGCCTTTTCTTACTGCTGCTCCAATTGCATAAACAAAACCTGCTTTCTCCAAAGCAGTTAGCACAATGATACACAACTATATTTGTATTTGCCATTTTTTTCACTTATGATATTTTACCAAATGATAACATCAAAATTTGGATTATTGTATAAAATTTCACCCCCCAAAATAAGACATACCAAAAGCATATTTTTTGATTTTTGAAAAGCTATTATGAAATTGAGATTTTAAATATAATTGTTTATCTCATCTCCAATATTTGCCTATTAAGAGAAACATAAAAATGTCTATCCACCCTATTGCTCAGTATCCTCCACCCTTTATAAAACAAGTTTCTACTTATCAGATTGAGTAAAATAAGGCAGGAAAGAAACAACCTCTTCTTTGATTCTTAATGCATCAATTTTTTAAAAATTTTAACCTAAATATTACTTTTTGATTAGGAGCTTTATACATTTAAAGTGTCTATAAATTCTGTAACCAGCACCAAACTAGTATTCAGATCAATGATACTACTATCAAATTTTTTAGTTATCACTTTATAGTGACATCCTCACCAGTTCCCTAGCACTTGGAATATTGTGATTTATTCTCTGTGACTATCATATTGGCTTTGTCAAAATGACCTACAAAGGGAATCACATAATGTGTAACTTTTTGATTTGAACCTTTTTCATTCAGCAGATTCTCTCTGAGATTCACTCAAATTGCTTCATATAGAAAGTGTTGGTTTTATTTCCTAAGTAATATTCCATTGTATGGTTGTATGACATTTGTTTCTCATTTCTCTCACAACTTATTTATTTGCATTTTCTAGTTTTATGAACAATTTCTTTTATAAATTTAAAGATAAATTTAGCATATGACCCAGGAATACTACTCTGGACTATTTACAGTGGAGAAATAAAACTTATATCCATGCAAAAATCTTCACATAGATGTTCAGAGCAGATTTATAAACAGATTTTAAAAATTCTTTATATATTCTAAATGCAAGTTCTTGTTTGGATATGCTATTTTCAAATATTTTCCCTAGTTTGTGTTCTGATCTTCTTTATAGGATATTTCACATACCTATTTTTTGAAATCAGAAACCAATATACTATTGCTTTTTTTTTTTTCAAAGATACATTTATTTATGCATAGAAGAACTGGGGTTAAGACCAGAGGTGTGGGGTGACAGGAAGTGAGAGAATTCATCAGAGACAGTGTGGAGCGGAACAGGCAGATGGACTGAAATACACTGTTAAGGGGAGCAGTGTGAGAGACAGGAGACTTCTGCTGCATATATGTGGCTTAGCTTGCTGGCCAGGGATGGAACTCAGGCTGCTGTGGTGATAGTGTGATAGTGGTGAGACTTAGGAATTGTACTTTTGGTGTTAAGTCTAACAACTCCTTGCCTAACAGCAATTCACAAAAGTATCTCCTACATTTTCTTATAAAGATTTTATAGGCTTATGTTTTAAATTTAGACTTATAGTTATGTTTGATTTAATTCCTGCATAAACTGTGAGGTATAAGTCAATGTTTATTTCTTTATCAGTTGCTAAAGAGAACAACCATTCTTCATTGAATTATTTTCACACAATTGTAAAAACTCAATAGTCCTCTTTTACCAAGTTCTATTTTGTATTCTGTCCTGTTTCATTGTTCTAGGTATCTATCCCTTTGCCAAGATTATTCTTTTTGATTACTATAGCTTTATTGTAAGTAATAAAATTAAACTATTCCATCAAGTTTATTTTTTCTCAATTATTTTATCTATTGTAGGTGTTTTTCATTTGCACATTAATTTACCAACATATTGCCTATTCTGACCTAAACCCTAACTTGGTTTTAATTGGAATTTCATTAAGTTATAGATCAATTTGGGAGTATTACACATTATTATCAGAAATGTAATTATTTCTGTTTGTTGACCTTTCATGCGGCAAACATGCTAAACTCATTATCTGTGAAGTTTTTATAAACTCCTTGAGAACGTATATAGATGATCATTTTGTCTGCAAATAAGGAATGGTTTCTTTTTTGAATTCTGTATGCCTTTTATTTCTTTTCTTTTCTTTTTTTTTTTTTATTACCTTATTGAAGAGGTTAGGACATACCAAAATGAAGTAGGAGTGATCAGAGTGAAAATTTCCTAGTTTCCATTTATGGGAACTTGTCTTTTATTTAATATGTTAGATAAAAGTTTTGTTTGTAGATGTCCCTTTTCTGTTTGAGGATGTTCTTTTCTATCTGTGATTTGCTGAGTTATTTTTATCGTAAATTAATTTGAATGTTTTTTGAATGATTTAGTCTTGTGGAGATTTCCTTCTCTAGCTTATTAACAAAGCAGATGATAGTGATTGATTTTCTAGTAATTAGTCAATCTGGCATTCCAGGAATTAACCCTACTTGGTCATTATAAATTGTCTTTTACCTCCTTCTTTTATCTCTTCTTCTTGGATAAGATTTGACAGCTTTTGTGTTTGTGTGCATGTACTTTTTTTTTTGTTTGTTTTTTTAAGAATTGGTCCTTTCCTTAGTCGTAGACTTTATATATGCAAAGTTCTGATTTTCTTATAATGTCTATAGGGTCCATTTTGATATGCTTCTTTTATTCCTTTAGTAGCTTTATAGTCTTTTAAAATATAGTACTCTAAATTTTATGGTTTAAAATAACATGAATTTATTATTTGTTTCTTGGAGGTTAGAATCCCAGGCATGTCTAAAGTGTATTCTCTCCCCAGAATGAACAAGATTGATTTCAAGATGGTAGACTGTATTCCTTTCTGAGATCTTCCTTCACAACTTAGCTGTTTTTGGCAGATATCAAATCTGTGTACTTGTAGAAGGGAAGCCCTCATTCTCTTGTAAGTTGTCAGCCTTGGACCTTCATTAGTGTCCACAGTTCCTTGCTATGGAATTCCCACATCTCATTTGGTCTCTAACACTTTGAAATTCTAATTTCATTTCTATCAATGAGTTATATGGATGTTACATTTTTTCCCTAAAATACCTAGCAGTGTTTCCATTATTTTTTAGCTGCCATTTTATTTCGGTTTTAATTTCAGTATGAACAGAGGACTTATCTTGTATACTTTAAATTTCTTAAAAAAAATAATACTTCTTTTATGCCCAAGACATATTTTATATAGGAGACCAATTCATGTGTCTCTGAGAAAAATATATATTCTACTGTTGCCTCGTGGGGTATTTTATAAATTCTAGTTAGATCAATTACAAGATCAATTACTATAGCTCTTATTTTGTACTTCTGTGTTCTTGATTAGATTCTGTCTATTCTTTTTATTCTTGAAAAGGAGTGTTCCAGCCTTGTTTTATGATTTCTAATGTGTACTAGTTAATTCTTCAGTTCAGTTCTACCAGTCTTCATGTTGTACATTTTGAGGTATGCATATTTAGAATTGCTATGTCCTTTTAAAGATTTATTTTTTAAATTTATGCATTCAAGAACTGGGGTATAGGCCAGAGGTAAGGTGATTCACCAGAGGCAGATTGGGGAGCAGAACAGGTGGATGAACTGAAATACACTGGTGAGGGGAGCAGCGGGTGAGAGAGGAGAGGTCTGCTGCACCATGTGGGTCTGTAGCTGCCTGGCTGTGATCCAACTCATGCTGCAGTGGTTACCAATAGCTTGATAATGCTGAGACTTCAACCCCTGGGCCACCAAGGAGGCCCAGCGTGTCCTTTTAGTAAAACAAAACTTTATGTAATGTTCCTTGTTAATCTGTTTTTCAGTCTGGAATCATTTCTCATCAAAGGACTTTATTTAGTAATTCTTTAAAATCAGATCCCCTAAAAACAGTTTTTATTTATTTTATATTAAGTTTTATGTGAGAATGTCTGTATTTCATCTTTACTTTTGACTTTTTCCCCCCCCTGTATATAGAATTAAGGATAATGACCCTTTTGTTTCAGCACTTTGACATTATGTGCTGTGTCTCTTTGCCTTCCATAGATTCTGCAGTGAGATCCACAGTCATAAAAAAATTCTCCCCATTGGTAATGTGCCGATTTTCTTTGGGGGTTTTTAAGATTGTCTTTGGTTTTATTGTAGTTTCTTTATAATGTGTCTTAGTGTGGACTTATTTGTGTTTATCCTGTTTGGAATTATCTGGGCTTTTTGGAATTATCTGGGTTTGGAATTATCTCTAGGTTTTTGTCTTGTGTTGAACACTGAAAGTCTTAATCATTATTTTTTCAAATACTTTCTCATTACTGTCCTCTTAATCCTGTCCTTCTGGAACTCTGGACAAAAATGTTAGACCTTCTGTGTTTTTCTCATATCTCCCTGAGTTTCCATTCATTTTTTAAATTCACTTTATTGTGAAATGGAGTGATTTCTATTGATGTATATTTAAGATGACACTAATTATCCTTTACAATAAGTGACTTTGATATTTGATTATGAAATACCAAAAAAGTCTTAAATATTCTTCTTTATCACTTATCATTTTCTAAGTGACTGACAGAAATAGTTTGTAATTAATAAATTCCAAAATGACAACTACTATTACATGATATTTGAATTCAACAGCCAATATGGAAACCTAATCCTGGAATGTGGTAGGGCTATCGAGGCAATGCTCAGTGCTTTTTCTAACATATATGATTCTAGTATTTTTTTTTAATTTTCTATAATTGTGCTTTATTTTCTGCTGATGTGAGGACTTTATATGAGCTACTTTCCTAAGGGTTATAGATTGTCTTTAGAGAAGGGAAAATATTTTTTTACAATTGGCGTTACTTGAACTGAGCCTACACTTCTTGCTGCACAAATGATAATAAGCATTAAGAAGTATTTTTCTCTGTTTTTGATACTCAATTGAATTATCTAGCAGCTTTCAGATTTTGAAACTTATTGAAGAAATAAGTGATTCTCCATCTGCATGGATATAGTCTGAAATAGTTGGTTGGCTGAAATGGATAAATATAAATGAATAATCAAGCTGAATTTTGTAGAAATTGAATTATATTGAATGAGAGTATTGAATTATATTGAATGGGAATAATTCTCATAGTCTACTTTTACTGATAGACATAAACGATGTTAATAATCTTACTGCTTTGATCTCTCTTTCTCCAAATGTCATGGAAAAGTCAACCTGACTTTTTTATTGCTTGTCATGTAATCAAAATTGTAACACTCTTCTATGAGGAGAATGAAAATAATGCAAGTTCAGAGAAGGAAAATCTTTGAAGACTGAGTCAAAAACAGAAGAATAAGACTTTAGAAATGTGGGGTTTGTGTTGGATATTGATTAAAAAGGTAAAATTGAAATAGGAACAGATATCCAGTAGCAATATTTAAATACGTTCTTATATATTATGCAAACAAATATCACTATACTGTGTTAAAACAATTATTTCTTCCCCATTTGCCATTCTTTCACAATTAAAGTCAGCAGCTGAGTTAGCAGATGTCCCCTCCTCAAGTCGTGAATACAAATACTGATGTTCTAGTGACCCTTCCTTAATATTTTTAAAATGCTGACTCTTGAGTTTCTTTCCTATTCAGCAATGTGATACAGTTTCTAATGAATAAGTTATATATCATTCTCCACATTTCAATTACATTTGGAGTAGATGATGCATAAACTCATTATTGACTCAAAAACTCTGAGTTTAAAGCAATCTGCAAGGTATTTTTAAATAATGTTTAAATTGTACCTCTTTCATGTCACTACAATTATTTTCAAAGTACCCATATTTTACCTGCATTTCTCTCATTGCATTTCTAAACAGCTGTTCCTTTCTCTTTCAATTACTTTTGTTTCATAAGCACTACTAATGAGTCAGTGAGAAGCCCCTCCAATAAGCTTTAACAAATGTGAAGACAGAAATCTAAATCTTCCTTTTATTTGATGTCATTAAATTCTAAATGCAGATGTATATACACATGTACACACATATGGATATGCACAGATTACTAAAGCTGATTTTCCTTTAAAAAAAAAACCCACAAGTTTTTGTTTTATTTTTTTCTTGACATTTATCATTTTTTAAAATTTTTTAAACAATATTTGCTTCCCCCACCCCCTAATATTGAGTCCCCATAGAATTCCCTTCCCCAATGCACCCGTGCACCATCACCACAGTCCCCTGTGCTCCTCCCTCCCTTCCTCTGATCCCTCTCCCTCCTCCTCCCCTGCCACATGAAAAAATGTTCAACATCCCTTATAATCAGGGAAATGCTAATCAAAACCACACTGAGATACCACCTTACACCAGTGAGAATGGCACATGTCAAAAAAACAAGCAACAACAAATGTTGGCGAGGATGCGCTGAAAAAGGAACTCTCCTACATTGCTGGTGGGAGTGCAAACTGGTCCAACCACTGTGATTTTCCTCTTTTTAAAAATGCTTGGTTTCTCTGCATGTACATAACTAAGTACTAATTTTACAAAAACTGATACACAAAACTTATGTAAAATAAATTTAAACAGTTCATGTGTACATAAAATGATTTCCACTCTGAGTATTAAAGTCAGTTTAGAGTACAGAGTACACACATAATGATTAAAGAGATAGTAGATTCTTCATGTGGATTCAGATATATACAATAAAGCAAGATGCCTTATCCATAAAATTCTATGGACCCACAAGAGAGAGGAATCAGCCTTGATAAGAACCTGACTGCTACTTATGAACTATATAAACTTTGGTAAAATAATTCAACTCTTTTGGCCTACTTTGCTCATTAAAAATTTAATAATAATAATAGGAGGAGAATAGAGAATGACATAAATTATAGAGTTCTTGTGATGTATAAATCTATTCTTCAAATGCACTTAACTCAAAAAACTGTAAAATTAATGATACGATTACCATTATGTTTCCATTTTGAGAGACAGGCTAGAAGAAATACAGTCAGCTGCTAGTACATATTTACATATTAATATATTTTCATGTTGAAGCTTTAATCATAATATGACATCAATACGTTTTTCTCTTGACACCATGAAACAGATATTTTTTAAAGTTTATTTGACACTAGTTTACATGGCTGAATTGTTTTGAGAATACAACTTAGCAACTCTATATGCATACATACCTCATTCACCTTCCACTGTGCAGCAGACCTCACCTGTCTCGCTGGCTGCTCCCCTCAGCAGTGTATTTCAGTAGATCCCCCTGTTCTGCTCTCCACTCACCTCTGACTTATACTCCAGTTCTTGTACGCATAAATAAATGAATCTTTAAAATATAAAAATAAAAAAAAAATTCAGTGGCATTAACAAGACAAGGAAGATTACTGTGGAAAGTGCAGGTGCCTGGAAAGCAGGTCAAGGGTCTAGCCCCATCCCTTGCACAAAGTAGCTCTCTGACCATAGCCATACAATAAAAATTATAGATTATTAAAAAAAATGAATTAAACCAAGTGAAATCTCTTTGAAGAATAAAAATTGACCTTCAAACTTTATGACTGATCCAAATTTTTTGGATCATTTTTTAAACTTATGGTATTAAAATAATATTTCCCTTTGTTGAATTTGTAGAGATTTTAAATGAGTCTCAAAACTCAGCATCTGGAGAATATGTTATTTAGTAGATTGTATATCTTGTACATATCTGTGTTTTAAAAACAGCACTGGTAATACAATTAAATAAAACTTTTATATTTTAATCAGAGATATCAAACAATTTGCATGTTTTATCTTTAGTCACAGACTATCAAAAAATATAAATGTTTGGTAAACAAGTTGCATTTATAGGATTATTGCATTTCTTGGTATTGGTATTCACATGATTCAAAATGTTTAATTATGAGCATATTTTATGAAGGGCCCCCTTGGAAAATTGTTATTTATTTTAAGAATTAGTTGTTATTAGTCCAGATTATTCACACTACACTATCTTTTCAAAGGATTTATTTATTTGTAGAAGAACTGGGGCATAGGCCAGAGGTGCAGGGGGTGAGAGGATTCACCAGAGACAGAGTAGGGGGAAGAACAAGTGGATCTACTGAAATACACTGCTAAGGGGAGCAATAGGCGAGATAGGAGAGGACTGCTGCACCATGTGTGGGTTAACTTCCTGACTGGGGTTCAAACTTAGGTGCCATTGAGATAGCAGTGATAGCACTGAGACTTAACCCCTACACCACCAAGGAAGCCCTCAAAATGAAAGTTTTTAAAGAAAATTGTAAAATAGATATTGTTCATACAAACAAGGTCTGATGTAATTGCCGCACTTGAAAATTCATAAAGCATATTCTACTATGGGACATGTTCAAATATACAATACAGAAAGCTTTTAAGCTCTATCTGCTAGATGAAACCAGCTTGACAACTCTTTATTTTTTTGATAGATTTATGTATTTATGCATACAAGAGCTGGGGTACAGGCCAGAGATGTGGGGAAGGGGGGTAAGAGGATTCACCAGAGACAGAATGGGGAACAGACAGGCAGACTGACTGAAACACCCTGCTGAGTGGGGCAGTGGGCAAGACAGGAGAGGTCTGCTGTGCCATGTGCGTTGCTCCCTGGCCAGCCGGGGATCAAACTCGTGCTGCAGAAACTGCGGAGGCTGTGGATTGCTTCATAGTGAGGTGCTCAACCCCCTGTGCCACCAGGGAGGCCTGACAACTCTCTTTAAAGCTGGTAATTTAGTAGACATAAGACCTGAAACCATTAAAAATATAGAAGGAAATATAGGCAAAACACTACATGATATACACCTCAAAGACATCTTTACAGACACATCAACCAAAGCAGTGATAGTGAAGGCAAAGATAAACAACTGGGACTACATCAATTTAAAGAGCTTCTGCACAGCAAAAGAGACAATAACCAAAACAAAGAGAAACCCCACCGACTGGGAGAATATTTTTGCACACAACACTAATGATAAAGGACTGACCACAAAAAATCTACAAAGAGCTGATGAGACTCAACAAAAACAAAGAAAATAATCCAGTCAAAAAATGGGCAGAAGAGCTAAAAAGAAACTTCTCCAAAGAGGAAATACAAATGGCCAACAGGCATATAAAAAAATGTTCAATATCACTTGTAATCAGGGAAATGCAAATCAAAACTACAATGAGATACCATCTCACACCAGTGAGAATGGCACATATTAAACAAAGTAGCAACAATAAATGTTTTGGCGAGGATGTGGAGAAAAAGGAACTCTCCTGCACTGCTGGTGGGAGGGTAAACTGGTCCAACCACTATGGAAAGCTGTGTGGAGATTCCTCAACCTACTAAAGATAGAGCTTCCATATGATCCAGCAATTCCACTCCTAGGTATTTACCCAAAGGACACAGAAACATTAATTCCAAAGAGCACCTGCACCCCTATGTTTATAGCAGCACTATTTACAATAGCTAAGCTTTGGAAACAACCCAAATGCCCAAAAATAGATAACTGGATCAAGAAGATGTGGTACATATACACAATAGAATATTACTCAGCAATCAAAAAAGATAAACACCTGCAATTTGCAGCAACATGGATGGAACAGGAAGGGATCATGCTCAGCGAAATAAGCCAGAAAGAAAAAGAAAAATACCGGATGGTCTCATTCATAGCAGGAATCTAGAAAACCTAAATAAGGGACCAGGAAAAGAATAACTATAAGAAAGAAAAAAATCAAAATCAACAAACTATGAACCAGAGACACACTATGGCGGGGGGGCAAGGAGGGATTGGGGTCAAAATAAGGGGGTTGCAATTGAATGGAGAATATAAAAAGAAAATTTAAAAAAATCATATGCCAAAAAATAGCTGGTAATTTAGAGCATATATCACCATTTACTCTTAGATAAAGTGTACTCTGTTGTTTACAGTTGCCACTTTATAGAAAATAATAGGCAATTGACCTAGGAATCTCTATAGTATTTCTGGATTAAATACACACTCATTCATAATACATGTTCAAACACATACAAGCTAACTCTGCTAAATCTGGCATCAAATAATGATGTAGTATGAGAGAGATTCTTTACACTTATATATATTCCCATGGCAGAAACCACTGGAAGAGATTAGTCTACTGCCATCATATTTCTTCCAGGTATTAGAACTGAACTTCCAGAAAGGATCCTATTTCCTAAAGTTGTTGTATATATATTTTGATGTCATCGTTGTGTATAAGGGATAGTGGAACATTCCAAAGGCAAGGATTCCAGTCTTCCAGAAAACTGTAATTAAGGGTTCTAGGAGTCAAGGTCTTCATGAGAACAGTTCAGCAATTCATAGGTTAATGTACATCTTGGAGCTCTGTTCAAATTCTGTAGCAGAGGAATAGGTGTATGTGTATTACAAAAGTGCTTAGTGATAGTAAGACATGCAATTTAAAAAAGTTTTTACTGAAGTAATATGGTTTATATACATGCTTGTTAGTATTTTAGAAATATAGGATCTCCCCCTTCAAATGTAGTCCCTATATATAGTTCACCCACCAACAAAGCAGCCATAGTTCTGCACCACAGTTCATGGTGCTCCTTCACTGCCATATTGTCATCCCCTTGCCCCGCATGTCTCAGCTCTATGGTCAGCTTTCAAAAGTTGGTTTTAAAGATTCTCTAGTCTTTTTTTTTTTTAATATTTATTTATACAAGCACTGGGTACAGTCAGAAGCACAGGAGGGTGAGAGAATTCACCAGAGCCAGAGTGACTGAACACTGAATAGACAGACTGAACACAAAACAGACAGACTGACAAAACACACTGCTGAGGGGAGCAGTGGGAACAGCAGGAGAGATATGTCAGCAGGAGAGATCTGTTGCGCCATGTGGGACCCTCGCCAGCGGCCAGGGATGGAACCTGCGCTGCAGAGGCTGCGGACAGCTTCGCAGCCCAACACTCAACAGCTGCACCACCGGAGAGGACCAAGATTCTCTAGTCTTATCCTTTGTTTGGTTTCTCTATATTCCACATACAAGTGACACTGTCCAGTATTTATCTTTCTCCTTCTGGTTTATTTATATGAGTACTAGGACATGTGATTACCAAGACCAAATCCATGTGGGAGCACATAAAGATGTACTCTAAGCAGTGGATACTGTATCATTCCATCCTTCAAAACCTTAGTGTGTCATGAATAACAATTCTTTTGGGCTTGCCTAATGCAAATCAGGCCACTTGACTTATCAACTTAAGTATTAGATAAGGACTAATTAAATATGAGATGGGGGGCCTCCCCGGTGGCACAGCGGTTGAGTGCTGGGTTGCGACGCTGCCCTGCCCGCAGCCTCTGCAGCACCAATTCAATCCCCGGCCGCCTGGCGAGGGTCCCACATGGCACTCAGACCTCTCCTGTCGCCCGCTGCTCCCCTCAGCAGTGCGCTTCGTCCGTCTTCCTGCTCTGCTCTCCCCTCTGGCTCTGGTGAATTCTCCCACCCTCCCGCGCTTCTGACTGTACCCCGTGCTTGTATAAATAAATAAATCTTAAAAATAAACAAAGGCAATCACTTTCTTAAAATAAATAAATAAATATGAGATGGGGAATTGAGGTTTTAAAATCACATTTAATTTACCACAACATCAAAATATGTCTCTTCTGTTGCCCTCCTCCACTCTAGTGTCTTCTTTGTCATGACATAGATGTATAGATGGGCCCTACAATGTTGAAATTTTATTTTAATTGAATTAATTCACTTACAGGTTGGGGTAGATGTATTTTTTTGAAGTTGCTACTCTTAGTTTTTATGTGTGCATTTCTTCAAGTTTTTGAGGCCACAAATTTTAAGAATATTTCCAATTTCCTCAATCACTAAAAATATTAAAGGTTCTAGGAATAAACTATGACCTAAATCCATTTAAAAATCACTTAGCATTCCTATTTTATATTTGGTAAATGGCCTTTTTATAGTTATTAAGGTAATAAGTATAATCATACTCCAATCTTGTGTATATAGACATTCTCAGCAAAATAATTCACTTAAGTATTTCTAAGACCTCTTCACGTTGAAAACCTAAATCTTTCGAATTGGAATTTTTCTTGTTCTTAGCTTGTTCCTGGTATCATCCTCTGTTCCATCAATGCCATTAGTGATGTAGACTTTATTAATGCTTATCACTTCCTTTGAAATTCATTTGTAGTCACCCAGGGATCTGAAAGATTTCCTTTATTATCTGTTGAATCTTAAGAAAAATACTTCATTGGGGAAATTTGCAAGCCTGAGTCACCTAGAGATGAGAACAATCAGGTTCACTTAACCTTCCTGATTGAAGTATTCTACTGAGAGGATGCTTGGCTCTTGTAGACATGCAGGGGTGGTTTGCAGGGAATCTAATGCATTCCCTCATCTCCATAGAGCAATAGTGCCAAAAGACTTGGTTAATAGGTGCTTGAATGGAATGCAACTGAATTTGTGAATTTGTGTATTCTGGATGTTGAAGTCAGCTCAGATGTACCTGGGAAAGCCAGCTGTTCATCACCTGGGGATTATACATTTACTGGGATGTTTCCCCTGGAGGAAGAAGTAACCAAACCAAGGGAAGCTTACCATGAATGGTGCTTTTCCTATTGGGAGAAGAGGGAGTGCTAGGTCCCTGCTAATTTTCCAAACCAACAGAGTAAGCCATTTATCCAGAGGAATTTTTAATATATTTTCTCCTTGCATCATACATTCCAAAATGTTAACATTTTACTCTGTGCTTTGATGTTGGTAACAAAAGGTGATAGACAAGAATTAGCACACATATTTATTCTGAAATATACCTTACATGGTTTGTTGACTGCTGCATTAATGGCATGCAGTTGACTTGTCTTTGTCACCAGAAATAGCAACCAACTTTATGACAGCTGTATCAAAACTGCTTCTTGGATGTCAACAACTATAATAAGTCAGATTCGTAAAGCACATCCCAATTTCAATCATGTTAAAATGTGAATAATATTCTAGGAACTTTAAAATATTTGTTGTTCATGTATGTATACTGAGGTGTAAAATTGTGCTCCCAAAATTACATAATTTAGCAAATCAATAAAAAATGATGGAAAAAAATAAAATATTTGCTCTTTATGCATTCTTCTACTTTTCTCTGCTCAATTAAAACCAAGAAGTGGAGAAATATATTCAGATGTGATTCATATTAATACACTAAAGACTTAGTGTACAACCAAACCAGAGACTTATTAAAGTTTAAAAGAAGAAAGTAAAGTTTATCCTCCTAAGAAAGGGGAGGAAAGAACACAAGAATATTTTGACTGCCCTTCAAATTTTGAGTATTTCAGTGAGAAACCATGAGACTCTCAAGAACTAATTTGCATTTACCAACTTCCATATTTCAAGTAGAGATAATCATCTCACATTCTTACAAATAACCATCATGTTCCTTCTCAATCGCAAAGTATAGTAAATGATGTAATTTTGGGAGTTGATGGGTTTAGAGAGTGGGGTCCTTGGGTTCACTCTGGGAAAGATTTCACCAGGACTTCCCTTTCAGCAGCATGCAGCAAGTTTCTCAGGTGAGTTTCTCCACAAGACAGAGATGTTTGTAATATTTAAAGAGCAGGTTTATTAGGGAAAGGGACAGAAGGATAAAGGACACTTGCACAGACACAAGCGGGCAGAAAGAGCTGCCCTGAAAGGGACAGGTTTGCTGACAGAGGCCTACATGGTCACCGGCGGGAGGCCTTGAGGAGAGCTGCCTCTGCGGAGGGAGGTCAGTGAAGAGAAACCCCACCATCGTACAGGTCACAGGCAGGCAGGAAGGCTGCTGCCCTGCAGAGGAACAGAGAGTTGGTGAAAAGGATCACCTGCATATTCACAGGTGGGCAGAAGGACTGCTGCTGCCCTGTGCCAGTGCAGAGACTACACTGATTTAGACTTCTTCTTGGGAGGGGCTCACTCCTTTGTGAAGTGGCCTGTTTCTTGCTGATTTGGGATAACTATGCAGAATCCAAAGGAACCACAATGGACCCAATCTCCACATCTTTACCCTTGGGGCTGTGCTCCACTCCCTACAGTAGTCTGATACCTGCTTAGGTCTTAAACCTTGTGATATGGCACTGGTGCCTAAGGATCTTGATTTCTATAGCTGGGTTAATGGTCAGGTTTAATCCCCTTTACCCCCACCTCCTTGTGTGAGTCAGGTTTTAGTCTTGTGAGGTCTCTTTAAGGTTTTCTATTCTTTCCTCCATCAGTAATTACTATTATTTTCCTGACATAGATAAAAACATTAAAGGTCAAAGGGTTTAATTTTCCAAGGACTTTAAACTCATAAAAGATCAAATTGACTTTCAACCCATGTTTTTCTGACTCTGTTATATCATACATACATGGTCTTCTGCTTTTTTATAACTATTTTTTTAAGATGTATTAATGCATACTGGGGTATATGCCAGTGGTGTTGGGGGTGAGAGGATTCACTGGAGACAGAGTGGGGAACAGGCAGATCTACTGAAATGCACTGCTGAGGGGAGCAGTGGGCAAGGCAGGGGAGGTCTGTTGTGCCTTGTGGGTTAGCTCCCTCTCTGGAGATTGAACTCTTGCCACAGTGGCTGCTGATAGCTTCATAGTGCTGAGACTTAACCCCTCCACCTCCAGGAAGGTCCTCCAGTGTTCTGCTTTTTCAATTAGCTTTGCTCAGAAGGGTTAAAGAGTTGCCTGTGACACCTAGAAATTGTTGGAGTCAAAACTCTAGGTTCTTTTAGTCCAGAATGTTTATATTTTAGTTCTTCTACCTCTTCTTTTCCCGAAGTCTTAATTTGTTCATTCATCCTCTATATGGAATGGCTTTTCAGACTCAGGGTTTTTTACCATAAGGATAAATAAACTCCTTGTTCCCTTATAACTCCCTCCATCTTCTTCTTGGAGAAGACAATATATAAAAATTTAAGATTTTTTTTTTAATTAATCTGGCCTAAGTAGTTATGGATAGGCTGATTCTCTACAGTTTTGTCATATATGGTATTTCTGGAACATGAGTCCTATTATTTTTAATATTGATTGCTTGCCTTTTTCCTTTCAAATGTTCCTTTGTAACTCATGTTTCTTTATGGAAACACTATAATTGGCCATTTATTCTCTTGATTTAAAATTTATTCACAATTAAAATGCAATGTCCCCTGAAAGCAACAGTATGACAATTAAAAGTGGCAATCTCTAAAGAAGTCTGTTTACTCTAATAAAGAAAATCCATTCAGTTACCAACATCAGTCTCAGCAATTTTGAGACTGGGAAGCTGATGAGAAATGAAATGTTCAAGAGTACTTCATCAGTGAGTATGGAGTCACTGCTGGGAAAAAGAGGGCTGAGGAGCCACACAAATCACATGACTGCTCCTTCTGTGGAAAAGCACTGATTTGACAGCTGAGGAAGCTCTAATGTTGTGTAATGGTCTCATGCATTATCAAGCCCAATAAGAGTACAAATCACCTAATAGTCTGTGATTCCTTTTACCTGTTCTTCATATAAAAATATTTCATCAAAGTTTAAAAGTGAGTTCCAAATTTTAACATACTACACTATTATGTTTAATATTGACACCTTCCCTTTTATGTTCAGAAAAAAAATGAGTTAAATAAAATGCTTTCTGATGAAAACTGATTTAATTTGAGAGGGTAGATATGCCATGGCAAGATTCCAGAAGAGCAGTACTGGTATGTAGCTATATCTCTTGCTGTAACTGGCTATGGCATTTTCAGGCTTCTCATTTATAAATAAGGCTCCTGCAATTATTAAAATTAGATTATCACATTTAGATTTGAAAAAGCTTGCTCTTATATCTTACTATCTTTAATTTTCTCTACTTTTCTCAAAAAACAATTTGTTGTGCAGTTTTAAAACAGAAAAAAATCTGTAGGGGTTAATAGGGTCTTGTTTTGCTTTTGTAGGCATAATAATCTTTATTATAATATAAAAGCCTCAAAAGTGAGTACATAGTGAAATTAATCAGTGAGGAGAACAAAAGGGCATTTCTGTTTTTAAATAAGAGCTTACATCACAGCATACAGCTAAACTTTGCTTTTATTCTAGGTATTTATTATTTATCCAGAATTAGTTTAAATAATTCTTAAGGGGACATATTTCATGACAAGCATTCCAGAACTCAGAAGATTAACCAGTGTAAGTAAGACCATAAGAACACCAGACATGTCAATGGTTGAAAGTGATCACAAATATAGGAGAATGGAAGAGAGGCAGAGCATGTGAGAGCTTCTAAGTCTTCATTTCAGAAAGTGATTTATGCTAAGCAGAGTTATTTTCAGTAATGAGCTTTTATATTCAATTATATTCATTTTAAATATAGCGATTATGTAAAGCACATCTGTGTTGGCTTACTCCAAGCTCTTTAAATCCCCTAAACCTATCTAACACCATTCTCTTTAGATAAAAAGAAAAATCTCTGCATCTGTGTATATACTAAGCAATCACATACCCAGTACCCTAACTCCCTGAAATCAATCCTTTTACTTTTAAGGTATTATATTTAAAATATAGCTATAATAACAAAAGTGAAATAAATTTGGCAAATTATTCACTATTATGGTTATCTCAAACTGCATTTCTTCTAGCAGTGCATATTTCTCTATACCCTCACAAGTATTTAATGTCAGAATTTTTCCTCAATATATTGGGTAAAAATTACAAGGTATAACTCATTGTTTACTTTATAGTTTTTTGAATGTAAAGAATATACAGTTGTACTTTTATATGTAGTTACCAATCTGATTTCTTATGAACTTAAATACTTTGCCCTTTTTGCCTTTTATCTATCTAAACCTTTCCTCCTTTATTATTGATATGTGTCACAAATTTATTTCTAACATCTAGGGGCATTTTTTACCTTTTTAAAATCTTTTTCTGTGCTTTGAAATGTGGGTCAAATCAAATGTATTGACCTTTATGTTACACACAAATTTGATTCTGTCCTTATTAAGTCATTCTTTTCCATTTTAGTGTCATAAAGATAAATGTCTTCCTCCCTGACATTTTTTAGAAAGTGTAGTTTTTTTTATATAAGAGTTTATTCCAAATGAGTAGGTTTTGTTCAAGTGGTTTGAGTCTGAGATAGTCTTTATCACCTGTCACAGAACCTAGACTTCCGCTTCTTGTTTTTTTTTTCAAAGCTTTCTAATTGATCTTGGACTGTGTACTCCATATATAAAATTTAGAATAGACTTATTAGGCTTTCATAATAATAATAATATTAGTCATAAACACATTTGACTTTGTTTTTATACTTACATATCCAAATAGTAATTGCTATACTTTTAAATATAGTTATAATTTTTTAGATTATCTTATTTTTTTCATGCTGTTAATCCATGGAGATAATTAAACCAAGTATTAAATGCTTCTTTAGAACATCATTACAATAAATAAAATCAGTGATAGAAAATGTATCTGTATCATATTTTGCTTTAAAGTCATATTTCTACCATTTACTGTTCTAGATGATATATTTTCTCTTTCTTTTTTTGCTAAATATTAATCATATTAAAATCATCTTCTGTTCCCAATTTTCTGCCGTATATCTGGATTAGTATCTATAAACTTACTATGTTAACTTGGATTTTTAAATTACTTTCTATATATTTTTATATTTATCTTTTAATTTACTTTGATTTTATCTCTCATTTGTTCCTTTCCTGCATTGACCTCTGACTGTTAGTTGTTTTACCCTACGCTTTACTGTTTATTCTTGAGTTAAGATGCCACTTTAAAAACCTAAATTTGCCCATTATTTTCATCCAATTTCTAAACATGTGACTGATCAAGAGGTGGGAGCAATTGAGATGAAAGGACTTAGTTATCAATTGAAAAACAACTGCTTGTTGAGGGAAACACTGATAGACATGCAGAAGGCCAAGGCAGATAAAAACCTGGCTGTGCAAAGAGCCCATCATAAATTAAAATTAATATACGATCATGATAATGTGCCTCTGAAAATGTGTTATGAACATAGGCACAAGATTTGAGGCAATTTGAGATGTTTATGGGCAGCATGCCCATTGTCCTGAAGCAACTTCAGGACTGGTGAGGGCCTCCAGGGACTTCCCCAGCAGTACCCTGCCCACTGTACATCACCATATCCTGAATTTTGCAAAAAGGTTTGTGATCTTCCCTGTTTTTCTGCCAATTGAATTTGTAGTATGGGTTCTTGCCCATAAATTCACACTGTAGCTGTGTGCATTTGACGTGAATCAACTAACCTACAGAGACTGTGAACCTGATAAAACATTAACAACCCACCATGTCTCTCGTGGTTTGCATGCTAGACTAGCTCTCTGTTTACATTTAGACTTTGTTTCGTCCTATCATGTATAATCCATACTAATGTGGAGATTTTTACACTTGAATCTTCTTGTATTTCATACTTTTCTTTTGGGATTATTTTTCTTCCTCCTGAATGAATTTCTTTCTGATAGTCTACAGGTGATCTTTTCTCGTCTCTTTCCTAAATGAAAGACTATAAATACAATGTGTGATAATTTTATCTCAAAGTAAGGAAATTATTTTCCCCACTGTGTTCCGTAGATATTAGCTACTGTTCACTGACCAGTTGCTTTTTCTTCCTTCCTAGATTTTTTCAATCTGATTTGCTTCAATGGGATTTTCTTTTTCTTTTTTTGAGGGTCGTTTGACTTGAATTTGAAGTTAGAAACCTTCCATTATTTCTGGAATATCTAAAGCATTCTCTCTTAAAAGTTTGCCTCTCCCTTCTGTCATTTTCAATTAGTTTAAATGCCAATTATTTTACAGCATTTCATTCTACCCTCTGTTTCTTAAATTTCTCTTAAATTTTCTGCCCTCTGTGTATTTATCTTGTAATTGCTGTTACTCATCAAGTATGTTTTCCAACTTGTTGTATACTTGACTTTTTTTTAATATGCTGTGTGATTTATTCATGGAGTCATGGAGTTTTTTTTTTTTTTATTTATTTCCCCGATTTTATTTTTTTCTTTTCACAAACTCTGTTAAGGGTTTTATTTTTAATCGGTTTGGCCATTACTGATGGCTTCTTATTCCTTAAGTGCATATTCAATTACGTATGATTTTTATCTTCAAATATGTTCAACATAATTATATTTGATTATGTATAGACTTTGAGGGTTTAAATTGGAAGTTCAATTATTTATTTCTCCTACATTTAAGTCATAACTTTGTGTGTATACACATAATGACACATATATACACAAGCACATAATTGTTTGGATGGAATTCATTAGTGAACATCTTGAGGATTCTGGTTTTAATGTTATTTTCTCCATAGATGATTTACATTTTATTACAAGACAGCCCAAAGGCTTCTAAAGTCAGCACATTTTAAATTAATTTATGAACTTAGACTTTCCTTGATCATTGAAGTATTATAAATTGAAACAACAAATCCAAATGAAGGGATAGCTATATTTTGAATACCAAGGCCTCATTTCAATACATTTTCCACTTGAATTGTATGACAAGAAAGTTCCTTGATTACCTTACTTTGCCAATGGGGACTTTTTCCCTATCTTCCTCTTTCGTAAAAGGGAGAGCTTTGGAGATTTGTCTTTAGAAAGATTTATTAGTTCCAGCTCTCTGCTTTTGAAGATCTCAGTGACATTCTTGGAGTGGTAGTTAAAAACAAAGTTTGTATTCCTGGAATTGGCGAATGTCTTCAGATTCACCCTTCGGTATTTCTCGTTCCTCTATTTAAATAATTTTTTAAAGATTTATTCATTTATGCATACAAAAACTGGGGTGTAGGCCAGAGGTGTGGGGTTGAGAGGATTCACTAGAGACAGAGTGGGGAGCAGAACAGGTGGATCTACTGAAATACACTGCTGAGGGGAGCAGCAGGCAAGGCAGGCGAGGTCTGCTGTACCATCTGGGTTAGCTCCCTGGCCGGGGATCGAATGCAGGCTGCAGTGGCTGGTGACAGCTTGATAGTGCTGAGAGTTAAACTCTGCACCTCCAGGGAGGCCCTATTTAAATATTTTTAAATATCATTTTTTTTCTTAGCTGTTGATTTATAAAGATTCTTTAAAATTTATTAACTTCTATATATCTGGCAGCAAGGATCCTCCATCTCACCACCCCCACCCCAAAGTGTCAATGTGTCCTGGGTGAATAATGGATGACTTGTGATTTGTTCTCTATTGACTTTCATTGCACTTTAGCTCTAAAATAGGCTTACATCTGTAACACCAGTCTATTCCTCATCTCTGCATATATCCTTATAAAGCTCTACATTTAGACTTTAGTTTACATAAGGTACTTTGTCTTTGCCTTTTCTTAAGATGGAAATTTATCGTTTTGCTTTGAGAACTTGAATCTGAGGTACACCACCTCATTCTAACAAGGACAATTCCAGTTTCCCATTCTCCAAGTGTGATTAATTTAAACAGCCTATGCTTAATATTTAACATAATGCTTTTTCTGACCTCTATAGCTTCAATCAATCATGCAATGCATGTAATGAACTATTACATGCATGTGAGAAATTTCCTTTTTATGGGCCATGTAGACCTGTTATAATGTTGGACTCAAAATTAAGGGGAACATGATACTTTTTATAGCTAGCCTTTTTTTTTTTTTTAGGGGCACACAGGAACCACAGTTAATTTATGTCTGATGCAAAATGACCTATGTGAATGAAAAAATTTCAGCCGGATATTATAAGATGTAAATTATACATATAATAATAACACATCACACTTAGATAAAAGCTGTCTTGGTTATTTTTTCTCACAGCAGTCTAAATAAAAAAATTATATATGAAGCATTTAGAACATAGATTTTGTTATTTATGTAACAAAATTCATCATATAGGGTTTCATATAAAATTTTAACCTAAAATGAAGATTTTACAGCTTTTATTAAAGACCTCCATATATATCTATTTAAATATATATATAGTACATAAAAGTAGATAAGTTTATTCATACATTTTAGACAGTATTTCCACATATGCTGTATTTAAATTATTCCTATACTAAATCAGGTCACCTAAAACCTGCATTTATGCACTTAACCACTTTCATGCTACATAGAAGTTCCTTCATTTCAAGAGTTTTCTCAGATTATTGAGCAGAAATACAAAGAAATAGCTACATGAGGCATGAAAGCAAGAGTTTTCAAAATGAAAGACTCATGTTGAAGATATTGTCAAATATGTTTGTCAGTATGATTTATGATGACACACACAGTAAATTCATTTTTACTATGGAAATTGGTGTTTATCTTTAAGATTTTGGTTTTTTTCTTTCTTTATGTACTGACACTGAAGTATTTTGCCTTTTCAACCAGGAATTTGAGAGTTAAATTTTTTTTTTAAAGATATATTTATTTATTTATACAAGCACTGGGTACAGTCAGAAGCGCCGCAGGGTGAGAGAATTCACCAGAGCTAGAGCGGGGAACAGAACAGGCAGAGTGATGAAATACACTGCTGAGGGGAGCTGTGGGCACGGCAGGAGAGGTCTGTTGCGCCATGTGGGACCCTCGCCGGTGGCCAGGGATCGAACCTGCGCTGCAGAGCCTGCGGGCAGCTTCGCAGCCTAGCGCTCAACTACTGCGCCACCAGGGAGGCCCAAGAGTTAAATTTAACCGAGCTCAATACTAATATATTTTTCTGAAAATTTCTGTTATCAAATAAGCTTTGTCTTCTTTAGATGTTATGTTTTTAAACTACATAAAATCAAAGTAAAGTATTGAGGAGAAGAGTTGAGTTTTTTTTTTTTTTTTTAAGATTTATGCATACAAGAGCTGGGGTATAGGCCAGAGATACGTGGAGTGAGAGGATTCACCAGAGACAGAGTGGGGAACAGAACAGGAAGACTGACTGAAATACACTGCTGAGGGGAGCAGCAGGTGAGACAGGAGAGGTCTTCTGCGCCATGTGATTTCTCCCTAGCCAGCCGGGATCGAACTCATGCTGCAGAGGCTGTGGATTGCTTCAGAGTGCAGTGCTTAACCCTTGCGCCACCAGCGAGGCCAAGAGTTGAGTCTTAACGTTATTATAGTACTGAAGGGAGTACTGAAAGCTGATTCATGAGTATTCAGGAGAAAACATAGACTCATAGCTCACAATAACTGAACTTTGATAAAAACTCAAAATTTTCATAGTGTTATAGTATTATCACTATATAAAAGTCTCTTTAAATATCACTCAGATCATACAAGAACACTGTTAACTAAGAAAGACAAACATAATAGAAAAGAAGACAGGATATTATTTTTTGGTGAACAAGGCAAGGTGAATATCAAATACAGTTTTACCTATTTCTCTCCATATTTTTTAATATAGTGCACTGTATTTTCTTATTTATATTATGTTTTTTATGATTCTTGAGTTCCCAAAATTAAGAAGGCTTCATATTGCCTATTAAAAGTATCAGCATACGTAAATACAAATATGAATTTTTTCTGCTATCTCTGTCATTGAGGAACAGCAAAGCACCACAAAACCTCTGCTCCAGGCATGATGTCATAACCCCTCTCCACCATGTGTGATGGGGCTCAAGTCTAGTGGAATTTCGTGGAGCAAATTTTAGATTGGGAGAATTCTACCCTGTGACTTATACAACAACAACAAAAAAAAAAAAAACTATAAAGCAAAAGCTTCAGTAATAGATAAGACAAAGATGAATAAAGAAATAGTGGAATAAAATATTTTAAGAAACAAAAAGAATCCAGCTATGTAAACATTTTTTGATTCTGAAACTAGATAACTAAAGGGAAAAATGAGAATAACCAGGTGGCAGAAAATAGAGAAGTGTAAAAAACTTATCTCCCAGAAAACAATAAATGATATGTTTTAAGAATAACATAGTAAAGAATAAATGGATGAAACTGACCAAGACACAGCAAAGAGGAGAAAAAGATAAGAAAATGGGAAATACTCCCATCAAGATAATCTCACTGCAGCCCAGGAATCTAGGGTCAGAGTCAGAAGATGAGTGTTTAGTGGAGAATGTGCCAGTACATCCTTGGGACATGCTAAGGAAGAGTCATGAAGCAGGTTTGCAAGGCAAGGCTCTGCTGCTCAGTGAGCAGCCCTCTTGCTATTTATTAACAGTATAAACAAGCATGACTGATTATGTGACAATAGCAGGAGGAGCAGGGTCTAAGGTAAACAAAGGCTAATCAATTTTATGGGGAACTGGTGGGGACATGTCAGCCACATATAAAGGGAGGACTTCCTAGTGCAGGTACTTGCAAACCTGCTCCATGACTCATCCCTGAGCATGTCCCTGGAACATGCTGGTGCATTCCCAACTCAACAGATAAATGTAGCAAATGAGAGTATAATACAGGCTGGTATTGATTCCTAGAGTTTAATGACATGGTGGTGAAGGCAGAAGAGGTTTCTAGATAATGTTTGTTCATGTGGCAGGTGAGTAGAAATATAGTGGTGGCAGGAGCTGGAATACCCATCTGGTTTGAAGCAGTATATGAGAGAAGACATTCAACTCAAGATAATTACGTTATAGTAGCAAATAGAGTATAATTTTGGTAGGAAACTGAAATACAGTTAAGGAGTTAATGGAATTCCTGTCATGAAATTTGTGTAAACTTGAATATTTATGCCTGAAGCTACTGTAGACATTCCTGGCAATATGGGGAGTAGAGTTCATAATTGCTCAGAATGGAAGAGTGGTTCAGTGCAACATACATACGGTTGTCAACATTTGAATATCTAGAATGAAGCAAAACAGTGTAGTCATGCATAATTGTATTGTAACTCATTTAAATATAGTTAGATCTACAGAAATTTTGTGAGGGGTTGTACCGTCAGTTGAGAATAAGGTCTATTAAATAGACAGAATTACTTAGATGTAAATCTTATTTATATGTATATATAACAATCATCTCTCATCATTTAAGTTAATGTGAGAGACAAGTGTCATGATAAAACTGATATCCACCTCACTAGTTTTTATGGGATTGTAATGAATATAGAAGCATATAGTAAATCATAACAAGTTATTCTTATTGTCTAAAATAATTTTCTCTCTCTTTGATAACTCAGGTCATTTGATAAAGGGCATTTACTTTTTCATCTTTCCATCTGGTGAAGATTAATATTAAAATTGTTTTATAATCCCTGAACCCTCAACAAATGCTGTTCATGGAGGCAGACTAGATTATAAAGCACAAATCTACTGGTGGAAATTAATAATATTTGTACAAAATATCTAGAGGATGAGTTCTATTTTTCCTTTTCATTTTCTCTGTGGTACAGTGAGAGTGCATTTTCCTAAATTTGAACTATAACAAAAATTATGGGCTCATAAAAGCACAAAAGTAATGTCCTTTCCAACATTAATTCTATTGCTCATTAAAATACTGATAACTTTACCAAGATCTGTTTTGAAATTTCATATAGAGATCATTTTTCTACTTTCCATAGTA
This sequence comes from Talpa europaea, assembly GCF_964194135.1. Lineage (NCBI taxonomy): Eukaryota > Metazoa > Chordata > Mammalia > Eulipotyphla > Talpidae > Talpa > Talpa europaea. The sequence continues at coordinate 47,345,195 of NC_140072.1, forward strand.
ATTTATATTCAGTTCAGTTTTAAATGAAATTTGAAAACAAACACATCCGTATATTGTTCCATTTCATATCTTACACACAAAAAGTTCAGCTTCTGAATTCTATTAAGGAAGTAAACACAAATAATTAACTTTTGAAGGTTTATATTTGATGTCATGCCAATCAGTAATTCTCCTTAAATCTCTGCTGGAGGACACTGTATTTGTCTTCAAGTTTGAAATGACTGAGCACCTGTCAGGAAAAATATGTATTTCTTTCATTTAAAAAAATTGTGTTACTAAAAATCAGGAATGTAGAGTGAGGTTTCTAGATTTCTAAGTATTAGGCCAAGTATTGTGAGTAAATGGCTCCATCATGGTAGGTGCCATTTGACCAAAATGAGTTGAGAACTAATTAGTCCCTATAATAAAAATAGCAATATTTGGATGAGAGGTGCCTTGCAAGGGCAGTCTGGAAATGGGTGGGTGCTACATCGAAAAGCTAGGTCAAATTTCAGCCTCCTTTATTTGGGGAACTTTGAAGGATGGCTTTGGATCATTGAGTAAAACTAGAAACATTTGTGAGACAGCTGTTTTTGAATGTTCTTAGAAATTACATATGAGGTATGCTGCCTAATCAGCTCCATGTCTATCACAGGATTTAATAAACAGTTTAATTGGGGAATAATCAATATGTCATACTCTGAGGAACTCTGTACCTTGAGTGTAAAGTCATGATAATTCATAGTATCAGGTGGAAACATGCATTAATGATTGCTATTAGTTTCTCTTTCCTCAAACATAATAATCCAAAAAAAGGCAGATTTGCTTGGGCGTCTGGGTTATACAGTTTGAGGAAATAAAAGGTAAATGTTGGAAAAGAAGATTCAGTCTGTTATATTCGTAATGACAGAAAGGCATTATGAGTTAATAGTATGCAAAAATTCACCAAATCATAGAATCAAATTAATTATCTAAACAATGCAGACAATTGTATTGTTTACAGGAATGATTATATAGTTGTGGTTGAAACACACAAAATGTAGAAGAGTTCCTTAATCCAGGAAGTTAATTTTTAAAAGTAGGCTTAATTATCTAAAGGTATTTCTAATCTGTCAACATTCACTTTATTGAAAATTTGTTGAATATTTCTTGCAAGTACAACTTTTGGCATGGACAAATTGGAAAAAAATGCTATAATGGAACTTAGATCCAAAGATGTGATTATAAAGTTTAAATTTCATCAAAGACCAAAAATGGACCTTGAAAAGTAATATGTGGAAAAGAACAATGTACAATATAAGTAAATCATATATTTTGATACCTTCATCAATTGCTATAAAGGTCAGATAATAGTTTGGCAGTTCTTCATGGACAAATGTATCTTTGTGGAAGCTTTGGAAAGTGGGAAGTTATAAAAGCCTAGTGGAACCTACCTAGAGAAGGGTCTTCTGACACACCCATCTTTGCTTTTAGAAGTAGGTCTATCCAACTGTAATTTCTGAAGCAGCTCAGTAGTACATTTTGCAAACTAATCGTTATACTGAGTTGGTCCTATAAGGCTATGACAAAGACTCTTCTTACCTATGATCCAAGATCTTCTTACCTATGATCTTGCCTAGGACCTTGGTGAACACACCAATCCATGATTCTGCAGGCATGACTACAGACATTTGTCCTGACTATGGACCCTGAGTCAAGCCTGTGACTCAGTATCAGTTGCAGTGCAGGACTTCACCCAATCACTACGCTGGGTAAAACCACCCTGTGGATATAGTTGACGTCCCTGAAGTGGACCTTTGTCCAATTGTCAGCCTTACTGAGTTTGTGAAGACAGTTCTGTTTGCCCAGAGATAAGATAGATTCACATCTACCTGAGATCCTGGTGACAAGTCTACCAACCACATCCATGAAGCTCAAAGGTCTCCACAAAGATCTCCCGACGGTCGTCACTCAAAGACATACTAGAATCAAATTATTAAAAGACAAAGAAAAGTAGAAAATAGCAGGAGGGCAACTGTCACATATACCCTTCCGCCAACCCCCTAAAACTGTATCAGTAGTTTTTGCAGTATCTGCATTGCAGGTCAAGAGGAAGTGAGTCAATCTGTTTAGTTACAGTCATCTTGTGGTACCTTACATCCCTAGTACTAATTTATCTGATACTTAAAAGCTTGTACTTCGAACTATCTTCTAATTCCCTTAGTTCCCCAAACTCCTACTCCTTAATAACAGCAACCATGTTATTCTCAATTTTACAGTGAGACTTATAGAATCTACAATCTAACTATAGACTCTAGTTAGAATTCTAGGTGGATTGTCTTTGGTTTGGTATTGTCTGACCCTTTCTTTCGTTACTTTGTAGTCTATACATGAGTTACACCCTCTGATACTTGTTTTACATTTCAGACATTTTTTGCTTAGCATATTCTCCTCCAGGAATTCTATTCGTGATGTTACAAATGGCCAGAGTTCATCTTTTTTTTTAATAGATGAGTAGTATTCCATTGGGTATACATACTACTGCTTCATCTTTGTCATTGGACACATATGATGTTTTCAGTTCTTGACTTCTGTAAATAATGCTGCAATGAACATAAGAATGCATAAATAACTTTGAATTATGGTTTTATATTTGCCAGGAAAACATTCCCTGGACCACATACCTAAATCGTGTTTGCACAGGTCATCTCAATTCATTGTACTATTTATTAGCTACATGATCATCTGCCACGGTGATTAAGTAGGTCAATCAAATTTTTAAAAGCCCAATTTTATTAGATGTATTTTTCTAATATATGTACATTTGTTCATAACAAATGTACTCATACTTTATTCATATTTAATTAAAGGTGTTCATCTAAGATTATGATGCCAGCATTTTGTAAATGCCTATGTTCTATTCCGTTAAGTATGCCAGAATTCAGATGACACTACGTTGGGATATTTCTAATATTCAGAAGTTTCTATATTGTAAAATAACTTCAGTGGACATTTTGACAGAGTACTTTTTAGGAGTATTATGTCTTTTTTGTTCTGTTGCAAATTATACTATATCCAATATTTCAGTGTTTTCTCAGTTTCAATGCAAGAGAAAATGTAACTTATTTAAAAGTAGTATTGGCATCTATAAATCAATAAATTAGGCACTGATTTAATTTCTACATCTTATATTCAACAATCAAAATGTTGTGACAATTTCCATTTGTTGCTTGAACTAAAAAAGCAATCACATTAGACACCATATTTCCATTAAATATATTCATATTCAAATAACATGACACTGAGGAAACACAGCAACAAGTAGAGCATAATGCAGCCTATTTCTCTTTTAGGGTTTTCTGAGAAAATTTCTATAGAAATGCCTATCCAAAACACTGTAGCTAAGATTACGTCCAAAAACATTTATTCTGGAAATTTATATTGACTCCTACAGCAAGAAATACCTCTTTATTAATCTTACAAAAATTCTACAGCATAATATTTATAATTTGAAAATCCATATCAAAACCAAATATATTATATATTTACTTTGGAGACAACATTAAGTACCCCAATAAAAGTTATTGATCAAGAGTTTCCTAAACCAATAAGTGAAGAAACTGCAGATTCTCCACCCCCCCAAAAATATTTTTGTTCAATTCCTTTTTAAAAAACATGGGTGGCCATTTAACATGCAGTGACAGTAAAAGGCACCCAATTTACATGTGTCAGCAATTCAATAAACCACTGTACATGGACACAATGTGTTTCAAACAAGTGTACTAAAGAAGCCCATGTTGCAGTTAACCGTAGTTATAGTACTCCCAATAAACAGCCAATATGAGAAATTGGAATTCAAGCTTCAATTTGAAATAGGGGTCTTTGTGACAAGTGACATGAAACAATAATTATATGAAGTCATGTTAAATGGAACAGTTTTTCAAAAATCACTTTGTGATGGGGCCTCCCCGGTGGCGCAGCGGTTGAGCGCTGGGTTGCGAAGCTGCCCACAGCCTCTGCAGCACCAGTTCAATCCCCAGCTGTGGGGGTAGGGTCCCACATGGCGCTCAGACCTCTCCTGCTGCCCACTGCTCCCCCCAGCAGTGTATTTCATCAGTCTACCTGTTCTGTTCTCCGCTCTGGCTCTGGTGAATTCTCTCACCTTCCCGCGCTTCTGATGTACCCAGTGCTTGCATAAATAAATAAATCTTTAAAAAAAAAATATCACTTTGTGCTATGGCACCATACTCATGTAGAATAAGGTCTGGAAAAAAATGTACCTTAGGTTAAGAACAAAAGGTTTCTTTTATTTTTTAATATTTACTATTCTTTCGAAGAAGAGCTGGGGTGTAGACCACAGGTGTGGGGGATAAGAGTATTCACCAGACACAGAGTAGGGAGCAGAACAGCTGGATCTACTGATACTTTGCTAAGGGGAGCAGTCGTCTAGCCAGGAGAGGTCTGCTGTAGCATGTGGGGTTAGCTCAGGATCAAACTCAGAAGGCAGTGATAATAGTGCTCAGACTTAACCCCTAGATCACCAGGGAGGCACCTCCTTTTTCTTTTTTTTTTTTAATTACCTGAAAGAAAGTGTAGATCTTGAGTGAAAAACAAGTGAAGCTGGGGACAGAAACCAGTTAGGTAATAGAAATTGTGCCAAAGAGAAAACATACACACACACACACACACACATATACATAAATATATTTATTTATTTATTTAAAGTATGAAAAAGAGAAAATACATATACATATTTAAACTATGGAAAAGAGATGGAGTGAAGAACATGGGAAACGTGTCCCTCTAGTGAACAGAGGAATATAACCCACTCTGGCATTTTTGGTGAGGTGGAGTTACAGATTTAGTTTTTATTTATTGACTGTTTTGTTTGTAATGCATGACCCTTACTGTTTTCCTTTGGCAAGTGTGTAGAAGACCAGTTGGTAAAATATTTGCCATAATTTAATACACTTTGGGTTTCAAGTCAAATCATCTACAGTAGGAATGAAGAGACAAGATAAATACAAAGAGATAAACCAGGAATAAAATAGTATTGCCAGTACTCCTATACTCCTCCAACTTCTTCAAAATTATACTGCCTTTCCTAAAGACATGCTTATTTATATTAACTCCAGATAGCTGATAATTCTATTTGGAAATAAATATTTATATCCTATGTATTCATCCCCATTTGTTAGAAAATTTTATTTCTAGAAGCTTATAATATTACACGTTACTTGGCAACATCCAACTTTCACATTAAGTTTGTTGTTGCCAGGGCACACAGCTACAAAGGGAGACTAAATTAAACCAAAGTATCCTATTTCTGTTTCAAGATTTTCTTGGGTTAATAATGATCTCAAATCTCCCACCTGCACATTCTTCACAGACTGACATCTATTCAGAGAATCTTTTCTTCTAGCTCTATCTACAATGTGAAAATAAAAATCTGAGATGTCAAGTTATAAAAATCAGACATTTGCCCTTGAGACTACTCTTAATTACAGGAACAATGAAGAGTTTCATATTAGTAAAATTATCATGCAAAGAAACTTACAGGAAACTGTTGCCAGTCTCCTGCTGGCATTCCACTTAAAGGTTAGTAGAGTTGGTTGTTTAAATGGAATATAAAAAGTCATTTTCTTAAAAATATGGTTTTCTTCTTTTTTCCTTAAAAACTATCATAAAAATTTTTAGTAAAATTTGTTAATCTGTATTATGTAATCTCAAAGGCAGGAGATGACCATCTCAGAGCAATTAAGTGACTTACTCCATATCACATAGACAATAAGTCTCAGGGTTAAGTTTTGCTGAGATAGTTTAACTGTGAGACCAGGGTCTGTCTTAAAGTGTTGATGCTCTTATTAATAGAATTCTTTCCCTTCAAAATATTTTACTTACTGATTCTTCCATTAAACCGAAACACTGACTACTCATTTTTAAGTATTTTTAGAACTTATATTTAATATCTCTTCTTTATTTTAATGGAATGTTTCTCTAATCTGTTTACAAAACTGACAGAAAATATTTCTTGGTTATAACCAAAAAGAGAAGTAACTTGGGATATAAAAAGATATAGCTCAGAATATATAATTCAGAACAGGATAGGAATAACTAACTTCAGAAATTAAATGAATTACAAAAAATGAAAGAAAACAAAGAAAAAGGATAGGATTTCATTTCAATTAGCTCATAAGCATCTACTTTTCTTCTACTGCATATTGTGTTATTCACTATGAGCTACTACTCTGAGTGAACTTAGCTGAGGTCATATTTGATAATAACCAATTATAGAAGATGTTTAATCAGAATATAAAAAAATCAGGGCCTCCCCTGCTGGCACAGGCAGAACAACGCAGCACCGTGAAGCTGTCCACACCCTCTGCAGTGCTGGTTCGATCCCGGCTGGCCGGCAAGAATCCCACATGGCTCGGCAGACCTCTCCTGTCTCGCCCGCTGCTCCCCTCAGCAGTGTATTTCAGTGAGTCTGCCTGTTCTGTTCTCCGCTCAGTCTCTGGTGAATCCTTTTACCCTCCCATGCATCTGGCCTGTAATCCAGTTCTTATATGCATGAATAAATAAATCTTTAAAAAAATAATATAAAAAAAAATCTTTGATCTTAGTAAAAGATGAACATACTTCATCTTGAATTAGTTTTTGTCTATGGTATAAGATAGAGGTCTTGTTTAATTCTTTAGCATGTAACTGTCCAGCATAGGCAATGCCATTTATTTATTTTTTAAAGATTTATTTATATATGCATACAAGAACTGGGGTACAGGCCACAGGTGTGGGGGTGATAGGATTCACCAGAGACAGAGTAGGGAATGGTACGGGCAGATGTACTGAAATACACTGTTGAGGGGAGCAGCAGGGAGTCAGGAAAGGTCTGCAGTGCCATGTGGGTCACCTCCCTGGCCAGGGATCAAACTCATGCTGCAGAGACTGTAGATATCTTTATAGATTATGTCTTTACCCCTAGTGTACCAGGGAGGCCCCTGGCAATGCCATTTATTGAGGAGGCTTTTCTTTCTCCATTGCATTTTCTTGGCTTTTTTGTCAAATTTGTTGTCCATATACATGTTTTATTATAATGTTCCATTGATATGTATGTCTATATTTATTCTAATACCATGCTGTTTCAATTACTATAGTTTGCAGCATTGGAGGATAGCTTGAGTCAGGGAGAGTGATATCCCTACCTCCATTTATTTTCTTTTTTGGGGTTCAGGATTGTTCTGGCTATTTGGGGATTTATCTGGTTTCATAAAATTTTTAAAAATTTTCCATTTTTGTAAAGAATGCCAATGGGATCTTACCAGGGATTGCAATATATGTCTATATTACTTTGGGCAGAATTGACTGCCTTTTTGACAGAACTGATTCTTTTGATCCATGAGCCTCAAAGACTGGAAAGAGATTCCTCAAAAAATTTAAGGGTAGGAATATCACTTTCGCTATTTATCTGAAGAGTAGAAAACACAGTTTCAGAAAGAAACATACATTCTAATATTCATGGCTTCATTATTTATAATAGTCTAACTCAAACTTAAAAAAGAAAATTAAATCTTGCATTTTGCAACATGGATAGAACTTGTGGCATTTATGCTCAATCAAAAAATTAGATAGAGAAAGATAAATACTGTATCATTATGCTCTTATGCAGAAGATAAAGAAACTAAGCAAATGAGTAAACAAAAGAAAAACTCTTACATAAACAGAACAGATTGGAGGTTACTAGAGGGGATGGGCACAGGGATGGGAAGAATTGGTAGCAGGGGTCTATTGGATGGTGGTGGCTGGTAGCTAAACCTTTGATTTCACTGGATGTGGTATATACCTTTTTGGGCATGTGAAGCTGTTTCCATGAAACATGTACAGTGTTATAAACCAATGATCTCTAAATAAAAGATACTTTGTATATGAGTAGGGGCTAAATGAAGATTGTGAATCAGGTAGAGCAAAGGGACTAGATTAAGATAATTTTTTAAAAATCCAAAACATTTTTATAGTGGAATCTCCTTGAATGTGTAATAAATACTGGGTAGATATTTCTGCATGTCTTAAAGCAACATAATGCCTAGGCTGCAGAAGTGTTCCTTTTATAAAATTTTTGTCTTTGATGCAGTAAAAATGTTAGTTTAGTGTTGGATTTTGAACTACATCAAGGACATCAGTCTGCGTTTTTTTTTCCCACAATTATTTTTAATGTAATAAGTGTGTAATTTTTCCTCTGGCTTCAATGAATAGTTGACTTGTAATCACTTTTGATAATTGCTGTGCTAAAATCAATAGTCACTTGTACTTGCATAGTTTTGCTTTTCTCTGAAGAGCAATAATACCAGGTGGTACAAAAAAAAAGTAAAACCTATTAATACTTAGCTGTTAGTTTACATTGTTTTCTTATAATTTGTGGCAGAAAGCTTTCTATTCAGGATATTCTATTAATATAAATCCATTTCCAGTTATTAGGTTCTTTAAGTGATGTAATAAGTTATAAATGCCAGCACCCAATATTCAGAATACACCATTTCCCCAATTTCTGAACCTCCAGACTCATAATCGCCTCAGTGTAAATGATAGTTTAGGATGTACCCTTCACCCCAAATACAACTTCCATTGTGACTGTGTCAATCCATCTGATTTAAAAAATGTTGTTTACCCCAAGTCATTTATCCATATACAAATTTATCTAACCATATTCAGATATCAGCATGAAAATGTTGATATGAAAATGTGGGCAAGGACACAAGATGTCTAATGTGATCCTGCCCTGAAGCCCTGGGTCCCACCTCATCTTGTGTTAGATGTTTTATGGGTTTCAGTTAGTGCTAGCAAGCTACAAACTATTATCTTAGGTTTGATTGTCTTGTCTCAATCACTAGTCATCATAATCCATATTTAACACATACAAAAAAATGCAGGCACCCATATGTAGTCTGAATACCCATGTGTGTATGTGATTTAAATGCACTAGACATCCATATTTTACTTGAGTTTTAAGACATTTTCTTACCTTCTCTGTAGGCTACTGACATGAGTTTTTTTTTCCTTAAAGGGACCATATATAATACAAAGAAAGAGACTTAAGTTAATTTTTGTTTCAAAGTTCACTTTTTAAAAATAATTCCATCTTGAAAAAAGATAAATGTGGTTGCTTCCAAGGCTGGGATTTTCTTCTCATGGATACTCATTGCTCTTCCTTTAAGAGGCACAAAACAATTTTCTTCTGGAACAACATACCTGCCACAGTGTATTGATTGCTTTTTTGTTTGAGGAATTTGAATGTGCAACTACATTTCTTCCCACTGGGAAACTAAGCCATCCTACTATTGCATCTTGGAGGGAGGAAGATGAAGGAGTAAGAATAGGATGGTAAGGAAGATAAATGAGATCAATTTCATAGAAGTAAGGCCTTTTATCTTTTTTCAATAAGTGTAGCTTGCTCTCCTATTAATTCTTTCCTTTCCTTGAATCTCTCTCTCTCTCTCTCACACACACACACACACACGTGAATCATAGTGTATGTGTGTATATATATACCATGTGTATATATATATACACCATGCACGCACAGTTGCATGTTGGCAGTGTAAGAAACTCATTTATATAGATGGCAAAATGGGTATGTTCCCATAGTGACTGTGGGCCATATGGAAATCTTGGGTCTCCACATTGACTTGATGGAAATGAGACAGCCCTCCAGCTGTTGCTGGCAAATTTCAGAAAAGGGATGTGGACAGTTAAGACTTTTACCACTGCTCAGTCCTAAGAAGGTTTTTGTGGTAATAAAAATAGTTGTGTATCTTGGTTGTGGTGGTGGTTGCAAATTTGCACATATAACAAAATTATCTTACTATACACGAACTTTATGCCTTTGTGAATTTTTTAGTTTTGACAATACATTGTGGTTAGGTAATGTAACTATTGGGAATCACTAAATGAAGGTGCACAGTGCTTCTTTGTGAGCTTTTCAACTTCTCGTGAATCTATTCACTATTTTCCAAGCAAAAATTTGAAAGAAATAGCAGAGATTAAGAATTTTTTTAAGAGGGAAACTTTCACAATATACAAATATGTCTGAAAATCAATTAGTAAAAAAACCATAAGCACAAAACGAAAAAGGGACTAAATAGGTACTTCATGCATGAGGATATTTAAATATTTAAAACATAGATATTGATCAAAATTACCAGTAATTAAAAATGGAATTAAGACAATAGCACAGACAGTGGTAAGATATATGCATAAAATAGTTTCTCTTTACTGCTGATAGGAATATAAACATGTACAACACAATGGGGCCATGTTCTGCAGAATCCAAGATCTATCCTCTTGGTATTCTATAACCAAAAATTGTTACTCCTAAGGAGTTGGTCAAAAAAATTTGTGGACATGTTCACTGAAACATGTACAATCTTGTTCATATAAAATGTTCTCTGCAATAACCCTGAAAAGAAGCAACCCACATATATAAAGTATTTGAACAGTTGAGTGAATAAACTATAAAGTATTTGTACAAAGGTAAATGCCTTTTTATATAATTCATTTAAAAAGATATAGGTGAAATAGTTAAATTTATTAATTTTAATTTCATTCAGAATGACTAGTTGAGAATTTCTTGAGCATATATTCCTTACAAAAGCTTTTAGTAAATATATTTCATACTGTTAATATTTCAGGTTAAGAGATTATGTATCTCAGTGCCTTTTACACAGTCATGGTATATAGTAGGTATCCAAAAAACACATCCTTTATCCAACTGAGCAGTTTACTTAGACAGAAAATTTACTGTCTCAGTCCACAAACATTCCTTGAGTGTGTTTGTGTGTCCCGAGATAATGACTCTGAGCTTAAAACAGTAATATATGATTATCTTTTTGGCTGATCATGTCTAGTTAGATATTCAGAAAATGAAGCAATGACTTTTATTTGTTTTATGATAGAAACCTATCTGGGATGCCAAAAAAATTCCGGAGTTAAGGTTTTAGAACTATGCACAGCAAACTTTCTATAGAATGTGTTGGGTGTACTAAGATTTAAAGGATAAATAGATAAGTATAAATAGACAAGTATGGGGGGGGTGGGAAGATGTTCTAAACAGTAGTCACTCCATTTTATGAAGTTTCCATGGGCTTATCTATAGAATGTTTTCTTTATTTTTTTCCCCAGATATGCTTTTTTGAAAAATTGAAAGTTAGTCTCATAAAAAATTGAGGAGACAAACAGAACTGTTTAGTGCTGTCTTCTTCCAGAAGCAGCTTACTTTTGTCATGATACACTTGAAATAAAAAAAGACTATCATGATGAACTTAATATTGAATATTGAACTGACTTTTTGGGGGTTATCTCATTGCTAGTGCTTGTGCATCTCTAATTTATCCTTTTTTTTTTTTTTTTTTTTTTTTTTTTTTTTTTTAGAAATGGCAGTCCTTGGACAGTACTAACTGAAGCCTAGGTGTTTTATTATGTCAAAGTGTGTAGTGTAGTTGCATCTTGACCTGCAGTTTTTTTCCATCAGTTCCTCAATTCTGTCATTCTTAGTCTCTCAGTTACTACTTCTGAATTTGTAAATATTTTCATGGGAAACAGTGAGACAATCTGGTCTCATTTATTGCAATTTGCTAGTCTTCATGATTTTTGTCCTTTCTAGTTCCTGAAGCTTGGAACCATAGCATATAAAATTGTGAACTTATATATTGTATACTTTTCATTGACTATTATAAAAGTAATTATAGATATATCTATAATGTTGAGTGTCAGCCCAGATACTATATAGTATACTGTTTATATATACACATATGTAGTTACACATACATGTATGTATGTATGTATGTATTTATTTGGGCTTCATATACTGGATGCTATCATAAGTAAGTTATATTGGGGAGCTCCCTGGTGGCCTAGGATTTAAGTCTCAGCACTCCCTGACAGCCCACCATAATGGATAGAGCTTGATGCCCAGCCAGGGAGCTAACCCACATGGCTCAGCAGCCCTCTCCTGTCTCACCCACTGTTCTCCTCAGCAGTGTATTTCAATAGATCCACCTGTTCTGCTCCCTACTCTATTTCTAGTGAATCCTCTCACACACAACACCCCCCCTGCACCTCTTCTCTGGCCTACACACCAGTTCTTCCGTGCAAAATAGATAAAATCTTTAAAAAACTGCTTTAAAATAAGTTATATTGGGCACATGTACATGATACATGCTATATTATACATATTGCATACATGCTACATATTACATACATATTGTACATGCTATATTATACATATTACATACATGTTGCATTTAAATGTATGCATTGCATTGTATTTTAATATTTGTCCACCTTTTTAAAGTTATTCTCATGCATCACTTTGTTATACCTCTGTGTGCAGTGTTCTCATATGCACACTTGCTATAGGACTTTAGCGCTTTTGGCATTTCCCTTCTCAGCCTTTCCAGTATTATTTTCCATGGATTTTAGCAATGGTGCTCTTGTTGCTTATCATGTACACCAGGCTCTTGGCTTCTCATGTTGGTTTCATTATGTACAAGTTCCTTTACTTACCCTCCCACTTGTATCAGTTGAATGTCTTGCTCTCACTCTACTATGTAATCAATGTGTAATAATTTAATTTGTTATCAGCGTATTATCTTTGGAGACTAAAAAATTACCAAGAAGACATGTCTTCTCTTTGACTGAAACAGGACCTTGTTTGGAGTTAATTCCATAATCAGATCATCATTTCTCCAAAGTATTATCCATTAAAACTTAATGAGGAATTAATACCTGTCAGACATTGTGCTTGGCACAAAATACAAATACATATATTTTTTTCAAAGATATTGTTCCCAGAATCTATTTCTTCAGGTCCGATCAGATTAGATTGTTTTGCCATTTATGACAGCAAGCCTAGCTTTTGTCAGCCTTGAAATGCAAAATCCCAAAGTGCTGACCTCTGACATCCATAATCACCTGCCAGTGAAGCAATTTGCTCAATCATGTGAACCAGGCCTTCAAATAAAAATTTCTACAATAATGTTTGGGTGACCTACTGCCTTTCAACTTGCTGCATAATTTATGAAATCACCTAGGGATGTGGGTTGCTCTCTTCGATCAGTCCACTTAGTGGGAGTTTGAAGGTTCAGGAGACCGTATGCACTTTGCTCACACTCTGTAAATTGCATATGCTTCTCTGCCTCATGTATACATTGTGCTATGATGGTCTTTGCCTACACATCAGGGTGTGTGTTGTATGTGTTCATTACTTCATATCAATAGCATTTTTCAAATATTTAAACATTCCTGCATATTCTTTTTTTTTTGTTATATATATATAGTCCACTGTCCTTATCCTTTTCTTTTTAAGTTGTGTCTTTTTTTATTGTGATAAATTGGTTGAAGACACAGTGTATGATTTAGAGGTATAGCTTCACACTTCTTCAGATGTGTATCATACTACATTCACCACCAAAGCTCTCATAGTCCTTTACCTTGTTCCTTCTGGCACTCTCACCCATTTGCTCCCTATCTCATCCTTTTCTGACAACCTCAATTCTGCAATCAGGTATCAAGATCTTATTTTGGTTTAGTTTTCTCTACTCCTTTGTTCTGTTGCTTTGTATTTCACATGAGCAAAATGATCTGATATCTGTCTTCCTCCTTCTGACTTATTTCGCTTAGCATAATCCTCTTCTGTCTCATGTTGTCCCAAATGGCTGAGTTTATCTTTTTTTATTTAGTATATTTTATACTTAATGTATGTATTTATAATGAATGGCTAATCCAGTTCTATCTCCGTCTTTTGAAAGTTTAATATGTTACCTCCCTTGTACTCTCTATCACCTTAATTCATGTGAGTATCACTCTAGTGACTCTCTTTACTATCCGAGGACACTGTTTCCTTTGAAGTCATGAAAGTGACAACATTCCAACAAATTTACCTAACATTCAAGGTAATATGTTATACAGTAATGTCATTACATGATCATCCACCTGAAATTAATGGTAAATATGCAGTTCTCATTGTCATGGTGTTCAACCGCCTGCGCCACCAGGGGAGGCCCAGGATGCTGGTGGTTTTAAAACTCAAATGCTCAAATATTCTAATTTCATATGTGACAACCTATTTCCAGAGAGTAATTATGAGATTTTACCTAAGAAATTGACTAAACTATTTGGCTTATTGCTTTAGTGTAATAATGAAAGTTATTATTTATATTTCCATCTAAGGCATGTTCATTCCACATCAAACATTGGAGGCTACAGAAAGTAGGTATTGGTCACTTCCATGGAATAACTGGTTTAATCAGAAATCCCAAAGTAAAAATTTCAACTAAGAGGTTAGGACATATTTCCATTCATTTACATTATGAAAGAGTTAAGAAGGAAATGTAGCTGCAAATATAGAAAGCTTTAACATATTTATTTTCATGGATCTTTGATTCACAAACATTAGCTTAAGCCAGAAGGTTTTCCTAAAGATTCTGGCTGTCTTCCTAAATATAAGATTTAAGAACTTGAGTAGTCTTTAAACAAAGAAAAATGATGTATTGTCATTGCCTGAAACAAATCTGTCTAACATCTATTTGCTGACCGTCTGAGAGGAAAATAGAAGCCTGTTCTGAGGCACAGTGAGATCTGACACTACTTATGAGGGCCAAATTTCCATTTTGAAACAGCAAGATTGGAGTTGGCAGGGTCTTCTCTAGCCACCTGCATTAAAGTTTGGAAGAATGTTTAGAAAGGCTGTTGCCCTTAGCATGACTTCAGGCAAAAGTTGTATATTCCAGTCAGCAACAGCTACACATTTTGGTTTGGTTTGGTTACAAATTGACAAACCTTGGCTAGTAAGGGTAGGCAGTATGTTAAATCATATTGACTTTTGAAGCTAACTCCCATAAAAAAAAATAGAAACCCAGTGGCATTTACTCTGAATTTCAGGGTTTCAAGTAATTAAGCACAAAAAGCAAGAGTTTGACATCTGATTAGTAGATCATACCCTAGGACAAGGAAAATGAGGCACAGACTTCATCTGCAGCATGACTTAGGAAACAATAGGGCCAGGCTTGACCACTGTTGATTGCTGCCATCAGACAGCCTTACCCCTACTCCACACTGAGAGAGGCACCTGGTTTCTGAGCCCTCCAAGCAAAGGCTGACAATGAATTTTTGTCTTTTTTGTTGCATCCTTTCCCCTAAATTCAATGAAGTCTATTGGTCTTGAAATATACATAAGATGCCACAATGATTTTTTTAAAGATTTATTTATTTATGCATACAAGAACTGGGGTATAGGCCAGAAGCATGGAAGGGGGTGTGTTGAGAGGATTCACCAGAAACAGAGTGGGGAACAGAACAGGCAGATTGACTGAAATACACTGCTGAGGGGAGCAGCGGGCGAGTCAGGAGAGGCCTGCTGAGCCATGTGGGTTGCTCCCTGGCCAGCCAGGAATCCAACTTCTGCTGCAGGGCCTGTGGGCAGCTTCACAAGCGGTGTCTTAACCCCTTGCGCCACCATGGAGGCCCGATGTTGTTGTTTTTTTGTTTGTTTGTTTGGGGGCAAATGGAATATGGCACTAGGAATCTGATTGGTTTTAACTACTGCATTTGAAAGATTTGGAAGACTGTCTGTGAGGGAGCAGCCAGATCTGTAAATTGACTACTGTAGAGAAGAGTTTAACAATAACCCACCAATACTATGTCAGTATAGTTCTCTGATCTTTTTCTCAGTACAATCTGAAGTAACACATGTTCTTATCTGCTTTTTGCACTCAATGGACCCACTTGCAGGATTTTTAGTATCCCTTAAG
This sequence comes from Talpa europaea, assembly GCF_964194135.1. Classification (NCBI taxonomy): domain Eukaryota; kingdom Metazoa; phylum Chordata; class Mammalia; order Eulipotyphla; family Talpidae; genus Talpa; species Talpa europaea. The sequence goes on from NC_140072.1 coordinate 47,360,953, forward strand.
TGATCTCAGCTGATGTGACATCCCCCAAATTCTGGCAAAACCCCCCAAATCAGCCCATACCAGAGGACTTGCCCTCTATATGTGGTGGTGGAAGTTACAACTGTGTTTGGGGCTAGGGACCCTTGATCTCTCCTGTCTTGGATAAGGAAGTGCAGTGAAACTTACTTTATTCATATATGAAAATCTATTTGTGCTGAATTTATTCAATGTATAAGACCCCTCAAAGCAGAGAAAATAAATTATTCTTTGTTTGCTCTTCAAAGTGAAAAAAAAAAAACTATTCATTAACTGGATAAACACCAGCAATAGCTGTTATTATGATGCTGAATCTATTTTCTCCAATTTAAAAATAAAACATATATCCTCTTACTATTGAACCTGGACAGAACTTTTTAAAGTGAATAATGATTACTTCAATGATTTACCAACCACTGTATAATTTTCATTTTCTGTATTTTAAATTCTAATGATTTAGAAAACATAATACTAGCAAAAGACATTCCTTCAAACTCCACTTCTCAGAAACAGTATCTTCTCACATTAATGTTTTATTCTTTTCACCTCCCTAAATTGATCTCTCTTCTGTGACTTATGCTGGTAGAAATTTTCTAGAATACTTAGCCAAGAGCTGTGATTTTAGTTGGGACTTTCTGAATTCCCATACTTTGTTGTCATTTCTGTTAGTAAATCAGGCTGCAAAAAGGTCAAGTCTGGATAGATTGTATAGTAGGTCTGTGGTACTTACAGCCTTCACATTCATGCTGGGTAAGAGATTGTTTCTGTATATCTTGGTCCAGAATGCTTTAGTGTAGTAATAGGAATTATTATGTATGTTTCCATCTAAGTCATGTTCATTCTACATCAAACATTGGAGGCTACAGAAAGTAGGTGTTGGTCACTTCCATGGAATAACTAGTTTAATCAGAAATCCCAAAGTAAAAATTTCAACTAAGAGGTTGGGACATATTTCCATTCATTTACATATTTTAGTTTGTATTACAAATAGGTTTTCCTTATCTCTATAATTCTAATGAAATAAATGGTTTGTTGTTAACTAATAATATAAATGACCACTCCTTTTTATGAATTAATATGATGAGAGCATAATATAGCAATCAAAATCCCATCTCAGAATGTGTCCACGTAATTACATAAACATTAGGGAATTACAATGTAAGGAAGTTAGAATAATATCTGGATTTCACTGATGTAGAAAATGAGCATGAGAAAAAAGAATTGATGTGTTCAAGGTTACAACCCTAACCAAATTGGAACAGATAGGTTATTCTCTCACTCCCCTAAGTTTCTCTCAGTTCTTCATGAACACCCTTTGTTAGATAGAAGGAACTTATTTTTGTTGTTGTTAACACTGTTTATTAAAGATTATGGTCAATATCAATCTTTTAGGGACTTGGAGAGAGAGAAGTATCAACTAATCCCTCCCCAAATCTCTATTCTGCTCCCATATACATGAGAGGAAGCACTTATTCTATCATTAGATTGGGACAAAGAATGCAGGCTGTGGACTCATGTTTCCAGAAGAGTCATGTTGTTTATCCCATAAAATTTTCTAGATTAACTGTGGAAAAGCAACTAATTTTGATGCCAATATTTGTTTTTTTAAATGGGAAATGATAAAGGCGGCAAAATACATTTGTCTGGGCAGCAAGGCAACAAAATCTCTAATAAAAGTTCTTAACAACTTTGCTTCAGAGGTTGCCCAAATGCCATGGTTTCATTCATACTGTGAGACCACTGAGATTTAGTTGACTACCCTGTTTGAAATGACTGGTCAAATTATATTCCTGGAAAAGAGGAAACTTTAATGGAAGTTTTCCCATCATTACCTGAGAGGACAAAGTGCAACATTCTCTTTATCTTTTAGAAGAACGAAAAGACAACTTTCAGAATTGCCTTGTAGGAATCACTACCCTTTAGAAAATAATCAAGTGTGATATGTCAATTAATCAGTTTAATTTCATTTTTAAGTTTGGGAGGCTCATAATGCAGGTAGATTATGTTCTAATTTGTTGGCATTTTCTCATAATTTGTTGGCATTTTCTTATCTGACAAAACAAAGTAATTCAAAAACAGCCATTCCACAGTGAGGGTTGTGAGAGAGAATTTTTAGCTTCCAAGTATATTTAAAACTTAAAGTGGCGTGGATAAATCAATTAACATTTATTCTTAAACTCCCCTCATAGAAAAACACTCAGAACACTAACCTCTAGCCTATTCTATGTGGCTTAGTATATGTGGAATTATCAAAGTTTAGTTAGACAAGCGCTTTAAGAGTTTTAATGAGGTCAAGTAGATGGAGAAACAATTATTACTTCATAGGAAAGTAATCTGGAAGATAAGGTGAACATAGTTCTTGTCTGTATTATGACAAAGCTTTATAATAAAGCAAGAAGGATGATGCAAAATGATAAGGAATTGCTTTTAACATTTTTTTCACATGCTCAAACAATGAGTTTATCACTAAATTACAACTTACCTGACAAGGGGATATATTATTATGTTTAGACATTTTGATGACAGTCTCACCTAGACACTAACACATATAAAACTGACATGAACTATAATTCCAGCCAGGCCAAACTGGTGACCTCAAATATTCTTAAAAGTAGTTTGGGTCAGTAGGTACTTACCTACAGATCTGTAAACCAGTTTAAATATTCTATTGAAAAAATACCTGAGAAATGTGTTGTTAGACATAGCAAATAAAAGCATATGGGAGAAAGAAAAACTGTTCTATTATCCCCTGTTTCTCCTTCCTAGATTTTAATGCATCCAGTCAAGGTTTGACTTCCACTTTCCAAAGGACGATTTTTGCCTAAAATACACCAGAAAACTTAGGGATGTGCCAAATTGTTGTTGCTATGTCAAATAAATCACATCTTCTATTTTGTAATTTTAACTATTAAAACATATTAGGAAATATGGCCTGTCTCTCTTTTGGCAGAAGCACATGATTAAGCAGCTTGGTGAATAGAATGAACAGGTGCTGGGATAAAAATCAGAAAGTCAATTCATCATCATGCTTCTGGGGTAAATAAACTTTTTTGGGGATTTCACTAGTAGAACATTGCTTTTTTATTTGGGCAGTTTAATGATGTCTTACAGCTTTCTCTGATAATTTTACGCTAGCTAATGTGGGAGACAATCAGATACTGAATTGCTTGCAGTGTGTTAGTTGTGTTATTGTTAAATTATGTCAACCATTAGTGGGAAAGAGAATGTTCCCTACAATTTGGGCATTACTGAATGGTATCTGTTATTCAGGTTCTGAGTGATAATACTAGATAACATTAGATTGTAAATTCTAATATAGGAGTATGTTGAAATCCTCAACATAATAATCATCAGAAATGTTGGTTGAATTGTTACAGGGCAGGGAGAGGGGCACCCCAGACCCCATAAACCTGCCTGCTCTAAATAGGTTCTGCCATCTGCCACGTCAACACAAAACATGAGATTTTAATGAATAGGAACTTTAATACAATTAGTAAACAATATAGGAAAGGCAAAGAATGTAGTTTCTAAATCAAGCACCCAAAGTTACCTGTCCCCTCATGGGTAAAAGTCCACCTACACAGGATTGGCCCAGAGCAAGGTCCCAAAGCCTGTCACAAGTTTAAAGCATCTTCCAGTGGGGACCCACAGAAAAGGATCAGAAAAAAACAGACAAGTCTGGGAGGAAAAGAGCAAAATCAAAATCAAGACAAAAACCACCATTGTCACCTCCCCACAGGTCTCTCACCCACATCTGTTTCACCCAGTTCCCTACCAAAAGGCAAATGTAGTTTCTTCACGTATCTCTCTGCTCCATGTGCGTCCTCCAGGTCTCCTTCTGGCTCTCCATCTTGCTTCCTTCCTCAGTCTCCTCGGCAGCTTCTTCTCTTCCTGCTCAGCTCCGCCCTTCCTTGGGAGGGGCAGGGAACCTGGCACCTCCCACTTTCCTGGGGACCACCCTGTTACAGAATGATTGAGCGGAACATTAAAATTAATTCAACAGACAGATAATGCTTTTGTGTTACCTCCTCTACGTGGAATGTCCTCCTTATCAGCTGGCCAGTACTTCTGGCCCGTGACAGTTCATCCTGCACAGTTCATATAAACATATCACCTCTGAAAAGCATCCTTTTCTGATCATTCCCCAAACAGAAGTAATCACAGTCCTTAGAGCTATCTTGATACTATACATACTCTTCAATATTGAAAATTTGCTATATGTGTCTTCTCTTCTGTGATTGGAAAAAAAAAAAATCCTTTTAACCACAGAGTAGGTATTTCTTTTATCCCTACCTGTGTGTTCATGTTCTTTATTTAGTACAGGTTATTCAAAACTTTTGATCTAATTGCATAAATACCAGGATGGGTAGATGGTATAACTAGATATTTTTTCCTTTAAGAAATTTGTTGCTCTGTAGTATCATGAAGATATATAACCAACTACAAAAATTAGGTCACCTATGGAGCAGGAGTGTAAGAGACTAACTATATCCTGTTGTAGACACATTGTTACTGAATTTGCAGATGGCAATGTCCAGTAAACATTATGAAATGAATCATTTCATGGAAGTGTTATCAGATTTGAACTATATATTTTGTACTTAATGAGTAGTTGAAGAACTAGAAACAATGTTGTAAGTATGGAATAAAGAATATAACATAGGATTAAGGTTAGATTTTTGTGAACACTGAGTAGGGAAGAAAATATCAGCAAAAGAGTCTTACCAAAAACTGCTTAGGGATCATAAGATCTTGGGCACTAAGTCTATCTTACTGACTATAGGATTGTAGGAAGTTGAATTAAATATTCTAGGTCTCATTTTTAGTGCCTTATATTAGGAATGCTGCCATCTATCATGCTTATAGTACAGACTGGTGTGGGAATTAAATGAGATAATTTGAAACATTAGGAATCAGAATATTGAGCATACTTTCAGAAGATGGTGGTAGGTTAATCATCTATAATAACTAAATTCAATACAAATCTATTCTCAGCTCAGTATATGCTATTTCCTGAAGTAATAATGCATGGTCATTTTTATAGACAGGTCATATTTTGGTTACTGCATAATTTTTGATGACTTTTTACAATTGAATTTTATGTAATCAAATAGTTTTTACACAGTAACAATGGTGGAGAAAATAATATTGAACAGTACCTTTCAATGAAATTTAATTTATAATTCCTCTTTAATATATTTTGATAGCTTAGGAGACATGGATAATAGATAATTTAAATTCCTTATATATCTCCTCTCTTTCCCTAAATATAGTTTATTATAATGCATGGAATCACTAACATCTCAATTAAAATGAATATTTAATTGCATATTTTAGTTATTCTGAGATGAGAAAATATAAACTAAATTTACTGTCAGAAAAATTGTAAGTATCCTAAATGGTTGAAAGATATGATAATCTCATCATTTTTCACTCCTGAAGATAATAACCTCAGGTTTGCAGAATCACAAATATTGTGGATGGAAAGTTAGGGATGCAGCATTTATCAAGCATGTATTACTGGCAGGAATAAACCATATCATATATCTTTTAATCATTAAAACACCTTTAATTTAAATATATATGTCCCCCATTTTACAGTTACAGTAACTGAGCATCTGATAGGGGGGCAATCCAAGATCTGAATTCATAGAGTTCAGTTCAAGTTTTTTAAAAGTCCATGAAAATTTTCCTTTACAAAATAGAAAAATATTTTTCTCTGTCTGGAGTTGTTACAATTTTTGACTTTTCTTTATTTCTTTACTAATTTTAAGTATAAAGCTTGAAAATATCAATGAAGTGAACAGACCAAAGTAACCAACACCTGGATCAAGAAACAGTATAACAAGCACTCCAAACACACCAGGCCCACCATTCTCTAGCCATGAGCCACACAAAGCTAGAAAAAGAAATCCTTACTTCTAATGTGATATTTTTCTATGTTTTTGAAATATAAATAGGATTATATGTTATATGGTCTTTGGTATGTAAGTTCTCTCTCTATTATCAGTTTGCATTTCTTCCATTTGGTTGAAGTAGTATCAGTCGTTAGTTCATTCTTATTATTGTATAACATTTCTTCCCACAGATATTCATTTACACTATATCACTCTATAGTCACATGTTTTTGTTGGCAATTAAAGTATTACAAATTTGTATACCTAGTAGAAATTTTTTGTACTCTAAGCATTGGTTCTGATTTAAATTTAAAATCAAAGTTATACATATACACATAGGAATACATATACACACAACATACAACATGCACACAAACTTGATGACTGTAAGGTAACACTGACTGTAAATGTGAAATACTACATACCTACTAGGAGGACTATAATTTAAAAATGCAAAGTAATTCTTGTTTTGGATGTGGAGAAATTGGAATCCTTATACTTTGCAGGTGGGATTATATAATAGGGCAGCTGCTGTGGAAAAGTGAAACAAAACAACCTCCAGCAATTCTACTCTTAGGTAAATACCTAAAAGTATTGAAAAGAGGAACTCAAACCAATACCTGTATGCCAAAATTCACTGCAGCTTTATTCGCGAATCAAAAGTAGAAATAATCCAAGTGTCCACTGAGAGTAGAATGGAGCATTATGTGATTTACACATATTTTAGAGGAGTGAAGTTTTAATACATGCCAGAACATCCATGACCCTTGAAAACTTTATAAGCCAGACACTAATTTAATATGATTCTACTAATATTAAATTCATAGAGCCAAAGTAGATTAGAAGCTACCAAGGATGAGAGGAGGTGAAAGTAGAGCATCAATGCTTAAAGATTATAGTGGGAGGAGGGGGTACCAAAATTTTTTAGCAATTGATTTAAAACGTAAATTTAGCTACATAAAATTTACATTTTTAAAAATGTATGTTACCTAATTTAAAGAATTTGTTTCCTGAGAAGAAAAGTCAGAAGCATAAGATCTACAACTTACAATAATAATAAATGACTTTTACTTCATCATTTTATTACAACTACCCTATAGTGTACACATTTGCACCTCCACACATAATATATACACACACCTGCACTCCAGGTCAACAAGCCTTTATGCATTATACCATCTTAACAAATTTGGTTATCAAATCTCTGCAGCTCTAGGTCTGGTCTATATTTTTTCCTGTGTAATGTGTTTAATCTCTTAACGCGCTGCCTCTAGGCTTACCATCACTCTGTCAGATGTCTGATTGAAATTCTATTCATATTGTTCATCAATTTGAGACCCTTAGTAGATCTTCACTGGCATCTTGTGGTGTCTAACATGTTTTAGAATTTAAGGCCTTTCCTTTTGATATGGCACACGACTTTATCGCCCACATTTTTACTTAATACACAGAAATACAAATTACTTATGTTCCACTGAAGGAATGTATTCCCTTGAGCTTCATAGATGACGTGCTCTCCATCTGGATCACACTACATCATTTTTATCCCCTTAGGAAGAAAAGCTCAGCATTTTTTTTTTACTTTGAGCCTTAATAACTTGAAGCAAATGCACTTATAAAAATTGCTCAAATATTTTACATATGTGTTTTCTAATTAGTTATAACAAACTTTCAGAACAGAGTATGTCTCATTCATTTTTGTAATTTCACCACTGAATACATTTGTGATGAATAAATACATAAATGAGTTGATGAATTAAAGAAGGAGAGATCACTTTCAGATGAAGGAAAAGGTTTTATAGATAAAAGAGAACTTTCAAAATTGCATGATAACTAGAACATACTGCTTAAGAGCTGTTTCCAAGAAGCAACTCTTTGGGCCTCCCCTGGTGGCGCAGGTGGTTGAGTGCCGCGCTGTGAAGCTGTCCGCAGCCTGCAGCGTCAGTTTGATCCCGGATGACCGGTGAGGGTCCCACATGGCCGGCAGACCTCTCCTGCCATGCCCGCTGCTGCCTGTTCTGTTCCCCGCTCTGTCTCTGGTGAATCCTCTCACCCTCCTGCACATCTGGCCTGTACCCCAGTTGTTGTATAAAATAAATAAATAAATCTTTAAAAAAAAAAAAAGAAGCAACTCTTTATCTATTGGCTGCATCAATAGCAGAAATTGTCTTCAGATAGAGAGTTAGTGTGTTAGAGTCCTTAGATAGCTTTGTTCTTTAAATGAGGCTACATACATATTTTCTCAATAGATTGTATACCAGACATTAATTCCTCAATATATTGAAACCTTACAAATTTGTGTGGATCACATTGCCCTGACAAATTAGATAAATTGTTACTATAGTGACACATTCAACAACTACAAAACTAGTAAATTAATGAAGCTAGAAGCATACAACAAAGTTCCCAAGTCAGTCTCCAGTAATCTATTGCTAAGTCATAAATTGGTCTCTGTGGGGCTTTAATTTTCAAAATAAATAGTCTAACCACACTTTTAACACCGTTTCTCAGAGGAAAAATAATGCAATTTGAAAGGCCCAATTGGAGGTCAGACCATCTCAAAAAGAGGTTAATCCTAATTTTGCTAGTACAATTTATTTTCCAAGGGGAAATGTGTTGGTTATGAAAAACAAGCAAATTTATCTAAAAATTCCAAGCTATGAAATTGTGCCAAAACTTTTGAGACTTGTTTTTAAAAACTAATTGATAGACTCATTATAAAAGGAAATTATGTAGAAAATGAACAAGTTATTACATACTATAGTGGAGTTGACCTCAGAGCTTATAGCAGGGGACAAATGAAGACATTTGCAGTAATTTGTGAAATGAGAGATCATTGGGCAGCAGGGGAGAGAGAGAAATAGAGAGAAATTTAAAATGATCCAAATGGGCTACACACACACACACACACACACACACACACACACACACACTTCAGAATCAGTGATGAGAAATTTGCAGTGTGCATGCTAGAATGGTACAGAGGCTGATTATAAAGACAGAAGCAGCAATCAGCATTCTCTTTGCTGTTTTTTCCCATTTCTGCTTATTTCCATTAGTTTTCTCAGGTGTCTGCAGCAGCATTAAACATCATGAGAGAGAGCATGTAACTCCCTCAAAATCTCAGCTCTAGAAATCCTACTCTGAAATAACAGCTTCGGAAAAAATACTCAACATAATAATTTGTTTAAATCAAAGAGTAGTACATAAATAAATTACAATAAAGTTAAATTGTAGAAACTTAGAAGAATAGCAGTTGTTTTCTAAAGTTTAAGCTCTAATTCTTCCCCCACCCCTGTAAAACTCATTCTCTCATACACAGACACATAGACATCTACAACAGCATTTTCTCCCTCTTTGAATGTGTTTCACATATTTAGTTTAATGACTGTTCTCTTCATATTGCATGAATGTGAGTTATTGTTCCAAATTTTATTACCACTCAGAGCTACATTTACATCTTTCTTGAGGATTTTTTCATGTGTCATTAATAATTGTTTTGAAATGTCTGTATGTTTATCACTACTGCATGGACAAGCTCTCTGCTGCAAGTCTAAATCAACTGTCCCTAAATGCAAACACCTGCATTTTGTTACTGTTCTTAGATGCTGGGGTTGGGATTCTGTTAGCCCCCGGGCTGGCTGCAGAACCTAGGCATGTGAATTCAGCTCACTTCACTTCTGCCTTCAGTTTCCTATTTTATAGATGGCACAACTTCTTCGATCTTCATTTATTTCCTTCATTTTGAATAACCATCTTCCTACTGTCAAGTAGGCTTGCTTTTTATTTTTTGGAATTTGCATGGTTTTCCTGTCTTAACCCTTATTATTTGATTATTCAAGTGGATATAGAATTTAAAATTCAAAGTAATTTTCCTTCAGCATGTTGAGGGATTTGTTCCATGGTGAGTTAAATACTGGGAAGTTTGATGTTATTGTGATTCCAGTTGTATTTTTGTAACTTGTTTACATCTTGTAGTCTTATAGTTAGCATTGTTTCAAGTTTTCAAGATTTTTGTTTTCTCTTTGTATCAACTAATTGTGCTGAAGATGAGTCAATATAGGCTCTCTGGTGGTAATTATACTAATGTTTAATTTTTTTCATTGAATTCCTATCACTAAGAAGAAAGAGGAGATAACCAGGAACACAATAGAACAGTTTTAATAGGCGTATTGTTGGACATATGCTGCTTTTCTAGTACCAGTGTGGGCTAAGCATACTAACTGCATTGCTTTTGCCATAGGTAATATCCTTCATAAACCCACTTTTTCCTTGGGGGGAGAAAAGAAAGTAAATAGCTATTTTGGTGTATGTTTACTGGCACCATGATATACTTTAGTTAATGATTCTTACTATATTACTACCACTCATATATTACTATTTTGTCTCCTAGACTTATCACCCTCCTAACCTTGTAATAAGGACTGAGGGAGCAGCATAATTAACAGAGACCTTTTAACCTGTTGCCATGAAAATGGCCCCATTAGAATTCTACTCTTGCTTTAACTGTCTGAGTTAAGCAGTCATAGACCAAAAAGGTATTGTGGATACTGTGAATATGATACAGGCTAGAGGGGAAAAGAAAAATCAAAACATTCAGAAAACAATCTACCCCTGAAGCTGCCTAATCATAAATCACAGATATGTGCCTCTCTCACACTTGGTCTCTGATTGTCACCACGGCCAGCTCTTGCTCTTCCCACTGAGACACCTTTGCTCATGGAGTTCATCTGTTTCAGGAGTTGCTATGCGGGTGTGAAAGTGATGTCACCCCAGATTTCTCTAACAGGCTCCCTAGGGAAGGAGATGCACAAAGGAAGGAGAACTATACACATCATGTGTTAGTTCCTTGTTTGTTATGAAATGATGTCTCAAAGCACACAAGCTCTGTGTTTTCATTTCTTAAAATTCATTTTTTGTCCTAATATGCCCTGCACTATTCTTCCTGTAAGTTTCTACTTGAAAGCTTCCCTAATCTTTATTTTATGTCTCTAAAAGGATTCATCCATTATTGAATCAAACTTTGAATGAGTTATACTGTTATTTTTAGAAAACTTAAAATATCACACAATAGTATATGATCAGAGGTACTTATTTACCTGTAGGATAGGTCCTCGCTGAGGCTGGAACCAAGAATATTGCTGTTAGAAGATTGTGCAGGATGCCTTCTGGAGTTGTATGTGTGAAGGTACCGACATCAAAATATCCATGATTATAAGAACATATTATATAGAAGTAGAAAATATTAGAACATAAGCATCTTGTGTAATTAAAGGTACACAATCCCAGATCTTTTCCTTGAATATTCACATCCCTGTGGACTGATATACTTCTAAAAATTGCTTTTCAATAGTTAAATTAAGTGGCAGTTCATATGCTTAAGAAAAATCAGGAAAAACTGCATTGACACCAGAAAGTCAAGAAATTGAAGTACTCAGGGCCACCTGCCCACAGACAAAGGAGTTAGGCGAGGGTAATGCTCAAGTACAAGGCAGCCTCCCAGTTAGCCTGCCACAAATAATATTACATGTACCTTCTTAAAACTTAAAAGTTGAGTTTTAAGTTTTAAAACTTTGAGTCAGGAGGAACCCACTTCAAAATTAATGCAGAAAGAGCAGAGCCCATATATTGATTTTTTTTTTTTTTAATCGATGCAATGTTGGTTTACATTATTGTTTGTGTTTAGGGAGTATAGTGTCCCCCCACATTGTGCATTATTATCACAGTGCAGTGTGGTATTACCACAGTGCAGTATGGTAGTTACCCTGCCACAAATAATATTACATGTACCTTTTTAAAACTTAGCTTTGTGTCAGGAGGAACCCACTTCAAAAATAATGCAGAAAAAACAGAGGCCATATATTGATTTTACGTATTTTTTTTTAATTGATGCCATGTTGGTTTACATTATTGTCTGTATTTAGGGAGTATAGTGCCCCCCCCCCACCTCATGCATTATTACCACAGTGCACTCACCACCACAGCACCCATCATCCGTCACCACAGTCCATTGTGTTCCCTCCCCCTTCCCCTCTGGATTCCTAGTTCTATAATCAGCTTTCAAGAGCTAGTTTTTTAGTTTGGTTACATATTCCCTTAGACTAGAAATTACTTCTCTGTGTGTGATTGATACAACTATCCTTTTTATTTATCTCAGTGTAAATACTCTAGGTCCCTACCATCAACCCCATCCCCAGGCCTGCTTCAACATGGAAATCCTTAGCTGCTTTTTATTATACAATTTGTCTCTCTACACTGATTGTTACCCTTATATACTTTATAACCTCTCAGCAATTTCTGAGAGGGAGGATGGATGGACAGATGGACAATGAATAAAGCCGTTGTGGAGGTTACCCAATGGACTACAGAGGAGGAGTGGGGGGGGCCCTCAGTGGTGATGTGGTGTGGTGTGGGAACCTACATCTGATCCGGCACCTTCTGAATCACATAAGAGTTGTAAACCAGTGTTACCTTAGTAAAAAAAAAAAAAAAAAAAAAAAAAAAAATCAAAAAATCTAGTATCACTGTGACCATGTGAGTTCAAGTAAGTTTATAAAACTTGCTAGTTGTTTGAGCAAGACTGATAGAATGGATCCCAGGACAGAACAAAACTGATAGGAACAGGGACTCAATAGTTCTTCAGCTCTATTTTAATGGTATTGTGGTTCCTTAAATAAAATATATATGGAATCCTATATATTTAAACTGATAAAAGGAGAATGAGAAAAGTAATCTCCAATTGTTTGACTTTTTTCTTTAACCTAGGATAAGGTTTATCGATAATTAAGATTGTGCAATTAATTCAGCTTGTGACCCATTCAGCTAATTTGCACTCTAGATCATAAACTCAAAGACATCTAGTCAGTGCTGCTGAACTGCTCTACAGCCTCTCCTTCCACTGCCTAGACACACTTAAGGTGACACTGCTTTGCACTTGGCAGTTGCTAATTGCCCCACATTAGCAGCCTGTCCTTAAAATCAGCAGGCATGTAAAGTGCCTGAGGCTGGGTCTTTCAGGTTCAACAGTCTGAACTGATCCTGCCTTGATCCTAAGACCTGGCTCTAATTATTGGATTCTAGTTTTATTTCTTGTTACCACAAATTTATATTGTAATTTGTTCTAAGAATGGGTAACCCCCTCACTATTCCAATTGAGCACATGATCTTGAGACTATGCTTTTGCTTCGATGTCCACATTATCACTTTGGCCTGTATTCTATCTTCTAGTCTCAAGTTGGGCCCGAGTGGCTGTGCCAAAAACTGGTTTGCCTGATGGTCTGGGTATTCCAAGTGGAAGGCTCAGCTCCAGAGACTCCTGGCTATTGTCCTGTCCCTGGATATTGCCTGTTTCTAGCCTCTGATACCTTGTGTTTGGCCTACTCTAAAATGCTGAAAATCAGACAGTTTATTCAGGGGGAAGCTACAAAGGATAAAGGACATTACCTTGCAAAATAAACTAATTTCACCAATGTTAATTTGATACGACCATCGTGTGCGTTCCTGAGTTCACTTGACGCTAGAACTGTGGGTTCTCTTCCAGTTCTTCTGTGAGGTGAGATGTGATCTTGATAAAATTACTTTCCGGACTCTCCACCTTTATGTCTATAAAATGAGTCTGCTGAACTAAAAGATTTCTAATATGCTTATCAAGATCACTAACACACCTGCCATTTTAGGGTTCTACAGTTATAGCACAGAAAACAAAGGCAGGTTCTTCACCTTTTCCTGTTTTTGCTACAGCTGATTTTAAATTTCTCCTGTGTCTCTAGATTATATTGCTTTACCTGCTTACATCTATGGGATTGATTTTCTGTAACTAGGGAACATGAATTCCACGACTTAGAACTCACCTCAGAACTCCACATTTTATGTTGAGCAGTCTCCAAGGTCGTCTTCATTCAAGAGTTCCTCATCAACAATTGCTAATTCTCCATCACACCAGAAAGATCAGGACAGACAGTCCTCCTGGGGACCACTGCCACAGCTGATGAAAATAAACAAAATTTGATGATTACAACAAGCCCTGTACTCCCTCTAAATTGTATTAATTTATTAACCCTACAGTTAGTCTACATGAATAATAGTTTTTTTTTCCCCATTTTTGGAATGCAGCATCTGAGAAACCAATGAAGGTCACCCACAGCGAGTAAGAGGCTGAACAGGGCTTCCGAGCCCAGTGACGCATGCACATGTCCTTCTAAGCCCTATGCAGTGTGGCCCTGCTGATGCTGACGGACAGGGCAGTGTTCCTTACAAATGACCTCTTTCAGGCTCATCACACAGAGCACCCATTCCTCCTCCTGCTCCTTCTTTCACTGCCTCTTTGATATTCTTGTCTGAAGCTTTTTTTCACCATCAGTGAAATCTCTATGCTGTCAAATTATTTGTTTGATTTCTGCAAAATCCATTTTCTCCAAAAGAAGCTCAGTGAAGCAAACCTTAAATTTTAAATGTCATGCCTGCCAATTAGCAGTGCGACCTTTATGAAGCCACTCTCCCTTTCGGGTCTTCCGTGTTACTTCTCTGTGGCCTCTATAAAGTTAGCTGCAACTTGGTTTTTTTTTTTCATGATGTGAACAAAGGAATTTGACTTTTAGCATTTAAGAGGAAGAGTTCTTGTGTTAGAAGTTTATGAAATTACTTGTAATAAATATTTCATCCTTTTCAAGTAACTAAATTTAGGCATATAGTGTCCAGTTTTAAAACAAAATTATTTCTAAACATGTAGAATTTTGGTAATAGCTTAGCATAATCACATAAATGATTCTAATAAATCCACAAGCTGTCCTTTTTCTCCACTGATTCAGGCAGAATGGCTGTCTCCGCATTCCCTCCCCTGCCCCGGAAGCTTCTCCATGATGGCAGTGGTCCTGCTGCCCTGTTGTCTGTTAAACCTGACAGACAGTAAACAGTTGGATTTTAGGGACAATGTCTTATTTCCTTCTCCCTCACTTTCCATTCCTCCTCCATGCCAGTGTATGTTAATTATAAGAGAAATATTGCTTGAACGTTTTAACAAATGAGGTAATAAATTGATAACTACAAATACACTCCATTCTACAATTATGAGTCATGCTATTTGGAACCTGTACAAGTTCTGTAAGAGTTAGGTTTTCTGAAACATCTGTGCTGATATCACAGGGGATATGGCTCACCCTGGCACCTTTTCTTCCAGATACCCTCTTCTGGAATCCATTGCTTTTGCCTCTATAGGCATGTCACCTTAAGCAGCTCTCTGCATTCAGTAAGAAAGGGAAGGAAGCTGGTGCAGCTAAGAGTAAAAATGAAAAAATAAACTATGATAAAGGAACCCTGATTGAATATTTCCAATTCTTCAACCTACAAAATCATGTATTCTGAAACTTAGCTTGAGGGCTGCGCTAGTAGAGCCAAATAGTTTCAATATAAAGTATTCAATTGGCCCTCTAACACAAATATTAATTTTCCAAGTTTGAAATAGTTTTACCTTATTACATTCTTTTAAAAAATCTATAAAATTCTTAATTGTCTCTTGAATAAAATCCATATTTCCTATGTGCAATTCAGAATAATTACGATCTGTTCCCTTGGTACATATCAATCTTTATTTCTAACAAAATCTTTTCATCTCTACTTCAGTTATCAGTTTCTTGTTTCTTTATGTTTTGCATTTGTGAGCTCAGCTCCATATTGATGATGTTCCTGCCAGCTTTCTTATAATGTACTATTTAACTTTTTTCTCCTTCTATCCCTCCCTCCTCCAGAGAATTACAGGTATGTATGTGTAATTTTTTAACCCCCCACATACCACTTCATCTCTGCCAAGAAGGAGTTCTGATATGATTCAAAGACTAGAAAAATACTGGAGTTATGGGACAGTTTGAGAGTGAAAAATAGTGTCTGCAGGGTAAATCAATTTTAGAATCTGGTTATCAAACTCCCTCTCTCTAAAATTATGTTCTTAATTGCAGTCTCTTTCTAGAAACTAAAACACTAGTAGGGAAAGATGGATTTGGTACAAACTCAGTCTTACTGGGAAGTATATCTAGTATATCTAGTTTGGAAAATCTAATCCTCCAGGGGCGTGGAGGATCCTGCTAGGCCACCTAGGAGTGCCTTTGCCTGGGCCTAGGGAGGATTTTCATGTCTCAATTGATTCAGTGTTTTTTTTTTTTTTCACCCTTAGTTCTGATGAACCACACTTCTACTTGGAGTTAATATCTTATGAGAGCTAGAAAAGTGATTTCAGATCTCTGGCATTCTCTTCTATCACAATTACATAAGTGACACAGCTATCTCCACCACCAGTCCCCCGCCTGAAAGTAAAATTTTCGTGAGGGCTTTTACAAGCTGTATTTTTCAGTAGTGTATTTTTAGTATATAGCACAATGGCTTTCATAGTTCAGAAATTCTATAATTATTGAATGTGTGACGCAAACAAGAAATGAGAAGCTAAGGAGCTTATAAATCTTGACAAGCACCCTATGATCACAAAGATTCACAGAGTAAAAATATAGGCTATAATTTGGAGTTTGGGGAAAGATTTTAAATGGGAGAATGAAAATAAATTTTTGATATGCACATTCCCCCTCTGATTTCAAAGCGGATAATAAATTTTAACAAGATAACATTGGATGATGAATATAGTTATTACCATATGCAAAAGTGGTCTTAACGGAGAAGGGAAATGGATAGATTTAAAAAAGTTATTAACACAAAATCAATAGGCCTTTGTTACAGGGTTGCATGTGTGAACAGGGAGGGGGAAAAATAAATTTAAGTATATTTCAGATTTCCAGCAGTACAGTTGGATGAATGTTAGTGCCATTTATAAGACAGAGAAGAGGAGGAAATCTTAGAGGAAAGCATGGATTCAGTTTGGGGACTCTTCCTTTGGAAGAACTCTTGAAATGTCTAAGTGAAATATTTTAGTAGGTTATGTGTTAGACTCTAGGTCAGAAGAAAGTTTGTGGGGGCCTCCCCGGTGGCGCAGCGGTTGAGCGCTGGGTTGCGAAGCTGCCTGCGGCCTCTGCGGCTCCGGTTCGATCCCCGGCTGCTCCCTGGCCACCGGAGGAGGGTCCCACATGGCGCGCAGACCTCTCCTGCCGCCCGCTGCTCCCCTCAGCAGTGTACTTCGGTCCTTCTGCCTGCTCTGCTCCCACTCTGGCTCTGGTGAATTCTCACACCCTCCCGCGCTTCTGACTGTACCCAGTGCATGTATAAACAAAATGAACAAACAAACAAACAAATAAATAAATAAAACATGCCTCTATTAAAAAAAAAAAGAAGAAAGTTTGTGGAAGAAATGATAGTGTAGAAGTCATAGCTTTGATTATGCTATACCATAGGCATATTTACTATGGATTAGGAAATAGACGTGACCTTACTCTGGTGTAGAATGGAAAAGCATTTTTCCCTCTAGATCCTCAAGTAGAGAGGAAACATGAATCATGAATGTCCTCTCTTTTAGCTCTGTACATCATTGTAATAATATATCTATGCTAAAAACTTTAAACTAGAATCCTGATGGGAAGAAAGACATAGGACAGATTCAACAATTCAATAGCAATAGCTTTTGTGACATCCCACTAATAGTGTGACATCCCATTCTATTTAATCCAGTTCAATCATACAGTTTTTAATTCATGGCAATGATTCATAGAATCTAAAAATAACAAACATGAATACTGATAAAAATTTGAACCTCAGAGGTCATTCATTTCTTTAATTAGTTTTTATATTGAAAACAAAGTGTAACATACTATATTGGTATCTAAAAAATGTATTAAGTTTTGTATATGAGTTGTGTTTTGAAAATGAAATCAATATTTTGTCCTTGTTTAAAACATTGAGTAGTTCAAAATGACTTATAATGAAAAGAAATACTTTCAACTTCAGATTCTCCACTATTTGAAAGCTATTTCTTCTGATAGCTACTGCCATATCTATAATGTTATCTGTTGATTTGATTATTTAGGTAATATCTCTGAAATTCCCACTAAGGTAATTTTTTTCATTTATACTACTTCTTCATCCCAAAATACTTATATCTTAACAATTCTTTGACTCTTCTCTGATGCTTTCATATTGAATACCAAAGCTTAAATTCCCAGTTTTCAATTTTCTATTGAATTATAACTTGTGAATGGATATAGTATTTTCATGATTCTCACTGAAGATATTAGAAACATAAAAAAAATTAAATTCCCTCAAATAATGTGTTTCCTTCAGGACAAGTAATATTTTCTTTTTCTTAGTCTCTATTCTATATTATGCATGATTTCCTAAAATACCTGTTAGTTTTCATATTTGATGTGCATGTAAGTGTATGTCCATATATGTGTGTCTTTGAAATTATTAGGAGGTAAAGATCTGAAGCTGATTGAATGGGGTAAATGACTTCAGGATTACTTGCCTAGAAACCCACACAGTGTAGAAAAGAACTGGTAAATGGTTAAATGCTTCAGATCCAGACCTGCGGTGATACCACTTCTTTCAACTTCAGGTGTCATATTCACCCTCTTGGGACCTAATTCTTCATTAACTTGCTCTGGTTTTGTTGAGCTGCCATTCCTGTTGGTGCTCAGATACTTCCTGCCTCATGCCCCAAGAAGCAGAACCTTGTGCA
The DNA here is from genome assembly GCF_964194135.1 of Talpa europaea. Classification (NCBI taxonomy): domain Eukaryota; kingdom Metazoa; phylum Chordata; class Mammalia; order Eulipotyphla; family Talpidae; genus Talpa; species Talpa europaea. The sequence continues at coordinate 47,379,472 of NC_140072.1, forward strand.
TTAATTTGTGAAATTCCTCCATTTGTTCTGTCTTGGTGTGAAAATTTGCTGAATCATTTAGTAGTTTATGATTCCCATCTTGTTTTTATTTTTTTGTGGACTTACATGTTTTAATTATTCACATAATTTTAGTATTGCATTAGAAGAAAAAGCAGATACATTTGTGTAATTATTTCAAAGTCTCTAATAGTGTTAGAGTTTAAGGTTAGGTTTATTTTCATTTGTAAAATGTTTCACCAGCTTAGAGTAAAGATGGTAACCAACCTGCTTGTGTTGTGCTGAGCTTAAGTTCTAGCAAGTTGCATTCTTTGAAAACAGTGCAGACACTGAGTCTATGGAACTTATTGTGCTTCTAATGTATAGATTCTTACTAGAGGTAATAATCAATACTACAGTCTTGTTGATTATGCAATATGTAGAATGGATGCAATGCATGAATTAAATAATGCACTAATTTTGCATACATTCTTTATGCTCCTGCTTGTTTGTAATGTGTAGGGGAACTTAATGTCACTGTAATATCCATAATTCTTTCCAAAGAATAATTGTATTTGGGTTTCTGAGGTTCACAAAAATGCTTTGAATAGAAGGAAGAATTTAAGTTCAGAAATGTTTAAGATAAACTATGTCATACAATTAGGGTACCAAATTGAATTAATAAATATGAATGATTATCTTCTATATTATGTTTTATCTATTCCACTATCCTGAGTGCTAAGTCCAGAGATACTGGTTTTCTTTTAATACTTATATGAACCATTAAAACCATTTAAAAATTTGAAGGAGTTCTGAGTCACAACAGCATATAATTGCCTGCTTGGTAGAGTTTAAATGTGTTCTGCTTAAGAAATAGTTTTTTTTTTTTAATTTGTTTCCAGTTTCTAACTAAATTCCACCATTAAAATATTATTTTATAATGTAATCCCAGTAGGTATTTTATACACCTTGTCATAGGTTCTTCCAGGTCATGAGATTTTGAATATACTTAAAATAGTTGTAACATTCATACCATTTTCAAAACTACTAGTTTTGAAAAGTGATTAACTCAGAAGAGAGTTAGCTACCATGCACTGGAATGTATTTGCATTATTATTTTTCAGTATTTCTCTAAAGAATATATTTGGGGCACTAAAGGAAAGTAAAATATTTTATAAATTTTATTATCCTCAGAATGGATTAATTGTAAATAACTTTGTCTTTACAACATATTTACTCACCAGTTATTTTGCAATTCAGGGTACCATATAAATGTGAGATGGTGAGTGTTTTTCTTCTAAATAGCTCTGGAATTTTTGCCTTTCTGTTGAATTCTCTTCTTTGATTATTTTAAATATAAAATAAATTCATTCACAGTGATTAGTGACAGTGGGAGGCATATCTACTTGACTAACAAGATTGATTCTCTGCAGGTCAATGACAGAGAAATTGAACATATCACTGAACAATCAATTCAATCCCATGAGCAAATTGACCACACTTCAAAACAGCCAGGTCTCTCATATCAGTGGAGTTAAGCACATCACAAGGGTTCTCTGATGCCTATATAAATGTTCTAACAAATCAATAGCATTTTGATTCCCTTATTCCAGTGCCAGAAGCAGAAAGGAAAGAGAAATAAACTAAGACTCAGGGGGCCATTTTGAGTCCCAATACATCTTTTAATTAGACTTATGAAACTTGGAGGTCACAAAGTGTGTAAATAGGAAAGAAATGAATACAGATGATGTAACCCCTCCATTCTGGGTGCTTCTCTTTAGAAGGGAAACACTAAGTTTGAAGTAATGCTTTGAAACACCAGTTTTGCTGTTTAATTACTGTGGGGTACAGATATTTCTTGAGTAGCTATGGATATAACCTGGAGATTTATTTCACACCCAGAGAGTTTAGAACACTGTTACTGATTCATGCAATTTATGACCGATGGCTTTGTCACACTTCAACTTCATTAGGCTAAAATATATTCTCCAGAATCCCCTTTCTAGTATTTTTGTTGGGATATAGAAAGCAGCAGTCATTTTATATATTGTTCCAATTATTCAAATGCTAGTGTCAGTGCTGCTATGGAGATAGGGTACTTTAAATATGGCTGCTGACTATCAGTTAATATTGCGTTAATCAAAAGGGAGAATGTCCTGGGTGCTCCTGACTTAATTGTGGAAGTTCCTTAAAAAGTGACTGAAATCCATTACCTGAGACGCAGAGACTCCAGCATGCAGAGGAGACAAAATTGTAGATTCTGTGCATTCTGGGATCCCCATGCCACCCTGCTGATCTACTGATTAACTTGGTTGATGATTAACTTCAGCAGCAGCTGGGTGTGCACTTGCTCTACCTCATCCCACCCCCACCCCTCAAATATTTGATTATCTATGGCTGTTGAGCCATACATGTACATGTATGTTCAGCTCTGTGACAGATTCCCAGTTACTGCAAGACACCTAGCTAGGTCAGAGGTAACAAGAATTCACAAAGGTTTCAGTCTGTCTTAGGACTGATTTCAGGTTGGTTGTGATCTTCCCTCTTGTCTGCCTGTAGACTCTGGATTAGATCTTTAGATATGGGGACAGTCTTTTGATAATTTTCTACAAATTTGCATTCATATCTTATATATTTTGTGTTAAGTTTTAATATATAGTAGGTACACTATACACATATATTGGGTTATATAAATATTTCTCTCTCCCTCTCCTTCTCTCTCTCTTGTCCCTGGCCTATACATCCTATGTATAGTTTAACAATGGATTAATATCTAAAATATCTAACACGCTCATAATTCTCAACAAAATAGCAAACAACCAGTTTAAAGCATGAATAGAGGATCTGAATAGACACTTCTCAAAACAAAGACAAAAGACATACAACATGAGATATCACCTCACTTTCATATCCTTTGCTTATCTAATTGCTCTGGCTTGGACTAAAGCACTAAGTTGAACAATGTTAGTGTGATGATTCTTATCTAATATTGTCAGCTTTTCAGGATTAGGTATGATATTAGCTGTGGGTTTGTCATTATATGGTTTTTATTATGATGAGTTATATTCTTTATCCATTTTGTAGAGAGTTTTTAATCATAAATTAGTTTTTTTTGTCAGATGCTTTTTTTTCTGGCTACTGAGAGGAGCATATGCCTTTTGTTTTCCTTTCACTGATGAGGTATGTAACATTGACTTCCATATGGGAATCATTTTTGTATCCCAGATAAATCTCATTTAATCATGAGGTAAAGGTATAGTTCATTAAATGTATTGTTTCAGTTAGTTTACTTTTACTTTGTTGAGATTTCTGCATCTGTTTGTTTCCTGGAGATACTGGTCTATAGTTTTCTTTTTCCATGATGCTCTTTTCTAGTTTTACAATCAGAGTAATGTTGCCTTCATAAAACATGTTCAGAAGTTTTCTCTCTTCTTTGATAGTGTTTGCATAGGATAAATGTTAATTCTTTAAAAAACTGGTAGAATGAGTGGAGTGAAGCCATCTGCTCTTGGGCTTTTGATTTTTGGGAGACTTTTTATTACTGCTTCAATTTCCTTACTCGCAATTGGCCTGTTTGGATTTTGTACTTCTTCTACATTCAGTTTTGTAAAGGTGTATGTTTCTAAGAACATGGTCTACTTTTTCCTAGTATCCAGTTTGTTGACACAAAGGATATAACAGTTTATATATATTTATATAAATTTATAAATATATAATACAATGTAATCCTTTGTATTTCTACAGTGTCTGTTGTAATTTCTATTTCATTTCTTCTATTTTCTCTTTATTGTCTATTTTAGTTCATCTTTCCAAAGAATCAGTTCTTGGTTTTATCAATCCCTTGAATTATCTATTTGATGTGTTACATTTATTTCTGTTCTAATATTTCTTTCCTTCTACTGAATTTTGATTCTTTTTTTTTCCAGTTCATTTACATAAGCTTAAGCATATTTGCAATACTTCTTGTTTCCCAAGGTAGGACTGTATTGCTATAAATTTCTTTCTCTGTACCAATTTTTGTTGTATTCCATAAGTTCTGATAATTCCTGTCTTCATTTTGCCTCCAATTTTTTTTTTAACTTTGATTTCCTCATTGACTTGATGCTTGTTCAGTAGCATGTTGACATTTCTTCACCAATTTGTAGTTTCCCTTACTTTTTTTGATTGATTTCCTATCCCTATGATTGTGATTTAAAGAGATTGATAGAGTTGCAATCATTGTAAGTTGAGACTTGTCTTATGCTCAGTCTGCGGTCTGTCCTTGAGATTGTTCCATTAAGCTTTTGAAAATAATGTGCATCCTGTCGTTTTGAGTTAGAATGTTGTGGAAATATTTATTAAGTCTGTATTACCTAATTTGTCATTTAATACAGTGGTTTCCTTGCTGATATTCTAACTGATCTGTTAACTGCACTGCTGTAAGTGGGGTATTAAAAGTATCCTAGTATTATTCTGTTCCTCTCAATATCTCCCTTTAGTTATATTAATACTTGCTTTAAAGACTATGCTTTTTTTATTTAGGATGCATATATAGTAATAAATGTTATGTCTTTCTGTTTTATTGGTCCCTTTATCATTATGCAATGTCCATCTGTGTCTCTTGCTAATTTTCTCTCTGGGAATCTAGTTTATATAAGTATAGTTCTTGCCTTTTCAAATTTTCCTTTTGGCCTGAAGTGCCATTTTCCATCCTTTCAATGTAAGTATATACTTGTTTTTATAGCTTCAACAAGTTTCTTGCCAGCAGTATATAGCTGTTTTATAATCGATCTACCCACTCTGAGACTTTTGATTGGTGAGTTCAGTTTTTCACATTTAGGGTGGTTATTGCTAAATGAAGGTTTACAACTAGCATTTGTCTTTTGTTTTCTATTGTCTTATTTAATTTTTGTCAAACTTTGTTATTTTTAAAAATTTATATAGAAGAGTTCCATTAAACAGTGGTTGTAAGGGAACAATTCTGTTGGTAGTGAACTACTTCTACTTATGTTTGTCTAGGAAAGCCTTTAATTCTCCCTCATATCTGAAGAGAGGTTTGCAACATATAGCATTATTTGATGTTAGCTTTTATCTCTCAGTATTTTGAATGTTATTCTACCATCTTATTGCCTTTATGGTTCCTGCAGAGAAGTACAGTGATAATCTGATGGAAGTACCATTAAAGTTGCCTGCTTTCCCCCTGGCCCAGTCATCTTTATTATCATTTCCTTGTGTTGAACTCTTAAAAGTTTCACTAATAGAAAATCAAAATCAACAAAAAATTATGAACCAGAGACACTCTATGGGGGGTTGGGGGCGGGGAGGGATTGGGGTCAAAATAAAAGGGTTGCAATTGTATGGGGAATATAGAAATAAAATTTAAAAAAAAAAGAAAATATGTTACATAAAACATTGTATAAATAAAAAAAAAGTTTCACTAATATGTGTCATGGTGAAGGTTTCTCTACAGTAAGTGAACAAGGTGTTCTATTAGCTTTATGGATTTTTATATTTAGTTCCTTCCTCACAGGTTAGAAGTTTTCAGGTGTTTATTTGATTAAGCAATCTTTTTTTTCTGGATTTCTTCACCTTCTGGGATATTTATTACCTTTATTATATCAACTTCTAATAGAACTGGATAGTTCTCAACCTTTCTTCATTTTTTAAAGTATCTTATTTCTCTCACTTATTGGAGTGGGGTCATTACTAGGTTTCTAACTTTCAGCTCCATGACATGTACCTCCATCAGTCTATTCTATTTCCATAGCTTTCTGTAAAAGACTTGATCTCATTTATTGAGTCCTCATACCCTGAATCTATTCAACTTTTACTTTCCATTCATTACTTTTTTTTTTTTTTTTTTTTTTTGGTGGGACTCTCGCCGGTGGCCGGGGAAAAAACTGGCACTACAGAGGCTGCGGGTAGCCTCGCAACCCAGCGCTCAACTGCTGTGTCACCAGGGGAGGCCCTTCGTTCATTACTTTTCATTCCTGATCTTACTGATTTGGCATTCTGAATTTTCTTGTATGTCTTTGTTTCTTTATGGTTGATAATTTGAAATCTTAACCCATTAGAATGATGTAATTGTTCATGTCTTTCAGTTTGGTTTCTGGAGAGTTAAGTGACTTTTATTTATTTCTGTCTGTTCACTGGGAATCTGATCAGTGACTTAAAACTGAGTTATCTTTTACTTTTCCAGAAGGTGGCACTATGGCTTTATTTTGTTTCTTTTTTCATATTTTGTTCTTCTTGGCTTCCATAGGTACTTATGCCAGTATTAGCAGTTGCTGTGTCAGCAGGTTAGGAGAGAGGGCCAGGAGTGTCAGCTTTTATGGTGAACCTGCTGGTTGTCATGGCTCATATCCATGGCACCACGTTAATCCTCTTCTCTGAGGTCCAATATCTGGAACTCAGTATTTTGTCCATTGTCAGTGTACTTTGTGGCATCAGAAAAGGCCTTGTGGGGTATAGATGGAGAATAGTCTGGAATTATTTCTCTGTTCTCTTTGTTGGGCACCCAACCTGTGTGAAGCGTCCCAATTCCTTGACCTTGGGCTTCTCTTGATGGGCACGTGGCTCAACACTGTGTCTGCTCTCGTTAATCCAGGGCTCTTGACTGGGCTGGTAGCCCTGCCATAACCTCCCCGTACTAGATAGCTGCTGCCAGGGATTTCTCTCCACCAGCCTTCTATCATACCAATGAATGGGTCTCAGTCATGCCCCTTCCATTTAAGTCTGCTTTGTTCTGAGATGCAGGGGTGTTTCTACCACAAACTGTGCTGCAGGATTCTTTCAATAGTGTCACCTTCTTGACTAATTTTCAGTTGTCCCTCTTGGAAGCAAAGCAAGGTAGGTCCTCTATTGCCATCTTGGTGATGTCATTATTCAGGTATAGGTATTTTGGGAAAAGCTCCTTATATGGTTCTAACATGATAAGTAGAGTTCTACTGTGCAGGTCACATGGATAACTCATTTTGCACACTCTGTGGGTAGGATGAAGTGCCAACTTGGCCTTATCCTACTTACTTAGTCTAGTTCCTAAGTTTTTATCCTCTGAACTTAACATCATATAGTAAGAACAGGTCAGTCCATATGAGTAAAATTAAATGAAACCATTAAGTTTTCTATGCAAATCTGTTCACCTTTAACATTTTTAAGTTGAAATATTTTCCAAACAGGAACTATTCTTTCTGTCTGTTCTTGGCAAGTTTTGCAGGAGAGAAGCTCATTAAGAAAACATAAATACCTTTTTTCAGGATAAAACTTAAATCACCTTGTTTCATATACTAAAATTTTTACCTACACACACCAAATCTCAATGGAGTGTCTTATTCCATGACCATTCCTAGACCTTGATGGAGGAATGAAGGTCAGGATGGGGAATGTCACAGACTTCTTATCTTAGACACAATGTTGTATATATCCAAATTCATTGTGCATGTGGGAATGATGTGAACTTATTCATTGAGTTCATTGAAGAAGAAGGCAAAGACTCTAGTTACAGTGATTAACAGGTCAGGGTAGAGTTGAGTTGAGCTACACCAAGAAGTAGCAGTTTTATCACCCTTTCTTTTGTGTCCATCTATTTTCATAAGATTAGTATGACTCTTAGAATGGAATGATAAAGGAGACAGTTTATTCCCTTTCTAATTACATGTCTACTAACAGTCTGAAAACAGATATTTTTGTTAAATGACTAAAAATTAGTACATTAGGTAATTCTGAAAAAAAATATTCTACAGAGGCAAGGGTAGCCTCAGGGAGCACTGTGAAATAGGTGGAGTTTGTTTTGTATATTTCCATGAAGTCTCCCTCCCACATCCCATCCAGTTGACTTATCCACTCAATGGTTAGCTTCTACTTTTATAGACCAACATATTAAGCAACAGCCCGGAAAAAATAAAGATTGTAATATGCACTAGCTATTTATTAAATACTTTAAAGACAGGTACTGAATACCATGTGAAATATATATTCGTTTTATCTTCAAATTGATTTAAGCAAATAGATGTTATCCCAATTTTATAGATTATGAAGTTAGAATTGCAGAGAATAAGTTGCTTGCCTACAGTCACATGAGTAGAAAGTGATAAAGCCAGAATTAGAATGCAGATTTATTAAATTCCAAAGTACATTTTTTGTTCCCTAGGAGATACTGCTTTCCATTATATGACAATATCTGAAAACTCCTGACCTCACCTCCATTTTTGCACAATGGTGATTAAAATATACTTATCTATATTCCACTTTCTGGGGGATACTATTTTTTTTTAAGATTTACTTATTTATACAAGAACCAGGATACGGGCCAGATGCATGGGAGGGTGAGAGGATTCACCTGAGACAAAGCAGGGGTCAGAACAGGCAGATTGACTGAAATACACTGCTGAGGGGAGCAGCAGGCGAGACAGGCGAGGTCTGGTGCATCATGTGGGTTTCTCTCTGGATGGCCGGGGATCAAGCTCGTGCTGCAGAGGCTGCAAATTACTTCATGTGCGGTGCTTAACACCTTGAGCCACCAGGGAGGCCCAGGGACACTTTTTTTTTCCCCAAAGATTTTATTTATGCATACAAGAACTGGGGTGTAGGTCAGAGGTATGAGGGGTGGGGTGAAAGGATTCACCAGAGACAGAGTAGGGAGCAGGACTGGTTGATCTACTGAAATATACTGCTGAGGGGAGCAGCAGGTGAGATAGGAGAGGTCTGCTCTGCCATGTGGGTTAACTCCCCGGCTAGGGTTTGAACTCATGTTGCAGTGGCTGGTGGTAGCTTGATAGAGCTGAGACATTAACCCCTGTGCCACCAGGGAAACCCCTGGGGATACTTTTCATCTTTGATAAATTCCTGCCTATATTTGTATTGCTTTATAATCTTGGCAGGTAGATATGATAGTCTATTCAAATAAATTGATTTTTTAATTGAGGATTAATTGTTCTAATCCTTAGAGAACAAAGGAAACAACTTCTGTACCTCTAGATTTCAAACAACAGAGGGGCAATTCAGGACCATGAAATATGCCATGTAAAATATTACTTTGAAAATTATAAGGTAATCCTAATAAATGAAATCAAAACTGTTTCCTACTTGGTTCACATATGTTTGTTGTCATTTTGGGCAAACAAACAAGTGCATATTTTAACAGTTTTTTGCACTAAATATAAAATACCGAAAGATAATTGCTGAACAGTAATGAAAAAAAATCTTTTTTTCTCTCTTGTGCATGAAGGCTTATACCCCATGGGTGTAAAAAAATTATGAAAAAGAGAAGCGTTGCTAAGCAATTTGATTTCCTTAGTTAAGTGGGAACATAATTACAATATTCAGGATAATTTTGTGCCACTTGAATATAATTTTTTTTGTTGTCAGATCAGTTTCTGACTTTATGGAGTTGGGGTTAGTTTCTCTGAGCCTGTTACCATGGCTTGAAAATTCTCTCATAACTTGTACCACCTCTTGTTCTATGAGATCTATATTAAGTTACTTCTCTTCTGAGAGACAAAATCCATATTGCTGAATGACTTTGGAGCTTTTCCTCATAAACAACAAATTTCTTGAGCCATATTATACCTAGAAATATGTGGACATGTGCCAAAGTGAGGGCTCCAGGCTGGTATGGGTAAAATATTGCTGGGGCTAGGGGTGGTGTTGGGGAGCCAGCTTTCAAGAAGGGACTGCAAATATAAAACTGACATTTCAAGTATATAGTAGGAGGGCGATGACATATAGAGGAACCAAAATGATGGCGTTTTAGAGTAAACATCCACTTGGATTAAAGGAATAAATATTAGGAAGATCAATCTGTCAAGATGGCCAACTAAGTAGGAAGATAATTGTATTATTTAAACTTGGGCTCTGCTTGCTTCAAAGTACTCAGATCACAGGAACCAGGCAGCTGAATATGGGTAAACCAAAAGCCCAAGTCATCCTTCCAATTAGAGTTTCACTGGCTTTGGGTCTAAGTGAGATTAAATCCTCAAGTGAGTTCTGACTATTACACATATCCAACAACATGGACTGGATAGGTATGTTTAATTTTCAATTGAATATCTGTTTGCCATTCATCTTGTTCAAACTGATCTCTGGAATTGTGTTTGCTAAGCATATTTCTTTGTTCCCTCAATCTTACATATAATATTTAGTCAAATATCCTCATCCTAAATCACTTTAAGATTTCCTTGTTACTTTATAGCCTACTATAAAAAGCTTAACCCAAGCCTTGTCCTATTTATTCTGAAATTTTGGAAAATCTCTTGAGGCATAAACCAATTTTGATTTTATTTTGAAAGTAACCTAGTATTTTGCACTTGAAATGTAAAGGCAAGTGTTAGGCACAAAATTTTATTTTTCAGTGATGTTTATTTGTGAGAATAATATAAATTACCTAATAGATTTTTTTTTTTTTTTGCAGAAGTATAGGCAATAGTACCTTTCCACATAGGCTGTACTGCTGTGAAATTATCCAGGACCATCTAAAATATCATAGTCAGTAGAATCTGAACACTTCCCACCACTCTCATGGAGCACAAATTTTGAGCAATCAGTTATGTAATTATAAATTCAAAATTTTTTCAGCTTGTTCATAATCTTCCTTACCACATCATCAATTATCACCTTTATCACCTTTCGACTTAAAGGCACATTTAGCAGCAGAAACTGACACGTCATTAAATACATATATACATATATATATATATATATATAATTTTGGCCTCTTGTCTCAAATGAGGAAGTTTAGGAATCTGTCATTATGATTAGACAAGAATAGACACTTGTAAGGAAGAGAAATGACAGGACAGATTTGAAGCCACATTCAACTAAGAATCGTAAGACCACATGAACAGGAGGGGGGACATGACATGTCAGGACTCTAGTTCCACAAGAACTCAGACAATAATCATTTGTATCCAGCACACCTAGCCCTGCGCCAGAAAGTTATATGTTCAGGAATATGTGTTACAGTAATGGTTGATTTTCAGTGAGGTCATATCACATTTTTCTCTGATAATTTTCATTCCAGCCCTATCTTTTAGAAACTGCTGTAAGCCCACACTGGCATATTTTAAATTCCCCCTGTTAGGTCATCTAATCTAACAGGAAGGACAAGTTCACCCTGCCATTGGCCCCATTCTGATATTGTTATGCAGATTTCCTCTTCCAACTATCTTTGTGTCATCCAGTTTCATTAAATTTATCTTTAATAAAATGTATTACCTGACTAGTTTTTTTTATATATATATATATACAGTATAGGGTCCCGCCCCTCAGGTGTAATCACATTATTATACCCACCACTGAAGCACCCTTAGTCTCCACTATAGCTCATGGTTTCTCCCATGCCATCCCTGAGTTCTCTCCCCAACTCCTCACATTCTGAAAACCTAAGATCTATGGTCAGGTTTGAAAGTTTGTCTTTGAACATTTGCTTGTTTTTTCTGTACTCCACATAGAAATAAAACCAGCTGGAATTCATTTTTCTCCTGGTTTATTTCACTTAGTGTAATCCTGTCCAACTGCATTCATGTTGCTGCTAATGGCACGGATTTATCTTTTTGATCGCTGAGCAGTGTTCCATTGTGTATATATACATCTCCTTGACCCATTCGTATGTTTGGAGGCACTTAGGCAACATTTGGAAACAGCCTATTATAAATAGTGCTGCAATGAACATGAGAGCGTAGGTTTCCTTTTGAATAGTGTTTTTATATGTTTTGGGTAGTTTCCTAGGAGTGAAATTTCTAGAGTCTATTTTCATTCTTATGCATGTGTAACTGGTCTTCATTTTCTGACTTATTTCATGTAGCATTCCCAACACCAATTATTGAAGAGGTTTTTCTTGTTCCAGTATATGTTGTATAATCCTTTGTTATAGATTAGTTCTTCTATATCTATGGGTTTATTTCTGTGTTCTGAATTCTATTCCATTTACCTATATTTGTTCTACTAGCATGCTTTATTATTAATTAGCATGGCTTTACCTTACAATTTGAATTCTGTAATGCCCTCCCGTTTTTTTGTCAGGATAGCTTTGACTATCTACATGAATTTCAATTATGCATGTTTCATTTCTTTTAAGAATGCCATTGAAATTTGGGAGTGATTATTGCATTGAATCTATAAATTGCTTTGGTAGGATGGCCATTTTGGGTGTTGATTCTTCTAATCCATGAACAGGTGATATTTTTCTATTTGTTTTATATGTGTCTCATAGTTTTCCTTGTATAGGTCCCTTACCTCCTTTGTTAAGCTTACTCCTGTGTATTTAATTTGTGTATGTGTGTGTACAATTGTATATTGGATAATTTTCTTAATTTCTTCCTCTTCTAGCAAGTGATTTTTGTGTCCTGATTTTATAATCTGACATTTTGCTAAATTGGTTTACTATTTTAAATTTTTGTTGAGTTTTTAGGGCTCCCATAAATATTGTCATCTGCAAATAATGATCGCTCTTATTTTTGTGGTAGTATTAACATTAAACATTTTTATGTTCTTTTAAATTTGTTATAATTTGTTATAACTGTTATAAATTTGTTATAACAGTACATTTTCACACCCGCCTATGGGCATAAGTGTCATTCACCTTCCATCAAAATTCTAATGCCAGTGTCTTACCCCTTTCCTTTTTCTTCCCTTCCTTCTCTTCCAGTTCACTCTTTAAACAGTACATTTTTCACAGATTCTAAGAATTATTTTTTTTGTGCCTTATATTCTCTCTATAAGTAAATCTATTGATATTGGTCTTTCACTTTCTGACTTATTTCACTTAGCATAATCACTTCAAGGTCCATCCATTTTGTACCATAATGCACTATTCAATCTTTTAATAGCTGAGTAGTATTGTATTGTATATCTGTTGATGGATACTTAAGTGTGTTTCATGACTTGACTATTGTGGATATTGCTTGACTATATTCATAGTGAACATATGAATTTATATATCTTTTCATTTTTAGTGTTTCATATTCCTTGGGTAAATGCCTTGCATTGGCATTGCTGGGTAATATCATGTTTCCATTTTAAGTTTTTTGAGTAATACCCATACCATTTTCCATAGAAAGTATACCAATTTACATTCCCACCAACAATGGACGAGTGTTCCTTTTATTCCACATCCATTGGTGTTTCCATTCTTTTTGATCTAATGCATTCATACAGGGGTTAGGTGATAACTCACGATGCTTTTGGTTTGCATTTCCCTTATATTAAGTCATCTGAATGTCTTCTTTAGAGAAGCATTGAAAACAACATTGCCCAGAAATCAAAGAACACCAGGATGTCATACACAAAAATTATGTGCCAATATCTTTGATGTGTATCAGTGCAAAAATCCTCAACAAAATATTAGCAAACCAAATTCAACAATACATTGAAAGGATCATACATCATGCTCAAGTGGGATTTATTCCAGGGTGGCATGGATGGTGCAACATACATGCGCATGAGAAAACAAAACAATCATGTGATTAATAGATTCAGAAAAAATACAGACAGCATTCAGTATCCATTTATGATGACAAATCTCACTAAGTACATAGAAGGGAAGACAATATGACATGATAAAGACATATTTGACAAAGCCAAATCATACTCAGCAGTGTAAGCAGAAAACATTTCCTCTGAGATCAGGAACAATACAAACATGTCCACTCTACTATTCAAAATAGTGTTGGAAGTCCTAACCACAGACACTATGTAATAAAAAGAAATAGAGGACATCTGGTCTTAAAATAAAAAAGGCATAACTATTTGTGGATGACCTATATCTATACATAGAAAACTTTATTTCCTACTGCATCTCCGAATATGTAACCATGCTATCGAGGAAAATTTCTAGTTTTATACGTCTCTATCCTTTTTAAAGGAAATGAAACAGAGGTAAACAAAATAAAGATTCTTATTTCTTGTTCTGTGCAACAGTAAATTAGAAAAAATATATAGTTTCAAGGTACAAAATAAAAAAAATCATTCCACTTGTATGTGAAAAAACATACTATCATACAGTTATACTAAGCAATCAATCACATGTAATCAAAAAGAATACCTAGGAATAAATTTAACCAAAGAGATGTTTATACTAAAAACTATAAAATATTGCTAGAAGGAATTGAAGTCACAAGAAATAGATAACCTGTGTTCCTGGATTGGAAAAATTGCTCTTGTTAAAATGGCCATTTAAGCAGTACTAATCTCCAGATTCCTTGTAATCCCTATCAAAATTTCAGTGACATTTTCCATAGTACAAAAATCTTTCTAATTGTATAAAAATTTAAAGACCCTGAGTAACCAATGTAATCCTCAAAGAGAAAAACAAATATGGAAGTGTCATGGTCAATTATTTCAAATTATATTCCAAAACTTTAGTTGTCCAAACAACATGGTCTTAAAATAAAACTGATACATAGAATAATGGAATAGAATTGTGAATCCAGAAACAGATCCACACACATACATTGAAGAAAGGAAAGTGTCTTCTAAAAATTGTGTTCGGAAAATTGTACATACACATGCAAAAGAATGAAAATAGATCTCAATCTGATACCATAGTATTCAATTATTCAATTTGACTTTAAGACCTAAATCCATAAAATATATAGAAGAAAAAATAGGTGGTAAGCTCCTTGGCATCAGCCTTGGAGATGGCTTTGTGGACTTGAATCCAATGATAATGGAAACAAAAGCAAAATTAAAAAATGAGGCTATGTAAAGCTAAGAATCTTCTGCACTGCAAAGGAAACCACCAAAATTAAAAGGCAATCTAGTGAATGGAATTAGATATTTGTAATCCTACATCTACAAATGGTTAATATCCAAAATATAGATAAAAAAAGCTCTTATACAGCTTGACCACACACACACACACACAAAATATTAATAATGAGTAGAGGACTTGAGTACACCTTTCTCCAAATAAGACATTATAGATGAGCAACAGGCAAGTCAAATGTATTTATCATCACTGATTGTTAGGGAAATGAAAATCAAGGCCATGAGTTATTAATTCATAATTGCTAGAATAGCTATTACTTAGCTATTCTAACAACAAATTTTGGAGAGGATATGGATAAAAAGTAGCATTTTTACATTATAGGTGGGAATGTAAATTGATAACACCTCTGTGGAAAATGTAATGTTCCCCAATAAAGATGAAACTACCGTATGGCCCATTCATGTAACTATGGCTATTTATTCAAAAAATATTAAAATTTGCACTACCATGTTCATTACAGATGAACATTGGAAACAGTCATTATATGAAAACAAAAAAATGTTTATCACAGATGAATAAAGAAAAATTGTGAATTATATTGCTTTGAATTATAATGCTGTGCAATGAAACATGTCAATGTTTCTTCAATAAAATTTACAATATTTAAAATTTGACAGCAATAAATACAAAAGTTTAAAAAATATCTTAAGTGCATTAGGCCAAAAACCACAGATCTATCTCCTTATCAAAGTGCATTAAATGACTCAATATTGAAAATCTTGCCTATAGTTTAATAAGACCTATAAATTACTTTGCTAATATAATTATAATAACGTCTACCTATTTCTAAGTATTTCACTGACAGTATATATAATGCTCAGGGTATAAACTTAATAAACTATCCTTACCCATTAATGTTTCATTACTTTTGTACTTTTCAGATGGATTTCTTATTTTCCAAATCTGTCATTGTTAATTAACAAAGTAGTAAGCACTTATACCAATGCAAATATGGTAGGCAGGAAGGCACTTAACAGGTAGAGTTATAAGACACATAAAAGAAGAAAAGAAGCAACTCTGTCCATTTCACCCACTTAAGTCTCAAGGTTCAAACTACCAATGATCACATTTGATTCAAAAACTATGATAAATCTCTTAACATTTCAAGGGACTGATTACTAAGATATAAGTACATGGCTAAAGAAGGGTTAGTGACAGCAGTCTCCTATTTTATTTCCTCTGCTGTCTCCAAAAGGGGATATGCAGAAGTTAGATAATTGCCTTTGTACATGGGGCTGTGTTTTATTTTATAATCTCTATAAATCATAATTCATTTAATTTTAACCAATTTTTTTGTCTATAGCATTTTAATCATCTAAAATATTTCTGAGACATTAGTATTAATGATCAATAACAGACAAATGCAAATAAGGATATCACACCTATAAGCCCATGTGAAACATTAGTAAAGTTCTATTTTAATATCTAGTCATGTTTCACATTCACTAACTTGCATATTTACATGTTAATTTACTTTTTTACTTTTCCAGAGGAATCCAACTTATTTTCACTATCTCTTATTTTCTCAATATTGTAAGCTCAGTGAGTTATTATCCAACTATTTCAGCAGGATACATTATTTTCTAGAATTAAAATACCCTAAATGTTGGCTAGAGGTAATTGACTACATAATTACTTTATCAAGGAGCATATAGAAAATATTAAACAAAATGCTTGTTTATTTTTTTGTTGCTCATTTTATTTTAAGGGGATTACTTTTGAATTTTTCTTTACTGACATTTAAGTAAATTAATTTTTAACGTCAAATTACAGATTAAAATTTTGACATCATTCAGTACACAGCAACTATGTACATGTCCAACTTTAGAATTTTTCAATAGCATTACAAAATGGACTTGTTAATAAGTAGTGCCTGGGACTATAAAATATATAATAAACCTGCTGCTCTTGTTAATTGATTTTTTTAATTATTATCAAGAACAAATAAAATTAATCTTGGAGTTTTAAGATGACATTGCTTTTAACAGTCTCAAGACTCTTACTAGCTTAAAGTAATCTACTTCCTTATGTCTTTGTGGATCAAACAGTGTACTGTTTTCTAGGAAGATTGCTCACAAAGAATCTTGTATTCTAGTTCCTTTTATATCTTCAAACATAAAGGAAATACAGCAAAATCAATTTCTCTCTCTTTTTCCAATAAAGGCATACTTGTTGATAAAATATTTATTTAATGCTATGCAGGATGTTAGGTAATGAGAATATATCATAAGATTACACATAATGAATATTAGTTCTGTTGACTTGAATTCAAGGGTATTCTTTAGGAACATTATATGTATACATATAATGTATATATAAAAATGTCATATATATATTATTAAACAATTAAACTGACCTGAACAAAGACAGGTTGCTCTCTAAGCACAGACTAGCAATTTTTGGGTTTACTGGAAGTTGTAAAGTTGGCTAGGAGTTATTGGAATTAATAGATTCTAAGCTTCATAGTCTTGCTATGATGTGTTATTCATTAAAAGAAACCTCTAATGCTTAGCTCTTATAGAATTTTTAAATCTAGAAAATTGTAGTTTTTCTATCATTTGAAGCTATGAAGACTCCTTAATTAAAGAATATACATCTGGGCAAAAATTACAATAGTTGATAAATAGGCTCCATTTTAACATATTACAAGGGATAGAAGTTCTTGCTAATATTCAACCTTTCAAATTTTAGATCTTTTAGCATATGACATTTATTTGACCTTCAGTAAATTAAAGATGATTTCATGTCTTATCAGTACCTCTTTAATTGCCCTCTACCTCAAACACCTTGGAGATTGAGAACTCAGCAGATATTCCAATAATTGGATTATCTTCAGAAATGATAGAAGCTGAAACTATTAAAAGCCTTCAGTTTCAAAATAATGTCCAAAAATTAAGAAATTACTTTTATCGGGCATTTTTGGGCATACTGATAAAAGGTATTAATGGAGTCTCCTCCTACAACTTTGAACATGAACTGTAGAGATCCTTCATTAATTTTGAGATGGAGGTCAATAAATTTAATGCCAACATCACCATGTATCCTCTGATATTGTTAGAAAACAGTTCCCAAATTGAAATTCTCTTAACTCTGTTCCTTACAGGTAACTTTTTCCATAAATTAGAATTTCTTCTCTGAGCATAACTATTAGTGTAATTTTACAGTACAATAATTGGAAATGTATTTTCAAAAGTACCATAGGTTTGAAACCATGAAACATAGATTTGATGTTGATTTTCCCCAAAATAGGACATTTCTATAAAAACTAATGATTTCTAAATCACTGAAATGTGGATTTCTCCAAAATAAATCCCTATTGTGGTTCTATGTATTGCCTTCTGAGGTAAGTGAAACCTTCCTCTATAAATTCCAAAGCTTATTTAAAAAAAAAAAAAAAAACTGTTGCAAAAGTCTTAGACAGTCTTCGGATTCAATCAACAATGAAGAAAACCGGGCCTCCCCGGTGGCGCAGCGGTTGAGCGCTGGGTTGCAAAGCTGCCCGCAGCTTCTGCAGCGCCGGTTCGATTCCCGGCAGCAGAGTGAGGGTTCCACATGGCATGCAGACCTCTCCTGCCACTTGCTGCTTCCCTCAGCAGTGTACTTTGCTCCTTCTGCCTGTTCTGCTCCCTGCTCTGGTGAATTCTCTTACCCTCCCGCGCACTTCTGACTGTACCCAGTGCTTGTATAAATAAATAAATCTTTAAAAAAAAAATGAAGAAAACCATGATGAACTGAAGTCTCTCTGACTTGGGCTTTATTGCACAGGGTAGCAAAGGTTATGCCTTTCACCGGCCATCATAGAATCCCCATAGCAATAGCATCTAACTAATAGCAAAGTGGAATTCCTTTAATATTAAGAGTCTATGGGACCAAGAAATTATAATAATTTATGTGATGTTACACTAGGAAAATATATTGTAAAGGGTGAATTCCCTTTCTCTAAGAAATATGGTTATGTTCAATTAGTAAAACTATATTTAGAACATTTAAAGAAATTAAAAAGTAAAGATTTTTAATAATTATAATTTAAAAGATATTTAAATAAGTATGTGTAACACATCACATCATTGATACTTAAAATAAGCTTCTTGAAGCACTATGTAATCCACTTAAAGACTGGGACATAAAGGTAGGAATATTAACTTTTATCATGTGCTACTTAAATATGAGGCAATCCTTACTTTATTTCACTGTAATGCATCAAAGTGACCAAGTTTAGTTACAAATAATTTGGTGTGAGGTATTTGATGATTCACCTTGCTTTTCTGGTCAGTAGTTTATAGGAAAATTGGGATTTGGGGTACCTGAACTCTGAAGTCACTTTTGGCATTAATATTCTGTGATTCAGTGCATTTTGATGAAACTACATTAAGTAGAACAACTGAATTGATACTATTACATGGAATAATCCTTTGATCAACCAACGGATACCTTAATGTATACATGTTGACTTTTTTTGGTTGGTTGTATGTAATTTAATGTTATATAATTTATAATCATAAGATAACCATTTATTAAATTACTATTTCTCCTTGAATTTATCCATGTAATATTTTCAGATAAATAGAACTAAATAGTGTAGATTTGCTACAAAATAAACTCAGGTGGTTGGAAATTAAATTCTATTGAAGTTGGGACGATCTCAGCTCTTCTTGACCTTGCATTTCCTAAGCAGAGTATTGTCTCTTACTTGAGAGGCATTCACTAAATATTTGTCGGACAAATAATCCTGAAAGTGACATATGTATGTCTCTAATATGCTCATGACATTTTTCAAAAAGGAACTTATCCAGTCATCAAAATTGTAAAAAAAAAAAAAATGGACTTAAGATATATTCTATCACAATAAGAATGAACTACAACTCACACACAGAATCATGAAGAACTTTCCAAAACTTCTGTCAATTATTCTGTAAAGTTTCCTTTTTTAAAACATAATGTAAATAGAAATTTGTGGAAGGAACATGGGTTAAAAATTCAATACTTTTTTCTAATGAATAAATTATCTTTTATTTTTCATATAAGAATAATTAAAATAGCTACTAAATGAATGGAAATTATAATTAATTAAAAGTTCAGGTTGAGAGCTTTATTCAAAATCATATTTGTTGTTAGCACACTATATAGATTGCTATCTTATTTTAGAGAGCAAGTTACACAAGGTACATAATAACCTGGACTCTACTTCAGTATGGACCAGTCCCACAAGATAGATGGATTTGAAAAAATACCTGATTTTCTCAATAAAGGTAACTTCCCTACTTCTACTTAATGCAATTAGTTACTTTAAGTAAAATGCCCTATGCAAATAGGTTCCACATAAGGAGGCAACATAGGAAATGCATTGGATTCTAGTTGATGGGGATTGAGAAAAGAGAGATGGCTTAATACTAAACCTGATATGGGTTTTACTTGTCAGTGCTAGGTAGTTATTTTCTTGAACAAACTATAAAATATTCAGAATATCTTATGTTATCCCTCTTCCTGATCTCTCCAAAGTTAAATGAAAATTTAGTTCCTTCTAATTGGTATCAATTTTCAATAAAATGTCTTTGCACTTTAAAAATACCTGCAATTCAAAACTTGCAATAGACTAAAAATGATAGTATTATTTCTAATAATACCATTGTTATTAAGTATATTTGATGAAGGCTTAATATGCTACAAGATGATATCTTAGAAAAATCACTCCTTGGTTCCTTATAATTTTACAATGTAGTTTGTAAAAAAAAAAAAAACCGTGTTCTCTGGAATCTTTAGGATGTTAAAAGGAATTTGAAGGGCAAGGATGAAAATATTAGAAAGGGCATACTGCTTAGAACAAGTGGGAATGAACTGGTCCTTGAGAAATAGATAAAATTTGAATGAATACAGGGAAGATTTAAGGATTTAACAGGCATCTAATAACATGAACCACTTCTGAATAGGTCCCTCTATGTTTTTCTCTATCATTGTATGTGTAGATTTTCTATATAATCATTTACAGAGGCCTTGAAACCTCTCCTTTACTTGTTTACTATTAAAAAAGTTAATTCTCTCGGGCCTCCCCGGTGGCGCAGCGGTTGAGCGCTGGGTTGCGAAGCTGCCCGCGGCCTCTGCGGCGCCGGTTCGATCCCCGGCTGCTCCCCGGCCATCGGAGGAGGGTCCCACATGGCGCGCAGACCTCTCCTGCCGCCCGCTGCTCCCCTCAGCAGTGTACTTCGGTCCTTCTGCCTGCTCTGCTCCCCGCTCTGGCTCTGGTGAATTCTCTCACCCTCCCGCGCTTCTGACTGTACCCAGTGCATGTATAAAAACAAAACAAACAAACAAACCAGCAAACAAATAAATAAAGCATGCGTCTATAAAAAAAAAAAAATCTTAAAAAAAAAATAAATAAATAAATAAAAAAGTTAATTCTCTCTACCATCTTCAGTTCCTCATAATCCCACCAACTCTATATGTGAGATAAAATTGAAAAATGCATTGATTCAATAAAGAAAGGAAAAATATTGGTCTAGAAATATTGTTTGAGCTGAAATCTGTCCACTTAATGTAAAAAAAAAAAAAAGCCACACATATCTTCAAATATCCACACTTATGTTAATCACAATTGAGACATAATCATGTGCTGTTGTCAGGCTTCCTTTCCTTGCCTGAGGCTAGTCTCTGCCCAGAATGACCTTTCTTATTACTCTTACAGCAACCACACTAATTCTTTAAGGCTCATCTCAAATAAATTTGTCTGTGAAGCTTCTCTGACTTCTCATTAAGCCTTCTTATATTTTCACTTTAAAAGTATAT
The DNA here is from genome assembly GCF_964194135.1 of Talpa europaea. Classification (NCBI taxonomy): domain Eukaryota; kingdom Metazoa; phylum Chordata; class Mammalia; order Eulipotyphla; family Talpidae; genus Talpa; species Talpa europaea. The sequence continues at coordinate 47,400,971 of NC_140072.1, forward strand.
TGTGTATAATTAGTTCCATATAGTACTTAGTGTACATTTTCCTTAACCAGGCAAGAGGAGGCCTCACATGATGAGATCACATCAAGATAATATGACAGGGCAGCTTCTCTAATTTAGAAGGGACAGAGTGGAGTAGAAGGAGCACAGCCAGAAAAACAATTGCCGAAAGCTGGTGGGTCATCTGTAACTAAGCATCTTTAGTTAGTGGGAAATATTAAATGTATTGTATGATTAGGTAATTGATATCAGGGGAACAGATTAAAATTAAGTAAAAAAGTACTCTAAACTTTGCCTCATTGATGAACGACATTAAAATGTCCCAAATTTTTCCTATATCATTAGTGTAATAATGTGGATATGATCCCACTAATGGTTAAAAATTACAAGAAAATACATCTTGATTTATTGCATATTTGACTTTCCTAAGTGGTTAAACATGCTAAATTAAATAGCATGATTTCTGTAACTTCATTTGCTTTAATGAGAGGTTTTAATGTCATATGCTTTCCATCCTAAACAATTTAATGGAATCCCTCATCAAATACTCAAAATTTTTCATTTTGTAGATGAGGAAAGGTTAAATTGTATTCTTCTGCATAAAGTACTCATAGTAAAGACCTTGGTCTTTATGATTACAATAACTTTTTCTTTTTTTATAGAGGCATGTTTTATTTATTTGTTTGTTTGTTTTGTTTATACATGCACTGGGTACAGTCAGAAGCGCGGGAGGGTGAGAGAATTCACCAGAGCCAGAGCGGGGAGCAGAGCAGGCAGCACTGCTGAGGGGAGCAGCGGGTGGCAGAGGAGGTCTGTGCGCCATGTGGGACCCTCCTCCGGTGGCCAGGGAGCAGCGGGGGATCGAACCTGCGCCTTAGAGGCCGCGGGCAGCTTTGCAACCCAGCGCTCAACCGCTGCGCCACCGGGGAGGCCAACAATAACTTTTTCTTAAATCACATTATCTCTTAGACGATATTATGACTTAAAGTTCACTGTTGTGGGAGTTTAGCTGTTTTTTGTTTGTTGTTGTTTTTTTTTTTTTTCCCCCCAGTGTGAAAGCCCACTATACAGGTTGCTCACAAGCAAGTTGCAAAATACTAGTAACATACACATTACAGTAGTAAGCCTATAGAACAGGCCAATCACCAGTTGTAGATACTGGGTCTTAGCCAGGTTTGCTTCAATAAAAGATTATATTTGCAGCAACTCATCCCACAGGGCACCTACAGATACATATAAACATTCACACACATATAGAAGCAAAAGAAGATACATAACCCACTATGCCCTAGATCTATTAACTTAGGAAAGACATATTAAGAAGAAAGGATGGGTATCAAGAAAGGAATGCTAAATTCCAGAGTATCAAAACTGACATAAGCCATTATGATCATAAACAAATACAAGGAATTTTTGTAGGTTGGAAGTCACTAAATTTTTCAAGCTAAATGAGTATCATTTACTATACCACATTCTAATCCCTTTAAAATAATAAAGTGCAGTAAAAAAGTCCCCCACATTAACTTAAAAAATAATTCTTCTGTAAAACTTTATAAAAAATTGTCAAACATTATGTCTAAATTTGGCCTAATTGTTTTCTGTCTTTTGGACGAACTGGTCTGGCATTAAAATTTTATCAGAATTAGATATAAAAATATTTCTGAGGTGGGATTAAATATAATAAAAATGTACTCAATCAAAATGTTTGAGTATAACCAGACACAGGATTATTTCACTATAAAATATCCAAGCTGTGCTAGAACAGGGGGTTATCTATAAGATATTTTCACCAACATTCTTGACTAACATTCCTGAGAGTAATGAGAGAACATTTATTTCATCCATTAGGTCAGTAAACATGGCTTTAGAAATGCTAAGGATCTGTTTTAGGTGTTAGATCTACTTGAGGCACTTTTACTAGCCAACCATGGAGTTCAGTATTTTTATTAGTAAAGTTTGTTGTTCAGGTATACTCAAGTCAACAGATCAGGGTGTGACTACCATCAAAACGATACTTTGTCAGTTTCCAAAACAAATGGGTATTCCAAGGCATGTGAGTCTTTATGGGGAAACACAGGGACACTCAGGGGGGAGAGGCATGAAAGGAAAGCTGTGACAAGAGCCTTTATTGTGGTTTCTTCAAGCAGGAAAGTGCAAGGTAGGGTAAGGAATTTTAAAGTTGGCTGATTTGAATAATTCCTGTATGTGTTGAGGTGCAGTTGTCCCTAGTAATCCTGAATCTGGGAATTGGGGCAGGGGAATAGTGCCCTAATGTGAGTCCTGTAGAGGAAGAGGTAGGGTATGATGTCTTGATCAGATGCATATGAAAATCATGAGTGCAGCTAAGAGACACAGTGCCCATTTTTAGAAATTGACTAGTGCCGGGAAGGGTCAGAAAGGAGGCTCCAAATGCCAAATAATCAGAAACAAAGAAAATAAAAGGCATTATTAATGGGAATTAATGGGAATTGAAAATTAAATGTTACTGAGCCATCCCTAGAAACTTTATTTCTAGCTAGGGAAAATGATCATCCTGATATTTAACTAAGTCAACAAATATGTAATTAAACAATGATGAGGCTGAAGCATTTTGAATTAAATAACATACATTATAAGAACAAGCTGTTTCCCTAACTTCACATCCTAATCTGTATGCTCTCATTATTTCTTTACATTTCCACATTTCAGTGTGAAATATATGCTTATATATTACAATAAATAGTGCACAGTGAATTACCTCACATTTGCTTATTTACTAAATGAACCAATTCGATTCTAACACTCATTTAGGGTAGATCAATAACAATATATTAAATAGTACCACAATTAATCTAAATATTCAATCTTGTCTCATTATACCACATTGAAAGGAAAACTGATACACAGTATCCTCATTTTATATTATAGCTTAGTTTTTGCTAAACTTGTTTTCAGAGCTAGAATTAAATAAGTTATAGATGTGCAACTGTGCATACAACACACTATGAGGCATGGCATTGTTATTATTTGAGACACAACATTGCAGTGGACTTAGCATTGTAAAATTGAAGGATGGGGATATATCTGAAAAAATGTCAGGAATTTAAAGGAAAATGTAAGAAGTCAATGAAGAGGGTGCAGAGGTTAAAGACTCAGTGCTATCAAGCTATATCACCAGCCACTGTAGCACAAGTTGGATCTCCAGCCAGGAAGGTGACCCACATGGCACAGCAGACCTCTCCTGTCTTAACTGCTGCTCCCCTCAGCAGTGTATTTTGTCAGTCTGCCTGTTCTGTTCCCCACTGTCTCTGGTGAATCCTTTCACCCCCTCCATCCCTCCCCTCCTCTGCCTTACACGCCAGTATTTGTATGCATAAGTAAATAAATCTTTAAAAAAAAAGTCAATAAGGATATCAGAGGACATCATAGAAAGTATCATGAAGAAATTAAATATCAAGCTACTCTAAACAGAATAACCATCATGGCATTAAAAGGTGAGAGAGTAAGAAAATATATAGAAGGCTTTTCTAGCACATAGAACTCAGTATCATCTTTTGTATGGCTTCCACTAAATATTTGAAGCCAAATACCTATCAGGTACATCCCAGGAGTTTGTGCTAACCATGGTAGTAGGAGAATTTGAGTTTCATTGCCCAAGGCAAAATTGTAGTGTGTAATTGCTTTTATTTTACATTCAAGTAAAGAAAAATAAGTAAGAAAATCCAGATGGAGTACTATGTCCATCAGATAAAAACGGTAATGAGCAGCATTTTGCTTAGCAATGCAGGTTTAATTATGCTAGTTAATATAGAAGGTGAAATTGAGGAGGAAGGTCTTACATTGAATTCAAATTGATTGACTCCAGAACATCCTAAAATTGAAAAGAAATAACTTGACCTTTGAAGCCACAAAGTTATAAAGTTTCCTTTAAAAATACAATTTTCTCTTGGGGAAGTTTGATTGATCACTTCTAAGCAGGCTGTCAGCAAATGTTATAATTTTCCAATAATTTGGACAGGCTTCATCTAAAGATGGAGATTCTAGTTCAGACCAAAGTGGAGGAAGCATTATTTGCTACTCAGGTATTGAAAGGAATAATTTCTAATTTATATGCAAAACAACAAATGTGTAATCCATTCCTTCTGGTTTAATTAGTTTAAAAATAAAACTAAGTGAGAGTGGCTTAGCAACACCATATTCTAAGCATAATATTGGTGTTTCCAAAGGGAGTCAACTAATTGTTCACATAAATTTGCCAGCAAAGCAAGTCACACATGAGCTGTGCAATCTCTTTGACTAAACAGCATACAAGCCAGAGCTCATGGAAGACAATGAGAGTGGAACACTGGAATACAATCCAGTATGTGCTCAAAGGCTCACCAGACTTAGGGCTAACTGAGACATGCATTTGGCAATATGAGAATGCTGATTTCTAGTTGCATTTCTGGGAATAAAATGAATATCACATCATTAATTTTTAATTAAGTTTCAATGAAGCTTTCTGTGCTTTAGTTCTTCAAACTTAGTCTGTCCCTTCTATTTTACACATACACATTTAATAGAGAAATTAGAGAAAATCTGATGCTCTGGCATTCTCACAATTGAAAAAATCTAGTTCCTTGTAACTTTGTTTACTCTTACACAAAGCTCCAAGAGTTCAAATCATTTCATAAAGAGGGCATTTATATATTTTAATTCAAAAACAGGATATTTATTTAACTATCCTGTAATCAACTTTAAAAGAAAGTAGGAGGGGGCGGAGCAACATGGCGGCGAGGAGACGCTGCGAGTAAGATCTCCCATTAAAAAAAGTTAATAGGGAGGAAAAGCAGCAGGTTCCAGTGAGAACTGGGACACGGAAGATAAACGGACGACTCCAGCAAACTACCCGAAGAAGAAAGTGGCCATAAAAGAGGACCAGAAGGGAGGGAAGCACAGAACCCTGCTCCCCTCCCCCGCCCACAGAGGCAGCACTCTCCGACCGGCAGAGAGGAGGAAAACAACCAACCAAAACGGCCAACAAGAACAAATGACGCAGCAAGCGGGACTGTGAGTGGAAAGGAACTATTACAGCCACCACACCCTGTGAACTGGAGCTGAGGCGAACCCTGCAGGATTCGCCGCGGCGGTGAGCGAACGGCTCCAGGCACCATTAGAGAAGAACAAAGACCCCGGGAGACGCGCACACAGCCCGGGCTACAAGTAAGCTTGCGCGGAAAAGCGGCGCTCTTGGCGCAGCTCTTGAAAAGCAAAGCAGACCGGGATCTCGGCTGCCCAGGTACCCGCGCCTGCGACCTAGGCTTGCAGGGAGACGCATGGAGGTCCTCACTGAGGTGAAGGTCCCTCCCTGAGTAAGCAGGAACCAGGCACCCAGGCACGGGAGCTGTACAAAAGGCGCCATTCCCGCGCCACTGAACTGGGCTACAGCCCGCGTCCTGGAACTGAGGGCTTTGAACTGAGACCCGGGGCACGGAAATTCGGGGCGTGGGTTCTCCACGACGGTGGGGCACAAGGCAGACACAGCACCCCAAAGCTGTTGAGGTGTACCCTACCATTCCCGCTCTGTTCCCTGTCCCACGGGGTGGGGGGAGGAGAAAAACAGCCCCCCAAGGACAATAGGAGAGATCTCTGGCGCCACCTAGCGACCAGGAAAAAAAAGTCACTAACACCCCATAGAACAGGAAATTTCTAAAGACTCCTTGAAAAGGGCAGAAGGCTTCTGGAGGACCCAGTGGCCAGCCGGGAAGTTAGCCCACGCCAGGCCCCTTCCGACCAGCAGTCTGAGCCCACAGAGGGAGCAGGCACCCACGTCCGGGGCAGACCGGGTACGCAGAAGAGTGTGCCTGAAACCGGAGGCGCAGGGACTGCATCCCGCTTCGCCATTTTAGAACAGGGACATTTCTTCAGTAAAAACTGCCTAAAACCAGCAGAATGCTCCCCCAGAAGACAGAGATGGCTCCTGGAAGAGCCAGAGGGGAGCGGAGAAGTTCACCCAAGATGCCAGTCAGTCCGAGCAACACAGTGTCCCAACGCATACGACAAATTAGAAAACAGACAGTAGGGAGTAGAAGAACCACACGCAACCTAACAACTCCTCAGGAAAGAAGCACACCACAAAAAGAAAACCACTCCCGGGCCTCCCCGGTGGCGCAGCGGTTGAGCCCTAGGTTGCGAACCTGCCTGCAGCTTCCGCGGTGCCGGTTCAATCCCCAGCTGTTCCCCGGCCACCGTAGGAGGGTCCCACATGGCTCGCAGACCTCTCCTGCCGCCCGCTGCTCCCCTCAGCAGTGTACTTCGGTCCTTCTGCCTGCTCTGCTCCCCGCTCTGGCTCTGGTGAATTCTCTCACCCTCCCGCGCTTCTGACTGTACCCAGTGCATTTATAAACAAAACAAACAAACAAATAAATAAATAAACATGCCTCTATTTAAAAAAAAAAAAAAAAGAAAACCACTCCCCAGATTGCAACGACAGCAACCTGGAAGAACTTATGAGAATTCCAGAAAGAGAATTTAAAATTGCCATGATTAAAAAAGTGATAGATCAGAAGAAGGAAATTGAGTCCCTAAAGAGGGAAGTAAGAGAAATGCAGGAGATCAAAGAATTAACGAGGAACTAAAGAACTCTGGGAAAAGCAATGAAAGCAGAATAGGTGAAATGGAAGAGCGAATAAGTACTCTTGAAGACACAGAAATAAAAAGAACCAAAACAGAAAAGGAAAGAGAAGTACCAAGGAAAAATAATGAAGAAAGACTTCGGGAACTATCTGACTCCATGAGGAAAGGAAATATAAGAGTTATAGGAATTCCAGAAGGAGAGGAGAGAGATGTAGGAACAGAGAAAATATTCATGGATATAATTGAAGAGAACTTCCCAAATGCGAAGAAGGAGCTAAAAATTGATATACAAGAAGCAAGAAGAACACCAAACTTCCACGACAAAAGGAAAAACACAGCAAGACACATAATAGTAAAGCTCCCAAGAATCCAGGACAAGGAAAAAATAATGAAGCTGACAAGAGGGAAGAAACAGATAACATTCAAAGGAAAACCAATCAGACTGACATCAGACTTCTCTGCAGAAACACTACGGGCAAGGAGAGAGTGGAGGGACATAGTCAACAGACTCCAAGAAAACAGATGCCAACCAAGAATACTCTATCCCGCAAAGCTCTCTTTCCTCCATGAAGAAAGACTATGGACCTTCCCAGACAAAGAGAAACTCCGGAATTTCATTACGACTAAACCCCCACTCCAAAAAATACTACAAGGAATCCTAAAGCAAGAACCTCAGAGGGACGAATAACAACGAAAGAAGACCAAAAAAAAAAAATTATTAAAAGAATAAATAAATAAAATCAAAGGAAAGACAAACATAATGGCAAATACAGATGCTAACATATCAATATTAACTCTAAATGTAAATGGACTAAACTCTTCAATAAAAAGACACAGAGTTGCAGCCTGGATTAAAAAACAAAACCCAACCTTTTGCTGTCTCCAGGAAACACATTTAGCTACAAAAGATAAAAATAGGCTCAAAGTCAAAGGATGGAAAACAATCCTACAAGCAAATGGGCCAAAAAAGAAAGCAGGAACAGCTATACTTATATCAGATAAAACAGACTTCAAACTCAAAAAAATAAAAAGAGACCCCAATGGACACTACATTATGATTAAGGGGACAATACTTCAAGAAGAAATAACACTCATTAACATATACTCACCAAACGAAAGAGCACCAAAATATATCATACAACTGTTGTCCTCTCTGAAAACAGACATCAGAGAAAACACATACGTAGTGGGAGACTTCAACACACCACTATCAACAATGGATAGATCAACAAGACAAAAAATAAGTAAAGAAACTAAAGCTCTAAATAAGGACCTAGAGCATTTGGTCTTAACAGACATCTATAGAACACTAAACCCAAAAAAAAACGGAGTACACATTTTTCTCAAGCGCACACGGATCATTCTCCAGGATCGATCACATACTGGGACACAAGACAAAAATCAACAGATACACCAAGATTGAAATCATACCAACCATCTTTTCTGACCACGAAGGCATCAAACTAGAAATAAATCATAAAAAGAAGGCAAGGAACTATCCTACCTCATGGAGATTAAAAGCCACACTACTGGAAGACCACTGGACTAATGAGGAGATCAAAGAAGAAATTAAAAAATTCTTTGAATTGAATGACAAGGAGGACACCAATATCCTAAATGTATGGGATGCAGCAAAAGCAGTAATAAGAGGAAAATATATAGCAATAGAAGCTCACATCAAAAAACAAGAAAGAACTCAAAGAAACAACCTAATCTCGAAGCTCAAAGATCTAGAAAAAGAACAACAAAAAAAAAACCCAAAACCAGTAGAAGAAAAGAAATAATAAAAACCAAAGCAGAAATAAATGAAATTGAAACTAAAAAAACAATCCAAAAGATCAATGAAACCAAGAGCTGGTTCTTTGAAAAAAATCAATAAAATAGACAAACCCCTAGCCAGGCTCACAAAGGAAAAAAGGGAGAAAGCACAAATACACAGCATCATAAATGAAAGAGGAGAAATCACAACGGACACAGCAGAAATCAAAAGAATAATCAGTAACTACTATGAACAGTTATATGGAAACAAGTTCAACAATCTAGAGGAGATGGACGAATTCCTACAACTCTACAATCACCCAAAGCCAGATAAAGAAGAAATAGAACACCTAAACAGACCAATTACAAGCAGCAAAATTGAAATGGTAATCAAAAACCTCACCAAAAACAAAAGCCCAGGACCTGATGGATTTACAAATGAATTCTACCAAACATTCAGAGTCAAATTAGTGCCTATCCTTCACAAACTCTTCCAAAAAATTGAGAAGGAAGGGACAATACCAAACACGTTCTATGAAGCCAATATTACACTAATACCAAAACCGAATAAGGACAACACAAAAAAGGAAAACTATAGGCCAATCTCCCTAATGAACACTGATGCAAAAATCCTCAATAAAATTTTAGCTATCAGAATCCAACAATGTATCCATAAGATAATTCACCACGACCAAGTTGGATTCATTCCAGGGACACAAGGATGGTTTAACATCCGAAAATCAATCAACGTTATCCAACACATCAACAAAAAGAAATATAAAAACCATATGATACTATCAATAGATGCTGAGAAAGCTTTCGACAAAGTGCAACACCCATTCATGATAAAAGCCCTTGAAATTCTTGGGATACAAGGAACATACCTCAATATCATAAAGGCCATCTATGACAAGCCAACAGCCAGTATGATTCTCAATGGTGAAAAGCTGAAAGCAATTCCATTAAGATCTGGAACAAGACAAGGATGTCCACTCTCACCACTGCTTTTCAATATAATACTGGAAGTCCTAGCCAGAGCAATAAGACAAGAGAATGACATCCAAGGAATCCAAATAGGAAAAGAAGAAGTCAAACTATCACTATTTGCAGATGATATGATAATATACATAGAGAACCCCAAAATCTCCACAGAAAAACTAATTCAACTCATCAATCAATTCAGTAAAGTGGCAGGATACAAAATCAACACGCAAAAGTCAGTAGCCTTCCTATACACAAACAATAAATCTGAAGAAGAAGAAATCAAAAAAAAATCCCTTTTATTATCGAAACAAAAAAAATCAAATATTTGGGAATAAATCTAACAAAAGAGGTAAAGGACCTATACAAAGAAAACTATAAAACACTGTTAAAAGAAATAGAAGAAGACACAAAGAAATGGAAAGACATCCCCTGCTCGTGGATTGGAAGAATAAACATTATTAAAATGGCCATCCTACCAAAAGCAATATACAGATTCAATGCTATTCCAATCAAAATCTCTATGGCATTCTTCAAAGAAATAGAACAATTATTGATGAAATTCATATGGAATCACCAAAAACCCTGAATAGCCAAAGCTCTCCTAAAAAAAAAAGAAGGGAATGGAGGCATCACACTCCCAGACTTCAAACTATACTACAAAGCCATAATCATCAAAACTGCATGGTATTGGAACAAGAACAGACATACAGACCAATGGAATCGAATAGAAAATCCAGAAATAAACCCACCGATTTATGGTCAACTAATCTTTGACAAAGGAGCAAAGACTATGCATTGGAGCAAAGAAAGTTTGTTCAATAAATGGTGCTGGGAAAACTGGGTCGCTACATGTAAAAGAATGAAGCTTGACCACTACCTCACACCATACACAAAAATCAACTCAAAATGGATTAAAGAACTAGACATAAGACCTGAAACCATAAAATACATAGAAGGAAATATAGGCGAAACTCTACGGGATTTGCACATCAAAGACATCATTACAGACACATCACCCAAAGCAGTGATAGTGAAGACAAAGATAAACAACTGGGACTACATCAAATTAAAGAGCTTCTGCACAGCAAAAGAGACAATAACAAAAATAAAGAGAAACCCCACCAACTGGGAGAACATTTTTGCACCCAACACTAATGATAAAGGACTGATCACAAAAATCTGCAAATAGCTGATGAGACTCAGCAACAACAAAGAAAATAATCCAGTAAAAAAATGGGCAGAAGAGCTAAAAAGAAACTTCTCTGAAGAGGAAATGCAAATGGCCAACAGACATATGAAAAAATGTTCAACATCACTTGTAATCAGGGAAATGCAAATCAAAACTACCATGAGATACTATCTCACACCAGTGAGAATGGCACATATTAAAAAAACTAGCAACAACAAATGTTGGCGAGGGTGTGGAGAAAAAGGAACTCTTCTGCACTGTTGGTGGGAGTGCAAACTGGTCCAACCACTATGGAGAGCTGTGTGGAGATTTCTGGACCTACTAAACATAGAGCTTCCATATGATCCAGCAATTCCACTCCTAGGTATTTACCCAAATGACACAGAAACATCAATTCCAAAGAACACCTACACCCCTATGTTTATAGCAGCACTGTTTACAATAGCTAAGCTTTGGAAACAACCCAAATGCCCAAAAATAGATGACTGGATCAAGAAGATGTGGTACATATATACCATGGAATATTACTCAGCATTCAAAAAAGATAAACACATGCAATTTGCAGCAACATGGATGGCGCTGGAAGGGATCATGCTCAGCGAAATAAGCCAAAAAGAAAAAGAAAAATACCGGATGGTCTCACTCATAGCAGGAATCTAGAAAACTTAAATAAGGGACCAGGAAAATGAATATAAGAAAGTGAAAATCAAAATCAACAAAAAACTATGAACCAGAGACACTTTTTGGGGGGTGGGGGGCAGGAGGGGACAGAATGGGGTCAGAATGGGGCGTTTGCAATTGTATGGGGGAATATAAAAATAAAATTTATTATTTAAAAAAAAAGAAAGTAGGTAAAGTTGAAATGGGAAAAATCAGTCTGAGCTTAATAGGAGTATGTGTCTTGTACTAGTAACCCTGTGAAATATAATAAATCTAAAATTTTCTGGTTAAGTATAGGTATCTTTAGGTCCTAGACCTAAGGCAAAATTGATGCAGATTTCATTCTGTTTACCCTCTTATTCTCACTAGATGATTTTGCTTCTGGTATCACAGTGAAATAGAAAATATTGATGTTATTTTCCCTTTACCACTGCTAAAGCTATGCCTAAATCCAAGGCATCTTTATACTGTCTTCCACTCTCAGAACTAGTTTTCTCAGTACTTTGCTTCAAGGATTCTCTCTCCCACTTTGGTTTTCACTCTATTCCCTATCTTCTCTCTACAAACCTCATACACCTTTCCATCCAAGATTGGGATGTCTATCATGCTTCTAGACTTTCAATCTTTTGTTTTTTCCTATCCTGACTTTATACTTAAACACCTATTAAATCTATTGAAGCTTAAAATTAAAAAAAAAAATCCTTGCACCCTATAATCTACCTTATATTTCTTATCCATTCAGTCACTATTTAATGAATTTGAATGAATGGAGGAGTAATATAAATAAACCAGAATAATACTATTTTGGTGAGTTCACTAAAGAAAAATGTTCAGTCCTAAACTTAATCACCAGCTAGAAATATAGACATGAGGTAAATAACACAAGTATGTGGAATTGTCAGAAAGAACTCATCAAAACTATGGTGACAACAGAGAACCTAATACATCTTTCAAAATCAAACTCTACTTACTAATAAATAACCTGTTTGCTTTCAACCAACTATAAATAGGATCCCACTAATTCCACAACTAGTTGTGATTGCATCACTAAGTTCAGAATTTGACCCGCTCATCACACTTCCTGAAACTCTTCTTGCCTATCTTCCATTCCAGCATAGTAACCACCTGCTGATGTGAGCATGGTGCCACTACACCATGTGATAGCCAGATGTTATTGTGGCTGTTCTAGGGACTTCCTGTCTTCATCACCAATTTTTGTTCAAACCATCTGAAGTTACCCTTTCTGTTGAAGTGTTTGTTGTTGTTGTTGTTGCATGATATATCTTGCTTGCTCTTGTCAGAATATCTACTCCCTCACTCCTGGCTCCTTTGCATTACTTATGACTGACTCCACAACAACTTCAAACTCTACCAGTTAGGGGATGATATGTGATCTCAGCAGATCTACTGACATGTAACTTGTCACACCACATTTGGAAACCTATGTGTTTATAATTTTATTCTACTTCTAAAGTTTTGTGAGGACAGGGCACTATTTATGCCTCTGTTTCTTTGATCACAATGATGATAATATTTGTTTCATAGCACCATCCAGAAGAATAAAGAAGCTTAGGCTGCATGACACATAAAAAGAGGTAAATTGATGATGGCCATGAGATATCCATTTTTAATTTTTCAATTAAGGTTTACAACACTTTATATGATTCAGATATTATTATTAGTTATTCTTTACATTTTCTGGGAAATATTTTTTCAATATTTAAATAAGAGGAAAAGAATATGCTTTGATTAAATATTTTTAAGTTTATAATGTACTGATTTTTAACTATTAATTCTCTGTATGTAGTTTGGTTCTCAATCTCAAGTCTTGTAGGATTCCTTCCCCAAGTACCTCCCACAAATACTACTGTTTAGTACTCTTACAGCATATTCCTTGATGATTCCACCTACTTTTATGATTTCAACCCATTACATTCAAGATCTTTTCCTCTCATAAAATACCATCTTCTGAGGCTCTGAACTGTGTAACAGTTGGTTCCTGGTACTTACTTACATCTTATATTCCCCCAGACACACATCCTAGTATGTTCCATGTGAAACACGTTATCTTTGCATTCAAACCTATGTTTCTCCTGTGGATCTATTTCTGACATTTATCATATTCAATCCAAAATCTATGAGTTCTCTGGGATATCTCCCTTTACTGAAAACTACAAATTTTTGTCAGGTACAAAGTCTAGTAAGTTCTATCTCAGCAATATTTCTCATGTATATGTCAAGTTGTCCAATCATAATGGAACATTTATGTTTGAGAAAATGTTGTGAAAACTATTAGGTACGTATGAAAATAAGGATAAATATCTATATACCTAAAGACAAAAGTATAAGTATATGCACATGCATATAGACATATCTACATATATCTGTATATATTCATATAGGTACATATATCACATATATATTTAAATATGTGTATAAGTTGCTCAATGTGATAATTTCAAATGTAAATCATTTATGTTGGACATATTTTTCCAAACCAAAATAAATAAAATTAAGTGGAAAATCCCCCATATCAGAAATGTGTTTTGACGAATAGAAATTTGAGTAAATACCTATTTGTAAATGTCACATTCTTGGTGAAGTCTTGCTTATATACCTTATTTAAAATTGTGATCACTGCCTTTCTTTCAATGAGCCTGGTTGATAATGCTTGTCTTATTTTCACCATATTACTCAATACTAACACACTAGATTATGTTCTTCTTGATGTTTATGAGTAAGTATATTTACTACTGGAACAGCAAATCCTTTACAAGATTGGAATTTTTAATTTGTTTTTTTTCGGTTCATATTGGTAACACCTCTAATTGTATATGGCAGATGTGTAAAAATAAGTATATTATCATTATGCTGTTTTTAATAAAGCATCATTTATGGAGTACTTAATATGTGACAGGAATACATAATCTTTTCATTTTTCACAAAATACTGAATGCTTCTTACATTTTTAATATGATAATACTGAGATTTAATGTTTGAAAGTTATATGCCTAGTGTCATACTCTGGAAAATACTGGCCCAACCCTATATGTGGTCAAAGTGAAAATTCATGTTTTTAACCACTGAATAATTCCAGCATCAATACTAGCTAGAGTCCAAGTGTTTGAATTCTTTTCAGTGTTTCATAAACCAGTATATCTCCTGATACATATTTATGTTCAGAGGATTTGTGCTAAAATTAAGTAGATTTTTGAAATCTTATGTGACAAAATTCTAACATAGGATGACATAGGATGAAGTCTAACATAGGATGAAGAAACATATGTATTTTTAACCACATCATTTGTCAGAATGCATGGATAGTAAGAGTTGAAATGAGAGCTTGAATTAAAAGGACAAAATACAGTTCCTCTCCCTTAAATGTCTGGATCCTCAGGCATGTATAATTAACATTATAAAGCAAAAAAAAAAAAACAAAAAACACAAAGTGACATGCTTGTTTTGGTAACTTTCTCTAAATTACATTTTCTGCTTCATCTTCCAAAGTACATTCAATTTTTAATTATGTTATAATAATTAAACTTTGTTTTACTTATCCATTTATCAAATATTTACGATTTGACATGTGCCAGATAGCCTTCTCAGCATTGGAAGCCCAGTAGAGAATAAGAAAATAAATTCTGGGAATTTATTTCATTCCCAGGGAACTGTTTCATCTTAATTCATAATATTTTGTGAGGCCAACTGGTAAATCCTGCTCCATTCTATTTTTAATTTTCTTCCCTTCAGTGAGTCCAGAACTATATGAATATTCTAATTAACTGAGTTTAAAAATGATAACAATCATGTGAAATTCTCTTTTCCACCCATTTTTATTCTGATGACTCCATGAACTGTAGTAGGATTTTTTCCTTTTCTTTTAAAGATTAATTAGAGTATAATTACTTTGTGTTCCTGTCTTTAATGTACTTTTACTTGACACCTACTTAAGCCATGTATCTGTTTTTTTTTTGAAGCTGAAGGAAGTTTGTCTAAATGACACATCTATATATATTCCAATCAAAACAGGATAAAATTAAATAACCATAAAGACATTGCAAATTATCTATGTAATTTTTAGAGTTTAATAGCACCTTTTTTTCAGTTAACATAGTCTCTTGACATATTTTCTCAGTATTTAACTAGTTTTTAGTTTTCAAAACTAATTAATAAATGACATTACATTTCCAATTACTTATGATTTTAAACCATGGAAATGTCTAAACTAAAACATTATTAAATATAGAAAAGTAGACCATTGAATACAATGGTAAGTCATTTGGTATATTTGAATCTGTGCATGGAGTTATAGTTGAATAACTTGTCAATATTAACTGACAACCTAAATTGAAGTTTTCAATTCAACAATGAAAATTATATTAAATTTGAAGCCAAAAAATTAGTATTTTTAATATCATCTTTAAAGTACAATGTTTTTATCCCACAAACTAAATTTAGACATATGTTTAAGACTCAGATATTATACCAAGTTAATTTAGCCCTACATTTGCTCTCCAATGTGGTACTTATCTTGTTAATTGGGCGTAATGAAAATGTCAGCTGTACTGATTTCATGTAAGCATAGATGTTTCATTTTTCTTACAATCGAAGACTAAAGAAGAAATAATCCAGTATCTCCAAATCTAGCAGTAGTATCAGATATGAAACATTATAAATGTACAATTTAAATCTATTTGCTATCTGAAAATAACTTCCAAAAATGTTACCTGTCAGTTAGAATTAGAGGTAACTCATTGAATAGAACTAATAAATGTCTGTTCAATATCATTCATCAGTATGACTTGAAGAGTTCATCATGATACATGAGGGTTATCTTGAGCATAGAGCAGCTTCCTAAAGCATATGGTCAGTGGTGATCTATGCAAATGACAGCTACTGATGGTTAAGGTTGATAAAAGCAGTGAGGTCAACTCCTTAAAGTTTCATGTGTTAATCCATTGAAGATAGAGCCAGAGAGCATTAGTTTGTTTCACTGATGATCAGAAGTCAACAGAGGAACCGGTATGAGTAGAAGACTCTGGTGAGTAGCAGTGAAGTGTCTATCTGTGGGTGAATATTTTGGTATCTGTAGTCTCAGTGTTTGTCAGTGACAAATGGGGAATGAGACTTCCAAACTTACAGTGTCTCGGTTTTAAGTGCTTGGAATAATCGCAGTGATTAATGAACATTATGTTTTATTATTGTTTGTCTATTAAATACTGACTAGAGAGAAGTAATTAGGAAACTGGATATGAAGGGGTGTGAAGATGAACCAAGCTGGGAAGAAATTCAACAATCAATCAGAGTGATTATAGGAAGCCAGTGCTTTTAAGTGTAGACATAAAAAATGAATGTTAATTTAGGAGGTCTGTCAAGGATATTCAATAAATTAACTCATCTACTCATTTATTTTCTCAACAGATACAACAAAATTATATGATCTAGGTGTGGGACAGCAAGAAGGAAAACTTCAACCTTCATGTTTACCCTTGGGGTGGTAAGAATCTCAGTTCTACATGGTCAAGTATGTACAGCCTTCTGAAATTATTCTTTGGGATTTTGGAGAGGGGTGCGGGAATCTGTATGTCTAAAATGTTTCAAATGTGGAGACAGAGAGAACTGGTAGCAATTTATCACAGTCACACATCTCTGGAAATAAACACACTTTGTCTTTTAATCCTTGGACTTTCCTTCCCTATGTACACTAGAATCAAGCCTGGCACAGGTCTTGGGGCTGATTTGTTTTAGCTTCAGCAGCAGCATTGACCAACATTAATCGGGTCAATATTACTGTTGTTGCCACTGCATAGAACCCTAGTTTTAGGTGCTTCCAAATTTAAACTGTGTAGCACTGATAATCTGTCTGAAAGATATATTTATGAATTATTCTACCTATCCATTTATCTATTCATTGTATCCAGTGGATTTCTTTTCTGAGCATTGTGCCTCAGAGAGTCACATTGTAAAACAGAGATGATCTTAACACTACTCTCTGACTGTTGTGAAACTAAAAGTTTCTTAACACAATCCTTAGTATAGAACACATTTTCCAAAACATCAGTTAATAGCAATAATGAGTTTTCTGTTTCTCATGATTAAAGCAAAAATGTTTAATATCTTAATTTTAGCAGGTATATTCTTGCCATGATTCTCAAATGATTGACTAGTACATGTTAAGAACTCCCCAGATACAGATTATCTTTCTTAATGAAAACTATAGAGAGTATCCAGTTCTTGTATCCTGTAGGGTCAATTTGTATTTCACAAACCAAATTGTACCAGTGTGAGATGTTCTACTATTCTACCAGCAAAAGTTTCTCACCACTGAAATACTTCCATCTATGATAATATTTCATTGATCACCTGTCATATACTTGACAATGTACAGAATTAATTGCAGTGGACTGTGGATCATATATCATCACCATTTTATAGGTAAAGAGAATGAAAAAAAAGTACAGTGATATGTTCAAGGTAATAAAGTCAATGAGAATAGAATGTAACCATGTTCCATCTGTGTCTTTGAACAAAAAACTATGTTACATCTTGTAGTGTACTTATTTTCCAACTGCTTAGATTATCAGTTGGAGGTTGGAGTTTAATGTGCTGAATACAAAATACCAATTAACTTTGTACATTATAGCTCACTTGGGATATCTACTTTATGTAGCAACTTTGTATACAATTTTTTTTCTGATTAAGGTATAGGTGATAATGGTATACTGTCCCTTTCCCACCACAGAAGCACACTCAAGAGTACAATGATCTCCCTATTAAAAACTGTTTTCCATATTGTCCATAAGTATAAATACCTAAGGGGAGCTTAAATGGATGTCTAACCCAGGGGATCAATTTTAGGTTTAGCTTTAAATTAAATTTTAAATTGAGGAAAACATCTTTAATGGTGGACTCAGAAGAAAAATTCACAATAATCAAGTGATTCTAACAAATCAACTTTCAGAACTCCTAACAACATAGGTACCGTCTTTCATAGTTCTAGTCTCAATATAGTTTCTAATATCTCATTTCTAATACAGTTAGACTAAGAAAATGACTTGATATAATATGGGAACTGAGAAATGGGGGAGATTTCCCCTCTATCAGAGAAGACCCTAAATGAAAGCAAAGTAGGTCTCTCTCATGGGGAGCTAGAGGAAACACTAAAAGAAGATGTCAAGTGGAAATGCTCTGAAAGAACTACTGCTGGAAGGGTGATCTTTATTTCACTCAGTTTACCAATTTAGAGAAGTCTACTCCTAATTTCCCTGTAAAGTAAAATTGAATGCCTTCATGTAATCCTGACTTACTAAGGACACATATTTCATATTGTTGGGCATCTACTTGTAATAAGTTATAGTGTGCTAAGATTAAATGACCTAATGGGTGACATTGTATTCTAGATGATTCCACGATAATCACCTTAGCATAATAAAAAGCAATCCATCTTAAGAGGGCTAGGGGAGGGCTGTAAAATGAAGATAAACTAGAGTACTCCTGTAATCATAAGACCAAAGTAGGGATGGATGATGACCATCAATTTAAATCAGAAGCTGTTTGGTAAAATCACTTGCTTAGATAATATTAAGCACAGGTAGCATAACATATTGCATAGGTATGATTTTCCCTACTTATTGGCATTAGTGTAACAAAAGAATGTGGACAATAAGTAGTTGCTAGGTAAAGGCAATCTCCAGTGGTATATCTGATTATTTCTCAACCCTCAGTGAAGAGGTGATATGTACCAATTTACTTAATCATATTAACTGCATTTAATCTTTGGCTTTCTATATAATCTCATTCCAAAATATATTCAACTTACCCAGTTTCCTCTTCTTACACTTTTCTTTCCTCTCTCTGAATGTAAATACATTTATAATTATAAATTTAGAGATTTTGATATGGTTTACCCATTTAATAGTAAAACATAGCTACTAATATTTTCTAAACAAAAATGAAAAACCATATCCAGAAATTATGCCTTTTCTTTTGCTCCATCATTCTTTAGTGTGGAAAATCTAGTTCAATGATGGTAAACATTCAAGATCTTGAATTATAAACTGGATGCTGCTCTCCTGAGCGCCAGACATCATTATTCCAGTTCCCTGCTAAATTCTAAGTCACTGCAGACAATTGGTCTGTGCTCCTGATCTGTTTGTCAAAACACAGGGTTTTCCATACCACCCACACCAAACCATGATTATTCTTTCAATAGATTGTCAGAATTTACCAAACTGTATACTAAAGATCAATATCTACTTATGGTGGTTACATTCCACAGACACACATGTATTTGTTAAGGGGTGAAAGAGAAATACAACTAATTATTTCTTAAGTATGTGCTCTACAGTGTGGCTGTAAGTGGTGTGGGTAAGCAAGCAAGATATTCAGTGTCCCAATAATAAAGTTATCTGCAGATGTTACAGGTTTTTTGGGAATACAAGACTAATTTTGCATTCTACTTAGTTTCAATCATGTTCTATTTTCCCATGCCTGCTGTGCCTATCTCAAGTTCTTTAAATATAAGAATGTTCCTGAGAGAAGTTAATTGGCCTTTTACTACATTCTGCTGTTGTCACGGGATTTGACTAGTGAGGATGCCATCAGGGTGTCCCCTGAGCATCATGGCCTCATCATGACAAAAAGCAGGATGAGAATCTGGGAGGCTGTTATTTACACAGAAGACAACCATGATGAAACTATACCACACCACCAACTTTACTGCTATTCTAATTCGTATAGACAGTTTCAAGAGAATTAGTGCACAGTAAGAAAGATGAATTGATATTATTTTTTATGTGTGTAGTTCATTTTGTTAGCTTTGTTACCTGACATTCAAATTGCCATTGGTTCCACCAAGTGCAACATTGCCCAGATCCAAAAGCATATGAAAGTAGTACAAAAGATGAAGAAGAATGAGGACATTCTGCCCATAACATGAGAGAGAAATCCGGATCATAAGGTAAATCTCCATAGAAGATACAGAGGACAAAATCATGGAGTTGCTAAAAGGTGATAGGTCAAATGCCATGAAAGGGAGGGGTTTGGAAACACAGGATTGAGCCAGTGTGAAGCTAATCAGAGTTGATTTGGCCCAGATTAGGGCCAACTATCACTTTTCTGATGTAGGTCTGATATAGCTTCAATAAGTGGCACACACATTTTCACTGTACCTGAGAATCTGAAAAGCATAGCCCAATTTCACACTTGTGAAATTACCAATTCATCCTTTCACAATTACTTCAAATTGGAGTTACTTCTTGAAACAATGGTAATTCCATTTGAAATGGTAATTCCTGTTTGTAAGATATGCATCAAGCAATCTACTACATGGTTGGGTACTTTTGCTGCAGCTGTGAGATCTATTTTAACTATCATAATCTCCACAAGGTCACAGGCCCTCTTCCTAGTTTAGTAATTCTCAATAAATAGAAGAATTTTAATTGACCTTATTTGACCTATTTAACATTTTTAAACAAATACCCATTTAGAAGAAAACAAAAATATCTTTATATATGTGTGTGTATGTGTGTAGTGATATTATTTTTTTAATTTAATTTTTAATTTTAATTTTTTAATTTAATTTTTTAAATTTAATTGGCCATAATTGTCATAACTTGCTTAGCAAAATAAACTTGGCATACTAGTTTTTATTTTTTAAGAATGAGGAAGTTATTTTTAAATATCTTTTCAACACCTATTCTTAATTTAAGAATGTATTGTCATTGCCTCTCTAGAGAAACTATCAGGGCAGCTAGTCAGTGACTGCTTACTCCTGGGCCATGAGTAATTCCATAGCAATTGTCTGAAAGTTTGGAATAGTAGAGGATGGACATTGGAGTCATTGCTGGGAAATATAATCTCTGTAATGGCCTTTGTCACATTTTGCAGCATATAAAACATTCCTGGGAGACAAATATGACTCACTTAGTTTGCAGCTAGCTCTTTAGGGTCCATTTGTCTTCACAGATGTGTCAGTGAAGACACTAAAGGCATGGTGGAGTGTGTTCTTCAGGGAAGTTTCATTTACTCTCTAATGCAACACCATTTATAAAATACTGCTGGAGAAAACAGTCATTAAAAAGAAACTCATCAGTGGCTATAACATCTTATTCTGAAAGGCTGTACAAATGAGCCAAGCCAAAGCTGATTTAACTTTTGCAGAGATGCCCTCTACTGATTATCCCCTTCCAGCATAAGAAAACAATTACAAAAGCTTGGGAGGGAAACTAACAATTTCTTTGCTGTTCCTGATGTATTTCTCTGCTTTCTCTAGAGGGTCTTCCTTCACAAGGCTACCTCTTTGACCCTCAGCAAGCTAAGAAGACAGTGAAGCTCTCGACACCCATAATTCTATGAGCTGCACCATAATTATCCTATCGAAAAAGTGGACATAAGAGCATAACTGTTTTGAAAATATTAATGTCATTTTGTGTATGTTTAATGCAAGAACACTGTTCAGAGAGAGGAATAAGTAACGAAGAGGAAATGGATGCCTATTTCCCTTAAACAGCCAAGAGATGGTTCTTTAACAAGAAATTACACAGATGGAGAGATTTCCTCTATCTTTTCTAAATTTCATAAATGCTCAAATAAGTCACAGAAAAGTAGGTATTTTTGTCTTTTTCTCTCTGTAAGGGGCTTTCTAGATAGGGAAACTGAACTTACTAGAAATGTGTTTATCAATACTTGGTTTTCACCCTGCTTATCTGATGTATTATTGCTCATGTACACTCTTCCTTGTGCCATTTTTTGTTCCTTGAATCTTCTTATGTAATGTCATTGATCTAACAGTGTAAGAGTAAAATGAGTAATAAAGTAATTCTAGGCTGAGTGCCAGGATCTGGTAGTGATTGAGAATACATACATAGATGATTTCTGGAATCTTGGCAGGGCAAAATGAGCTGGTGTACCATCACTAAAGAAGTGGAAAGTTTTAGGATATTGTGAAATATGAATATTACATGTATTATATATCACATATATTTATATGTTCATAGTCTATATATAATATATATATAAGAAAATGTTTTGGTCTTTGGTTAATTTTATTTACTTGTTAGCATATGGCCATCTTTTGTCCCTCCATTGCTCTTCACTTTAAATGTAATTTTGTCTGTTTCTGTTGCTCTCCATGAGTTTCAAATAATCATAGCCCCAATATCACCAGTATTGCACTTCCTAATTATATTTACAACAATCTACCTCATTTCCTAAATATCAACCAAATGAGAAAGGGAAGTTCAAAACATGGAAATCAGACAAACCAGATCTTGCAACAATTTTCTCTGTTGCAATTAGATTAACTGGTACAGTGGAACATTTCTCTAATCAGTTAATAAATACTTAGTTACTCCCCTAAGACATTTCAAGAGGGAGCAAAATGAGAGTGAGGAGGAGGACAGAAGCAGACAGAAGAGAAAGGAAACGAGAATGTAGAGATATAGATGCTGTGGTTCAGGCAGTTGTACAATATTCTCAAGGAATAGAATTGTCTGATAAGAATGAAAAAATCGGGGCCTCCCCGGTGGTGCAGTGGTTGAGCGCTGGGTTGTGAGGCTGCCCGCGGCCTCTACAGCATCGGTTCGATCCCAGCTGCTCCCAGGCCTTCGGAGGAGGGTCCCACATGGTGCGTAGACCTCTCCTGCCGCCCGCTGCTCCCCTCAGCAGTGTACTTTGGTCCTCTGCCTGCTCTGCTCCCCACTCTGGCTCTGGTGAATTCTCTCACCCTCCTGTGCTTCTGACTGTACCCAGTGCTTGTATAAATACATAAATACATCTTTAAAAAAAAAGAATGAAAAAATCTTATATTAAATGAACCAACTAGTATTGACCTTCTCATATTAAAAGATTACATATGGAATTATTTTGTTATTTAATTTAATGCATGCTTTCCATTACAAAGGTGTCACGGAGTAGAGAAAATTATTTTCAGTGAAGGTAATATAAGAAAGCACTAATGCATGAGACATGAACACAAGTGCTAGGATTCAGAGTCCCCTCAACTTAGCTGGAGAAAAAGGTTATATACCTTTTGGATGCACACATGGTCCAGGTATGGCACCTATAAAAATAATGACATTGGAAAAAAAAAAAAGACACAAATGGTATTATTGAACATAAGTGCCCAAGGACAGAGAAGTGGATCAGAACACTGGTGTATATACCAACAAGGGAATACTGCTCAGCTATAAGAAAGGATGAACTGCCATTTGCAACAATATGGATAACACTAATGCTAAAGAAAATAATTCAGAATGAGGAAGATGAATATAAAATGGTGTCATGTGTGGAATACAGAGAAACTGAAATAAAGGATCAGTCAAAAAACAAACTATCTGATCACAAAACTCAGGCAACCAGTTGGGGAGGAGAGAGGCCCGATGGAACATGACAGAGAATTTGGAGCACTAGTAATGGGCAGGGCCTGAAAATGTGTTCATGGATGTTTGGCCCTATTGAGCAGCAACAAAAACGTAAACATACTATAAACCTAAAAATGTAAACCTAAGAGACTCAATTATTGCCATCAAGTATGAATTAAAATCATAATGAAGCCATTCAGCATGGTGAAAAGACAAGACTAGTGGTGTCGAGAGTTGGCTATGGTTTACAGCAACCAAACACTCATGCATATGCGTTGCTGGTGAATATATCATTTTATATGCTCACTTCAGGAAGAATGTCCATATCTAGTAATGCATTATAAGAATAAGCTATGGATAAACACTTCTATTACTAAGCATAGAACAGGAATGAATAATCAGTTGCTAACTTAAAACTGCACTAGACAAAGGATATGTACAATAATGTACATATCCTTAACTTTTTTCACCACAGTTCACAGGAAACAATCACAGGGTTTATCAAATGTAGATACAAAGATGATATGATTATAGTGGATCCTAGGTTGGGATAAAATTTAATAACATGGAAAACTAAGCCCCACTCCTTACCCAGCAGGCAGGTTTGGGAGACTTGAATGTATAAGGGGATTGATAAGGTTGCCTTGGAGACAAAGCCATAAGACCCACCACCATGACCAGAAAAACCAGCCCAGCTCCAGGAGTGCAGACACAGAGGCCAGCGCCTGAAACCAGACATCCCAGCAGATAACTGGTGCAAACTAGTACCTCAAATTAGAACCACAAAAACAGAATAAAAGAGAGCCTCAAATCCTCCTTCTGGAACAGACTTCTCCCATCTTGCCTACCAGTTTATTTCAATAAATCTGCCGTTCTTGTTCTCTACTCTATCACTAGTACATTCTTTCATTCCTGCACCTCTGGCCTCACCCCAATACTTCTCCTCACTAGTGTAATCTTTACAAAATACGACAATAACAGATAACAAACCCAGACATGACACCTGCATTCTACGTCATCCCACTTATGTGAAAGTCAAGAATTGAGAAAACAATTTGTGAAAATAAAATTGAGAGGAGTGGTTCACTTTGGGATAAGGTTATTGATGAGAACATACACAAAGAAAGTTCTGGGGTTGTTTACATTTTACTGCAATTGAACTAGAATGGTGGCTATGTTGGTATATGTATTTGTGACTTTTATCCTTTTATTATGATCTCCAGAAGAAGGTAAAAGTAAAAAGGGATTGTGGAGCAAGCTCTAGGTTTCTTTGGCCAGGCTTTCACCTTAGTGAATAGGCTCAGTTCAAGCTTAGAATGAAATGGAATGTCTTGATGGGGCTGAAGTGACAACCTTTTATTCACTGATCATGAATAAATGGAAGTTCTTAGTAAATCTAAAATGTTTTTTCTCAAAAGTTAAAATTCTCTGAGTTTTGGACCCCTTGAATCAATCTTTTGAGGGCGGGAGGGGTGGGGGTGGGTGGGGCTGTGGATAAGGTATCTATTTCCTTTGGATGAGTATGCAAAGATTTTAAAAGAATGCCATTAAAACACATATGGCACTCAACAAAGGATAAGTTGCATGTAACATATGCAGTAGAGCATCTTTACAATAATAGCACACTACAGGGCTTTTGTTTCTTTGCTCATTTTTAAAGTTCCTGTCTATCTAGTGTCTCCCTAAAGTCTCAGTTATTAAACTACACAACCCTGCATGTGGCACAAACCCACATAAATGCCATCGGATACTTTTGGTTGTATTTTTTTTTTTTTTGTTTCCAGGGACCAGATGTATTAATGCAAATAGAATTGTTCTTGGAACTGAGTCAGAAAAGCACATTTAAATAAAACCAAATTTAAACTCCATTAATGGTTAAGTTTTATTCTGCAAATGTAACAGTGATTACCAGGAAAGAAGTTACTTTGTGGTTTCAGGAACTCTAGAAGCAAAATAATTAGGTTCAATTATTTCTGGGCTTCATTTTTTTTTTTTTTTTCCAGAAGAAAGTCCAGTTTGTACTTATATTGATTTTGTTGACATTTAAAATGTTTCCTTTTTATGATGTATGTAGTCTATTTGTACCAGCCATTTCTAGATATCTCAGCTTCCAAAGAAAGAAAAAAGGCAACATTGCCAATTTTGTCATCAGACTATCATTTCCATTCTTATTTACATAGCATATGTCCCTTCAGAGAAAAGACCTTAGGAAAAATAAGTTAGAGAGTGAAATAGAAGGCCAATAATGAAATTTAAAGTCCCCAAGGAAACCCAGTAAATTGGGGAGGAGAAAGAAGAGAAAAATCAATGAACAAAACAAGGATAATAGATGTGGATATTTCCATTGTTTTGAGTAGAGTGTGGATATCATGTGATGGTAATGGTAGTGTTAGTAGTAGTAGAAGGAAACTTTGGTTAGCATTTATTTCTGCTCAATGTTAGGGTCAAAATTTCGGTGAGATCCTCCCAATTTTCTTCTTATGAACTAGTACTACACAGTAAGACCAAACTTGACTGACTTCTTCACTTAATGAAGACAAGGAAATAGTTCACGATATATATATATATATATATATATATATATACACACACACACACACACACATATATACATATACATATACATATACACATATATATATAGTTACAATATCTCCTCAAAAAGAAATAGGAAACTCAGATATAGCATATAGGAAAATTTGAAGCAAAATTAATAGTGCTGGCAAAGTACATTTATTTAAATTCAGGTATTCTGAGAGCAAATAAAACCCAGCCCATTGTGAAAACCCTCACTTCCCCTCTTGTTTTCATGACTGCTTTCCTCCAACCCTTCTTTGCGCAGTCATCAAACTACACAAAGAGGCTGCGAAGTCACAAAACTCCCTGAGACACAAGATAGAAATCGATTGAACCTGGCTTGTTTTATCAGTAGGCAATATTTTCTTATCTTGGGGAAAAATGGGAGGGATTAATGGGTCTGAAAGAGCTACATTTTTAATCCAGAATGAAAGAATCAGGATTCACAATGATGAAAGTAAAGAAGTTGTAATTACTACTCATTCCTGGAGCCCCAATTTAGTCCGGGATGCAAAGAAGCAAGTTAGAGAAATCTGAAGTACAGGAAAGACTGCCTTCCTGAAATAGTCTATTTTGAGTAATAAGCATTTAAAATGGGAGGGGGGTGTTCAGTAAAAAGATCTTTATTAAGCAGAAGATACATGAGTAGCTTAGGAAAAGGTGCAGAATAAGTTGTATGCAAGTTTTCACAAAAGCCAATACTGAGAAAGAAACTGATAAAGCCTGAGTGATGAGACCAATAGTAGTGATAAAAACAGGATCCATCCATCTATCTGTTTAAGAAGACAAAGTGGGGGATTTCTATAGGGAGAGAGATTGAGAGTGTAGGATTGGTCTCCCCAAAATGTTTCAGATAGGCTGTTTTTCAATATGCTCAGAGTAGGCCTCATTCAGTAAATTTCACTTTGATATGGGAACCTTGAGGTCAACTAAGACCTTGTGAGTCTTGGCAAGAATATTATTGTCTAATTATAATAAAGTAAAAATCAAAATCAACAAGCAAATACAAACCAGAGACATACCGCGTGGGGGGGGGGCAGAGAGGCAGGATTAGGGACAAAATAAGAGGGGGGGGGTTGTATGGGGACTATAAACTAGATGAAAATGCATACATTATGCAAAAATGAAAATGATATAAAAATAAAATTTTAAAAATTTAGAAAAGAATATTACCATCAGTTAATGCTTATTATTTTATTTTTTTAAGATTTATTTATTTATACAAGAATTGGGGTACAGGCCAGATGTGCAGGAGGGTGAGAGGATTCACCAGAGACAGAGCAGGGAACAGAACAGGCAAACTGATGAAATACACTACTGAGGGGAGCAGCGAGCGTGACAGGAGAGGTCTGCTGCTCCATGTGGGATTCTCACTGGCCGGCCGGGATTGAACTCGCACTGCAGAGGCTGCAGACAGCTTCACAGTGCAGCACTCAACCACCTAGCACCACCAGGGAGGCCCCGATGCTTATTATTTTAAAAGTAGTAAGAAGCTTATACTCCTCTCAGACATTTGTCATTTTTCTAACTGAGAAAGCAATCACTAATTCTTTTTATGTCCTAGAAGAATGTAGTTTAAGGGGGTATCATCTAGGTGTAAGTTTATGAGTCAACATATCTACTCTAAAATTATCATTTTAGCTCTGTCTTGCCCACCTTGTAAAGTCTCCCCCTCACTCTGTTCTTGATGCCTTGGGTCCTTAAACACAGGATAAATATCCCTGCCCTGCCCCATTTATTCTTTAGTATTTACAACCAGTGTAAATTCTCCATATTGATGTTAGCAGATTGATTTTTCCTTTGTGAGCCCATTTGATGCGGCTTTGATTACTCATTAGCACAAAAAGAATACAGAGGGCTGTGGGATTTTCACCTGTACACAGATATGAGCATAAGATCTTAAGATGAAAATCTAAGCTGGAAATTCATTTGTTTTAAAGAACTGGAGACACATTTATCATATTTAATTCTATATTTGATTGGGAAGGTGGCATATACTGATATGTGGGTGACTGGATGGATAGTTGGATGGATAGAATATATGTATAGATAGATAAAAGAATAAACTTAAAATAACATTCAGAAAGTTATTTGATCTAAAACACATGAAAATATTTAAAGCTAAAAATAGATATAAGAAGGGGAAAAAATAATTTAAACCTCTGAGAGTCATATTGTGCAGCCGCATGAGATGTGGAATATTTACAGAGAAAATCAATAATGAATATAGAGGACTCACAAATATAATATTGAAGACATTGTTCAGATGACAGGCTTATTCTGCCTTAAGTTCATGTTCACTTGAGCACGTTGCACAGATAAAATAAGGACCAAATGGAAAATGGAATTTTAAAGGTTCTTGGCAGACAGTTGTAGGAAAAAAAAAAAAGATCATAGTTAAGATCTGAAGATGAGAGCTGCTGATACCGCAAATTTCTAAACTTTCACATTTAAAAGAAGAAAGAAGCATTTAAAACATCATTCCCATATACTGAGGGGGCGGATCAACATGGTGGCGAGGAAACGCTGCAAGTAAGATCTCCCATTAAAAAAAAGTTAATAGGGAGGAAAAGCAGCAGGTCCCAGTGAGAATTGGGACACGGAAGATAAACGGGCGACTCCAGAAAACCACCCGGAGAAGAATATTGCCAGAAAAGAGGACTAGAAGGGAGTAAAACACCATTCCTGACAGAAGAGTTAATAAGTTCAAGCAAATTTCCTATGATTGGAACATTGTGACAAGTTCCTCTTGCCTTTGCTGCCATTTGCCACCAACAGAGTTTCTGCCTTGGTCCTGACCAACAACAGTAATGTGGGCTTTGCAGATTTTGTATTGCTCATGATGCAACCTATTCCTCTCTGCCCTATTTTCAATATCTGTTAAAGTCAAATAAATTGGACTTATTGAACTTTTCAGACTTGTCTTGTGAATCTACATTCAACGAGACCATTATAAACTGCATCCCACATGCAAATCTTCTCTTCTCATGATGATCATTACACATGGTGAGATGTCCTAACTACATCAGAAACTAATCAGTAATTAAGACCCATTTACTAGTTCTACTCTGTCGGTTATATATTATTCAAGTAAGCAGGTAAGAGTGCTGAGCTGTCTCAATTTACCATTGCTGGAATGAGGCCCAAGATGCTTAAGTGATAAAGTAATCCCAAATAAGTGCAATTGAGGTTCTTTTGTCTGAGCAAAAGGAAGTATAAATTTAGAACAGGGGATTTTCACATTGAATTTGAGAAATTAAAAGCAAACTGAACAGGAATCTATTTTCGATTTGTTCTTATACTAAGTGCTTATCAATGAATGAGAGTCTACAGTCAGCTGTGTAGCTGTTGGGAGATACTTCTCATGCATATCTTGTACTCTGGCCAGTTAGCTCTGTGCCCAGGACTTTATTGTGTTTGTGAGGAACAACCTGAGAAATGAAGTAATGACTCTCTGCAGAAGAGATTTTCTAAAAGGCATCTTAAATGCAGTGGCTTCTTTTTGTTCTATGTTCTCAGGTAGCACATCCCACAGAATGTTCAGTCATTTATCTAACCTAGCTGTTCTCAACCAGGTGATTTTATTCCCTAGGAGTCTGTGGTTTTTTGGATATGCACAAACTCATGTGTCTATACATGTATATATTCCAGAAAGTTGCTAATGACACTTGAGAATTGGAGACAGAGACAGCAAAAGGTGTATTATATAAAGAGGTGCTGGCAATATATGCTACTTTTTATATAGTCAGTGTTTAGTGATCTGAATTTGATACCTTGAACAGGAGACCCTAATGCATGGGTTGTACCTGGCTGCCAGGGTC
Source organism: Talpa europaea (assembly GCF_964194135.1). NCBI lineage: Eukaryota > Metazoa > Chordata > Mammalia > Eulipotyphla > Talpidae > Talpa > Talpa europaea. The sequence goes on from NC_140072.1 coordinate 47,430,913, forward strand.
TGGAGTAATACTAACTAAACCCAGAGTCTAACTTCACTATTTGTTATACCACATGATATGAGTGACATCTAGTAGGATTGGCTTATTAGGATAGTACTAATATAGAGGAAGGAAGGACATACAGAATAATTTTTACCTGACTTTATGTTTCCTGCACATAATTGTGAATCCCATTTTTGACACAGTTCCCTGCTCTTTGTTTCCTTTCCAAAATACCTTTATTCATTCTTCCTTTGAACGTGATTAGTGTCAAAGTGTGCTGTGAATACCTACAGACTGATTAGCAACTCTGTGAATTTGTTCAAAATACTAGCAAATAGGGGCCTCCTCTGGTAGTGCAGGTGGTTGAGCGTCTCACTGTGAAGCTGCCCGCAGCCTCTACAGTGCCAGTTTGATCCCGGTCAGCCTGTGAGGATCCCACAAGGCACGGCAGACCTCTCCTGTCGCACCCGCTGCTCCCCTCAGCAGTGTATTTCATCAGTCTGCCTGCTCTGTCTCTGGTGAATCCTCTCACCCTCCCTCACATTTGGCCTGTACCCCGGTTCTTGTATAAATAAATAAATCTTAAAAAAATACTAGCAAATAGAAAGCAATGACACATCAACCTACTTGCAGTTACAATTTTCATAACAGCACCAAATTCTTTCAAATAGCTTTACTTTTACAAAGGAACAGTGAATGCTTCTTTGCTTTCTATTTTTCTTCAACTGAGTTATATGAACTTCTGGTTGTAGTCATGTAACTAGAATTAGCCATGGTGATGCCTCATGAGGTGACAGTACACAGTGCGTTGTCTTGGAAGACAACAACTCTGCACTAGGGATTTCAGCTCCAATGTCTACCACACTGCAGCAACATTACATTACTTGCTATGGGACACAATTTTCAGACATTCCACCTTTGACATGACTGACCTACTGGCTATAGAATACCAGTTTCTATAACAATTTTTCTGATTCAGCCTTCTATTAGTGTGAGCTAAATATGAATGAAAGATAAGCCTTGCATATAAAGTGTTTCACAAATTGGAGGCATTCTGATGATGGAAACTGACGCCTTTATAAGTTTTCCCACACAGCCCCTTGATTGCTACATCGGTCATTGTTATTTGCCATATAATGGCAATGAAATTGAAAGAGAGGAGATATTTTGCCCCAATCTTCTGAGTTAGTAAGTGAAATAGATTTCAGATCTCCAACATTTCATGTGAACACTGCTCTGAAAACAGTGCTACTTTTACCCTAGGGTTGATGGAAAATGTGCCCATCTGTTGGCATGCTTCCAACAAGGATCAGCCCTAGGCCACACTTCTGTCTAGTAAGTCACATTTCCATTTTCCCATATATTTACCCACTCAGATAAAATGTACTCTTATATTCTTCTCACTACATTGTCTCTTACCCTCTGAATTCCAACTCAATATATAACAATCCATAGTCCCATCCTCTTAAACTTCAATTGTTTGATGTAACTATGACAGATACTTAAAAAAAATCCTAGTATATTCACCAGAGTTACCTTCCATTTTTACCTTTCAATTATCTTTATTTATAACTTGTGCATATTCTATTGAAAAGAAATATAAGCAGCAGTGCCATGAGGCATATTAAGAGTGGGTATGATAGAAAAGATAAGCTAATATAGCCCAGTTCCAACACACATTACCTTTTCCTATGATCAATGTGTCTGTGGTTAGATTCCCAAATTATTTAAGGTCTTTGTAATAATATAATATCAAAAACATCTATAATAGTAGAGATAGGTAAAATAAATAATATGTAGATCACATTATAGCCTCAAACGCACAATTTTGTGTGTACAGGATTGTCAATTGTTTTGTTATTTCCACTATACTTTGAGTCATATATACCCAATTATGTTATGCATTTTATTTTCTAGTTCTGTTCTATCTCCATGTAGCAGCAAAAATTGTCAAGTTTACATATTTTAGATTTACAACCAAAATGCATTGTAACTGCCAGATTTGGAACTTAACAAGTAATTACACCTTCAGAAAAGTACATATGAAGGTCACACATTTCTGTGGAGTCTGTGATATTACTAGAACTTTTTAAAATTGGAAGAAAATAACCCTATAGTCGATATTCACTCCAGGTACCTTGAGTAGTGATATTGAAGAGGGTTAATGTGATGGAACATGTTTGAAAGAAAACAACCCTCTTAGTTGAATTTGAGCCACTGTTTTTTTTGTTGTTGTTTATTTTTTTTATTAATTGAATTGATTTCCTTTGTTCTTCCATAGTGCCTTTGTTACATCCCCCATAATCAAGGGGATTTATCATGCAGAAGAAATGTTTGTAAAGGCTACTTTTTTTTTTTTTTGCCTTTGCCTAATGTAAAATGCCATAACAAGTATTATAGATCAAGGAGGATGTGAGAGGAATAACAAAAGCTTGCAGAAAGCAGCATGCAGCCTACAGAATACTCTTGGGGCTGGAAAACTAGGTGGCTTCTGCTCACAATCTCTGATTTGGCTAAGACTCCAGGGTTTATCTTGTCCTATAAAACTCACCTAATAACCACAAAGTCTGTGAAAGTAAAACAGAAATCACCCTATTTTATTAAAGCACCTAGTAAAATATAATGTCTGGCAGGTATATTGAATTGATGCAGATTAAGTTAATATATTACTTGACTTGGATGAACTTGGCATATTTGAAAATTTTAGCTAGCTCTTTAAGTGGAGAGAACATCATTAGAGCTGAATTTTAAGAAAACAAAATTTTTCTCACAATAAGGTAGATGTATTGAAGTTTGGGAGTGGGCTGTAAGTAGTGTTAGAGGGCTGCCTTGTTGCCTAGATAAGTAGTTAGCTATTTACATCGGCAGTATTCAGGCCATGATGCATATATAGAATAGCACTATACAAAGAACACAAAATGAAAACAAGAAATGTATCACTTAATTATAAATGTTCTAATAATTTCATTAAAATTGATTTTAAAAGTAGGATTTAAGCAAACAGTGCATTCAATTTAACCCAATAAGTTAGAAATATTATTATAATAGGTCATAAATATAAAAAAAAGATTTTTATATTAAATATTTGAAATTCCTTGTCAATTTCACCAATCCTTGAACTATAAATTAGTCATATTTCAAAAGTTAGATATGCCCAGTAGCTACTGAATCAGACAGCACAGTTACAGAAGTTTCCAGAGTGGGTAAGAGATCCATTCTCTAAAGTTACTTGTATCTTAATATTAATTTATTGTACTGTTTGATGATAAAATGATATTAGATGTCCTTCTAATTGGGTAGAGTATCAGTCATGAGGACCCTCTTCGGCACAAGTAGGAGACATCACATGATTACAAACCATTTCCAAGGAAAAAAGAACAACAAATTGACTTCTTCTGCTTCATAACCTTTCATAAAAAGATACTTTCCTAAAGGAAATTGCTGAGACAGTAAAATTAAATATTTCAATCCATATTTACTGACCACTGGTGTTACACACAATGTTATATCCATCCATGCTTTCATAGAGCATATTACGAGACATGGGGAAGCCAGTGGAAACCTCCTGCACTATCCCTAAAACTGCCTAATAACCCTAGCTTGCCCTGTCTCAATAACCTTTCATAAAAAGATACTTTCCTAAAGGAAATTGCTGAGACAGTAAAATTAAATATTTCAATCCATATTTACTGACCACTGGTGGTACACACAACATTATATCCATCCATGCTTTCATAGAGCATATTATGAGACATGGGGAAGCCAGAGGAAACTAATTTTAAGTCATATGAGAGAGTCCCAAAGACTTCTCTAGGGAAGAGTCTTATAAAACCCCAAGAAACAAAACTCATTATTAGTAATGTTAGGGGGAAAGGATGTCCTAAAGCTAATTCCAAACAGGCTTTGTGGACTCCACCCCCACCCCAGGCCAAAGCCAAAGACACTGGGAACTCCAAATCCCATCACCACCAAAGGAAAGGTGGCTGGGACCTGAGGGTGGGGTTAAGCAGTCAGGTTGGTATAAAGCCAGACACGTGGGCTTTGGAGGGGGTCCCCCATTTTGGCTCTCCGCCAGCTCGCAGTGTCAGGCCAGCTCTGAGAGTGCCTTTGGGTTTCCAGGTGGGCGGATCGGGTAGGACACATTAAAGACTTTATTTCCCTATTTTCTCCCTGAGTTGTACATTTTCCTTATTTCCTTTTCCCTTGTAAATAAACCTTTTATTAACCTTTTGTGTGTGCCTGTAGTGGAGTATTAATAATTCCCTTTTAAGCATGCGGGTGAGGACCCACAGCAAGGCAACCCATTCAATATCGGGGCTGTCCTATAACAGCAAGAGGAGATTTCCCAGTGAAAGTAGCAGGCTTGAGCCAAACCTCTGAGGCTGGACAGTACTTACACAAGTCCTGGTTCCATTCTCCTGATAAAAATGATCCATGATATCAACCATGATTCTGGAAGCTTATTTAGAAGGCCTAATTAAAAGTAGATTCCTGTGTCAGTATTTATTTTGAATGTGTCTTGGTTAAAGGAGTTGAGATTAGTTCAAAGGGCAGGTCAAATGGACAGAATGCATTTCTAATTGGGAGGACAAACTACATTGGTTAAACAGCCTGAGTTTAAGTTTTCAGCTGAGAAGAGAGACTACAGGCAGTGTGGAGATAACAAACTTCTTGGCACTTTACCAGACAATCAAGTACAATTTTAAGAATCAGAGGATATGAGATTTTCTGGGTATTTAGGTAGGAGCTTAAAAAACGAGAACTGAAGAAGTTTCTGCTTGCTCTGATAAAAGGTTTTGATCTTATTCTGAATCCCCTCTGCTTTTTCATATCTCACATGTAATTTACCCTCAAATTGTGCTGAATCCACTTTCCCCCAAACTGACTCATTTCATCACTCATTGCTGCTTTCACTCTGGCCAGTGTACCTTCCTCTCATAACTTGATTATTGCAAAAGTAATCTAACTAGGTCCTCTTCTGTGCTTCTCATGTTGCAGTTTCTTCCTTGCAAAGCAGGATCCTTTTAAGACATGAATTGAATTATGTCACCCTTTTATTTAAAACCCTTTTTGTTTTCTCATCTTACTCAAAATAAAAATGCTTATCTGTGCTCTGATCTAAAATCCTTTACATAATCTGCCTCCTCCTGCCCCCCAGCAACTGACTTGACATCCTTTATTCTCTTATTTACACTGGGCTTCTTGCTGTTACCACTTACAATTAGCCCACAGCACTTTGCTGTTTCCTGTCTCTGATATGCCCCTCCTTCTAGCTATCTTCATGGCATGCCCTCAGTTCATTCTCATCTTCTTGTGAACTTTAGTCATCACATTTAAAAATTTACCTCCCTCTCTGATAACTCCAGTTCTCCTGTAGTGTCTAATTATTGGCACAAATCCCTACCTAACATACTGCATATAATTACTTATTTACCATGCTGACTGTCTTCCTGTGACACTGAAATTTAAGCTCTAAGAAAAGATTTTTGGTATATTCTTAGTGCACAGAACAGTGTTTGAACATAATAGACATTTCATAAATGTATTGGAATGAATGAACGGCTGGATATTGTGTAGAGGGCTAAAAAATATGTATGTATTTTGTCTGACAGTAGATAGATTAAAAAATAGTGAATATGGGTGACTACTAAAATTTTTTCTAAGAACTCAAAAGATGGGTTTCCCTGTAGCTGAACAGATAGGAGAGACTTCACGATAATACAGAGTGAATAAAAGCAATGAAGGACTGAGGAACCAGGCATCTCTAGAAGAGGTAGCTGCAAGAAGAAATAGAATAAATAGTAAATATATTGCAGGCATTATTTCCACATGTGACAAGCACAGATGTACAACAAACTTAACTTTTAAAATTTCTATCAAAGTCGATCTGGAAAGATGTCAGTGGAGTGAAAACAGTGGGCTTGCCTTCTCCATAGAGTCACAACTAGATTACAGTAGAACAGGATCAATGACCCATGAACAGGACCTCCCCGGTGGCACAGTGGGTTGAGCGCAGCGCTGTGAAGCTGTCCGCAGCCTCTGCAGCGTGGGTTCAATTCCCAACCGGCCAGGGAGATTCCCACATGGCGGGGCAGACCTCCCCAGTCTCGCCCGCTGCTCCCCTCAGCAGTATATTTCAGCCAGTCTGCCTGTTCTGTTCCCTACTCTGTCTCTGGTGAATCCTCTCACCCCCCACACCTCTGGCCTGTACCCCAGCTATTGTATAAATTAAAATAATAATAATAATAATAATAATAATAATAACCCATTAACATAAAGTAGTAACTATTGCACATGCCACTGGCAACAAATTCACCAAAAGGAACTTTGAACTGTGCTTGTAGTGACACCTGGGTTACAACTCAAAGAAGGGCTGCTGCCTCATGGAACCTTTCAACAGCTGTTGATTCAGGGCACATGCCTGTATCACAGACTTTGGTAAGCTACAACCATGATGGAAAAGGGTCTCACAGATTTGGCATCAAGAACACAGCATAGTTTTGAAATACAGGAGAAGGGGGACATGGTGATGATTGCTGATTTGAGCCTTAGATTCCCTTCTGGCTCCAGAACAGTGTGAGGAAGAGCAGAAAGGATCATCTCCTCAGAAAAGATGCTATTATTAGTAGCCTGAGGCCGTGAAATTCAAAAGACTTGCCACAACACCCCCCAAGCCAAAAAACCAAGAAAGCACTTGTCAGTTTTCCCTAGCTAGAGTTTAAGTACCTGGATTTTAAAAAGTGGAGCAGTTACTCCATTGTATATTTCTATATCAGAAAAGTAAAAAGAACAACTTCTGACTTGCAGTTTTGTTCTAACTGTGGTCTCTGCCTAGTGCTGCATCTGGTGTTCATACATGGACTAGCAGTTGATGATGATATCAGAACACATAAGACACAAAGACCAAACAGTTGGCACAGGGAGGGATTCACTGTGACCCCCACCACACAACTGTGGTACCCAAAGAACATACGAATCTTGACTCCTTGATGTTCCCTAAAGTAAATCTTGCCATGCCCTATTGTCCTAATTCCTTTCTACCTATCACTCTTTCCAATACCATTTTTCTCAGCACTGAAACTGGTGCAAATGCAGCAGCCTAAAAGTATGCCCCTGTTACAATTTATGAAAACTAAAAAATGAAGAGAAAAAAAGGCAACAATACAGCAAAACTATGGAATATGCTTGCAAAGATTAGGAATAAGACACCAATGCCCACTGTCATTACTTTTGTTTAAAATTAGAGGTTATGGCAAGAACAATCAGACAACAGGAAATGGAATAAAAGTTGGAAAAAAGTAAAACAATCATCATTTTCAGATATGGGATGATATAGACAATCATAAATGAATATAGCAAAGTGGCAGGCTAGAAAATCAATATACAAAAATTCATAACATTTGTATACACAGCAACCATAAGAAAAAGAAATTAATAATTCCATTCACAATTTCTTTAAAAAGTATCAAATGCTTCATAATGAACCTAACCAAGGAGGTAAAAGACCTGAACAAGAAGACCTACCAAACATTATTAAGGATTAGATAGTGACATAAGATGAAATGATAGCCTGTAGTTCATGGATGAGAGAGTCACAACCATCAAAATGACTATCTTACCTAAAGTGATATATACATTGAATGCAATCCCCATCAAAATACCAACTAAATTTTTCAAATAAATTAAAAATACTGAAATTTATTTGGAAGCATAAAAGGCCTCAAATGTTAGCAGTAATTCTGAGAAAAAGGGAAGGAAATGGAAGCAGCACATTACCTAACTTTATAATATAAAGCAATAGTAATAAAACCAATATATTGGCCTTAGGTTATGGATCTAAATGATAGTGTAACAGGGTGGTCCCCAGGAAAGGGGGAGGTTCCAGGTTCCCTGCCCCACCCAAATGGAAGGTAGAGCTGAGCAGGAAGAGAAGAGGCTGGAGAGGAGACTGAGAAGGAAGGAAGCAGGATGGAGCCAGAAGGAGACCTGGA